>NC_056667.1:138613176-139305259 GCF_018350195.1 Panthera tigris | reverse complement strand
GCTTGTGCTTTAAGGAAAATATATAGTTTTATATGTATACATTAGGAAAAAACTATAGAGCTAAAGATCCAATTATATTTCTCAAGAAGTTAGTAATTAAGTAATGTTATCTTGTGCTTTCTTCTTTGTAAATGTTTCAAACCCTTTAGTTTTCAAGCCAGAATTTCATAAATCCATGTATTCTCTGAACAGACATCATTGTTGTTGGGTTTAGAATGACAGGTGCCTCTTGTAGAAATTCAACATCAGTCAATATCGTGGGTTTAATAAAAAAAAAATCGTTCTGGATTTGAAATTGTTGCTGCTGTATTGGGAACCTGTTAACAGCCTCTGTATCTAAAAGGAGCTTTAATGTGGATATATTTTTCTAGTTTGGAATGCTATTGTAAGTATTAATACACGCTTTTAAAGCTCTTAAATATCTGTCAATGGAAATAGCAATATAAATGCAAAAGTTTGGTTTTTCAAACATCAATAGATGTTCAGAATAAGAGAGAAAGTGAAATGTGAACTGAACCACAAAATTGGAGTGTTTACTTTTCTCTGTTCATTTTTAAAACAAACAAGACTCAAAGGAATGAAAGATAAGGGTGGGGGTAGAATTGGTTTCACAACTCATAAACAGCAGTTCTAGAAATAACTAACTGGCTGAAGACAGACATAGGAAGCTCTTAAAACAAGCAACTAATATTCCTCAAATAAACTTGATAATAAAGAGAAAATAGATAGCAAATTTGAACCAAACTCTCGTGAGTCAATTTATTATTTGCTCACCAATCCATTCATTCAACTATCCATTAATCCAGGAGATCATTGTTAACTCTTTGCCAAGCACTGTGCTACATGCAGGAGAAACAATGGAGACCAAACTGAAGTGTTCTTTCCTCTTAGTGTTTACAGTCCAGTAGAAGAGGGTGGCATAAAAACAGGTAAGTAAATAAACTGGTAAGCACAAATTGAGATTCTGTCTTATGAGACAGAGGCACAGGGTGTTTTATGAACATACAACACGGGATATATTCTGGGGAGTTAGGGAAAGCATCCCCTAGAAAGCTTTATGTGAGTTGCACTGTGTAAGATAGAGTCTGGCTAACTAGGTCAAAGAGATAAGTGGAGGGGAAAAGCCTTCTGGTTAGAGGAAGTAGCACAGACAAAGGCTTCCTGTGGGGTGGAAGGGATCACTGGGAAACTGAATCAAGGCCAGAATGGCTGAACAAAGAGCCTGAGGATGAGTGTGAAAGAGGGAGAGTGAAGAGAGTGTGAAAGGGGTGGATGAAGCTGGGAGGTTGGCAAGAACAAGAGCCTTTGTAGGTCATGTTAAAGGTTTTGCCTTTCTCCCAAACGCAAAGGGAAGCTAGGAAAAGGATTCAGCAGGGAGTTAACACAGTTAGTCCGGTATTTTTTTTAAATATCACTTCATCGAATGTAAGCAGTACAGATTAGATTCCAGAAGACAGCTGAGATCCTGTTGCACCAAATAGAAGTGAAAAGATGGTAGTCTGGAACAATGTTTGGAGGACACTGCCTCCCTTTGACAGCTAAAGCCCCACCCAGTAACAGTCCACTTCTCTTTCCCAAATCTACCTTCAGTGATGCCCACCCCTGCCAGGACACTATGCTCACTGTCACATACACAAATCTTTCCTATTCCTTCTTCTACCTTTGCCCATGCTGTTCCTTTCTTTGTGAATATCACCTGAAGCTTTCACCTAAATCACAACCATATTACACACCCAAACTCACATTCCATTTCCCTCTTCCTTAGAACATTCCCACTCACAGCCATTTCCGTCTTCCCTTGCACTAAACACATGCTAGTTCCTTGTTTTCCTCCCCCTGGTGAAATTATAGGCTTTTTAGGAAGGAAATGTGGCTTGCATTTCTCTGGATTCCTCTATAAGACCAAGCACAAATTTGGGATTAAGTGCAAAACACCCTTTACACCTAACTAAATTGCACTGCAATGTAAAATATCCCCAAGTATATGGACAACAATTTGCAGAAAAACTGTGTTCCAAATTCCACTTAAGGCCAAAAAAAATGGTATTATATGAATATAAAGGGTTTTATAGAAGAACGTTTTATAACAGGTTAAAATCCAAGCCATCTGGAGTTAGCACCAAACTTGTGGGTTACTCTACTTGTGCGCCTTTTAGTGGCTAAGCATGTCCTTTCTGACTTCTTTATATTCCTGCACCTGCAAAAATATGCAGCAGCACCCACTAACGTGGCCTTCAGAAGGACTCCCACTAGAGCTTCTTCCAGGGTAGGAGGAAAGTGGGCCTTCTCCCAGGCCAGGGTATATTCCCAGTATGACCTGCGTCTCTTCGCTCACCACCCGGCAGTCTTACAAGACCCAGACAGCTAAGTAATAAAGAATCAGAGAAACAGGTCTTATTAGGACAACTTGTCAAGAATTCAACTATTTATTCATTCTGTATGTTAGTCCCACAAATCTTCAATAAAGCAATATTATGTTTTGTGTACTTGAATTTTGTGAAGAGGCTAAATTTTGTGAGATGTGAAAAGGGTCAGCCTACATGCATAAAACATAGTTCCTGGCTTTAATAATGCTTCAATAACAGCTAACAAAAATTGAACATGCCAAGCAAAAGGCAAAGTTCTTGAAACACATTGATTTTGCTAATTCTCACAACAACCTCATGGAATAATTTATATTGTTACCAATAATATGCCTGAAATTCAAAGAATGGAGATAACTCATCTCACTCAAAATCTCAGAAACCATAATGATGGGGCCAGGACTCTGATTGAGGTTTGTCTATGGAATCAGAACATAGATTTCAATTTTTACTCCCCAAATAGTGGCCACACATGGACTACAGATGTCCTGGAGGTGTCTGGGTAGGGCCCTGAATGACTGGATATCCTCTGATGTTTCCAGACCTTGGCTTTTGCTCACAGTGTTAACATTCTTCTTTCTTGTCAGAGTCACCACCCAACCTGAGGCAGCCCCTCTGCTCTTCCTCAGTTGTCTCAGGAACTTCCTTGGCTACTCAGTGCCCCTCCAGGTAGGTAGAAACTCTGCAGATTGTCATTCAATAACCACACAACACCAGGGAGGCAGAGGAGCACTGTTTCAAAATAGTTTTTGCATCTCTGAGTGCTGCGATTGACTTCTGCTTTCCCCACTAGATAGATGTGTGATCTTGAGCAACATAACCTCTCTGTACTTCTAAGTTACAATGGTGCCTACCTTAGAGGGGTTTTCTGATTACTAAATGTAATAGAATGGGTAAAAGTGCTTTACGTAATTCCCAGCACAGAGTAAAAAGCCAAAAACTTTACTGCCTCCACTATTACTTACCTTATACATTCTGCTCTCTTTAAACAAGCTGGATGGTTTGCTGGTTATTTCACTCACCTTGTGTTTGTCTGCTGTCTCAGGGTGAATGTCTCAGAAGTACAATCTGTTACAAGGATTTGGGTGCAAGTAGTTAATCTGGAAAGTGATTCCAGGAAGCACCCATCAGGAGAGTGGACAAGTGAGGCAGGAAAGGGAAGAAAGTCCATGTAGGGTAAGTTAATGAGCACCAAGCACTCTGGGTAACTGAGGGCAGTCCTGCTGGGTATCTCTAGGAGACAGTAGAGAATACATTCAGGAGTTGTCCCACCTGAGGGGCAAAAAAGCCCCTATTTGTCACTGACTATGGCTGTTCCCAAGGGCATCAACTCCCTGGGTTTTTCCAGCCTGCTCTGCATGCTCCCTGAGCATGCCCCATGGCCAAAGAAAGCTCTCAGGAGAGTTGCAGACCTGGCTGTGAGAAGCCGCCATTGTTCACTGAAAGGTATGTGTCCACAGGACACCGTTTTATTGCAGGGCCCAACACAGTACCTTGCCCATAGTCAAGAGTTCAATAAACATTTCTTGGATTAAACTGTGTTTCATATTGAAAATGATTAAGCACAAAATGTACTTATCTTCTCTACTGTGCAAGTAGAGAAGATACTTCAGCCTCCTGGGAAATGTTTGCTGGAACATCTCCTTGCCTTCTTTAATGAATTTTTATCTTACATCACATTTAAATGCCTTGGAGTTCCAAAAGACAAATATATCCTCATGTAATTTAAATGACAATCAGCAGGCTATTTTTTCCTTATTAATATACAGAAAGCTTGTGGTCACAGCAGGTAACTGATGAGACTAATCTGTCAATGTCCTGATAATTCTCTGCCTGATTGCTCTCAGTCCAGGAGGCTGCATAATCACAGAAACACCAAGCAATTTGATCAGGTCCAGAATAGATCATCGATTGTCCTCAAGTGAGCTGGGTGTTGGCATTGGATGAGGTTAGCAAGATATCTCAAGGGAGCCCCTCTGAAAGAAAGCATTATTGAGACTTCAAAATATTGTAGAAGAGAGCTACAGGAAGCTTCTATGAGATGCAATCCTAGGGGTAATGTTGTGGCAGATTAGTCATCATACTCTGTTAACTGGAACTCAGCCAAAGGTATTCAAAAAGGTTTGAGGATCCTAATGGATGACTCAGCCATTTGATTGCTTTGGTTTCCACACTTCTCTACAGTTTTCTAAATAGTCTGAACGATTTATCAACCAAATGTTCACAAAAATATTCTCCAAAGAAAAGGAAAATAATTATTCCCATTGTGGCATGAAGAAATGAGTAAGTGGCAAGGGCTTACCAGTGATTAAAGAACACTTAGTATTTTTGACAATGTCCTTTAATAAATAAAAATGTTACACACATGTTGAAACTTTATCCTTTATTTTGATAGCGACTTTTAGATAAATAATTTACAAGATTAGGTAATTTTACTTTGTGGCTTGAGTATTTCCAAAGTTGGGCATACAAACCTTTCTTGCCCCAAGCTATTGCCTTCCTTGTTTGGTTATTTGGAATCATTATTGCTTTTATTTATTTTTATTTATTATTATTTTTTTTTAGAGAGAGAGAGAACACGAGAGTGGGGGAGATGGGCAGAGAGTGAGAGAGAGAGAGAAAGAGAGAGAGAGGGGAGAGAGAGAGAGAGAGAGAGAGAGAGAGAGAGAGAGAGAGAGAGAGAATCTCAAGCGGGCTCCACACTCAACGCAGAGCCTGATGCGGGGCTCCATCCAATGACCCTGGGATCATGACCTGAGCTGAAATTAAGAGTCGGATGCTCAAGCAACTAAGCCACCCTGGTGCTCCTCGTTATTGCTTTTAAGTTAAAACTTTTCAACAGCCAGGTTTCAACAGCCAAGTTTTTCTTCCTTATACATTTTGTTAATCGATTTATGACATCTGGGGAAGGAGCAGGGGAATACAAGGAAAGCAAAGGCGCACAGGAAAGTTCATGTCTGACTGGTTCTGTTGTGTGGACCTAGCATCTGAGCTTTTTGAGCCTGGTAAGAATCAAAAACTAAGGGGTGCTTGGGTGGCTCAGTTGGTTAAGCATCTGACTTCAGCTCAGGTCATGATCTCACGGTTCAGGGGATTGAGCCCCGAGTCAGGCTCCATGCTGACAGCTCACAGACTGGAGCCTGCTTTGGATTCTGTGTCTCCCTCACACTCTGTCTTTGTCTCTCTCTCTCTCTCTCTCTCTCTCTCTCTCTCTCAAAAATAAACAAACATTAAACAAAATTTTTTTAATTCTTTAAAAAAAAGAATTGATGTATGGAAGCCAAATTGACAATAAACTACATTAGAAAATAAAACAGAATATTTGCAAGCAAAAATTTTTTTGAAAATTAAAGTAAATTTAAAAAAAAGAATTCAAAACTAATTCATTCTCTTATGAAGTTCAGTTAGGAGTTCTTTGTAGACCCCAATCTCTGAGGATCTCTTGCCTGCTATTCCTCTGCTAAAGAGAAACATATCTTTACCCTTCTGACTCAGCCTCTTAAGACACAGCAGCAGCAGCAGCTTCTCTGCCACAGTCCATTCATTCTTCCCGATGGTCCTCTTAGCTAAGACCTCTCTCACAAGAAGGCTAGGGGAAACTCCCACATTCTCTACCTCACCCAACTTTGTAAGTATAATTATTTTCTTTAAACAGTAGCCCTTTCTTTCGCTGCCACAGGCCAATTTAAGCCAGCCTCTCACTCTACGTGTTTCTCACACAGAAAGGAGACCCCTGTGCACTGTGTCTCCTCAAAAAATGCATTAAGCTCTTGTAGTAACATCCTTTGATGAAGGGCTTACAATTGTTCATTACAACTGCTCATAACTGGTTTCACCAAACTTTAGTCAGACTTCTCTTCTCTCTACAGATCCCTGAACTCAGTCTTGTCCCCAAGTCTGAGCAAGCACTAAAGCACTCACGTGTGAAACATCCCCCTTTATGGTTCATTCTATGCATCAGTTGATTCCCTAGAGAAACAGAACCTGTTAGACTTCCCTGATCATCCTGTACACTTACACCTCCCACTTGTCCTGCTCCCCACAGTTTCTGCTAGTCCTGTTTACTCTTCCATTTAAAGAAAATCCTTTTTCTATTTAATTTTCAGACCCTTGGAAATGCCGAGGTCAGAACGTTCTCTCCACTGCAAGTTTCTAAATGAAGTCTCTACTTACTTAAGTCTGAATTTGTTTTTGACAACTTTTAATCTTCCTTGAATGAAGGCAAAGGTGGAAATATTCCTGTAACCCCACTCCTTCTCCTCTTTTAGCAAAAGGAAAAGACCCAAAGCTCACCAACACCTCTACCTCCCTGAAAAACCCGCCAGTTATGCCTTCCATGTGGGCAGCAGGTTAAGTTTTGATGACATCACTTTGTTAATTCTGACTATAGTCTAGCACTTCCTTTGGCATATGGCATCTAATGTCCCTTGGTTTCATCTAAAAACCCTGTTACAACTATAAATGTATTTGTCAGGGAGGAAAAACTTTTCCTCTACCCTTACAGGTTATGGTTGGTGGCCTGCAAATTAAACGAACAAAAGACAGATTAACAGGAAAAATGGTACACAATTTTTATTAATATTCATATGCAGAAAGTTCACAGAAAAAGTGAAACTCAAGCAGTTAGAATCAGGGGTTTATATCCCCTTGTAACAAAGGAAAGAAGGTTTGGGCTTCAAGGGATGATAAATTATGGGGAAGTAACTAGGAAATATATGAGGAAACTAGAAAGATAGGGTCTATTTTAGTAAGGTCTGTTTGCACAAACTCATCTTGATATGGACTCCTCAACTTCAATGATAAAACATCACTCTTCCCTTTTGATATGGGGGTGGGGGGAGGTGGAGGGGAATTCCTTTCTCAAAGGGAAATTGATGCCTTGCTTTTAGCCAGCTAAGAGGAGAGCAAGAACTCTTCCTGCATCTGTTGATTCTCAATTGCCTTCAGCTCAAGACCCTCCTGCCAAAGTCATATTTTGGGGTAGCATATTCTTTTTTTTTTTTAATTTTTTAATGTCTATTCATTTTTGAAAGACAGAGAGAGACACAGCACAAGCAGGGGTGGGGCAGAGAGAGGAGACACAGAACCGAAGCAGGCTCCAGGCTCTGAGCTGTCAGCACAGAGCCCGACGCAGGGCTCGAACTCACGAACCTCGAGATCATGACCTGAGCCGAAGTCGGCCGTTCAACCGACTGAGCCACCCAGGCGCCCCCGGGGTAGCATATTCTGATCTCCTTCCCAATCAACATATAATTTGTCCAGGGGCTACTCTAAAAGGCATTTCAAATATAGTGTGTGCATTGTGCTATGTATTTTTGGCTTAGTACCCTGAAACCAAGCAGTAATTTTATAACTATGAGCTTTACAGTTGTGGGGCACAGGGGCAAACATTAGAATTAAATAATTATCTGAGAAAAAAAAACGGAGTGATTTTTCAATTAAATCTTCAAAAAATATTGACCATGCAAATGTAAATTTCCCCATCATGTGTGGTAGTGCAGAATATTATACTAAGGAAGAACTTTCAGCTAAGTAATATATACCCATTGAGTAATATCCTTTTCAAAATGGATATTAAAATGTTCCACCTAGTTAGGCAAAGGGCAGGTCACACAGGACCCTAAACGGCAGGGTGGGGAGTCTGCATTTTATTCCAAATAAGATGAAAGGCTTTGGATGATTACCAACAGGGGAGCCTCATGATCTGATTTATACTTTTAAACGCTCCCTCTTAGCTGTTAGGTAGGGAAAAGTTGATAGAAGGACATGAGTGGCAGTTAGAATTCAGTCCAGATAAAAGATGATGGCTATTTGCACACAGTTGCTGCCACCAAGCAACTCTGGAATGCATCCCGGAGGGACCAAGTCTAAAGAAACTGTAAAGGCATGAAATGCTTTCCCACCTAAAGTCTGCCATCATGTATCAACAGTGAGGTGTCTGTTTATGGGGTTTCCCTCACCTTCCATGGTTTTTGCCTTCACAGATCACATCCTTACCCATCTTGTCCACATATCACTCTTCATTCCCTCCCTAGCTGGGGCCACTCTAGTCTCTCTTTACAGCAGTATTAATCCCGGCAACCCAGAAGACATTAACTTTGGGTACAAAGTTGTCAAAAACTTTGGGTATAAAATGCCGATGATCCTTTTAACCCAGGGGAAATTTAGGCTAATAACACTATTGCTTGGCGTTTACTGCACTATTTGGTACCTACTCTCTCTGGGTTCAAATTCTAGGTCCACTATGTATTAACTATGATCTTTGTCAAAATGCTGAAATCCTCTATGCCTCAATTTCTTTATATGTAAAGCAGGAATACTAACAGTACTTGTCTCAAATGATTTTTGCAAAGATTGAATGAGTTGACATTTACAAAGTGCTTATACCTCCACCTAACACATAATAAATGCCATTTAGATGTTTGCTATTATCATCATTATGTACCTTTTAGAGCTGTGTGAGGAGCAGATAAATAACACCTATAAAGCACTCATCACCGGGGCTCAACACATATATAGTAAGTGTCCAATTCATGCTCAGCTATTATTACTTTGGTCAAGTATGACACAAATCTCAGCAATGATCCTGTGTTTATTTTTGCCTTTCTTGCTGTTTCTAATTTCTTTTTCAGCCCCTATGAGGTCACCTATGTCTGTGCCTGTGTCTGTGATGAGTATATTTAACCTCGGGGCCAAGAGAGAGATATTGCAAGAGAGTCAGAAGCCATTGGCTCATTTCCCAGTTTTTCTGCTTATATTAAAAAAATAAAAGTGCTTCTCCTAAGAACTAGGTACCACATTTTTGAGACTCCAGCTAAGGTAAATTAGTTAAATAGTTCATTCATTTTGGCACTCTTACCTGAAGTGAAAGCAGTTTTGGAAAGTGTCCCTTTGTCTGGGTTAATTAGTAAGTGAGAACATCAGGACTTTACTACATTTTTTGCTTCAACAATTCTTGTAATTATTTTTTTTAATTTTTTTAATGTTTATTTATTTTTGAGAGAGAGAGAGAGAGAGAGACAGAGAAAGTGTGAGTGAAGGAGGAGCAGAGACAGAGGGAGACGCAGAACCCAAAGCAAGCTCCAAGCTCTGAGCTATCAGCACAGAGTCCGACGCAGGGCTCAAACCCACAAACCGTGAGATCACTACCTGAGCCGACTGAGTCCAACCCACTGAGCCACCCAGGCACCTCTCTTGTAATTATTATTTTTTAGGTTCATGTTCTACACAACTTATAAAGACATGTCTTAATATCTATTCTGTGATACAGCGATATTTGTAGTGATGTAAGGGCCATCTAAATAGGGAGGGTATAGAGGCTGTGTTGCTACAAGATGAGAAAGAAACCGAAGAGACGGGGGTTAGGGGAAAGAAGGTGGAGCTGTCTAAATGATAAAGGCTGTGTGAAAGAAAGAGCAACAGCAAAAACACCTTTAACAGCTTGTTCCATTTTCATGTTTGACTACATGAATCCCAACTTCAGTTTAATCATCTTCATGTTTATATGGCGACTGGCATTCCTGACTTCTGTAACTTCTGCATGCCTCTTAAGAAATCTCTCCAATTATTTGAGTTTTTCACAGATATTTGGAAGTCTTCGGCAACAACATCATCTGACATGACAGAAAACAAATGTTTACTCATGCAGTGAGGAGTCTGAACGCTGGTGCTGCCAGAAGCACAAATCAGTTCAGTGGAAATTTTTTTCCCTTCCTCTTTGTTTCCACCAACTTGTTAGGACAAAACTGGCATCTGATACCCAGACAGACATGTACACCATACCCTTTCTCTGGCTCTGCTCCTCCTTACATCCCCATACATTTGATGTTCCCACTTCAATTGTAGTGTGATGTGTAATCAACCCGGATGAGGGTAAGATTCATTCTTCTACGTTGTCTAGTGCTGGCTGTGCAAAATCATGAGCAGGTCAAGAGGAAGGCTGGAAAGTACCTGAAGGACACAGACTTCTATAAAACTACAGAAGGCCATCTAGTCCAAAGTAGTTTCCTTACTCCAGGTAAGTATCTGGACTATCTGACCAGTTAGGACATTAGAGTTTATTGAGTCATGAAATGTGTATCAGATCCTTTACACAATTATTTTATCCATTCTTTGCTACAGCATTGTAAAGTAAGTGTCAATAGCCCCGTTTAACAGGAAAACTGAGGTTCAGAGAAATAAAATAACCAGCCAAAGGGGATGCTGCATATTGGTGTATTTATAAAATTAAATGCTGTTGGCGGATTTGAGTCTAAGCTGTCTAAGATTATCTCCTGTACCCATCTTTCTATGTAAGTGTGATCGACAAAGTGATTCTTGGTCGCAAGCACAGGCTGCAGGGAGCTACAGCATATGTTGTTAGGTAGTATTACTCAGGCCAGTGGAATGTTACCACAAAGAAAATGACATCACAGATGTTCATATGTGTCATACACTCTAGTTATTTAAGGGTTTGTAAAAGAATCCTACTCCAACAGGATTTTAGATGCATATGGCAAAACAAACCTAATCTTGGCTGGGCCTCAAAACTCCCTGTCAGTTGAGGATGAAGTTGTTCTCCCATAGGACCCTGGCAATGGACACTCTACCCTGTCTTAGGAATCCTTGAGGATCCTGAAGCAGGCGTTGCTCTTGACCTAATAAGTCTCCACATCCTCCTAAGTCTGACCACCCCTGGAGGTAAAACAGCATTCTCTAACCAATCTCTCCCTCACACAGGCACATACATACATACATACATTATTCTTTCAAATCTCTCTTAAGAGTTCTTTCCTTCCTAATAGATTCCAAGAGACTCCAAGGAAGTTGGGACTGCTTCATATTCATAAAAATGTAGACACTTTTGTTTATCCCAATGACTGATGGGTACTTCTGGCCTTTGCTAGCATTTACTTCTGGCATTCAGGATCAGACATGCTAAATGTCTTCCGGCATGCAGGGCAGTCTGCACCAACACAAATCTTCCCTCCCAGAGGTCAACAGTCCCCATGGAGAAGCACTGTACCAGAGTCTCCTTACCTTCCTTCCTTTCCGCTCCTTTCCCAATTCCCTCTCCCAACTCCCACCCAACAGCTCACTCTAGCAAGTGCCTTGTGGAAGAAGAGGGGAAATGGATTGGCATATTACCCCAAAAAGAAAACCTACTGTTCTTGGTTCTGACCTCTCTGATCCAGGTTCCCCTAATTTCTTGGTTTGATGGGAAGTCTGTTTTTTGTCCAACCTGGTGAACACTCCTTATTGGCAGCTACTCACAAGGCCACTGCTTGAATATTTTAGCCCTTGGGGTTCATTTTTGCTGCCAAAAACAGCAGTTGTTGAAGTCGGCTACATATTGCTGGGTCATCCATAAGGGTTCTTCCTTTTTTCCAATATGGAAAACATTTGTTCTGCCAAAGCCATGCCTACCCCCAGCATGGGAGTTGACAGGATTCCATTTGCTTCTAGCAGGGGGAGAGCTGACCCCTATAAATTACATTCTTTAATAATGACTTGGCCCAGGGAAATCTGGCATTACCCCAAATTTTTCTCTCTCCACACTTGATCTTAGCCAAAAGTCCGAGAAGAAATAAATCTTTCTCTCTCCAGCCTCACAGATGCTAGATGAGGGGAAGAGGGGAAAAAAAAAGAGCAATCAGGGACAACTTCTCAGGTTTTGACCTGAGCACCTGTATGAATATGATGTTCCTTATTAAGATGTGAAAAAGTCTGAAGAAAGGAACATCAGGGGTTCAGCTTTAGTTTTCAGGTTGAGAGGTCTCTTGGACATCTAAATGGAGATGTTAAGATGGCAATTGTGTATATGAGTTAAGATTCCAGGGAGTGGCCAAGGTTAGAGATACACATTTGGGAGAGATATGCAATTCAAAGTCTGGGGACTTTCCTAAAGAACGAATCAGTATGGCCTGGGGGAAGGGGAGAAGAAAGGCATCTCAGGACTGGAGGACTCCAACATTAAGTGCCTCTGAATATGAGATCATTAACAGGTTCTGCATCTGGAAATATTACTAATAGGCAAGCTGTCTAGTTATAATGCTGAAATTAGTGGCTGGAGTATCAATTTTACTTATCCCATTGTTTTTTTTCCCCCAACCATGAAATAAAGCATGAGATGTATATGGCGGCAAGATAATCATTTTAAATTTCTTCCTTGTCCTTTTCCATATTGTTCAAATTCTTTACAAGGAACATGTGACAATTCTATAATGAGAAAAATGTAATAAATATTTTAAATAGTAATAGCCTATATATTGTGCACAGTGCATTTCAACCAGCGATCCTAAACCTATGCACATTCCACCACATTATGATGTGAAAGCACATTGTAAGGTTGGACCCTGCTCCTACAGTATTCAAAGAATGATGCCTATAAATATTTAAGTTTTTTAAAAACTTAGAATAATGATACCTTCGTAAAAGTGATAAGACCAAGATGTCAGCCTGGTACTGTGGACTTAATAGAAGCATATTTATTGGATACATAAAAGATCACAGCTAAAAATCACCCTACAAAAGCTTATTAGTTAGCCTGAGAAGTAGTTTACAAGCATGTTCCTTATGTCTCTGTATGTTTTCCAACTCTCCAAATGCAGAGGGATAGCAAAAATGTAATCAGGGAAATAATTCTTGGCCACAACTCACATTCCAAAGGCAAAAATAACAACAACAAAATACCCAAGCAAAACCATCAAACCACATCCTGGTGAAAACCTTTAATGTGCTGCTGGGGCATCATCTGGTCTCCATCATTACCAGCTGTGACTTGTATACCCAGGAAAGGCCAGACTTCAGCAATAGGAACTAAAATACAAGGCCCATGACAAGGCTTTGAAGTTGAATGTGGTTATTAGCAGCATTTGTGACTAAGGTGGTGACTAGAGAATTTAAAGAAGGGACAGACAAGGTCATATAAGACAGACTTATATAGGTCCTATTGTAAAAATGTGAGGAATATTTTCAAATCTAGATAGGAATGGCAACTTTCAGGTCTGCCACAATAACCATCCATTTTCATTTGGTAGCTGTGAATAAAAACCCACGTTGAACAGAGGACATGTGGATGCTAGGGGAGATGGGACAACAAAGCTGAAGAACTTTCTATCAAATGGAGGAAGAATGACTAAATACTCTAAAAATGACATCAGCAAACTTAATCCAAATATCACAACTGTAGTAGTTGGTTCCTAGAGCCCATTCCACAGAAAAGTTCTTAGGGATGTAAATATGTGATCAAATCAGTTAATTAAGATAAGCTGCTTACAGAAAAACTTTCAAGACATGATGTTAGTCTCTCAGAGGGATATAATAAAAGAAACATGTCACTCCATTCTTTATTTATGAAACCCTTTTACCCAAAGCATCACAGAAGAATTGTGCTCCAAAAAATACACTTGCTTAATTCTTCCTAGTAGAGATTAGGGTCACATAGGATGAATCAGGAATAACGTTGTGATAGTTGGAGCAGAGTTTCTAGAGAGGTAAATAACTTGATGGAGAAGGAATAGGAAGGCCGAAATAATGGCTCAGAGGCTGAACTTGCTGGCCAAGGGAAAGAACAATCCGCATTCGTGGAAAGAACATAGATTTTTTTAAATTTTTTTTAATGTTTTTATTTATTTTTGAAGGAAAGACAGAGACAGAGAAGGAGCGGGGAAGGAGCAGAGAGAAAGGGAGACACAGAATTCGAAGCAGGCTCCAGGCTCTAAGCTGTCAGCACAGAGCCCGATGCGGAGCCTGAACCGGCAAACTGTGAGATCATGACCTGAGCCGAAGCCGGATGCTCAATCGACTGAGCCACCCAGGCACCCCATGGAAGAAACATGGATTCTAAACTAGGTTTGGTTGAGTGAGCTTTCTCTAGGAACACTATAGAAGCCCTAGCAAATCAGGTAACTGAAAAAGTCAACTAACACTTTGAATTATAATTATTATAACATCAATGAAAGGATAGTGGTAAATCTTGAAGAATCTACTAATCTTATAGACAACATATCACAGATCTGTTTTTCCTAAGTTGGTTTTTAAAATTATTGTTCTAAATAATTCAAGAGTTGCCACAAAATTTTAATGACCTGAATATTTAAAAGCTAATACATATTTAATTAGTTTTCATTAATTTGTCTCTTCTATAAGCTTTACTTGTCTCTTGTAAAGCTGTACGCTTTACAGGACAAATTAACAGTACTATTTAATGCATTTGTTCCTTCTAGAATCTAGACTTATCAACCTTAAGGCAGAAATACTGCCAAGTATAATCCTATCCTTGGAAAACATCATCGAAACACTGATTCATACTGACTAAAGAAGCTGCATATTAATTACTCATTTCAATGTCAGCGTGTTCATTATACATTGCTCTTTCCAAGGGAGAGAAAGATAAGGAGATGCTGATGCTTCCAGGGCATTTCGTTAAAATGCACAATGAAGCAAAAGTAAGTTACTTTTGCCCTTTAAATGAATTGTGTAGAACAAACTTGTGAAAATTATAATGGAACTGAAGGCTTCATCTTTTGGAGCCCAAAGAACATTTTCAGCCTTTTTTCTTAAATACTTTTGGTAGCTCAGATATATACAAATTATATTATAGTTTCTCCAATCTGTACCTCTTTAGTCTATGCCTCTAGTTCCTGACCACACACCTCCTCTCACTAGTATGGCAGATTTTGGTAATATCTGGGATGACAAAGAGATCCTGACATAGTAGAAATTCATCTTGGACTTGGGCTATGTTCCCCTACTTCAGTCATGCCTGAGCAAGTCTTACGTAAAAAAAATTACATCATGCACTATTTAATTAAATGCATTCAGCTGATAAGAAGCACTTAAATGGTAGCTATTATGATGATGATGATTATAATTATGACAAGGATGAAGATCAGAATGAGGTTGATGCTGTTCCTTTCTAGTGAACTGAAGAGACAGTACTCACCATATATTCTCAGCTTGATGCCAAATCCCTTGGAACCAGAATTCAAGTGATACTTTCTTCTAAGGCTTAGGCATATCCGCGTATAGCTTGATAATTTGATGGCCAAAAGGTTTTTTGGATGGAGGTTGGAAGTGTGTTCATAGGGAATTTATGCTAAGGGAAGAACCAAAGATGATGAGCTGAGCCTGTGACAAAGGCTTAGTTAGCAGGATGGAGCAGGGTATATCCTTCCAGAACTGTCCCTATCCCATCCTCTTAGATACATGTACAAGCCCCAAGAGAGGGAGATAGAGCTATAATTATCAATTAAAATATTTCTACCAAATTGTATAATATACCTGCTGTGATCCTACCCTGCCAGAAGATTAGGCACAGGGAGGAGACTCTGTCCCCTCCCTCACCTCTGACTCCTCCTCAGCCCCCTGACATAGACTCCAGGCAGATTGGGCAGATTGGAGCTCAGGTCTTCCTCGGTGAGTCTGTCCAGGTACTAACTATGCTGAGTAGAGCCACAGGAGGGACTAAAATGGCCAGGGAAGGAGCATGGAGAAGGAGGCCCCCAACGCCATGAGAGGGTACGTGGAACTGGGTCAGGGAGATACTGTGCACAGAAGAGCAACAGGAGGGCCAAACTGCCCAGTGTTGCTGGATTTATATAGGCTGAAACTGCCTCTAAGCATATTTAAGACCCCCCTTAGAAAGTTCCAGAAATACCAGCGGGTGGGCTGGCAGGGGTGGTCAAAGTCCTTTGCCAACAAGTGGGGAGAGCCAGCAACGCTAGTGGACTTTGAGTTATTACTATTAATGTAACCTCATATGTTCTGGTTGATGAGTCCTAGGAGAAGTATGTGGCATATATAAATCTGGGGAGAGGTCCCCTTGCCTGTTTCTGTTAGAGAAGAGAGGTTTGCAAACCACCATTCTAGGAGAATAAATCTGAGGTCTTAGAGTAGCTGGTGAAATATATGAAGTTTCTCTTTTTCCCTTCATTTTTCAAACTTAGGAGCAAAGCATGAAAGGTGAAGGGATCATGGAAGGCCAGAAAGGAAGATGGGAGAAGAGAAGTAGAGAGGGAAAGAGGCAATTTATGGGTCAGTGAGCACCTGCTATGCATTCATGCATTAGGCTCTTGGTAGGATTTCTTTCAGGGCCATTGCCACAAAAAAACAAACAAACAAACAAAAAACAAAAAACAAAAACAAAAGACAGGAAGGAAGGAAGAAAATGGAAAAAAGAAAGAAAACCTGAGTCAAGTATTACTATCACCACTTTATAGCAAATAGCTAGCTAAATTTCAGAAAATGAAGTAACTTGTTCAGGATCACATAGCTTCTAAATGTTAAAGCAAAATTTTGAATCAAGATCTATACGACATCAAAGTCCATGCCTGAACCCCCCAAGTCAACCTTCCAGGGTGCAGAAAGAAGACTTTAAAATTCCTACTTCTATTTTGTTTTGACCTGTGCTTGTCAGTAGGACCATTTTAGTCCAGATCAAGTAGTACAGGCTCCAGGCCTGGGCCATCAACACAGAGCCTGTCACGGGGCTCGAACTCACAGACTGTGAGAGCATGACCTGAGCCGATGTCAGATGCTTAACCAACAGGGGCACCTAGTTACCCCTAAATTTATTTTTACTGAGGATTCATGTTCAAAAAGTCTAATAGGATACATTATCAAAAACATTTTGCTGGTTGCTACACCATGCATCAGAGTGTAGTGGTATATAAAAAGTTCTTGAAACAAATTTTAAATGAATAAATACCAAATAGGCATGAAGTATATACTTCATAGAATAAGAAAAAGAAAGGGGGATGGCTTTAATTTTAGAAAGAAGTTGGAAGGCACTGGAGGCAACTGTACATCACCTTTAGCTGTAGATTCTGTTTGTTATCTCAGCATCTCTTCAGAAGGAGCCCCTTGCACCCTCAAAGTGATCTGGTTTACATGATAAACTTTATGATCATCTTAATTATACAGAAAATGTTTAAATTTTTTAACTTCTCCATCTTACCCTATCTCTCTCCCTTTTTTTTTTCTTCCCCTGACTTAAAACATCTATCTACTTCCCTATCTCTCCCCCCGGCCCCCATCCTCTCTCTCTCTCTCTCTCTCTCTCTCTCTCTCTCTCTCTCTCTCTCTCTCTGTCTACCTATCTATCTTCATGAGGAGCCCTGTCATCTGTATGTGAGATCATCCTGGCTATGACACATTTATGTCATGATCTTCCTTCCTCGCAAAATTAATCTGTCTCCCTCTCCTTAAGTGCCTTCATTCCCTGCCGATAAACATATCTAGGTCTTGAAAAATCTAAAATAAAAAAAAAAATTTTGAGACCAACCTCTCTTTGAATTTCTTTCCCCTTTTATTTTATTTTGGAAAGTCTTTAAAAAGAAGCCCTTACCTCTTTCCTTCTCCACCTAGCACACCACTGAAACGGCTCTTAAAGATTCCTGGTGGCAGTGCCATTTCAAATATGCTAATCTCAATATTCCCCTACAAAATGTTAGTGGGAGCTTAATTAGATGCTTGAACAAGGATCCCAGCCCTTTAACCAAAGAATGGTCCTCCTCTACCCAGGAAAATCAGACAAGGTGAAGGGAGGAAGCTGCCACCTGCCTGCTCAGCCAGGTGGAATGAACTGGCGACCTTCATATGGGCATCTCACCGAAAGCCATTTTCTTAGTACCCCTCCCTCTGCATCTTTGCCTGAATATTTGACATCATTGACCAGATTTCACTAACTTAAAAGTTTCTCTTATTTTGGTATATTCCAGGACATTACAAGGTGTCGTGTAGATACTACAGAATTTGGAGTTAGAAAGATCTGAATGTGAATTCTGATTCTGTCCCACTATATTGCTCAGTGATCTCGCCCAAGTCATTACCCTCTCTGAACCCGATTTCATTGTCTATCAAACAGAATTGACGACACCTCACTCACAGGCCGATTATCATTAAGAGTTACGAAAGACTACGTTCACGTGGACACTGGTTTATGTCTATTTTTTTATGATAAACTTTCCAACTGTCTTAAAGGACACAACTCATTGAGCTGACTATGCTTTGATCCACATTAACTTGTAATAGAATCAAAAGTGCTGAAGAGTCACTTTTGATGCAGTGTTTACTCTCCACATATTTGAGTGTAGAGTCTTCAGGACAATGACACCATCTGTTTCTGTGAGAACACAAGACATGTTCTATGAAACTTTCTGGACTGTGCCCAAGACGTGACTTATTTTTCTACAGTTAACGTTGAGTATTTTTTTTCGAATTCCATTTTATGATATGTAAATAACAAGAAAAAAGGTATGAAAGAAGGTAATAAAAGAGTGTAACAGAAAACAGTTTGGATCTACTGCTAAATGCCTGAGAAGGAGCAAGAATCCAGCCTAAGGAAAGATACACTTAACCCTTACCCTTCTTCAGAGAGTGGCAGGCAAGAGATATTCAGTGGCTGGTGGCAGGGGTAAGGGTCTCTGAAGTGCCTTCACGGGACCATAGGAACTAGAGTCCCCTTTAAACACCTGCCAAGTCTGTGTCACACTGACAGCCATCACGGAAGTATGCACTGGTAAAAGCAGTGCTCCCTCCTCCTCCTCTCTGTCTCCCACATTCCAGACTCCATAGGAATATGGAGGGGGAAGATTAGAACTGCCAGTTTAGAAAAGCAGCTGAAGGCACCACCTTCCTCAGTCAGGGAGTTCCCACCTGCAATATGCAACAATCCCAAATTGGAGAGAGAAGACATGCCTCACCTTAAAATCAAGGTGGGAGTTTTGATAATTATGAGACTGGACATTATACTTGCTTATCTGAGGATGTGTTTTATATCTGGTCAGTAAGAGGACTGTGTATGTTTTCACCCAGGAGCAGGGTTGTTTCGGAATAAAAAAATCTGAATCAATAGGAGGCATGAATAAAACTATGTAACTGGTTCAGTGACCTGTTACACCCCAGCACAGTCATTTGCTCTGCTGCCCCAGGTCCCTCAAGGCTTCTCTCCTCTCACTGAGACACTAGTCCTGGGCTATTCCCCAAGCTGCAGGTGCACATTAAAATCCAAAGCTGACACAACACAGCTTTTTGTTTAAGAAGCCCACTATGAGAGACACGGGGAATGGGAAAGATTCATTGTGTGGGGGCTCCAAGAGCAGGATGCTGCATTTTCATTTTTACAGTCAACACTGTAAGCCAAGGCATGAAAGAGGGATTATGGTCTGCTATGTTGACTGCAATTTGAGGTGCAACAGATGGCAGAATTATGGGAAGTGGATTCCAGGAGAAGGAGCAAAGACAAGGGATTTTACAGTTGGCTTTAAAGACTTCTACTATCAAGAGTCCCCACTTTTATACTGCCTTCCAGCACCCTTCAGTGCATAATCCAAACCTCTGTCCTGCCATTGCCAAGCACTCATTTGTTGATATGCAGCACTGAAATTAGCTAGAGAGAGAGAAAAGGACACTTTCTTTAGTTATGGCCCAAGAAGTTAAAATGTTATCTCAAGTTGGTTCTTCAGAAAGAAGGAGTAAATGTTACTGGAAAGTTTTCATGCTCCCATAAAAGGTGAGGCAACTGTACACATGAAGCTAGCCCCCATCTCAGAGGGTGACAGGACACACTGATTTATGGGCAGGATTCCTCAGGTGGAGGAAGGTGACAGCCCCAGTGCTGTAAACCAGAGGAAACAATGCTTTATAATCTGCTGAACGAATGATAAATCAAATTACAGAAAACAGAACTGTAGAGATAAAAGCACATTCCCTGGGGCCAGGAAATTGTAGAGCATTTATCCAGGAAGTTTAAAATGAGAGAGAATTTCCCTGAGCCCACTCCCTATATTTATCTTTCTCATTCTTATTGTTCTCTCTTCATTTCTCATTTCCTGTATCTTATGGACATTCTTTAACAATCAATCCATGTGGAGGTAAGTCATATGCATATAAATTAGTTTAAACATTTAAAAGTCGTATTTGTCTGTAAATAGTGATACAGATTTAACTTTCCATCTGAAACAAAACAAAACAAAAACGCTTAATCCCTAAAACTGTAATTAACCAAAATTCAGAGAGCCTGTCAAGACAGAAATTTTGATGCTGTACCTAAGAATAAATCATTCTGATATTAACGTTTCTTTCTGAAAAACTTCCATTTCCCACACTTTTTTTATAAAATGGGAAGCACTATTTTCCTCCTTATTAAATTTATGTAGTTAATGAAATGAATAATGGTCACTTTCAGTTTTAAAATTCAATGTATATCAATCAGTAACTGCTTCTTCAAATCACCTCCTTACATTCGTTTTGCAAGTTTTCATATTTAAATACAGGTATTAAGAAATGTTGTGCAATGATCTCTTATTTTTTAAGATTAGAATCTACTTGGGATGTAAGACCACTTGGCCTACCCTAAACAGTTCTCCTTAAACACTATGGTTATCATTTTTAAATTGTTGACTAAAAAGAAAAATCCTTTGATTTTTAAAATTCAGTCTAGTTTGGTTATTTTCATAGCTGATTATATTTAAAAAGTCACCTCAAATTGATTTTGAGCATATTTGCTAGATGGTGTCCTCACTTAAATGTAAAAGCAATGAGATCGGTCTATCTGCATACTGAATCATCTGAGAAGCACCCCCAGAAGACCCTCAGCATCCACCGTGCCACACATTGCCATGGAAAGCAAGGACTACAATGTGAAGTGGTGGGTGGTCCTGAGGTGGGGGGGGTGCCCCCACAGAGATGCCCAAAAGCTCCTCACAGCAGGCTGTGTGGTCAGAGCAGCTGTGACACCCCCCAGATGGTCCCCCAGGCTCAGGCACTGAAGCCCTAAGTAACTGCTAACTTACTTGCTACAATTACCCTTCTTGTCCTCCGTGCTGGTAAGGCAAACACTGCTGTTTCTATGCCCAGGGTTTTTTTTTCCCCTTCATATCCTAGCATCCCAGAGTTCATTCAAGTTGACTTCTTTTACAGTTGGTCATTCCACAACACTTAATTAGAGAGAAAAATTCCTCAGCTTAAACAAAGTGTACTTAATGCCGTAAGCATGACCCCTTAGAAATATGTAAAGACTTAGCTTTGTTTTATTAACAAAGCTCTTGTGCGTTGAATTAGGTACCCGCCCCCCAAAACAGTATGTTGGAAGTCCTAACACACAGTACTGCAGAATATGACTTTATTTAGAAAGAGGGTCTTTATAGAGGTAACCAAGTTAATGCCAGGTCATTAGGGTGAGTCCTCAAAGAAAGAGGAAATTTGGACATAGAGACAAACACAGCGGAAAGATGGTGTGAAGTCACAGAGAGCCACACGAAGGTGAAGAATGGCAAGTGAAGATTGCTGGCAAACCACCGGAGGCTAGGAAGAGGCAAGAAGGGATTCTTCTACAGGTTTCAGAGGGAGCAAGACCCTGGGACACCTTGATTGCAGGATTCTAGCTTCCAGAACTGTGAGACAATTAAGTTTCTGTTGTTTTTAAGTTACCCAGTTTGTGTTGCTTTGTTACAGCAGCCCTAGGAAACTAATACATTAACCAAAACTTTTTCTGGTTTCCTTTTCTGCTCCCCATTATTATTTTGTGAGTTTGACTAGCAGGGGCTGAAGGGCTGTTCTGACTTTCACTTTTAGTACATTATCTTTTCTTGGCCTCACAGATAGAATTTAATCTTAATTCCATTGCTGCTGCAAATGAAGCTGTAAAGAGTTCCACTATTAAAAGAGATTCTCACTTCATGTTGTAGGACCTAAGGAAGTTAAGTGATAGGATCCACAGAGTCTGGCTCCCACAATGCCTTGCTGGGTATTGTAGCCTTAGCACAAAAGGTAATTCTCCCTCCCCCACCCTCCGAAGGAACCAGAGTTTAAATGACAAAAGACTTATCATTATTTGCTTGACAAATCAGCCTCTGCCAGTACCATCTTGCATCTGCGGATCTGCTTGTCATTACATCCAGAGGAGGGCTAAGGATATCTCTAGGCTTCGGGGATGCTTCCAGCAGCAGTAAAATTCATCTCCACATTATAAGCCCTGTGCCTGTAGGCATGTCAGCATTCCCAGCTACACACAAATCTAAGTGAATTAAAGATACGGAGCCCTGTTCCCATCCTTTCTAATACTACTGATGAAAATGTAATAGCAAATGAAACCAGTCTTATAGCCTCTAATTATAGTGAGTTTTTTATTTTTTAATTTCTGATCGTTTAAATACCTTTTTCTAGGTCAAAATATTTATGGTAAGACCTCTCTCTCATAAAATGCTATCAAACCATTCATTTATTCATCTATTCAACAAGCAGATATTAATACATAAAATAAACAGCAACCATTTATTAAGATTTTACTATGTATCATGTACTGTGATGGGTGCTTCACCTTACCACTTTGACTCTTCATAACAACCATATCAGGTATATACTATTATCACGCCATTAATGGAGAGGAAGACTAAGTGACGTGCACCTGCCCAAGGGTCCATGCCCAAATTTACATAGTCAATACTTGAAACCAAATCTCTGACTTCAGAGCCTATACTCTTAACTTTTCAGCTATTCTGCCTCTAGTGAGTGCAGTGTCGGTATCAGCTATTGTGCTAAGAACAAGGGAGAATGAGGTGCCCCCATCCCATAGCTATACATATTCCTTGCAGTCAAGGAATTTACAGTTTGGGGAGGGAAAATGATAAACAAGCATCACATTAATATTGAGTCTGATAATCCCAGAAATGTAGTTGTTTATGTTGCTATAGCTCCTATCAAAATCTTTAATTCACGAAGCCAACGATTCTCCTCTCTATAGTATTTATTTAAAACAAGGATCTTCAGAAAAAAATATTCTAAATGAATGCCAGAAAATCAGAAATTTAAAGTACATATGCTGGCTTGGAATTCAAACTGGAATAACCCAGAAGGCCAGCACACCTACGGTGCCTTGGCGAACCTAGGAAACAGTTATAAAGTCATAAAGATAGTGTGGCAAGAGCAGCCGTCCCTTTTCTCTCCTGGCCAAAGCCTCCTGGAAGAGGACGTGGAGTTTTTCCTCTCTTGCCTTCCTGTCTTTCAGGCATCTTCCAAAGCCCCATCAGGAGTCCCGTTGCTGCCATCAGAGAAGGAAGTATCTGTTGCAACCCGGGAAAGCATGCATTCCCCATGTTCAAGCTTTATTCAAATCTTTGCTTGTCTTTGGCCTGATTTCTTCAAGCTCCCTAAGGGTGAGGGGTACTGCTAAATGCTGTCTTATCCAATTATCAGCCGTATGCAACCTTGTGGCATTTTGCAGCTGAAACAGACCTTAGAGATCATTCCCCTGAACCTGCTCATTAACTGTGTCACCCCTTGGCATTTATGCAATTAGTTTGCTCTGTTTAATTTGTATTTATACAGTTGGCGCTTTGGTAGCATACTTAACAATTTTTCCTCTATGCATTTTCTCTCTCAACTAGATTACAAGATCCTCAAATATAGGGAGTGTATGAGTATGAAGTATCTTTGTATTTATGACTCTCTCCACTGGTTTTCATACAGTGGATGCTCAGTAAAGTTGTTGAATAGACAATCCAAAAATTGAAAAGTATAATAAATAGTCAGAAAGTACATTTGGAAGTCCTTTTTCTTCATTTAGTTGAGCACCCCACCTATTCCCCAAAGCTTTTCTAAACTAATTAGAACAGAATTCAAAACTGAGTTTGGACTTGAGGTGTTTTATCTCACATCCTAGGATGTCAATTCACATTAAACATCTCTCCCTGTTACTTTGGACTTTTTGGTTGCCAATTACAGAAACCCACTCATGATTAAGTAAGAAAAATAAAATGAAAAATACCAGGAGGCTACAAGGACAGGAAATAAACTGAGCTTTAGGTCAGGGCCTCTGACACCATCAATCAGAAAGACCTCCAGTCTTTCATCTCTGCTCCCCTTTACATATATCATTTAGTCCACTCCAGCTCCATATTTCTCTCTCTTTCAGATAACCATACGAAGGAAAGCAAGGCGGCCAGCAGGTACCGAGTTTACATGCCGCAGGTATACCCAATGAGTTTTTTTGGCCCAATTCCAAATTTCCTAAGGAAGGGAACCTGATAAGCCCAACTTGAATCTTTTGTCAATCTCTGGACTATGACCAGAAAAACGGGATCATGCAAAATCTTGATTATGTCCATTCTAATGAGGAGAGAAGTTGATAAGAGAGATTTCCCAGGTAAAAGAAAAAAAATCAGACCTAGTCAGAAAAAAAAAAAAAAATTAGTGGGAATCTACTCTAATTTCTATGTCTATATAACCAGTTAGTCAGGATCTCCAAATCCCAACTCAGAAAATAAAGTCCCAACAACTTAACTCTTACACATAGATGTGCTCCCATGTTAGCTATATTATTATTTAGAAGAAGTAACTACTCAGCAAATGTGTACAGGTGATGACCACCATATGAATGATCATAAGTTTGTTTTTTTTATCTTTGACTCATGTCTCAACATTTTATTCATTTATTTTAGGTCTCAACATTTTTATTTAATTAATTTAACTGTCTCTAAATCCCACTTCTAATTCAATTCCCTTTTTTGCCTTTTGAAGTTAGTTGATTGCTTGAGGGATAATTTAATTCTCTTGTAGAACCATAAAGATAAAGTCTAATCCTGAGAGAATTACTGAATTCTCTAGAGAATTGGAGAATTGTAGTGGTGTAGATGCAGCCAGAGAGCAAGGTTCATAGACTGCTATCATGGTGTAACAGAACAACCATGATATTTTCAAGGCCCCATGAACTAAAAGTTGTACAAGAGCCCCATGAAAATACCCCAACAATCTAATGATCAAGTCCAGGCAAATTCTAGGAATTTTTCTTCAACCACATATTTAACATAACAAATTCCACAAAGTAGCCTGGAAACAAAATGACAAGCACACAAGACCCAATGTTCTTTGAGTGTAGAAAATTCTGGAATGAGAAATAAACTATTTTTTGTGAAACCATGATAATATATACATGCAGGAACCAGCTAAATGTAACCGAATGAGTGTTCTGAAGCAAGATACTCACTGTGAATAGTTGTGACCAAAACCTCAGGGTTCCAAATCTTCCTTCCTTACAGAGACTTGTATTTGCCCATTCATTATTTGGAGCAGAGATGACTGACTCTGGGACCCTCAAATCATGCATAATATAAAGAGACTTATTTCCCTCAGGCTTCCAGATTGTCAGGCGAGGCCATCCAGGGCATGATGGCATTAAAATCCAAACAGTCACTGAACAACAAAACGCACTACAATTTGATCCAGTCCAGGCCAGTCAAGGTCTCATTATACAGGCCCTCAGGGCTGAGAAGAGGCAGGAGAACAATGATGGAAATCTACGTTGCCATGGTGTCCCTGCTGCGTCCCTTGGGTTCACAGGGGTGGAACTGAGTCTCTTTGAACCAATTTGGTGGCAAGCACCTTCACAGAACCAGATCAACAGTGAATGATTCTACATCCCACACTGATCATCATAAACTCCTATTCTTCAGGTTTCCTAAGTGATCTTTTTCCAATCCTGGAATGGAGTTGCTTATTGTAGCTGAGAGAGAAAAGCAATTTTACCAGGAGGTTTGTGCAGTTTTTGACATGTGGGATTATTAAGAGAGAGGAGGGAGCACAATCAGGAGCAGCGTCACACATGGAGAATAAGACCAGGGTTCTTATCCTCGCTCCGTTACCAAATCACAGGATCACCTTCAGAAAATACTAAATTAGCTGAGCCCTCACTTTCTTCATCTTATCTAAGATATTACTGATTTAAAGAAGCAAAAGTAGGGGCGCTTGGATGGCTCAGTCAGTTGAGTGCCCGACTTTGGCTCAGGTCACGATCTCTCACTCTGTGAGTTCAAGCCCCGCGTTGGGGTCTGTGCTGACAGCTCAGAGCCTGGAGCCTGCTTCAGATTCTGTGTCTCCCTCTCTCTCTGACCCTCCCCCACTCATGCTCTGTCTCTCTCTCAAAAATGAATAAACGTTTGGGGCGCCTGAGTGGCTTGGTCGGTTGGGCATCCGACTTCAGCTCAGGTCATGATCTCACGGTCCGTGAGATCGAGCCCCGCGTCGGGCTCTGTGCTGACAGCTCAGAGCCTGGAGCCTGTTTCAGATTCTGTGTCTCCCTCTCTCTCTGACCCTCCCCTGTTCATGCTCTGTCTCTCTCTGTCTCAAAAATAAATAAACGTTAAAAAAATAAAAATTAAAAAAATGAATAAATGTTAAAAAAATTTTTAAAAAAAGCAAAAGTATTTTATTTATGACCAAGAAAGAAAAACCACAACCATTTATAACTGTAATATGCCATTGATTAAAAAATGCATCCTGATTGCAGAGATGTTAAAATATGAAAAAAAATATTTTAGAATTAGCGATAAATGGTATAATTGAGGGGTGGAGGTTTGGCAAAATAGTTATTTCTGAAAGTGGTCTGCTCTGGTTGCTCACTCTTTTTAAGAAATGACTATGTGAATTGTTGACTTCCCTTCTCTCCGCAGCTGCATTTAAGCTATTGAAAATAGCTGCAGAAAAGAGAGGAACAGGGCTTTTAAGGAAAATGCACTTCTGTCTGGCATTTGTAGAGTGTCTCTGAATCAATTAGGCATTGGAAAGTTAAACTCCTTGCCTGTTTTAAACAAAAGCCAAAGTCAGGGATTTGCCAAAGGTCAACTCCCACTCCCTGCTGACCACCCAGCTTTGAAAGTACTTGTCCTCATCATGCCAGAAGTGCCTTACTTCCACCTTCTGGATTAGTTACCTCTTCCTTCCCCTTCTCCCTTCCCTTTTTCTTTCTTTCTCCTTTCTTTTCTCCATCCACCAATATTTACAAAGCACCTATGCTGTGTTTAATAAGTCACATATGCATAAATGACAGGCACATCTGAACCGTCTTCAAGAAACACACCCATGTTGAGTGAGAGGCAGTATAGGAAGTGCACTTGAAATGCAGCATAACAGGAGTGCACACACATGACCCAGACTTGGAAGATCAGAGAAGGCTTTTCCAGGAGGTGACAGGAACACTGAGACCTGGAGCATTATCAAGAGCATGCCAGTTCATACAATAAAGCCCCTCACGGCAGAGAACTGAGTGCTCTGGTTAACTACATTCTGGTTAACCAAAATAACTCAAGAACATTTGACCTACACGTTTTCTATTTTCTTCCGTAATCTAACCTTATTTTAACTCCTGTCCAGATAAACTTTTGCACTAGCCAATCAGTAGCCTTTTCTCCACCCCCCTCAGTGTTGTTTCCTTATGCTCCCCACCTTTGCTCAACTCCTCCAGTTGCCTCAAGTGCCTTCCTTCCACATTCTTCCCCTCGATTCAATCTGTGACTTAAAAAGCACCGATGATGCATCTCAGCACAGTTGTGGCAGGAGAAAACTGAGAGGCAGAGTGGTTTAGCAACAAGTCTGAGGTCACACAGCCTGGAAGTGGCCACCAGAATTCAAACCAGGACAAATTGTTCCCAAAGTCCCTTCTCTCCCCACTACACCATATTGGCCAGTGTAGCCACAGCCCTTTTTTTTTAATTTCAAAGCCAACCTAAAGTCATACCACTCCCCTGAAGGTTCCCTCTAAGAGTTGCAGCCTGTACGGGTCTTAATTTTCCTAGTCTTTGGGTGCATATTTCCTTAATTTTGTTATAGATTGACATTGCTTTTAAATGTGAATACAGGGGCGCCTGGGTGGCTCAGTCGGTTGAGCGGCCGACTTCGGCTCAGGTCATGATCTCGCGGTCCGTGAGTTTGAGCCCTGCGTCGGGCTCTGTGCTGACAGCTCGGAGCCTGGAGCCTGTTTCAGATTCTGTGTCTCCTTCTCTCTGACCCTCCCCCATTCATGCTCTGTCTCTCTCTGTCCCAAAAATAAATAAACTTAAAAAACAAAATTAAAAAAAAAAATGTGAATACATATTTTTTCAACAAAATTGTAGACAACTTGTGGGCAGGAGTTGTGCTTTTGTATCTCTCTGGGGCTTGGAATTATCAATGTGTGACAGGTAACAGGCTTTTCTTTTTTGTACACATAGGTTGGAAGATCAGGATATTCACTATTTGAAGGAACTCTGAGCTGAGTTCCAGGTAGGGGACACTTTGGGTGATGCTGGGCTATGGAAGCTCTCAGAGACACCAGCCAGATCAGTTTTGCTCTTAACTCATTTCTCCTTTCAGGGAGTGCCATCAATTTAGTAAGCATTCACAGACAATGGGAAATGAACCAAAATTAAGGATGTAAAAGGTTTCCTGAGCTTTGAACTCCCTCCTAGAGCAACCAGACCAGAAAAGTATCCCTGTTTGAATGCAAATCAAATGCCATTTTGGATGAGAAATTACATTTTTCCATTGAAATTTCTTAGGACATGAATTCTCGAGTGGATCACAGCTGACATGTATTATTGGTTTTTATTCTTCCTCATACCTAAGTCTCTCCCAGGGTGTTCACAAGGCACTTAGAGAAGTGCATTCACCCCACCAGGCTGCCAATTGATCATTTAGTACATTATTACATAACTTATTACCAGTAAGTGGCAAAAGCACAGACAGGAATTTGATTCCTCATCATTATTTTCATGACATATATAGCACTTTTCTCCAGGCTCTGTGCAGAGAATATTTAGCAAGCCACATTAACTTCCAGGCATCTGGAATTATATAGCTGAAAACAAAGGAAGCACAAGAAAGAACAGGAAAGGTAAAGAGTTGAGATAAGAGAAAATCTGATACAGAGGGGGAAGAAAAGAGATAAAGCAAAATCAAGTCCTAAAGAGAATGAAAGAGTATGTCCTAGCTACCTGGGAGTGATGGTTTCCAAAAGACCACAAAACAAACAAAACTACCTAAAGAGTTCCACTTGTCCCATGTCCTTTTGGGCAGAAGTCAATTTGTTGACATGGATGAGGGACTATTTGGCCTAGGAAATCAGAGCAAAAAGTATCTGCATTTTGTCACGCATGTGTTAAAAGTTGAAGACAGTGAGCATAAGAAAAGTTGTATGTGGACCCCAAGTACAGAGTCTATTATCTAGTTATATGGATATAAACCATCCAGAGCAGAAAGCACAAAGCCCTGAAACTCTTTCTTATTCTAAGAGTAAGAATCACCCAGAAGACTGACCACATCCTCAGTCATCAAGGATCTTTACTTTAAATATATCAGCCTTTGTCAGTTTTTACCAGGATAGGCTTTTCTCTAGAATGTTTCCTTATTTTCAGCATTTTAATTGCCCTTTCTCTCTCTCTCTCTCTCTCTCTCTCTCTCTCTCTCTCACGCACACACACACACACACACACACACACACACACACACAGAAAGAGAAGGGGGGGGTTTGGTGAATGAAAAGCAGAGGATTGTGATATCATTCAGGGTTATCATTTCCAGGTGCCTGGCTGCACACACATACACACCACATGACTTTGCATTGGTTGTGTAGACCTACTTTAGGGGTTGGATATTTTTCATTGATTGCATTTTAATATATATTCTGGATGTGTCTCAAAGATTGTGTCAACTTCCAGTATACCCCAAACCCCTTAATTGAGGCCATGTAAGGCCTGTATCAGTTCATAAAGGTCTCTTTAATCACATGCGATTCTCATTACCAGGCCTTAATCTTTCCAAGAAAATGCCAAGAGAGAAGAGACAACTTGAAGAGATTTGGCAAAACTTCTCTGGTCATTTTCAAGAGATAAACGCTTCCTTTACCTCATTAATTCACATTTTTTTGGCACACAGAACACACATTATCCTTGTAGTTATCACCGGCCTCAAAAAAACCCCTGAAATTTTTGTAAAAAAGCTTAATGGCTCATGCTATAAATGGCACAATTCCCCCAGCTGGCATCTAACCTGCTAGAGTCATTCATGGGATATTGCTTTCCACACGAAAATTAAGCTGGAAGGTAAAATGGGAAAAGCATCACACAGTGCCTTGTAATCATCAGATATACTTGGGAGCAGCTTAATTTCCATTTATCTAGGCTTCCCAATGTTTACCACAGAGTTTTCATTTGGGAATGGGAAACCAGGCTTGCATGATAAATAATAGATACATTGTTTCAAAGGACAGTATATACAATATCTCTTCTTTAACTATCCACTCATTCTTTCAGCAAATACATATGGAATATGTATTGTGGATTCTTCATATTTTGGAAGATATAAGGAAGATTAAATCATATACTGCCTGCAAGGAGCTTGCAATCCTTAGGGGAGAAGACATATATAGAAAAAAAATCTAGTTATGACCAAAGGCAAATAACTTACGACATCACCCTTTATCTTAACTATGTTGAGAGACAGTTTAGGGATAGATATCATCTCTGAGTTCATGATTTCAAATCATAAGGGTGAATCCACTGGTATCCATTTTAAAAATAAACTATTAATCATTTTTGTATATCAGTTTATTGAAATGAAGAAGAGAATGTACAAAGCATACTCATGGAAACTTTAGTTGTCAGTTTTATCTGTAGCGTAGGGAATTTGTAGAGTGTTTTAGAAGAATAAGCTTGAAGAGATACGATATATCCACATTACAGAGTGTCTTAAAAGCAAGGTTCTGGCTAGGTTTACTTCAGTAGGTAATAGCTGCTACAGAAAATTTTTAAACAGGACCAAAGTTCAAAAACTAATCTTATTAAAAATGTTTTCACGTATGTATGAATTATGAGCTGGGGACCTGGGAATCAGAGCAACCAATTAGGAAGGTATTGTATTCTTGAAAACCAGTGATAAAAGTATGAACTAAAGTAGCAATAGAGAGAAAAATAGTGAGCTCAGTTTTCATCACGTTGAGTTTGAGTCTGAGTCAATGGGTCACCTTGCAGGTGAAAATATGTAGCAAACAACTAGAGATGCACGCCCGAGAAAGGTCACTACTGTGACAGAAAGTGTGGAGGCATTTTTTAAGAAGTATGTTTTTCTCCTGTGAGTAATGTGATCACTTAGAGAAAGATTATAGTCAGAGACAGAAATGAGAAAGACCAAGAAGAAAGAGCATCCTCATTTAGGAAGAAGGAAGAGGACCAAAGGGCAGATCTTAATAGTAGTAATGAAAAAGTCAAAGAAGCATAGGAACATGCAGCATCACTGAAATTTTAAGATTTGTATCTTAGTCTGTTTGGGCTGCTATCACCAAATGCCATAGCAACAAACATATATTTCTCATAGATCTAGAATCTGGAAGTCTAGGATCAAGGTGCCTGTATGGTTGTGGTCTTGGTGAGGACTCTTTCCAGTTTGCAGATGGCTGCCTTCTTGCTATATTCTCACATGGGGAAGGAGCCATCACCTCTCTCATGGTTCTTCTCTTAAGGGCACTAATCCTATTCATGAGGGCTCCACCCTCTTGATCTATTTACCTCCCAAAGGCCCCTCTTCCAAATACCATCACACTGGGGATCAGGGCCTCAACATTTGAATTTGGGGGGGGGGGGGGCGGGGGCGGGGACACAAACATTTAGCTTATAGCAATGTGGATGGCCAAGGTGCCTCAGAGTGCAGAGAGAGTAGGGAGGTTAAGAACTCAGAGGAAGTAATTTGAGTTACAGACTAATAGATGTCTGTGATCAAAAAGAGACCATTTTGAGGAGAATACTGAGGTTGGAAGCCAGATCTCAAGGCATTTGTGAGATAAAGTGGATAGTCAAAGAGGTGAAGATGGCAGGTGCAGACTAAGAGGCTTGTTAGCAAAAGCAAAGGGAAGAGGTGGTCTCAGAGTCAAGGAGTCCAGGGGAGTTTGTTATTTTGACCACTTGTTGTTCAGTTTATGTGTTTGTTTGCTTTTAGGTAATAGCAACTTGAGAATGTTTGTCAAATGGAGGGAGATGTCCATTCCAATCTGGAGTACATATTAAAGTAAAATTCAAAGGGAATAACCAGCAGAGTGAGATCCCAGCAGAAGCAGCAGGCAATGAGATTGAGACTAGTGATAAAGCAGAATGATGCCTCTTTCCTAGGGAATTGAAGACAAGAGTGGAAAATGGTTGAAGATGCTGAGAATATTCAGGAAGAGAAGGCTCCCTCACTCACAACAGTAAAGTAGGCTCAAGATAACTCTACAGTCAGAGGATGATGGCCAGGCTCACAGAGCATGCAGAAAGCAAGACAGTTGGGAACCAGGACTCAGCAGAATGTGAGAGGGGAACTAAAAAGAGAAAGCAAAAGCACTGCCTGGAAGGTTCCACTGAAGTAGCTAAATACATTTCACTTAAAGCTCTAGGATTAGTTTTGTGACATACTCTGTATGTTGCCAGCAGCCCATGAACAAGAAGGAAAAAAAAAATACACCAAAGTGACAAGGCAGAACTATTAGCTGTATGTGCTGCTGTTTCCCAGTGTCCTTTGTAGCTGGTGGGAATAGCAGAAGATCAAGAGGTCAAGGAGATCAAGAGTGAAGGCAAGTGAATGCTGATATTCTTAGCATTGAGGTCTATTCTCGATAGGAAGGTCAATGAGACTGAGATAATGATCTGAATGGTAATGGGAGAGGTAAGTGCACATAAGGTCAAGTTTCTGCACTTCATCCTTCTAGAAATATGGGTAACAGGAATGGGGAAATTTCTCATTCCTTCTGAGGTAGACCAGCCCTTGTTATCCAAATTAACCTGAGGAACACTGCCCCGTCCTCCTATACAGCTCAGGAGGATATACCTAGGTGGGCTGGCTGTTAAGTTGTCCTGGCAGAACTTTCCACACTAAACACTGATTTTTGCCTCACTAAGACAGCTCAGACATAGACAATAACTGTGTGGTTACTTATGAGGCAAAACTCCATAGTCACTGGGAATAGCAGAAAACACTAGTGAGAGTAACTCTTTGTGAAGCATCTAGATATACAACATGAATAGGATTTTTGACCCCATAGGACCTTCCCCTGTTCTCTCTCCACATGTGATTTTCCACAATACTCCTTTAATTATGAGGGCACATACACCAATTAGACAAAGCTTTCACCAATAAAGAAATACCTTGTTTCATTAGATTGGAGTTCATTCAGTTGCCAATAACACTTTGATTTTCAGCTGAATAAACAATAAATCCAAGAGGCTATTTAGGTGCATGGTGCACTTGAAAGAAGCTTTTTAGGACACAGAAGCCAAAGCTGTTTACTCTAACATTAAAAAGATAATGTAGCTGAGCTGAATTAACCTATTTAGGGATGCATTTCTTCCCAAGGGAAACTACAAAGTTATTCTCCACAAGCAGACATTGCTGCCCCCACACAATTAGACATCAGGGATCAGATAAAGTGTTACTGTACTTATCACTCTGAACTACAGAGCCTTCAAATAAATCCAATTTCCCACTTAGATAACCAAAGAAATGTGCTTTTTAGGGAAAATAACCTATTTCATAGAAAAAGTTATTTCATGTAAAGAATGCTATATGAAAGAATGAAATCAGAACAAGTCTCTCTCTCTGCCCCCCTTCCCTTCCTTCTCTCCTTCCTCCCTCCCTACCGTATGGAATATGGGACTGGCCGCTGGCTGAATTCTTTCTCAAGGGGCAAGAGGATGGCTGCCTTCCAAAGGCAGCCCTCAGGGCATGGCATGGATCAGAGGTTATAGCAGAAATTGTGCAAACAACACAAGAGTCACTGGGATCCATCCTTCTGCTCTGCAGGCATGAATTTTGACTGATCCTGAGGTCAGAGGAGGTAGCTCTAGCCCAGAACCTGCTGATGGCACTTTTCTGTTTATAAAACTTTTGGAGAAGGAAAATTACTTGAAAATACTTCAAAAACTAAACCAACAGTATCTCACTGTATCTGAAGGGGAACTGACTATATCACAGAGTTCTAACGATAAAGTCTTCCATAGTATGACTGGTCAATCATTGGTTGCCAATAAGCACTATTCAGTTTAACTTCCCACCTTGATCCATGCTGTTCTCTTGAGGGGCTCTTCCCCATTCCTTGTGCTCTCCTTCACCCCCACCTCCACTCACTTCAATACTTAGCAGACCTCAGCCCTTCCAAAGTGCCTCTCTCAAAAACAAAACAAAACAAAAAACAAAGCATGAAAGTGTCTCCAGATCTCAGACCTCTCTTCCCCTCTGAAACCTTCATATCACCTAGTGTATGCCACTCACATGTCCCATATTTCATAAGGCACCATAATGTCAGTTTTTGTATGTATGTCTTGACTGCTTAATTGCATTGTGGTTGTTCGGTATCACCTCCAGAAATGCTACATTTAAAGTCACTGAGAACTAAAATTCCTTTGGGTTATGAGGCACACTTACATAAATTCCCACAGTCCAAAGAGTACCCTCTTTGGTACATGGGTGAATCAATCCAGCCTCCAATCCAGTAAAATAGAAAATAAAGGACAGCAGAAGAGCATTGCCCTTTTTTAAATGTTTGAATTAGGTTGTCCTAGATAAACAAATCAAACTCAGCTCTGAACACAGCAGGACCTAGAAGGAGGCCTCCATGAAGTCAGACATAGAGACCTGGGCATCTCTGGGGTCATCTGTGAATCAAATTCACACTTGCCAAAGGTCTACTCTGTCTTAGCAGCACTATCACGGTGCTGCCATGACAAAAAAGAAGCATGGAGAATGGGCTTGGCCACAGAGGTGATGTGCCCAAACCTGTTGCTGGACTGATGCCTTTGTGAGGAACAGAATACAAAAGTGTGGTTCAGCAAGGGTTTTCTTACTAGAAACTGGGTAGATTCTTTTTATAATGTTTGTTTGTTTGTTTGTTTATTTTGAGAGAGGGTGAGCACACATATGCAGGGGAGGGACAGAGAGAGAGAGAGAGAGAGAGAGAGAGAGAGAGAGAGACAGAATCTCAAGCAGCCTCCACACTGTCAGTGCAAGCCCAACACTGGGAGATAACAATCTTAGCCGAAATCAAGAGTAGGACATTCAACCGACTGAGGAAACTGGGTAGATTCCTGAGAGCTAATGTATAAACTGCAGCCAACCCTTGGTTCTGGGATTTTCCTCCCATGCAAGATTCCTCTGCATTGACCGCTGAATCCTGAGTAACTCTTCATGAGCAACTAAAGGCATTGTCCACTCATGTCCTCATTCATACACATACTGCTCATGTGCTTTAATCCACAGTAAACAGAGCCAAAAGTAACCTCAATCAAGTCCTGGTCATCATCTACTACAATCTATGAAACTGGATTCATGGTTTTCACTCACTGAAAGGGGACATGCCCACTCTTGAGACCCGGTAAGTTCATTTGTTTTGACCCTCCATGGTTTTCAGCCTTGATCCTGGAAATTTGATGGTCTCATTTTCAATTGCTAAGTGCTGCCCAATAATCAGAAACTCAAGCCTAGAGAAGATAAAACATCGGTCTGGACAGCACTACATTTTGTTCTAAGACTCTAAGTCTTTCACATGTGACCTTCTCTAAGCTACCTGACCATGTGTTTGGAGAGTACCTAAAAATTCTAACATAATGAAACCACCAGAAGTCTTGTAAAACAGAAATCTTTTAGAAACCGGGTAAAACATTTCTTTTATCTCAGCTTGCCAAAAACGAAACAACAACAAAAAAACCTATCAAACACATAAACGCAAATAAGCACCATTCTCTTAGGTATTTCTTCTCAGATTTTATTTGTAATGAAACATTTTGTATCAAAACATACTTAAAAAGTGTTATACCATGTATTGGCAATTTTAAGAGGCAAAGCTCTTCCCCTCAAAAATCTAAAAGCTTCAGACTCACATGGCATTACCCAGCTCTTCAAAGTTTACTAAAATAAATCTCAAGAGCTTTGCATGTACTATTTAGAACTCTCGGTTGACTTGGAAACAGCAGAGCATTTTTGCCCTCCTCATACCTCCTGAGGATTGCTTCTCAAGGGCAGGGAGCGCTCCTTCAGCAAAAATGGAAAACAGAGAAACAACACTCCATGCCTCACAGGCTTTACAAGTGAACCTATTTCTTAGCCAGTGGGATTTCTTAGGCCTTCCTCATTTAACCCCTCAAATAAAGCCTTGCCTAGCTGTCAGACAATAAATACAACCTTTGACCTATGCTCCAGGAGGCCCTATGCTGGCCCTCCTCCAGCCACATCCCTCCTAACAGAGCAAGAGAAGTGCCAGGATCCCCGCCACCAACTCCACACTTCTAGATGTCCCTAGCACTTAGGATTCCAGAATTCCCTGCCCAGATAGTCCAAATCTGTTTCTGTGGCCATTTGATACAGCCCTGTCTTGAGAATCTTCCCATGAGATAGGCACCATTAGAATCAAAGTAGGCTAGTAATTTTGAGGATGTAAGATTTATTTAAAAATCATCTTTGCTCATTGTCAAAATTAGTGACATTTTTAAGAGTGTATAGACATTTGAAAATTGACTTCATTCTCTCATTTTATGGTCTAGCACTGTGGGTAAGAGCAAGGAGGGGCCTGGCCTTATTGGAAACTTAGTTCCAACTATTAGAGATCTACATCTTTTCTGAAACCCTTGTGGCAAGATGTGTTCTGAGGTTCAGAATTCAGGGCATGTTACAAAGGTGACAGAGTACATATCACATAACACATCACACTCCTGGTGGAATCTAAGGTAGCAGTTCACAATCAAACACAATAATATTTCTGCAAGAAACACACTAATATTCACACTGTAGTGGACTGAACCAGGTCTCTAATATCCCCCATCACATGTTGAAGTCCTAATACCCAGTAACTCAGAATGTAATTGTAGTTGGAGACAGTCTTTAAAGAGGAAATTCAGTTAAAATGAGATCATCAGGGTGGGCCTAATCCAATATGACTGGTGTCCTTATAAGAAGAAGAAATTAGGACACAGGTATAAAGGGAAGAACATGCAAAGACAGGAAAGAGAAGACCATAGACAAGACAAGAACAGAGGTCTTAAAAGAAACCAACCTGACACTTTGATCTCAGACCTCCAGCTTCTAGAATTGTAAGGAAAAAAATTTCTGTTGTTAAAGCCTGTGGTACTTTGTTATGGCAGCCTAATCAAACTAATACACACACCAAGTAAGATAATGAATAACCTTATGTCAGTTCAAGTCAGATTCTACTCAAAAATGAGTTATGAAAAAACTTCCTGTTTTCATAATTTTCCTGGCTTTCAGAACACAGTGTGGGCCTGTCCTGTCTATGGGCCCATGGACAAGTTGCCTAACCCAGCCAAGAGCCTGGAGTCGCAAACCTTTCCAAGAGCACACAGAACAATCTGTGAGTCCCTTCCATGCCATGGAAGTGCCCTTACAGCCTGGCTGCCCATGTTTCCAGGCTGCATTATGAATAGACTTCAGATGTGTTTGAACCCAGCCAACGAAACAACTCCTACTACACAAAGTTCCATTGCAAGGAAATCCTAAATTAGTCTCTCACCATGTCCTCCTAAACTGACTGAATACTTCAGATTCTTTAAATTCTATAGCGTTATTACTCCTTACATTTTGACATCATTTGGGTAACTGGCATTCTATTTCTCTCTCTCTGCTCTACTAACACTTTGGATTGGTTTCTACACTGAATCAAAACAAGGAGGATCACCTCAGAGTTTATGCCAGGTAATACACACATATGTGTGTACATTAAAAAAGAAAGGCACTTGCAAATAGTTTTGTGTAACAATCAACCAGCTGTCCTTCCCTCACTTTTCCAAATCTTTGATTAGGACAAGCAGCCAGTTATAAAATTTTACAGTTTGTTATTTAGCAATGTAAAACAAGCTCAGTTTCTAAACTCTTTAAAGAAACAGTATCATTTTTATTCCAAAATTCCTTCTATAGCACCTGTTGGGTTTGTTTGTTGAGTTTACTGGTTTTTCCTAAACTGATTCATCATTCATTAAAATTCTACCTTGCATGTTCCTCATCAAGTCATAGATGGCCTTACTTTCAAAGACCAGCCTATTGCCTATTACATACTTACATAGCAATAAGAATACTAACATTAGTGATAATGCTTCCTCATGGCAGACACTACTCTAACCACTTTTGCATGTAACTCATTGAATGATCAGAAATCTGTTACTGTTATTAAGTGCACTTTACTGATGAGGAAACCGAGACATGGACAGGTAAAATTACTTGTCCAAGGTCATACCACAATAATAATAAGAGGGGGAATGGAGACTTGACCCAAGCACCCTGGACACAGAGTCCAGGCTCTTAGACCAATAACCCTGCACCCATCCAGCTGTAAACCATTTCCATAAACAACATGGATAGCCACATAATCCCAATGAAAAATATTACTCTCAGTATATACATGTAGAGCTTTCAAATGTCTTTTTTAATAGACTTTATTTTTTAGAGTGGTTTAAGTTTACAACAAAATTAAGAGGAAATACAGAGATTTTCCATATACCCCCTGCCTCCACACATGGCCTCCCCCATTATCAACATCACTTATCAAAATGGCATTTTTTTTACAAAGGATGAGCTTATATTGACACATAATAATTACCCAAAGTCCAAAGTTGGTCTTAGGTTCATGCTTGATGTTGTAAATTCTATGGGTGTGGACAAACATATAATGACATAGATCGATCATTACAATATCATACAAAGTATTTTCACTGCCCTAAGAATTATCTGTGCTCTGACATTTCATCTCCCCTCCCCCTAACCCCTAACAACCACTGATCTTTTATTATCTCCATAGCTTTGCCTTTTCCAGAATGTCATATAGTTGGAATCATACAGAATGTAGTATTTTCAGATTGCCTTCTCATTTAGTAACATGATTTAAGTTTCTGCAATCTCTTTCCATAGCCTGATAGCCCATTCCATTGTCTGGATGTGCCACAGTTTATTTATCCATTCACTTGTTGGAGGACATCCTGGTTGCTTTTGAATTTGAGAAATTATGAATATAACTGCTATAAATATCTCAGCGTGTGGCAAATGATGAGTCATTTCTTCTTCTGATATTTCCTTTATTAATGGACATGTTTCCATTTGCACACTGGTAAGAATGTTTTTTTTTATTTATTTTTTGACACTTACTCATTTTGAGAGACAGAGAGAGACAGAGTGTGAGGAGGGGAGGAGCAGAGAGAGGGAGACACAGAATGTGAAGCAGGCTCCAGGCTCTGAGCAATCAGCCATCAGCCAATGCAGGGCTTGAACTCAATGACCGCGAGATCACGACCTGAACTGAAGTCAGATGCCCAACTGACTGACGAACCCCAAGAATGTTTTTATGGTGATGTAGATCTTCCTAAATATTCTTACTCCAATTAGTATTGACACAATGAAATGTGTCTATGGTCTTCTCTTTACACCCATCCTTTAAAACATTCACCTAAATTATATTTCTTTCCTTAAAATGCTGATATTTGAACAATAACAACAAAAAGCAACCATGAAAATAAGTAAAATATTTCAATGGACCTGTTCAAGAAAGCTTTCCAGTGAAATTTCGAGAGAACAAAGAAGAAAAAGTTCAGATAAAAACGGTAAAACTAAGCACTGTGTAAGAAAAATCAGTTGGTCACATAAAGAAAAATTGATCATGGAGAAGGAAGCTAGTGATTCTCTTGAGGAAACAACAGGGAAAAGAATCCAGAATAATGCACATGACATACAATACTCATAAATCTATGCACATAGTATAAGGCATAAAAAAGGGAATGCACATGTGAACACAAATATTGTTTTTTTTTAATAGGGGTAGAGTATGACGTCAAGAATCAAGTGGATATTACTTCCCCATAGATTCAGACGAATGAGGTTTCCACATTAGTTGGAAGTTCTTTGTTCAAGGAAACACACAAGTTGAGAAGGAAAAAGATCACTGTGCTGTTAAGAAAACATTCTCTATAACAATTATATACTAATATATAATTAAATGGGTATTAATAGATTGTCCTTACATATGAGAAATTCTTATTCTGACAAAGTCTCAAGCCTTCTTGTGAGTCCTTGAATACACCAACACATTATCTTCCCACAGTCACCACACAGAAAATGCTCTCTGGAGAAATTCAGATGGCTGGCTCCTCACCTCATTCACATCTTTACATAAGAGAAGTTTTCCCTGACTGCCCTATATAAAAGAGCACTCACTCACCTCTCCCTCCCTCATTATTCCAATTATCTTGCTTAATTTTTCGTATTTAACAAAATGCATTAATTAGTTTTTGTTCCTAGAATATAACACCTTGAAAGTAGTGACTTGATTTTGTTCCTTGCTATAGCTATAGAGCCTAGAATAGCACCTGGCACATGAGTAGGAGATGCTTAGTAAATGATTGTTGAATGAATAAATAAAAGAATGAATAAAATCCTTATAAACAAAATAGTAAATGTGAATGAGGAGATAGTACAGTTAGGTATATCCAAAGGCTGTTCATAAATGAATCCACACTAATATGAGGAGAGACCCAATAGCAAATAACTGGCCTCTATCCATTCTTGACACTGTACTTATTGATATTTCTATAATAGCTTATATATAATCAAGCTGTGCTTTCTCAACTTGCTTATCTCATAACTGAAGGAATAATGATAGGATTCTTTTTAAAAAGCTTGAATGATACAAAGAAAGTAGAGTAAATATAAATTTCTACATTTTAGCGCCCACAAATTTATGGGAACCAACTTAACAGTGGTATGTGAAAAAGGTATGAAAAATTTCATAGCTGAGTATTTTCATTATTATCTCACTTACCAATTAGGTCCAGGCTAGCTGCTAAATACCATGCTAGACACAACTTAGACATACTACCAGTAACACAGTGTTTCCAGAGCATGGAATTTCTGAGGTAGAAATGATGGGGAGGCAGAAAATATGGTTAGGAACTTATTAAAGAATCTGAGCTTTTCTTGATAAGTACTGGGAAGTTACTGAAGGATTCTGAGCAAGGCAATGGCCCATGGAGGATATATTTAAAGGGAGAAAACTAGAGACAGAGAGCGTTTAGGAGACTATGGCAATAGTCTTGAAAGGTTAAGATGGAGGCCTAAACTAACACTATGGGAATCAAGACTGAGAAGAGAACACACAAAAGAATATCAAAGGAACTTCTATGCCTAAAGAATGTTGATCATGGGGAGGAAAGAATCAAGTTTAATACTGGGCTTCCAATAAATATAAGCTGCAAACACATCTAAGACCACCCTTGTCAGTGCACTTTTTATTAAAAAAATAGAATTTAGATGAATGGTATTTAATATTTGTCTAATCATTCATGCTATCTATAAAACAGTTTTGAATATGTCCTCATAAATGTATATTTCTTCACTTATAAATGTACATGAACAACTAAACTGATATATTTATGGATCTTAGTAAGAGTACAAAAATTAGAAATTAGAAATGTGAGATAAAAATATAAAGAATAAAATAAATATAAATAGAAGTTTTAATATATTCTTCTCCTACCAGGTCTAGAATACGGTAAGAATAGTTTCATTTCATGTGCACCAGTCTGTTGATTCTCACACCGTTCTGGGGACGTTGACAAAGGAAGCACACTGTGAAGAAGATGGCCAGGATAGGGAAAGATGTGGAAATCATATCAGGTAACTGTGGGCATTTAAGCCAAGAAAGCAAAACACCGGGAAGACAATAATGGCTACCTTCAAAGTAAAGGCAGAGATAGTTCTCAGTTCTTCTACCACATGTCTCTCTGTCCTTATTATTCATAAAAGGCAATACTAGCCTGACTAGTAATAGGATACAACTGTGATTGGGGCGTATTTGCTAGAAAGCAGTAACACTGTGGTTTTAAAGGTTACTACTTATGTGTGGCTTTTTGCTCTTCATGCCTCCATGCCATCAATGCAGTAAATTCCCCAGGAGCAGATGCAAGAAAACCAGTCCGGATTCCTTTCTTTCGATTCTAGGATGGTATTCCCAGCATCAGTGGTAAAAACCACCAGCCCTATCCTGATGCCCACTCCCATTCTTCCCTGCTCATGCTCTGGCACTCTCATCTCCTCTATCTCCGGGTCACTAGTAAGATTTGGATTTGGGACATGGGACAGAGTAAGGTTCTCCTTTTGCTTTTGGACCATATTATTTGGGCTTTATGAGGGTGTTTGGGGAAGAAAACAAGCTAAGAATTAGGTTGTTCTGTGTTCTAATTTCCTGTATATCTCTTCAGAAATTCCACAGGGAAGAGAACTGACTGGTCCGGGGCTGGATTTGAGTACTCCTGAGTCCTCAAGCCACAGTCCAGCTAGTTATACCTCAACCCTGACGTTGCCTTCCACACAAACGAATGAATGCCAGTTGTGTAAAAGAGGGAGAAAATAGAGTATAACGATTTAACAGAAAGATAATTTTGAGTTCTTATAAGCAGATAAAATCTACTAGAAACAAGGCAAAACTTTCCAAAAATCACTGTCCCAAAAATGACTTCCTTTAGAGATGATAAAATGGATGTTGGAAAGCAAAGACCAATAGAACACTGGGTTAGTAGTAAGAATGGAAAAATATTAGACTCAGCTTTGCCAATAATTGCTTTCATGTTGTATCTCTGGGTTTTGGTACTTGTACTTGTTGACCATCAAGAACCCTTCGGCTCTGTATTGTATTGCTGTGCATCTAAAATATGGCTGTCACACAGCTCAGAGACTTTTAACTAATGGGGCATGTTTTTATTTGTGTGTGTTTTTTTTTAATTAGCCTTGTAAATAATTCTACCTTTAAGCCACTGTCTCCTTGTTCATTTGTTCTTCTTAAAATTTTTTTCAACTTTTGTTTGCTGGTTTGTTTCTGGGAGCTAAGGCCCTAGAGCTGCGCTCAGCTCTCCCATATCTGCATCCCAACAAATGTGAAAATAAATGGTTGTTGAATAGTATCTCCTACAGTTTCTTCTGATTATGAGTGGTAGACCTAGCTTCAATGGTTTTAATTTTGGCTTTAACATTCAAATACATTTTAATCAAGGAATGAATATCAACTAGTAAACACTTTCTTTTCCCTATGTGGTTAGAGACCAAGATATATGTGTTTTACACATTGCTGATGTTATGCAGAGGATATATTTACAATATTCTTTTCATTGAATGCTGAATTCTCATTTCCAGAATTTTTTAAATGCCATGTGTTTCGTCAGAAGACAAGAATAAACAATCTTGTAATACATGATGGTTCAATAGAGTTAAAAGAGCTCTAGGCTATTTATAGCAATTAGACCGTAAAGAGAGAAACAAGCCATATGTACATTTATTATGTCCATAAAATATAACATATGGCAATAAATTCTGACAGTGATGGTGGGACTATTTGCATGTCACATGTCAGCATGCACCACTGGAATTAATGAATAGGATTTGTCATACAGTCCTGTCACAACAGGTTTTCTTTTTGGATCTGGAAGGGACAAATTGTCTTAATAAATATTAGCCATGGCTAATACTGGATGACATCTTAGGGACAGAGATGAACATGTCCTTATCTCACCTTCCTTAGTTTTCAACTCTTTCATAATAATTACCAGGGATGCAAAGAGACACTTCTCACTCAGATGCCAGAAGAAGCTTCTGATGCCAGAAGAGTCTCCTAGGTCAGCAGAAGCAAACCCTATTCCTGGGAACTTCAGCCCCAATCATTCAGTTATTGGCAGAAATACCACTTAGTTGCAGCTGCTTCTTCACCTGGCAGAGTGGTGCTGAGCACCGTGACCCTGAAGGTGAAGTAAGAAGCTTAGCTTTTCTTCTTCCACACAGCCCACCATGCCAGGTGCCAGGAAAGAAGAAAATGGGACAACTGAAGAATCAGAAAATGTGGTCCATCCCCTGAGGGAGTTAGAATGCAAATGAGAGGTAGAACACGCACACATAAAATAACTATGAGATGATCCAAAATTTTGTTATTTATAATCTCTCACTGAATTCAAAGGAGGATGGATGCTAGTCATAGTTGAGTACAGTAAAATCCTGACTCACAATAATGGCCTTGGACAAATTCAGCATTAAGCAGTGAGTGGGAGCATTCAAGGGGATCAGTGATGCTTTGTGAGAAGGGGAGATGGGGGAAAGCAGTAGGAAAAAGCACCCAGCAGATGGAAGGCAGAAAGCCTGAACTACGAAGCCAAGGCTCTCACATCATGTAATGGGAGTACTTCCTGGAAAGGAGCCTCCTGCTTCCAGATTGAGGAGACAGAAAGGGGAAATAAATAAATGGAGGGGGGTGGAATGGAAGGGTTAAAAGATATTCTCCCAGGGACAGCTGGGTGGCTCAGGTGTCCCTGAAGCATCCAACTTCGTCTTGAGTCATGATCTCGTGGTTCATGGGTTCAAACCCTGAGTTGGGCTCTGTGCTGACAGCTCAGAGCCTGGAACCTGCTTCAGATTCTATGCCTCCCTCTCTCTCTGCCCTTTCCCCACTTGCACTCTGTTTCTCTCTGTTTCTCTCTCTCTCTCTCTCTCTCTCTCTCTTAAAATAAACATTAAAAAAAATTTAAAGATGCTCTTTCAATGCATGATGTAAAACCCATCTTCTTCTTCCCTATGTGACTACTGGTTATAATCTTCATTTCCTAGACATCGTGGAGTGGATTTTCTTGGGAGGAACTGCAAAGACATGCTTATTCCTCATGGTATAGTTGAGTGAGAAAAAAACTAATGCTACTTATGTGTATCTGATATCCAGTTTACAATGGAAGTACCACAAAGCAGTAAGTTGGCAGGTGTTTGAATTCTATCAGCCCACTAAGGCTCCATTCAGATTACAACCTAATTCAAGAAACCTCAATTTAAAGTAGGTTCTGTATCCTCAGAGCTCCTGTATTATTTCATCTCTACCTCTTTCGTAGCACTTATCACTACTACCTGTGGTACTCATTGCTTACTACTTTGTAATTTCTCCTTCAAAATTGTACATTTCTTGAGGACATAATTTGTCTGAGGCATTTTTGCAACTTCACGTTACCTAGCAGAGGGCTTAAATGTAGTAAATATTTGCTAAATGAATAAGCAGATTTATGAATGTTGAAATAATATAGTATACGTGATCTACATAAATCCTGAAGGAGCCTTGTATACACAGGTAATCAGGCTGAATTGGAATTGATCAGGCAAGGCATTTAGGCAGACGTAACTTTTGAGCTGGTTCATAAATAAAATGGCGAACTGAGATCAATGTGGTTCATGAACAGTGTTCTAAAAGAATAGCATCACTGTAAAAAGCAGTGACCACCATGACACATGGATGTAGCTCTGTATTTATAACAATCTCCACTCTCTTCCCATGGAGAAGCAAACTAGGCTCTAGTCCTCTTGGGCTGAAGCAGAATACTCTGGCATGAGATAAGGAATAATAAAAGTTACTGATCTGTCCTGGCGGCGGGGGGTGGGGAGGAGCACCCATGCACACACATATATAATCTTTTTAGAATAGGAGTGAAACATATACTAAAAATATAAGGCACAATCATTATTAAGAAATTCCAAGAATACTGTATGATCCCCTTTCAAAAGCACAGCAACCTATTTCCTACATTAATTCATCCCATTACTAGCTGCTATAATCCTAGGACATTTACAGTAGCAAAACCAGAAGCTGTTCAGATGTGAACAAATGATCTGCTAGACTAAACCAATTCGTTAGAAACCCACTCATCTTATTCAGTGTTCAATTATTCAAATATTCGTTGAATCCTAAATGCATGTAAAGTACTTTACTAAGCAATTTGGGAAACACATACAAGTTTAAGACAAGATCCTTGTTCTCACAAAAATTACAGTCCAAAAGATAAGAATTATGCGAAGTACAAGTAAAAGATTTATATAATGTCTGTTCCATGTGAATGTAAGTAAACCATTTAGGAAGGACTTTCAGAGAAGGGGCCAATCACAGGTAAAGTGCTGCATGGAAAAGGTGGCCTCTGGTCCAGGACTTGAAGGAGGATATGGCTATATGGCATTTTAGAAAGAGCATTTCAAATCAACAGTAAGGCATTTGTAAAAATACACAGGGGTATACAGTTTATTCCCAGAGAACTAACTATCCAAAATTCTGGACTCATTGGAATGGAAGGTAAATATGGATAAGAGAAAACAAAACAAAAAAAAGAAAAATGGATTGGGCACAGATTATATAAGGGTTTTTTTTTTTTCTTCTAGTCCCAAGGCCTATTCCATGCATAAGACTTTTCAACAGTTCAGGCAGTTGTAGAGATTTTCCCATGACTGGAATTTACCTGCATTATTGAAAACAGCTGTTTGGTTTCTCTTGGGTAACTTCCCAACTTATTACCTTGAAGTATGGATTGTTTTCATTTTCAAAAAAAAAATTCAAAACCATACAACATTATATTTCATGATATATTCCTTGAAGATTCTGATATTATCTTTTAGATATTCAAAAGTAAGGGAGTTCCATTAAACTACACCAAGTTAATTTATTCTGTAAATAGTTGGCATAATCCTATAGTATTTACATCAGCAAAACCTGAACCTCTGAAGTCGATAAATGAAGGCTATTGTATCAGCCACAATTTACATTTCCAGATTATAGCCAGAGTAATGAAACCCTTTAGGATTATTAAAATGCATTCTGTATAGTGTATTTATTACCTGGCACTTCTTATTTATGACTCACAGAAAGACGAAGCTAAGCAAAATAAAAACCCAAACTAAATTTTAACTAGAATAATGAGATCCCATTTACTCTCCTAGCCAAATACACTTTTATTAGGTTTTAAATGGTTGTGTTGGTTTGATTCTTAGGAGCAATGCTTTTCACTTTACCTATCTTGGAGACCTTTTTAAAGCAAACTAATTTAGCATAAAGAAAACATTGTATGTAGGTCTTGGAGCTAAACTATATTATTTAAAACACCTGGTGGGTAAAGGTTTCATTGACATGAAATCACAAGAAGCAAATGATTTCAAGTCTGATAGAATTATTAATGGCCATGCTAGGGCTAGCTGACTTGTTGGTCTGGCATTATCTTAATAATTAAGCACTACCCTCACTTAAGCCAAAATGAAGTCCTGAGAAAAGGACATCATCCTCCAGCCACAAAACTGAATTCTTGCTATTTCCCACTTACAAAGGATAGCAGAACTTCTGTTATGGCTTTTATGCCCTCAGAAAATTATTCTCACTCGAATTCGAGCAAATTACAGAACATGCCCTCCTCAAAGTGCTGCACTCACTGATGCCATGGGCTTCTCAGCCATACAGAGAAACAAACATATCATCCTCCACTCAGAGACTCTGATGCCATCATTTCTTCTCCAGTGAGTGTTTCCTCATGCCACACCATCTTGGGAAAGAAGAGGAGCAATGAGATCACTTTTTATACCTAGTTACTTCTCTTACTGATAAAACCTTAGAGTGTACAAAACTTTCCCACTTCCAGGTCAAATCCTGGCTCTTTCAGAAAATTCCCTGGGATGCTGCTTGGAAAAGCATCATCCCTTGAGGCGTGGCTACTTCATTGTCTCCTGCCATGATGGTCGGTTGGCATGGCTTCACTGGACCAAGATCACATCCACAGAAATGGAGTGGGCTCTAGAGTCTGTGTGGCCAGATATTTGTACCCTCACTCCATCATTACCAGCTTTGTGATGGTAATGAGCACATAACTTTCTCTGTACTTCAGACTTCTCATCTGAAAAGTGGGTATAAACATAATACTTCAAATAAAATAAATAGTTCATACAGAGCCATAATAAATGAGAATTATTATCATTGTTTTATATGGACCCCGCTTCCCAGTTAGGCATTAGCTCTTAAGCCATGTCAAAGAGCAATCTGATTGTCTGACCCAATACCTGTACTCAAAATTGTCCTTCCTTGATGGTCATCAGCTTTGGAGCAAACTCACGTTCCATGAATTTTCCATCATTCTTCTTTCAACAGGAGGATGAAGTCCTTCTGTTTACACAGAGGACGCTGGCACACCCTCCCTATCAGTTTTGCTTATATGGCTTAGGCTCTCACACTGGAACCTTTACCGCACTGAATTGAAGCCATAAATACTTAGGAAAGACTTCAGAAAAATACAGTGTCAGGGCACTGCACAGTGGCTAAGAACCTGCAGACAGTGGGTTCACTACTGTCACCAGGAATCTTGAGCAAGTTACTTAACCTCTCTGGTCCTCAGTTTCTCTGTCTTCAAATGTGGATAATGGTAATAATCCCATAGGCTTGACATGACTGTAAAAGAAGTTAATATCGAAGACCTAGGACTCCAAGATGGCTTCACCTATACTGGTGAAAGAGAAGAAACTCCTGGATGTCAAACTAGGAGAGCTGCCAAGCTGGATACTAATGTGGGATGTCACCCCTCAAGGCACTTCTGGAGTGTTTCAAAGCAGTTACTACCAGTATTACAAGTATGTCCATGTGGAGAAGGGAGGCGTTGTTGGGATTTCTGTGGTGCTGGCACATTCTGTGCTTTTCAGCTAGTATCACAGTTACAAGCACCCTGAAGAGGAGCCTGGGTGGAGGCACATGTGGACCATGACCTTTGCCTGGCACCCTCGAACCCTTTCATATCCTACTTGAAAATTAACACCCGATAAAAGATGACTTGTACATGAAAGAAGAAAGCAGTTGATACGTATAAGCACTTAGAGGAGTGCCCAACACCTGATACCTGTTATCATTTGTTTTGAAACATAATCATTTAGCCGGGGTGGCTCAGTCGGCTGAGTGGCCGACCCTTGGTTTCAGCTCAGGTCATGATCTTGTGGTCGTGGGATTGAGCCCTGCATTGGGCTCTACGCTGGGCATGGAGCCTGATTGGGATTCTCTCTCCTGCTCTCTCTGCCCCTCCCTTGCTCTCTCTCTCCAAATAAATAAATAAACTTTAAAAATAAACAATCATTCATAAGTTTTAAAGTTAAGTCTAGGTTTGAATCCTAGGTGTTCCACTTTCAAACTCTGTAGTCTTAGATGATGACAAGGATAACTAATATTTACTTAAGTCACTTACCATTTATATATATGACCTAATTTTATTTCAGAACCATCCTATAACTATTGTTATTGTACTCATTTTACAAATGAGGCAACTAAGATCTAGAAGGAGTTTATAATTACTAAAAGGTATAGCGTTGGCTATTGACAAAATCACTTATCTCCTATACGCTTACCACTGAACAATACTGCCTCTCCATGTTACATACTTACCACCCTGCAATAACCTAAGTGGTCAAAAAAAAAAAAAAAAAAAGGACCATAATTAAAATGCAAACCATAACACAGTGCATGAGAAGCATTAAGAACTTCCCAGGAACAGTGCACATGTGAAGCGTGCAAGTTGGTATGTTGAAGCATACCACAGGAGTCACGGAGGGAGCATTCTTTCATAGCTCTCGGTCAGCTCTTTATAGACCTGCACTAGGGCAGACGTAATGGCATGGCCTCTGTGTGCTAATCAAAAGATTTTAACAATAGTTAAACTCATACCTCTAAAACAGTAAGTGCATCCAAGGGCCCTGTAAACACGATCCAAAATGTCTTTTTCACACTTGGTATTCTTTGCTGACACCACTCTGAAGGAAATGAAATGCAGACTCAGATATGCTCTGGGAAACACTTCCTCTCTCTGGGACTCACCCCTGCAGTACTGGGGTAAACAGCCTTACTCTGTTTCAACACTGCTCAAAGGCTTTAGTTGCTCAAAGATGTGTGGAGGCAACATGAGCAATGTGGTGGGCCAAGCAGCCAGGAAGCAGAATTCTAGGGAAAACACACACTGGGTGAGGAATGCACCATCCTTCTGAAACATCTTGCCTGAGAGTTTATAAATGGAATGGATCCAACCTCCTCCTTTATAACAAGGGAAGCTCTATAGTGCCAAGGGGCATATAGGAGCAGTAATTTTGTTGTGCTGCAAGGGTGTAGACTATACATAAATGAGATTTCAAAAGCCTTATAAAAGTGGGAGAATTGAAAGAAAAGAAACAGTAAATGGAAAACCTGAGGGAAGACTGCAGAGAGAGAACAAAGAAGTGGAAAGGGAAGTTTTCTTAAGCTTTGTGATTCGGCAATTTCTGCATCTCCCCGCAAAAAAACCATAGTAATATTTATACTACCTGCTATTACTTTTGGTGTGGACTTTGTATTTTGAGAAGGGTGGGGGCATGGGGAAAGGTTTGTGATTAACTTCAATGCAGCCCAGAGGCTGCCCAAAGGGCCCCAGCAGTGATGAGTCACTAGAAGTCCCCTGGCTGAACATTTTTATAAAAAGAATGGGGGAAAAAAAGTGACCTACAAGACATTCCTAGTGTTGTGAACTGGCCTGCACAACTAGCAGATTCTCTCTAGTAAATATCGGAAAGTCTGTGGGCCTCCTCCCCCACAATCTCATTCCAGGTTACTGTATGATCCGAAGAAATCCTGTATCTGGTACACTACAGATTTCACCAATGAAATATAATTTCCAGCAGTTCTTATGTTTATTGAAAACCCTCAGATGACTACTGAGATAGTGGTAGTTGATGGCTTGTACCCTCTGGCCTTCAGAAAATGAAGTCCTGATTAGAGTCTTTCAAATGTTAACTAAGCCCCCTTCAGGTATGCAGTCGGGATTAGAAAACTTCAAATGTTAACCAGGCATGGATTAAAACTAATTTACACTCTCACGCATTCATTTATTGTCCTTGCTAAAGTATTTTAAAGACAAATTACAGTCACTTCCACAGTTTATTGTCTTTGGTCCTGCAGTGGTAAGTAGGCAAACTGGGACAGGAACTTGGGGTGCCCCAATGCAGACATTACTACCCTTAAAAGGACTTTATTATCCAGAGAGAGAAAAGGACAGGTACACAGATAAAATGGAGTGAGAGAAGCCAGTCTTAAATCTGCAAAGAGTAAAACTGGTATTTGTGTTGCTTTAAGAGCCCATCCTATTTTTTCAGTGAATGAGACAACTGGCTATTGATTTAGAGAAAAACATTCTGATTCTTCTTCACATGATTCTCTAAAGCAAATTCCAGATGAGTGGCAATATGCATGAAAACATAAAATGTACAAATTATTTAATCTAGCATTTTCCCTTTCTACATTTACTTTAATGAGGCTATCACATATGTGAAATTTATTTATGTACAAATATGCAAAAGGACTACTCCATCACATTGGTATGTTAGCAAAAAATATCAGAAACAATTGAAACTCATCAACAGGGAATTGATTACACCAATTAGTATAATACACCAAAATGGACAGCATCCATCAAGCATACTGATGTACATTACTGTTGATATGGAAAAATGACCACAATATGTCGAGTGTTTATTAAGATCAATAGAGGAAAAAACAATACTTTTGATTATCTGGATATAAAACTGTAAGCATGTGTGCATATGTGCACACAGTGAGAAAGAAAGTTTGCCTAAATGTTAAGAGTAATCTCTGAATGATGAGATCTACAAAGAATTCTGCCCTCCTTTGTGTATTTTTGTAAATTGTTAAATGTTTATGATGAGTACCTCCATTATTACAAGAATCATTGGAAAAAAGTAATCCAGATATGGCTGATGATATGGCTTATTGTTTTGGGTTTATACTCTTTAATCAAATCAGCTCATACCACTCACCTACTCCAGACAATTTAATGACCTACCAACCAAATTTAAAATAAATCCCAAAATTTTACTGTGGTCTAGCCCATGCCTGCCCTTCTAGCCTTATTCTCCATCATTCGCCCCTACCATACCCCTAATGCACTACCCTTCAGCCATACTGGCCATCACTCAATTTCTTCAGGACACTAGATTTGCTTTCCATCCTACAGTAATAGCAAATGCTATTCCCTCTGCTCGAAGACATACTAATTTACTCCTCACCTGCCCAGCTTTTCCTTATAATCTAATATCAGATGGTTTATCAATTCTTCAAACAGGTGTTTCCCTGGCCTACAATCCAAACTGAATCTCCACTACACTCTCTCCTAAAAGCAAGTACTCTTCTACTCCAGCTTCTATGACCAGGCATGATTACATACTTGTTAATATATTTCTTCAAAGTCATATCTCCTATTGGACTAATAGCTCCAAGTAGAAAGTAACCACCACATCCAAGTATCTGTCCAGGATCTGACACTTAGTAGAGATTCAACATATCTCTGCTGAGTGAATAAATAGGAACTGCAAAACAGGAAAGATGGAATATGTGAGTTTAAATTCCAAAACAAAACAAAAAAAAATGACACCTAGCATCTCTTGAGTACTTAGTAAGAAAGTAGTTTTACCACCATTATTTTCATTCATTCCTGATAAAAGTGGGTTATCATTATCCATGATTTATGAGATTAAAAAGAGATTAAGTGACAAAAAAATTAAGATAACAAATGATTTTTCTAAAATATACAAATAATAAAAACGTTGATGCAATTCTCAAAACCAAGTCTTCAGCATTATGTCCAGGCCCCACTACTCCTTCAAGAGGGAAATGGATAATCTCATCTGAATATGAGGGCAAGACAGTGCCAGATAGAGGCACAATTCTCATATTCAGGCCCACCAGCAGAGCAGAAAGCCTGCATATTGGAACATTTGAGAAAAAGCTCTATAATGTTTGGTAAGTGTTTTTAACTTACATAGAAAAGTTAATAATTCAGAAGATTTGGCTATCCACCTAGCAGACATCAAACATCAACAAATAAAAGTTAAATTTTCCACTTGTAGGTTACAGCCCTTGGGAACTACCCATACATATGATACACACACACACACACACTATATATATATATATGTATATATATATATATATATATATATACACATACATATATATATGTATGTATATATATATATACACACACACACACATATATATACACACACACATACACCATAGAATATATCAGAATTATTTCTCTATGAATTATCTTCTAAAGAGGTACGAAAAATACTCATCTAATAAGAATAGTTACAGCAAACAACTTTCTAAAAGCTAAGTAACAAAATTTTATAAATAAGCTTAAACTAATAAAGCGAGTGCTTCCAAAAATGGGAAACCATTCAAGAAGCCAGAGGAGTTGGGGAGCCTGGGTGGCTCAGTCAGTTAAGTAGCCAACTGCGGCTCAGGTCAAGATCTCACGGTTCATGAGTTCAAGCTATGTGTTGAGCTCTGTGCTGACAGCTCAGAGCCTGGAACCTGCTTCAGATTTTGTGTCTCCCTCTCTCTCTGCCCCTCCCCCCATTCATGCTCTGTCTCTCTGTCTCTCCAAAATGAATACACGTTAAAAAAAATTTTTTTAAGAAGCCAGAGGAGTCAATTCTGCTAAAGTTAAGAACACAAAAAATAACCAGCTCCCTCAGTGTCCCCCTCTATTTTTTCCTCTTTTATTGCTTAATTGATGATGATGATGATGATGATGAGCTCATAATCTGAGTAAAACTCACAATTTAGGAGCCTAGAAATATTGGACAAACATATGTTTTAATATTTCATGTTTGAACAAGAACAGCAACTATATTTATCCTAAATAACATTTAGCTTGTTCACTCTCAGAAGGGCTTTATTCTGAATTTTACTTTAGATTTCCAAAAGAGCTGCTCTTCACAAATAGAAAATGGGGAATCCCTTGTGGCAACAGAAAAATTCCAATGGAAAAGTTTTATCATTTAATTTCTGACAGAAGTAGTTGCAAGTTGACAACCATTATATTATTACAGTATGAAACACTCTATCATGTGATTGATTTTCCCCAAAATACCAAGAAATATCTAAGATATTTAAATTTTTCATTGGAAACATCTTTCAAACACCCCAGGTACTGAGTTTTCCATTTCCACCACTTAAATAAGTATAGTGTATGTGTGTATATCCATAAGTGTAATAAAAGTGAGCTGCAACTCTAGAAGTGACAGAAAGAAATTACTTCTCTTGAGATGAGATATATCTCAAAAATGTTTCAATTACTATCAGACATAGTCTTATCATCTTTAATATTCTACAGTCTATTCTATACCTTAGAGACTGGTGTCTTTTCATAAATGATATTTCCCATATGTCAGGAAGACAAAGCTCATGATGAAATGTTAATAGTTAGATGATAGTTTCAATCACTTCTGGCTTCTTTTCTGGGGAAAAAAAAAGTGGGATCAGCACCTTTTTTGAGGGCATTTGTGCAGAGGCCTTTTTTCCCCCTAAGGTTTGGTTATCTTGACTAAACTCAGTGTTAGCTGTGAACATCAGCTAAATTTGTGGTTACTAAATTCTTAATACTCAAGAAATATTTGAGATTTTTACATTTCAAGGTGGTTACAATTGTAAGTGAGAGATCAAAGTCCCTTCAGATTATATTTCATCTTAAAGGATTACTATAAATTTAGATTCTTATTTGGTCCTGGAGAGAAGACTCTCTAACAACCTCCATAGATTTCAATTTTGCTCCCCAGGGCTGCTGGGACCTCTAGGGAGATAAAGCAGCATCAAATGAGACCTTATAGCCCTTGGATTAATTTTGAGTGCAAGATTACAGCTGCCTGCACCCTCACCCTCAATCTCCTCAGCTCTGGGGAGCCAGAGTTTATGAGAAATGGCAAACTTTCCCTTATGACATAATTCCAGAAGGATGCCTTCTCATATATATGTGCCTACAAAAAGTACCAGATACTTGAATCACTAGGACACTCCTAAAGTTGTGTGTTCAACGGGCCTAATGGATAGCCTTTCTTGTGCTGATAATGAAATCATATAGCACAGTCACAGGCCTGGGGTGGGGGGTGGGGGGCGGCAGGGCGGGGAATGCCCTTGAATCCCTTCTCATACAGAGGCATTCCCTAAGAAGACCTCACCTAAAGGGTTTGTGGTTGGTTGTATCTGTATCCAGGGCAGATCCAGCTACTTAAGACTTTCGAGAGCCTGTTGTGGGTGAAAGGCCAACTCTCCCTGGGCCAAACAGGCTTTGTTCTCACCAGTTCACTGCCAGAACCTCTATTAAGCAGCCCCAGCATTTGAGTTATTTACCACCGAGGTAGTTTTGTGGGAGGAGAGACTCAAACTGCAAAATAGGAACATTTTTTATATCTTCTTGGTAAAAATGTAAAAGGAATGGAATAAAAGGAATTTTATTTAAAAACATGTATCAAAGGGTATAAAATGATGGAGTGTGCTGAAAACCAACTCTGAATAAAGACAACACCCCATGTCCTTAGGGAATGACAATCATCCACTAGGTGCTCTGAAAATTATTATACTTGGAGGATAAAGAAAGATAAAATTAAATAACTAAGAAATTATTATGGAACATGACAAAAACAAACTTGAAGGAAAACTGAGTAAACATTCTTTACATGACACGATACTACCCAAAAGTACTGCAAAAGTATATTTAGATATTTTGAAATTAAACGTCAATTAGCATATGTCTTTACTACTAAACTGTTAACTTGATGAAGGCAGAGACTATGGTTATCTGACTCACCACTGCACTACTAGTGTCTAGCAAAATAGCACATAGTGGGCATTCCATAAATATTTGTTGAATAAATGAATGAATCCATTATACAAAGAGATGTGGTATTCATAACAATAAGTCCTGTAAGAATCCAATTATTAAATATGTTTTATATTGCTTTTAGCATTAAACTTATTTTATTTCTTTACATTTATTTGAAAATTATTACACATTGTGGCAGAGAGATCTCTTCTTCCAGCCCTACTGCCAGACTACATTTTCCAGCCACCCTTACCATTAGATGGAATCAAAGGACTGAGTTCCAGCCAATGAAATATTAGCAGAAGTGATGTGCATCACCTCTGAGGCAATACAGTTAAAAGCAGATATGCCGTTTCCACATTCTTTCACTTTCCCTTACGTACAACTGAATGAAGAGAACAACAAGGCCCTAGAAGATGGTGAAACTACACAAGGAAATGAGTCTGGGTCACTGAGTGACAACATGGAGCAAAACCCTACATTGATCTATAGTGGACTATGAAACAAAACAAAGACAAGCTTCTAATACATTAAATCATTTCAACATCTAGGCTGTTTGTTACAGCCATTAGCCTATGTTAATTGATACACATGGATGTAGGAAATGAAATATATTATTTACTAGGATGTTACATTCCTCCAAATATTCTTTAAAAAACATGTAATGTATTTAGTATAGAGCAGAAGTAGAGAATATCAGTAATCTTAGAAATAATGAAACCCAAGTACCTCTCCTCCTTGGCATTTTCCCCTACTTCAACCTCATTCCACATTTACAGATCAGGTAAATGGAATAAAATATTCTGGGAAAATGGAAGTCTGAATAATTTGGCAGTCTTAAATTTTCTTACTACAGAGTTATACCAATGGGTTCTCTCATTACCTTCTAAGGCAAAACAGGATTCCTTTGTCTGAAAGTGTCTTTCACACAACTGCACCCTTGCTTTCATACTGCCTTCATCTATATTTAGCTATAGAAAGAATTTTCTTTTCTTTCAGGATCTGTCCCACCATAGCAAATATTTAATAAGCCCAAAGTTTGAATTTATGGCTCACATGCCGCTCTCAAACTCTAAGCACCATACACTCTCTAACTCTAAGCAAAATGGTTAAACTGATTTCTTGAAATGATACTTGCTCTAAAACCTTCCTTCAGTTTCCTTAAAGCTGTTCATTAAATAACATCTCCATGGGTTAAGTGAGCTAAGAAATAAAAATTATATAGTTATATAATTTTGGAGACAAAATAAGGATTACTCTAACACTACACAAATTATTACTTATCTTCTGTTTTCCCATTGCTATAAGTTGATGATGAAAGAAAGAAAATTAATATAAACTTAGACTTTGAAAACTTTTAGAGTAAAAATAGATGGAGTTTGTCTCAGTTATAGACACACCCATGTTCCTTTAACCTCTTGGCACTATTGTCCAAGGTGGTCAGGCAATCACCCTTCTCCTTTTCCATATGGAAAAACAGAGCTATATATAGTTCAGAAGCCACCAGTATCAGTCTGAGGCACATATAATAAGTTATCTCCCACACACAATACCCTGAAAAAAAATGAAAAAAAGAGAAATAAAATCATCACCTTTTGTTTTGTTTTGTTCTGAACCTATAGCCTGACTTAATTAAGTACAATCACCTAATTTCATTTCGTTCTGGTCATGTGACCAAGTATATATCATCACAGGAGTTATATACCACGATTCAGAAGATATCATTAAATGTCTTAAACAAAGTATTGACCATAATGGGTCCATTCTGTTCATGAAGTGATCATGATGGTCTAAAGGTATACTTGGAATTAGAAAAATCTGAAAGATAAAATAAATGTAAAGCTGAAAAGGAAATAGAGTTGGCATAAATCTCAAAATAATTGAACAGCCACCTTAAGAATGTAACTCTCATTGAGAATATTGTTAGATATACTCCTATTTTGCTGATAATTCAATAGAACCAAATTCCTACCATTTTTGGACAAAACAAAATATTACCTGATAGACAAGCAAAATAACCATAATGTTTTCTCCCAAAATAAACCTTCCTATTTCAATCTTCATACGCAGTGTACTCTGCTTCAGACCAGTGACCTTAAAAGGAAGCAGTATCTGCCTAGTTTTCCATTGCTGCCATGTTCCATAGATAAATCACTCCAAGAATGGCATGAATATGTAGAGAATTCCTGGCATGTAACTTGCTGCATGAACTCTTAAAACTTCTGGAAGGCTGGACCTCAAATGCATATAAATGCCCTGCCAGCAGTGTTCTATTTGCTGTGGCCTAGAATTCATTCAAAATTCGATCATTATTTAGACACCATGGAATTTATGGTTAGTAGAAACTATACACAGACATTACCATTTCTCCTGGGCGTATACCTTCTCCCTCCCACAACCTCTAATCCCTGCACAGCCACACCCATCTTGAAAACATTCACTAGTGTAAATGCCTCAGCTACTTGGACCGGGTTTTAGTTCCCCCGGGTTTTAGTCAAGAGTCCCTTCGCTGAAGAGACTACTGCACCTTCACCTTTTGGCACACTGCATTCTCACCACGGTGAGCCGGGTTTACTCGAAGTGGCCAAAAGTCAGGGGCAATTCCTAGAATATCAAAGCTACTGAAGTCTTCCCAAGTATTTGGTTATTTGTTTTTGTTTTTCCTTAAACATACAATAGGGGCCTACCGATTCAGTCAGTACTTATGTTGTGGTGTCACATGCACATGTTGTGTAAAGGAGTGTTTTTCCTCATTAAGTCAAATTCTGTGCTGGTACATGAAGGGACTGCATGAATAAAACTCTAAGGGGCTACTCTCAGTACCACCTGCTATGCCAGCAGCCACATTGGTCCATTTCCTGTAACTGGAACTACTGCATGACTTCTGCTGCTTCCCAGACCCAATCCTGACCTGAAGACAGGGGCCTTGAGCAGCTCCAGTCTCACATTCCACATGCTGTCCAGAGCATGAAAATATCCTTGTTTAAAATACACTACGTAAAGAGATGTTCTTGACATGTTAAGTGAACAAAGCATGTTATAAGATAATTTGTACAATATGATCCCACATTTGTAAAGCAGATATATTAGTTTGCTAGGGCTGCTGTAACTAAGTACCACAAACTGAATGACTTAAACAACAGAAATTTATTGTCTCATAGTTCTGGATACTGGAAGTGTAACACCAAGGTTTGGCAGGTTTGATTCCTTCTTAGAACTGTGAGGGCAGATCTGTTCCATGACTCTTGCCTAGCTTGTGGTTGTTTGCTGGCATCTTTGGTATTCCTTGGCTTATAGAAGCATCACTTAAAGCTCTGTCTTCCCCTTCACACAGCATTATCCCTGTGCGCACGTCTCCGTGCTCAAATCTCCCCTTTTTATAAGGACACCAGTCATATTGGACACCACTCTAGTGCCCTCATCATAAGTAATTACATCTACAATATCTCTAGTTCCAAATAAGGTCACATTCTGAGTTACCAGGGATTAGGACTTTGACAAAAGGATTCTGGAGGGATACTATTCAACCCATTACAGCAAATGAAAATGGAAAGGCTCTGTGCATTTGCATGCCATTATATAAGTGCAGAGAAAAGAGTAGAAAGATACACAGGGTATATAAATTGTGAACTTTCATTAAGTAGGTGTGGAATTAGTGGGAGTTAAGCAGTAGTTATTATTTAATTATTAATTTAATATTACATCAATTAAAATGAGAATACATTAATTTTCTAATTAATAATCTAATAAAAATTAAAATGAAAACAAAATAAGAAATAAAACATGTTGGTGGAAAGCAGAAAGTTTTTCCAATTATTGCATTTCTCCTCTTTCTCTTAATCCATTTCTCTGAAGCCTTAAAATAACAATTCTCTCTAAGAACCCAGGATGCAGAAGCTGTACACTGAAAAGATAGAAAAAATTAATAGAAAAGTAGAGACAAAGCTAAATATAACAGGTATGAAAATGATAGCTATAATAACAGATTTGGTAAGTAAAAAAAAATAATTGGTTTTAAGGAAGAGGAGAGAAAAAATTTTAATAGAGAATAAAAGGTATTCATGCATGAAAAGAGAAGATGCTATAAAGATTGTTGCATGGAAATAAAGATCCATTGAAATGTTGCATGTGCTGGGGATAGAAAATGAAGTAGAGAATGAGAACCCCAAGATAAAAAAATTAAAAGACATGATCATAATTCGCTTTCCTTAACATGAAAAGATAGTGTGAAAGGCATTACACCACCCCCGCCAAAGATTTCCACTCAGAACCCATGGCTATGCCACATTTGTGGCAAAGGAACATTGTGAGTGTCATCAAGGGTAAGACCTTGAAATGGGGAGATTATCCTGGACTCCCTGGGTCGGTCCAATCCAGTCTCATCAGTCTTCTAAGACAGAGAATTTGTGTAGGCTGCTTTGGAGAGACAGACTTCAAGAAGACAGATTCCAAGCAAGAGGAGCTGACCCACCACTGCTGGCTGTGAAGACAGGGAGGAAGGGAGCCAAGAGCCAAAGAATGTGGAGTGGCTTCTAGAGGCTGAAACAGCCCTTAACTGGCAGCCCACGAGGAAAAGATTTCACTCCTACAACCAAAAGGGACTGAATTCTACTAATAACTCAAATAAGCAGATACCAAGTGGTCTAGTTTCATTCTTCTGCATGTTGCTGTCCAGTTCTCCCAGCACCATTTTTTAAAGAGACGTCTTTTTTCCATTGGATACTCTTTCCTGCTTTGTCAAAGATTAGGCCATACATTTGTGGGTCCAATTCCGGGGTCTCTATTCTATTCCATTGGTCTATGTGTCTGTTTTTGTGCCAATACCATGCTGTCTTGATGATTACAGCTTTGTAGTAGAGGCTAAAGTCTGGGATTGTGATGCCTCCTGCTTTGGTCTTCTTCTTCAAAATTACTTTGGCTATTTGGGGCCCTTTATGGTTCCATACAAATTTTAGGATTGCTTGTTCTAGCTTTGAAAAGAATGCTGGTGCATTTTGATTTGAATGTATAGATTGCTTTGGGTAGTATTGATATTTTAACAATATTCTTCCAATCCATGAGCATGGGATGTTTTTCCGTTTCTTTGTATCTTCTTCAATTTCCTTCATAAGCTTTCTATAGTTATTACACCATTCACAAAAATAAACTCAAAATGGATGAAGGACCTGAACGTGAGACAGGAAACCATTAAAACCCTAGAGGAAAAAGCAGGAAAAAACCTTTTTGACTTCAGCCGCAACAATTTCTTGCTCAACACATCTCCAAAGGCAAGGGAATTAAAAGCAAAAATGAACTATTGGGACCTTATGAAGATAAAAAGCTTCTGCACAGCAAAGGAAACAATCAACAAAACTAAAAGGCAACCAACAGAATGGGAAAAGATATTTGCAAATGACATATCAGATAAAGGGCTAGTATCCAAAATCTATAAAGAGCTCACCAAACTCCACACCCAAAAAACAAATAATCCAGTGAAGAAATGGGCAGAAGACACGAACAGACACTTTTCTAAAGAAGACATCCAGATGGCCAACAGACACATGAAAAGATGCTCAACGTCATTCCTCATCAGGGAAATACAAATCAAAACCACACTGAGATACCACCTCACACCGGTCAGAGTGGCTAAAATGAACAAATCAGGAGACTACAGATGCTGGCGAGGATGTGGAGAAACGGGAACCCTCTTGCACTATTGGTGGGAATGCTAACTGCAGCCGCTCTGGAAAACAGCCGCTCTTCCAGTGCAGCCGCTCTGGAAAACAGTGTGGAGGTTCCTCAAAAAAGTAAAAATAGACCTACCCTATGACCCAGCAATAGCACTGCTAGGAATTTACCCAAGGGATACAGGAGTGCTGATGCACAGGGGCACTTGTATCCCAATGCTTATAGCAGCACTTTCAACAATAGCCAAATTATGGAAAGAACCTAAATGTCCATCAACTGACGAATGGATAATGAAGATGCGGTTTATATACACAATGGAATGCTACTTGGCAATGAGAAAGAATGAAATCTGGCCATTTGTAGCAACGTGGATGGAACTAGAGGGTATTATGCTAAGTGAAGTAAGTCAGGCAGAGAAAGACAGATACCATATGTTTTCACTCTTATGTGGATCCTGAGAAACTTAACAGAAGACCATGGGGGAGTGGAAAAGGGAAGAAAGTTACAGAGAGGGAGGGAGGCAAACCAAAAGAGACTCTTAAATCCTGAGAAAAAAACTGAAGGTTGATGGGGCTGGAGGAGAGGGGAAAGTGGGTGATGGGCATTGAGGAGGGCACCCACTGGGATGAGCACTGGGTGTTGTATGGAAACCAATTTGACAAAAAATCATATTTAATATCAAAAAAATAAGCAGAAACCAGATTTTCCTCTAACATCTCCAGAAAGGAACACAGCAGCCTGTCAACACTTCGATTTTATCCTGGTGAAACCTGTGTTGGACCTCTAATCTATAAAAACGTAAGATAATAAATTTGTATTGTTTAAGGCTGCCACATTTATGGTAACTTTTATGGAAGCAACAGCAAACTAATATAATAAAAATTATAGGATTTGTGATTATAAATATTTAAATGATGCCTTTTAAGTGTCTCTTCTGCTCAAAGCACTGTGCTTAATACATATATCCTATATCCCATTTAGCCCCTGCTATATGATATTTTTAAATATCAGTGAATTAAGGTCTGGGAAACAAAAATATCTGTTCAATGTCACAAGGCTCTTCTAAATCACAGAATTTTTGATCTGGTACTATGAGTGGAGCAATCTATGTGAAGAACATGTAATGTTTTTCTAGTAATGGAGACAGATTGCCCTATCTGATTCTCTTCTCCACTCAGTGATCAAGCCTGCTTTCAGGGAGTTGGCTGCTTGAAGTAAGTGGTGCTTTTAGGGGATAAAGAAAAGTTACATGGCCCTCAACAAGATGGACTCTGCCTCTGAATAGTTTTGAGAGTACTGGCTCTAATGGAGGGTTAGCCAAAACAGAAAGGGAAGCCAAATTTTAAGTCAGAGGTGAGATAACCCAGGTCAAATGGCACCTCCTCCTTAAAGTGGCTTTCTATCATCTTCTCAGAGACTCCTTCCTCTAAATTCATGCAGCACTTTTCCTCTAGCTCTTATTGGCTTTCTGCTTGCTGCCTTGTGTTATAGCTGCTAATGCACATTCCTAATCTCTGAGTGTGGTTACCATTTACTGAACAATACCATGTGCCAGACACTTAGCTAAATGTTATACCTGCATTATCTCATTTAATCCCCATAAATGCTATGTCATGAGTACTATAATTATTGAGAATTTTATTTACAGAGTCTGAAGTCAAACACATCTCTCAACTTACTCAAGGCCTCACAATTAATAAGTGACAGAATCAATATTAAAGACCTGCTGTCTGCCTCCCAAGCCTGGATTCTTAACTGACAATAAATCTCTTCATGGATGAAATGGAGACTCATATGTTCGCACCCTGGTTTATTCATTGCATCACCAGGGCATAGCAAGACTCAATAAATATTTTCAGAGTGGAAGCAAAGAGATCATGAGTGGGGAAATTTCAGAAAGAAAAGCTTGACTAATAGAAGACACTGCCTCCTTAAAATCTGGCTTGCATTCTCTCCCAAATGCTAATTAGGATTAGTTAGAGGTAAATATTCCTGAACTTATATGCTGTTTGCGAAGAACTGCATTTATATGTTTTTGTTAATATACTCTAATTTTAATTTTTTTACTATCAATGGACAAATCCAAAAGGCAAATGCAGAACATGAAAGGAGACACTGAAACTTATTAAAATGGCCAGGAGAAAACAGAGAGCCCTGAGCACCTGCTGGCCAGTCTCCTCTTACCACCCTACAGTTCTTTCTACAAAATCCAGCAACCACAGCAGTCTGATCACAGTGAGACCCGAGTGTCATGGCCTCCAGCTGTGGCTGTGAGCACCTTGGCAAAGCACATTCTGAAAGAGTGGGTGCTAATGTTGCAAGTAAAGTCATCATTGAATCCACAAGGTATTTCACTCCAACTACACATGTTCAACATCTCTGTTTTCCACTAGATCATAAATCACATGAAAGGAGGAACAATATTGATTTGGTTCATGGTGCCATCTTCAGTGCTTTTAGTAAAGGCTCAACAACCATTTATCTGAAGGAACCCATGAATGAAAAATCTCTAAATCAATGCCTAGTGGGTTAAATAGCAAGAAAACAGACTAGTGATTGCATGTGTAAGTTTCTGATTTGATTCTAAGAATGGAATATATAATTTATCTACAATGGTACTGTATAATTTTTGACTAAAAGATAAAAAGACCCCAATTACCTCCACACTGACAGCACGGACCCTGCTTGGGATTCTCTCTCCGTCTCTCTGCCCCTCCCCCACCTCAAAACAAACTTTAAAAAAAAAGAACCCCAATTAAAATACATTTTCTAAAAATCAGAAAGTTTATAATCTTATGTCCCAAGAAGCTGGGAAGAAGAGTGGTTATGGGGCTGGTTATTTTGGCTCTTCGGGGACATCCTCAAGGTATCAGCTTCTTTCTGTTTATCTACTCTGCCATCTTCAACATGCTGCCCAGTCCCTTAACTAGCTCCTCCAGTAATTATAGAACAGATGCAGAAGATCTAGAATCACCTCCTCACCCAGACTAGAGACAGAAAAGCAACCGAACTTTCTCCCACATCTTTTTTTAAAGATCAAAAAATCTTTCTCCCAGGCCCCTTCAACAGAAGTATACCAATTGGCCACAATTACATCACATATCCCACTCCTGATCACTGACAAGACTCATCATGACAGAAATAGACTTAACAAGATTCAGTCCCTGGGATTTGGATGGGGCCTGGACTCTCCTGGTGACCATGGCCATCTGACCGCTAAACCAAATAAACTTACGGTGGCAAGGAAGAAGTAAAGAAAATAGCTGTTGAATAAATTGCTACCAAGAGTTCCAGATTAAGGAAAGGACAAGCCTATGCAGCTACCTTTCTGCATAGACATCTAATTGCCAGGATGATTCCCCAAACTTTCCGTCACCATTCTGCAGGTCAGCAGCCATGTATGTGGCAAATATCCTCTTTTTTCTGCCATAAATTTTGTCATCAACAAAATTAGGAAACCATGATTTCCAGTATTACAGGCTCCTCTCCTTTTTTAAAAAATCAGATTCTAATCCTCCCTGGGCTTCATATTCCTTACCATGTAAGATCCAGTCCTGGATTCTGATCCATCATATATTTTGATGGGTAAAAATATACCTTAACTTACAAAAAATAAAGAAAAAAACCCTGGGTGACCCAGGAAACCTGTTGCAATGGACTGAACATTTATGTCACCCCAAAATTCATATGTTAAAATCCTATCCTCCAAAGTGATGGTATTAGGTACTATGCAGAGCCCTCATGAATGGAATTAGTGCCCTACTGGAAGAGACCCCAGGGAGATCTTCATCCTTCTGCCATGTGAGGTTACATGAAAAAGACAGACATCTAAGAAGAAAGTTCTCACCAGATACCAAATATGCCAGAGACTTGATCTTCAACTTCCCAGCCTCTGGAACTATGAAAAATAAATTTCAGTTGTTTATAAGCTACCTAGTCTGTGGTATTTTGCTATAGCAGTCCAAATGGACTACAAACCTGTCTTTCTGGAAATGTATTAAACTCTAAACCACCTCCTCCACTAAATGGGGTTTAAGGGGAGGATAAAGAGAATCAATCCCATGTGACCTGACCCTTGCTACAGGTAAATGTAACTTTTTTTTTTTTTGGAGAGAGAGAGAGAGTATAAGCAGGAAGAGGGGCAGAGGGGGACAGAGAGAGAGAGAGAGAGAGAGAGAGAGAATCTTAAACAGGCTTCATGCTCAGTGCAGAGCCTCACATGAGGCTTGATCCCATGACCCTGGGATCATGACCTGAGCCAAAATCAAGAGTCAGACCCTCCACCAATTGAGCCACCCACGTGCCCCATAACATTGTTCTGTACCCAGACTACTACCTCTGAAAAATCATTTTTATCCTTTATTTTTGAGAACTGATATTCTCATCTTTGAGTAGATTATGCCCCCACTAACTCCAATTTGAAGAATCTAAACCAAAGTTTGATGTCTGCCTTTCTCATTTAGCTGCAGGTGCACCAATAACAGCAGCTGAAAACAGGGACTGTGAATAATCCCTTAAAGATACCCAGTAGTACATCAATAATGAAGCAGCAGAAAGAGAAATCAAGGAATCGATCCCATTTACAACTGCACCAAAAACCATACAATACCCAGGAATAAACCTAACCAAATAGGTGAAAAATGTATACTCTGAAAACGATAGAGAGCTTATGAAAGAAACTGAAGAAGACACACACAAAAAATGTAAAAATATGCCATGCTCATGGATTGGAAGAACATATATTGTTAAAATGTTGATACTACCGAAAGCAATCGACATATTCAATGCAATCCCTATCAAAATAGCATCAGCATTCTTCACAGAGCTAGAACAAACAATCCTAAAATTTTTATGGAACAAGAAAAGGACCCAAATAGCCAAAGTAAATGCAAAAGAAAATCAAATTTGGAGGCATCACAATTCCTGACTTCAAGATGTACTACACAGCTGTAATCATCAAGACAGTGTGGCACTACCACAAAAACAGACACATAGATCAATGAAACAGAATAGAGAACCCAGAAATGGACTCACAAACATATGGCCAACTAATCTTTGACAAAGCAGGAAAGAATATCCAACAGAATAAAAACAGTCTCTTCAGCAAATGGAGTTGGGAAAACTGGACAGTGACATGTAGAAGAATGAACCGTCTGGACCACTTTCTTACACCATACACAAAAATAAACTCAAAATGGATGAAAGACCTAAATTTTAGATAGGAAGCCATCAAAATCCTCAAGGAGAAAGGAGGAAAAAAAACCTCTTTGACCTATCCCACAGCAACTTCTTACTCAACACGTATCCAGAGGCAAGGAAAACAAAAGCAAAAGTGAACTACTAGGACCTCATCAAGATAAAAAGCTTCTGCACAGCAAAGGAAACAATCAGAAAAAATAAAAGGCAACCAACAGAAATGGAGAAGATATTTACAAATGACATATCAGATAAAGGGCTAGTATCCAAAATCTATAAAGAACTTATCAAACTCAACACCCAAAAAACAAATAATCCAGTGAAGAAACGGGCAAAAGACAGGAATGGACACTTCTCCAAAGAAGACATCCAGATGGCCAACAGACACATGAAGAAATACTCAATGTCACTCATCATCTGGGAAATACAAATCAAAACCACAATGAGATACCACCTCACACCTGTCAGAATGGCTAACATTAACAACTCAGGCAACAACAGATGTTGGTGAGAATGCCGAGAAAGAGGATCTCTTTTGCATTGCTGGTGGGAATGCAAAATGCTACTATCTAGCTTCCAGCCACTCTGGAAAGCAGTATGGAAGGTCCTCAAAAAATTAAAATATAACTACCCTACGATCCAGCAATTGCACTACTAGGTATTTATACAAAGGACAAAGGATACAGGTGTGCTGTTTCAAAGGGGCACACGCACCCCAATGTCTATAGCAGCACTATCGACAATAGCCAAGGTATGGAAAGAGACCAAATGTCCATCAGCAGATGAATGGATAAAGAAGATGTGGTGTATAATGTACAATGGAGTATTAGTAATCAAAAAGAATGAAATCTTGCTATTTGCAACAGTATGGATGGAACTAAAGTGTATTATGCTGAATGAAATTAGTCAGAGAAAGACAAGTATCATATGACTTCACTCATGTGGAATTTAAGATACAAAACAAATGAACAGAAGGGAAGGGAAGCAAAAATAATATAAAAACGGGGATGGGGGAAACATAAGAGACTCTTAAATATAAAGAACAAATTGAGGGTTGTTGGAGGGGTTGTGCATGGAGGGATGGATTAAATGGGAAAGGGGCATTAAGGAGGGCACTTGTTGGGATGAGCACTGGGTGTTATATGTAGGGGATGAATCACTAGATTCTACTCCTGAAATCACTATTGCATTATATGCTAACTAACTTGGATGTAAATTAAAAAAAAAAAAAAAAAAGATACCCAGTAGTACTTTCACTTCTTCAGCTCTCACTGAGTTTTAATTTCTAGATGTTTCCTGCCTTGATGAGCCATAATAAGTTATAACACAAGAGAAAAAAAAAAGATGACTTCCATGCCATTCTTCCAGAGAAGTCTACAGCAAAAATAACAACAACAACAACAACAACAACAACAACAACAACAACAACAACAACAGAACTTTCAGAAATCAACTAGGAGAAAGCAAACAGTGTGTATGCCCAGGCTCTCATAGGATATATTAAATTTGGCTGCCTGTTGCAGAGAAGTCTGTGGGATAGGCAAACATTCTTTCAGGCCCAATTACCTCACTGGGCCTTGTTTTTGTTACTTAGGCCCTCTGCTGTCTGGTATCAGCACCCTACAACAGCCAAGATCCTAGCCAGCCAAAGAAGACTGAGAGGCAATCCTTGAACTTGAGCCTGGGAACTGTCACTCTGTGCCTCTTTAGACTTGTGACAGGGTGTGCCTTTCCAATGGGCTGTCAGTTTGATTCTTGACTTGCCAAAGCAGCTGTATGCACAGAGATCTTTAAAAAAATCAAAGAGAAGGACCTGATCTAGTCTAGCAAGTGATGACAAAATAATAAGCACTGCTTTAGGGAAAAAAAAAGAGAGAGAGAAGTACAGCAACAATTAAATGACAAAATTAATTAACTCACTTTGTAACCAATAACTGTGATGCCAAAGAGAAAAAAGCAATCACGGTGCAAACTCACAAATTAACACTGTAAATGATCCATGTAAAAATGAACTTGAAATTAAGTCTACTTGCCGAGTGAATGTGTTGAAAAAGCATATTGGGTTGGTAGGTTCCTTGGCTTCCATTATATTGAATGTTATTGGGGGGGGGGAAGCTATAATTGGTACCAACTCATCCTATGAACTGCAAAGCCAAGAATGTTTTGTTATCCATGACATGTTTCCCAGGTTTAATATCCTTCTTACTTCAATTAGAGAGACAGTTACAAGATTATCCCAGGATTAGTACCTGAGCATATTATTCTTTACTGTTTTAGTGTCAAAGGTGTGGAGCAAAGAGTTTACTTCACTGTAACTATAAAGCTTTTAAAAACTCTGAGAGGAAAGGGAAAAATTCCCTTCTTTAGACAGGACAGTAATGAAAGTGTGGCCACAAACTCAATATCATTCGATGTCACCATCACTTTGTTTTTCTGACCTCCACATTAAAGGAGCCGCAACTTCTGTCTTCTCTCCCAAAATGGACATCAGAACTCCCACACATTAGCGCAAAGTAATACCCCACCCACAACACAAGGCAGTCTGAAAATGCACAGAGAAACATGCCCTCCCATAAGAAATGAACAAGAACCTGTGCAGTGTGCCTAGGATATCAGCTCCAAATTATCAGGAAAGGAAGAGTAAGTCTGGAGACTATGACTGCCAACTAGATTTGTTGTCTGTTTTTGGATTCTTACAATGGCTAACATTATAACTATTTACATCCTTGCTTTGGGCTAGTTATATTTAACCTTTCCCTGACTCAGTCTCCTCATCTATAAAATAGCATAAGTAATAATACCTACATCAAAGGATCATTGTGAAGATTAAATGAATTAGTAGTTGTAAACCACTTAGAACCAGGTAAGCAGTACATGAGTATTACCTTTTAATTTTAATCTAACAACATATAACTAGTTTAATCTTCTATTTCCTTAATAAATAATTACTTACTACTATAAATGATGAAGAAACTCCTATCATTCTGTTTCCTGGTAACTACCTTCTTCTCCCTTTGATCTTAGTTACATTATTACAATTTTTATACCTTTAAGTAATATAGTTTTATAGCATTATAAAATTTACATCTATTACTTGATTTATCAGCTTTAAATAATACAACACTGACATATGATACAAAAGAAACTCAGAAAACATCTATGGGGTAATTTCAGACTCACTGGGCCCACTGTTAAATGGACTTGGGTCAACCCTCTATTTATCACTCAATGTCCATATGACTCTACTTTGAGGGTGGGTATCACAGTGACATTCTGGGAACTTTAGGGAATAGTGTCACCTCAGAGCTGGCATCCAATAATCTCTTAATGATCTGGGCATCTCTGTTTGTCTTAAGTATATTTATCCTGTTAAAGATGGGAGTTTTCATTAGAAGAAGGCTGAGGGAGAGGATTTTCACAATAGCTACTTGTTCTAGGTATCTATGGCTACATATCAACTCTAAATTTAGAAGCTTAAAAGAACAAATAATTATCATGACTCAAATTTCTGTAGTTTGAATAGGCTCCAGTGGGTAATTCTTGCTTAGAGTCTCCCATGCATTATAGTCAGATAGGACTAGAGTTGGAGGCATCTAAAAGCTAGACTTGGTTGGCCATCCACAATGGCTTTCTCATTCACAGGCCTGGCACCTTGGTGCTTGTTGGCCTTTCTCTCTCTCTCATAGCAGTCTCAGGATAGTCACATTTCTTACATGGTGGCTGGCTTCCAAGAGGCAAGAAACAAGCATGTAGGCCAGTTAAGAGCTATACCTGGAACTGGTACAGGGACATTACTGCCATATTCTATTGGTCAAAGCAGTCACAGAGCCCACTCAGATTCAAGGGACTCAAGAAATAAATTCCCTCTCCACATGAAAGAGTGTTCCCTTGATGGGGGAGGTCAGATTACACAAGAGAATGTGGGTTGGGAGATCTACCACACTGTTTGTGATGTTTATACTATCTAGCTTCTCCTTCATTCCAGGGATCCTGGGTTTGTGAGCTTCCTAAAAAACGTGAATGGACAAAGGTTATAACCCTTTTAGAGGCTAAAGTCAAGCCTCAGCTCACCAAATCTCAGGAGGTTTTTGGGTTTTTTTTTTTAATGTTTATTGGCGGTGGGGGGGAGGGCAGAGGGGTAGAAAGAGAGGGAGACAGAGGATCCCAAGTGGGCTCTGCACTGACAGCAGAGACCTTAATGTGGGGCTTGAACCAATAAACCATGAGATCATGACCTGAGTCAAAATCAGATGCTTAAGCAACTTAGCCACCCAGGTGCCCGTAAGGTTTTTAATCATACAAATAGGTTCTTTGGGGGTTGTCATATCCACGAATAAAATTGTCAGTCCTTTGGCAAGATTAATTAAGAATAAAGGATAGGGGCACCTGGGTGGCTCAGTCAGTTGAGTGTCCAACTCTTGGTTTCAGCTTAAGTCATAATCCTAGGGTTGTGGGATCAAGTCCTGGATGGGGCTCCACAGCCTGCTTAAGATCCTCTCTCTCATCTGTGAAAAGTGAAAGTTTGACTTCCTCCTTGCCGATTTGGATGCCTTTTATTTCTTTGTGTTGTCTGATTGCTGAGGCTAGGACTTCCAACACTATGTGCAATAACAGTAGTCAGAGTAAACATCCTTGTTGTGTTCCCGACCTTATGGGGAAAGCTTTCAGTTTACCCCATTGAGGATGATGTTAGCAGCAGGTCTTTCGTATATGGCCTTTATGATCTTGAAGTATGATCCTTCTATCCCTACTCTCTTGAGGGTTTTTATCAAGAAAGGATGCTGTATTTCGTCAAATGCTTTTTCAGCATCTATTGAAAGGATCATGTGGTTATCCTTTCTTTTATTAATGTGATGTATCACATTGATTGATTTGTGGATATTGAACCAGCCCTGCATCCCAGGAATAAATCCCACTTGATCGTGATGAATAATTCTTTTAATGTATTGTTGGCTACAGTTTGCTAGTATCTGTTGAGAATTTTTGCTTCCATGTTCATCAGGGAAATTGGTCTGTAGTTCTCCTTTTTAGTGGGGTCTCTGTCTGGTTTTGGAATTAAGATAATGCTGGCTTATAAAATGAGTTTGGAAGTTTTCCTTCCATTACTATTTTTTGGAACAGTTTCAAAAGAATAGGTGTTAACTCTTTAAATGTTTGATAGAATTCCCCTGGAAAGCCATCCAGCCCTGGACGCTAGTTTGTTGGGAGATTTTTGATTACTGATTCAATTTCTTTATTGGTCTGCTCAAATTTTCTACTTCTTCCTGTTTCAGTTTTGGTAGTTTATATGTTTCTAGGAATTTTCCCATTTCTTCCAGATTGCCCAATTTGTTAGCATATAATTGCTCATAATATTCCTTTAATATTGTTTGTGTTTCTCTCTTCTTTCATTCATGATTCTATTTATTTGGTCCTTTCTTTTTTCCTTTTGATCAATATGGATAGGGGTTTATCAATTTTGTTAATTCTTTCAAAGATCCAGTTCCTGGTTTCATTGATCTGTTCTACCGGTTGTTTTGTTTTGTTTTGTTTTTGCTGTCAATATCATTGATTTTTGCTCTAATCTTTATTATTTCCCTTCTCCTGCTGATTTTGGGCTTTATTTGCTATTCTTTTTCCAGCTCTTTTGGTGTAAGGTTAGGTTGTGTATTTGAGACCTTTCTTCCTTCTTGAGGAAGGCTGGGATTGCTATATACTTCCCTCTTATGACTGCCTTTGCTGCATACCAGAGGTTTTGGGCTGTCATGTTTTCATTTTCAATGGCTTCCATGTACTTTTAAATTTCCTCTTTACTTTATTCGTTAACCTATTCATTCTTTTAGAGGATTATCTTTAATCTCCAAATATTCACGGTCTTCCCAAATTTTTTCTTGTGGTTGATTTCAAGTTTCATAGCGTTGTGTTCTGAAAATATGCAAGGTGTGATCTCCATCTTTTTTGTATTTGTTGAGGGCTGATTTGTGACCCAGTATGTGATCTATTCTGGAGAATGTTCCATGTGCACTTGAGAAGAATGTGTATTCTGCTGCTTTAGGATGAAATGCTCTGAATATATCTGTTAAGTCCATCTGGTCCAGTGTGTCATTCAGAGCCACTGTTTCCTAGCTGATTTTCTGCTCTATGTGGAAAACCCAAAAGACTCCACCAAAAACCTGCTAGAACTGATACATGAATTAAGCAAAGTCACAGGATATAAAATCAATGTACAGAAGTCAGTTGCATTTCTATACCCCAATAATGAAGCAGCAGAAAGAGAAATCAAGGAATCAATCCCATTTACAATTGCACCAAAAATAAATAAATTATTATTAGGAATAAACCTAACCAAAGAGGTGGAAAATCTATACACTGAAAAGCTTATGAAAGAAATTGAGGAAGTCAGAAAAAAAAAGGAAAAACATTCCATGTTCATGGATTAGAAGAACAAATTTTGTTAAAATGTCAATACTACCCAAAGCAATCTATATATTCAATGCAGTCCCTATCAAAATGACATCAGCATTCTTCACAAAACTAGAACAAACAATACTAAAATTTGTATGGAACCATAAAAGACCCTGAATAGCCAAAGAAATATTGAAAAACAAATCCAAAGCTAGAGGCATCACAACTCCAGACTTTAAGCTGTACTACAAAGCTGTAATCATCAAGACAGTATGGTACTGGCACAAAAACAGACACATAGATCAATGGAACAGAACAGAGAACCCAGTTACCAGAAATTGACCCACGAACATATGGCCAGCTAATCTTTGACAAAACAGGAAAAAATATCCAATGGAAAAAAGACAGTTTCTTCAACAAATGGTGTTGGGAAAATTGGACAGCGACATGCAGAAGAATGAGCCTGGACCACTTTCTTGCCACAATACACAAAAATAAACTCAAAATGGATAAAAGACCTAAACATAAGACAGGAAGCCATCAAAATCCCAGAGGAGAAAACAGGCAGCAACCTCTTTGACCCCTGTTGCAGCAACTTCTTACTTGACATGTCTCTGGAAGCAAGGGAATTAAAAGTTCATTAAAATGAACTACTGGGACCTCGTGAAGATAAAAATCTTCTGCACAGGAAAGGAAACAATCAACAAAACTAAAAGGCAACTGATGGAATGAAAGAAGATATTTGCAAATGAAATATCAGATAAAGGGTTAGTATCCAAAATCTATAAAGAACTTATCAAACTCAACATACAAAAAAAAAATAATCCAGTGAAGAAATGGGCAGAAGACATGAATAGACACTTTCCCAAGAAGACATCCAGACAGCCAACAGACACATGAAAAGATGCTCAATTTCACTCATCATCGGGGAAATACAAATCAAAACCACAATGAGATACCACCTCATACCTGTCAGATTGGCTAAAACTAACAACTCAGACAACAACAGACATTGGTGCAGAGAAAGAGGAACCTTTTTGCACCACTGATGGGAATGCAAACTGGTGCAGCCACTCTGGAAAACAGTATGGAGGTTCCTCAAAATATTAAAAATAGAACCATCCTATGATCCAGCAATTGCACTACTAGGTATTTATCCAAAGGATAAAGGAGTGCTGATTCATAGGGGCACAGGCACTCCAATGTTTACAGCAGCACTATCAACAATAGTTCAAGTATGGAAGGAGTCCAAATGTCCATCAACTGATGAATGGATAAAGAAGATGTGATGTATATATATACACAACGGAATATTACTAGGTGATCAAAAAGAATGAAATCTTGCCATTTGAAAAAATGTGTATGGAACTAGAGTGTACTATGCTAAGCGAAACAAGTCAGAGAAAGACAAATATCATATGATTTCACTCATGTATGGAATACAAGATACAAAACAGATAAACAAAAGGGAAGAAAAAAATAATATAAAACCAGAGCAGGAGACAAACCATAAGAGACTCTTAAATACAGAGGAAAAACTGAGGGTTGCTGGTAGGGTGCTGGGTTTGGGGAAGGGCTAATGGGGTGATGGGCATTTATAAAGGAGGACACTTGTTGGGATGAGCACTGGGTGTTATATGTGAGTGATGAATCACTAAATTCTATTCCTGAAATTATTATTACACTACATGTTAACTAACTTGGATTTAAATTTTTAAAGATAATTTTTTTAAAAAAAGATTCTCTCTCCTCTCCCTCTGCCCCTCTCCCCTGCTCATGTGATCTCTCTTTCCCTCTAAAATAAAGATATAAATAAATAAAAGAGAAAAGATACATCAATGTTAGGAATAAAAGAAGGAGGATAATAACAGATAAAGATGTTTCAAACTGCAAAGTGAAGGTATGAAAAATTTTCTCTTAAAAAAATTGAAAATTCAGACAAACTAGAAAATTGACTAGAAAACTATAACTTACTACTGCTAGCTCAGTAATAAATAGAGAAACTTAACAGCCTTATAACCATTTAACAGGTATAATCAGTAATTAAAAATCTCCACTACTATCTCCCCTAAAAGCTTGCTCTAATAGTTTTATAGACAAGTTCTACCACAACTTCAAGTAATATGTAATTTTAATATTATGCAAACTATTCCAAAAAATAAGGGGAAAAAGGCAAAGTTCCCAGCTCATTCCATATAGCTAAAAATCTTGATACCAGCAATGTATATAAGATAATTCAAGAAAGTAAAATTATATACAAATATTTTTTAATATAAATGTAAAACCTCTGAATGGAATATTAGAAAACAATACCAGCAATGTCATAAAAATTAAAATATCATGACTAAATACTGTTCCAGGAATACATGGATTAATAAACTTTAGAAATTGTACTAATGTAACTTTCCACGTTAACAGAAAGAGAAAAACCAAACTCTTGAAAGGTTCAGAAAAATACTCAATGAGACCTAACAAATCTATAGCAAACAAGAAATAGAGGAAACTTCTTCAATCTGATAAGGTATACTTATTGCAAGCCAGCAACAAACACACACTTAATAGCGCACTGCCTTTATAATTAGGAAATAGCCAGGGATTCTGTCACCATCCCTCCTTCAAATTGAACTAGGTACCTTTGCCAATACAATAAGAGAAGAAAAAAAATAAAATATATAAAATTTCAGTGGAAGAAAAAATACTGTTACTATTCACAGAATATATAATTGTCAGCATAGCAGAGAATACACATAATTAAATTGATAACAAAGTTTAGCAAAGCAATGAGATAGCTGTAAGATCAATATATGAAATTCTCCATAATCATACAGAATTTAAAATGTGCATAATGTATAACCTAGGACTTCAACTTCTAAGTAACTCCCCTAGAAAATGTTCCACAAATATGAACAAGGGATACTTAAAGAATATTCAAAGTTCTGTCTATCAGTAGGGGAACAGGTCAACTACGACATGCATAGAATGGAATACTACACAGCAATTAAAATGAATGAACTACATATCTACATGAATACATCTCAAAACACTTTGTTGCATGAGAAAAGCAAGTTAAAAAAGAGCAGGGGTATGACCTTGGGCATGTTAATTAGCCTCTTTGTGACTTAATTTCCTTATTTGTAAAATTAATAGTAGCACCTGCCTTCTAAGGTTAATATGTACAATATGCTTTAGAATAGTGCCTGACAGTAAATGTTTAATAAGTGTTCACTGTTATGAAATGATGATGATGACAATGATGACAATAACATTTATATACTTTGTAAATATAGAACAATTCTAAATGTTGTTTATGTAAATATGTAAACATAAACAACTATACATGTTGTTTATGGATGATATACATGAAAATTGCAAAATGGAAATTTCACAATAATAATTAATTCTAGAAAAGGGAGGAAGGAGAAATAAATAGAGTATGTATCTATATAGGTCTGTAATATTTTATTTTTGGTTTTGGTTTATTTTTCTTCCAAGTTTTTATTTAAACTCCAGTTAGTTAACATACAGTGTAATGTTACTTGCAGGTGTAGGATTTAGTGATTCATCACTTACATATGATACCCAGTGCTCATCATAAGTGCCCTCCTTAATACCCATCACCCATTTAACCCATCCCTCTTCCCACCTACCTCCCTCCCTATTTATTTTTTAATAAGAGATCTGAAGTCAATATAGCAAAAAGTTAAGATATTTAAGTCTCAGTGGTGGATGTGTGTTGTTTGGTTATATCATTTTCTGTATTTTTATATATTTGAAATATTTCATAAAAAAAATCAAAGGCAAGTAATAAATAAGATACTTCAAGATGTTAACAGTAATATGTCTGGGTTGTTGGATGGTGAATGTTTTTTGTTTGGTTGAATAGCTTTTCTTAATTTTCCAAATGTTCTAAATGAGAATGCATTTCTTTTATAATTAGACCCAAAGAAAAAGAGTTTTTTTAAAGCAAAGATAAAAATCCTTTTAATACTGAAGTCACCAGAGATCTGTTTCAACTAGATTAATCTTCACTTAGATGTCCTCTAATACAGACCAAATCTCTATATATTAAAAACTGCGTAACTTTAATAGCATATTTGATTTACTACATCAAAATGTATATTTACAAAATAAATATCTTTCTTTTGCCTTTAGTCCCTAAAGTTATAATTCACAAATAATTTATGGATGTTTGTCACCATCTTTATTATCATGATATGTCATTCCCTATAAATTTCACATTCCTGACAAAATGGTGGAAAGGGTACAGAAGATCTCTGAATGTATTTCTTAGAAAACTCACATTAATGACAACACTATAGATCTTCCCTAACCTCCTCATCTTGCTGTTTCATGTCTAAAAGCCCATCTAATCTAAAAATAAAACTGATCTGCAGAGACCTTATAATTTATCTTTTTCCATGATTACAATTTCTAATCTAACCAGCAGCAGTCCAAATTGAACTCTGATCCAAATGATCAATAGCCACATGTGACCCATTAGATGTGCGAATATTAAATCGTTTTTGGATAAGCGCTGTCCAAATGAAAAGCATATAATTACCATCTATTAACATATATGGAAGCCAATAACACAAAAATGCATAATGTGTAACACACAACCTGTCAGAATTCCCTTCAATGACTATGTTAAGGTTAAATCTTATATTTTACATATGGATTAATACCAAATTATGATTTATGCCTTCAGGTGTTTATTATTAATAATATTGACCTAGGATACACAATGGGTAAATTTGTAAATAAAATAAATTTAATTTCTTATTCCATCCTTTTTTGTATGTGTGTGCTTCCTTAACATAAAAGTTTCACTACCTACTGTAGGAAGTAGCCATGGCCAATAAATAAAAGGATAATTAAAGTAGTTTGGTAAGAAAATAATTCCAACGCATAGCTTACTTTTCATTTTTTCCCTGCAAAGAAAAAGCTTATACAGTTGTAGAAGTATATAATTATATAAAGAATAGAACTTACAGAAAAATGAGTCCAATCATCTGCCCTCAGTGTCAGAAAGAATAGCAATGAAGTTCTCTAAACATCCTATATTTAACAATGCAGTCTTTGGAAATTTTTCTTCATGAAAACCTAAACACCTAGGTTTACCTAGACAAGTAACTTTTATGGTCTATTTCCCAGTCTCCTTTGTGGCTAGTTCAAGGCTTTGTGACTGCACCCAGGACATTTGGATATAAGATAATGGTAGCCTACTTCCAAATCTCTTTTTCAAAACATCTAATGGATCTTCTAGGCATCTCACTGATGGGATGAGATCACATGGCCCAAATGCTGTAGCTGTAAGATGCAAGAGTTATCGCCCAGCTACATGGACTTTGCACAAGCCAAAAATAAATTTTTATTATAGTAAGCCTCTCAAGTTTCTGGGTGTGCCTGTGACTACATCATAGCCTATCCTATTCAGGTTCATTTCAGGTATGAGCATAATGAGAAAAATTTTCCAACAGTCACTCCCACTTCCATCCCTTCCTCACCTCCCTGGCTCAGGCCCTGCTTCTCATCCAACAGTGCTTAATTCAGGGTCAGCAGCCTGTCCTCCTGGTCCCTAGATTTCTTTTTCTCCAACCCCATTTACAGATTTAGCCCCTAGACCTCCCTCATTTGTATTTGTATATTTCTGTTTTCTCAGGATCCTAAATTTTAATTCTCAAACCCCATTATCTCTCTTGTTCCAAAAATAGGTTTGAACAAGCTGCTCTTTACATGTCTGTGCATCTTTGCATGGAAGGGATAATTCCCTCTTCCCGTGCTCTGGATATACAGAAGCCATCTTATGGGACAAATTATGTGTCTGTTTTTAACCAAGGCAGGACAGAGGGGCAGAGAAGTCAGGTCTTCTACTTCAGGAGATTTCAGTCTTATTGAAAAAAAGAGTATGAAGCTCTTTTTTCTGGTCTTTTTGGGGCAGGGCTAAGACTCTTATCTAAAGTCACTGTCTTTGCTTCTCCTATGATTGTTTCAGTGGTGAAGGTATTTCCAACAAAGCCTATTAAAAACATAGGGGAATCTACATAACTCACCCTCCAGTCCCAGTTTTAGTGGTTTAACCTTCTGAGTGATTGCTTGAAGAGATCTCCCCATTTCCTTTGCATCAGGACTCCTTTCACTAACCTTTCACTAAGTGATCATTTGATGAGATTTCCCCCACTTTCTCTGCAGTAAGACTCCACTTTTTCCCCCCCTATCTTTTTACACAGGAACCATTTCAACAAACCTGCCATGTAGAGCTAAAGTCTTTCAAGCAAGATAAAGATTAGCCTGACCTTTCTTACATCAATTAATCAATATGGTTACACCACAGATTTACCTTTTAACCTTGGTGTTTCCACAGTGCAATATTAAAGCACGATTTGTGAGGTTGCTCCGTTTTATATATGGTTAAGAACAACCCTCTGTCTATGTGCTTTGATAAAGTGTCAGCATAACGCAACACCGGAGCAAAAGGAGGCTTTTATTGTCTTCATCAAAAACGGCTCTGTAAATCTAAGATTGAAGCAGCAATACCAACAAAGCCGGCTGACTGAAATTAACTGCTGGGCTCTGTTTGCAGATTCATGCTGTTGGAAAGGCCGTTGTTTGGGAATGCTCTGAAGGGTTGAATCATTTGATCTGAATTTCAGATACGAATATGTCATCGTTGCCAGTGTCAATAACCTCTTCTCCATTGTTGAAGCTTATCCCCAAGACAAACAAGAAGGGTTTGCTCTACCCTATCCTGAACCCCCAATTGCCACTTTCCTTTCTGCCTTAATCTGTATCACAGGTGAAAAATTTAGAGAAGGCAAAAATGCTGACACATCTCTGAATACTGGTCAAGTCCCTTCACTGAATCCATTTAATGGCAGAAAACACTACAGTTAAGTCCTCCACAGGGTCTTTATAGATAGAAAGATTTCCCCACCAAACCACAATGTGTTTAAACCGTTTGTCTCAGAAAAGAATTACAGAATCTCTTTTTGAAAACGTTGTCCGGCCCTTATGCTTCACAAATGAGGAAACCGAGCTCCAGAAAACGACAGGTTCAGACCCAATATCTATAGATACTTAGTGGTAGACTTACCTTAGAAATCAGTCCAGTTTCTTCCCCGAATGCCTCGCTGAGACATTAGTTCTTAAGAATGCATTTAATTCTGTGATGATACTTGCAAACTTACCACTTCCTCAGAAGCCAGTAAAACTTCATGTTGAGGCTGGACATTTTCTTGGGGTTTGCTTGGCAGTGCTCCATTTTACCAGTCCATCTGGATGTACCATCTTGAATCAGAAGAAAATTCACATTACAGCTCTGCCACTTACTAGTTGTGTGACCTCTGCCTTATTACTGTCTTAAAAAAAATAAAATAACCACCTCATGGGGCTCTTTGGAAGGTTGAAAAAATTAATTCACATAAAGCACTTAAAAACAGTATCTGGCACATAATAAGTATCATATAAATGTTAGCTCTTATTGCTTCCATTCTTAGATTCTTCAGTGAATCTGGGGCATCACTATAGATTTATGATATTTTTTCCTTCATGAATCCTAAGTGTTTTATAATTCTTGACTCTTTTACTCTTAAAAACTGAGAACAAACTGAGGGTTGATGGGGGGTGGGAGGGAGGGGGGTGGGTATTGAGGAGGGCACCTTTTGGGATGAGCACTGGGTGTTGTACAGAAACCAATCTGACAATAAATTTCATATATTGAAAAAAAATAAAAATAAAAATAAATTTAAAAAAATATTTTCAGCCTATTAAGAGTCACACAATAAAATATACATAGGGTTGTTTTTTGCAAGTGTATGTTGTCATAAAAAAATATCAAACAACAGTTCACATTAAATGAGAGCCTACCGGGGATATTCAGAGTTTTCCCCAACAGTAGCCATGATTTGCTCCTTTTTAAAAAGATCTTTTGTTTTTATTTGTTCTACTGAATATGTCTAAATTGAATCTAGTGCTTTGCATTTAAAAAAATAATAATAATTCTTGACTCTTTTACAGTGAATATATTGTAGAGTTCCTCAAGTTCATTTTGAACATTCACACAGGAGGCATTTGGAAGAGGTGCCATTTTTTTTGTGTATTGAAAACAAAAACAAACCACCAACACCCATCATTGCAGTCACATTCTGCTTCTTTTTGGGTGATTTACAAAGACTTAAGCTATCTCATTCCCAGGACATGCTGCCAGAAGTTGTTGAATGAATTTCACTTCACGGTCAACCTTTAAAGTATGCAAAGCACCACAGAATGCCAAGATCAAGTTCCCTGTGATCAGTGCACGAAGTGAACTTTACTATGGATTCTGTGATGTTCCCAAAGGCAATTTAATCATCCCCTTTAATAACAGAGCAATACCTTTCTCTGGAAACTGATTTGACCGATCATTAAAGTATGTCTGGTTTAGTCAAGGAACACTCTTAGATAATGTGACATCGCAGGTTCTAATCACAGATTTGACTATCTTTGTTTTTCTTACATTTAACTAAATGAAACTTCTTATTTTAAGGGGGTCTTTTTAAACAGTATGTGCCACCACTTAATAAGGTACTGTTGATTCAAATATAAATTCATTTTTGATACGAAATTTGAAATTATATGATAGTTTAAGTAATATAGAGGAAGGGTAAAATCATGTGGAAAATCATATGGAGCCAAACATAGTTTAGACTTGCTCAGTTTCCAAACTGAGGATAATTGTTTAAGGAATTAGCAGATCCTAAAGATATTATCTTCTTAGTGATGCCTGGATGCCATTATTTTTCAGCAACTAGTGGTGTGTGTGTGTGTGTGTGTGTGTGTGTGTGTTTGCGTGTAAATGGTGTAACCCAGACTCTATAGCATAAATAATCAATTTTCCAAACTGGTCTAAAGTATATGATAAGACAATACAATATGAAACCAGTGCTTTTCTTTATAGGAAAATATGGTAAGAATTTTGCTCAAAACAAAACAATGCTGTATATTGTTTAGGGAGTTTGTTTTTGTTTTTGCTTTTTTAAATAGGGACACGCACTCAAAAAAGATCAGGCCACCAATTCTGTTCAATATTCCCCACAACAAACCTATCAGACATATTTTTGCGTAGTTTTCTCACTGAGGCCCAAGGAGACGTTGGCATTACAACCTGACTACTCTGGCACTGATCACAGAGGGAGAAAGACTGAATGAGAATGAAGTTCAAGCTAGACACAAAAGTTAGGTGACAGCAAGGCTTAGCTGCCGTAACGTTTTCCTTTCCTCTGTTTTGAGAATCTACCTAGAGGACTGTTTGTCATTCCCAGTTAGGACTAGGTTATCTTAGCAGATGCGTTCTGAAAACAATGAGCTTGAGGCTTAAAAATAAAATCCAAGGATGATCTTAATAAGGTTATATAATGTTAATCCATGGGTTTCTGCCAACCAGTGTCTCAAATGCCTCTTTGGGGATTTATTCTGTTTTAGAAGAATGGAGAATATAAATATTTAAGTATGTGGAGACTTTTGTCATTGACCTAAGGAAGTTTACATTCTGTTTAGATAGTATTCTTAGAAATGTTATTATTTTATAGAATGGATAGACACAGGAATGCAAAGAAAAGCAATAAAGTCACTTTTTTAGGGGTATAATGGAGTTCTCAAAGATTAAAAGGCATGATAACCTTTAGTGTAGGAATGTGGAAACGGGCATTTTCATACACTGCTAGAGGGAATGTAAACTGCTCCTTTCTTTAAGGGAGGGAATTTGACAATATACATTAAGAACCAGAGAATGTATAAACACTAACTCATATGTTTTACTCTTAGGGAATTATCCTAAGGATATAATTGGCCAAAGGCACAAAGGTATATATGCAAGAGTCAATAGTTCATGAAAGTAAAAATTCAGAAACAATGTAAATATCCAATAATAAGGATTATTTTAATCAGGTACCTATGCCGCTGATAGAAATGATTATGTAGACATACATTTACCAATTTGGAAAGACATTTTTGAGTGATACTTAATTAAAAATAGCACATTATAAACCAAACTTTAATATAATACTGCTATCAGAAGGAAAAAACAGTACATGGATAGGGATGAATTGAAGTTATGCACCAAAATGTTACCTGTGATTGTCTTTGAACATTGAGCATTCAGGAAATCTATATTTATTTATATTTCTTAATGCTTTCATAATTAATATATATTAATTGAGTATACATTTTTTTAATTAAAATGGGATATGTTTTTGAAGGGAATTGATGGCATTTGGAGATATAATGATGTCATCACATTTACTTTAATTTAGCGAAACGAAAATACTGTTTCATTCCATCTGATTTGTACGTCATTGTTATGAAGTTTTTAAAACAAAGTCTCTACCATGAAGAAGATGTAACTGCAGGGAAGAGGAAAGGGGGATGGAGAGAAGAGAGAAAGAGGGAATGATTTAATTTCATGCAATGGGGCTTTGCAGCCTTGAAACTATCAAGTCTAAGTTGAACTCCTGGCTATTATTCTTGGGTTTGTTTAAACTTGTAAGAAGCACTTTACTCCCTTAAGTTTCAAGATTTTTATCTATCAATTGAAAGTCATAATATTATTCACAGGATTGTTACGAGATTAAGTAAGAGACATAAGTCAAAGGTATGCAATAAATGCCTACAGCAAACAGGTAACATGTACTAGACACAGAGCTCACGCTTTGTGTACATTACCACATTTGATTGTCACAACAACCCTATCACACAGACACTTTTATCTGCATTTTTCAGGTGAGAATATAGATTTACAGAAAATTTAAATAACTTGCTCAAAGCCAGAGGGCTAGAAAGCAGCAGGTGGGGACTAGCATGAAACTGTCCAAAATGAATGCTCCATATTAGATAGTGACAAACCAAGTCTTCAGTTCCTCCATGTCTCCCTCTTTTCTTCCCTCCACAAAAGGGAAAAGCAGGTCACTTAAACTCAAATTGTTTTCTGAAAAATGTTGACTTGTTCAAAGCCTCCATCAAACTCATTTCACTCTACAAACTAGTCTTGAGAACAGTCAGGTCCAGAGGAAAGATAGCTGAAAGACTATATATGCTACTTCCTATATATTCTGACATAAACGTCCCCCTCTGAAATACATTTTTCTGTATTGTTTTTCATTGCAAATTTAATCTGATCCTAATACACACACACCTACTATAATTCTCGACAAAAGTCTCTAATACCATCAAAAAGGATAACTTTCTGATTTTTCTTGTGTTTTCTTTTTTAACTCAACCTGTACTGTACTATAATAGGATACTTTTTATCTCAAATCTGTTTGGAAATAATGATACTTCGAGAATATAGAACTCTTAACTCCAAAATAGCGTGACTTAAAAATAACAAACTTGATTCAGACCCCAAATATTCTGTCTGTAGTTTATCATTTTTTCTTTCTTTATAAATGGTATATAAATATGTGTAAGCTTAATCATAATTCAGTCTTTCAAAGGGGTTATTATACATCAGACCAATGACCAAGAACAACCACAACCAGGATATACCATGAAATATGACTGTGACACTACTGTGATGGTACATTCAGATAAAACCCACTGCATGAGAATTATAAGAATTCACCAGGTTAACATGGTGCCATCAAACAACTCTTCCCACCTAGAAAACCCACCATCACATGAACCACAGAAATGTGTGTTGTTAGTAAAAAGATCAATTAAGGGGCGCCCGGGTGGCTCAGTTGGTTTAGCGGCCGACTTCAGCTCAGATCATGATTTCGCTGTCCGTGAGTTCGAGCCCCGCGTCAGGCTCTGTGCTGACAGCTCAGAGCCTGAAGCCTGTTTCAGATTCTGTGTCTCCCTCTCTCTGACCCTGCCCCGTTCATGCTCTGTCTCTTTCTGTCTCAAAAATAAATAAACGTTAAAAAACATGTTTTTTTAAATAAAAAAAAGATCAATTAAAATCCTTTTAGGACACTGTGCATTAGGTGTTTCTGATATTTAAGCTTCTGGAGAAATGTGTTCCATTCTTTTCCAATTACTTTACTTACACTCTTCACGCCACCTATAAGCCTTGTGCAACAACCCCTTACAATTTCTGCTTGTCAAAATCACCACTCATCCTCTTTGCACATGGCATTTCTTTCATGAAGAGCTTGTGGTAAGCTATTGCCTAGTGAACCAGATTTCTTCCTCCTCTGCACTTCAGTGTAGCAGCTTTTATCTCTTATGTCACTTGTCATATTCCACAGGTCCACCCTATGGGTCCACCATCCCTTAGCCAGAAATTTGGGGACTTTAGAAAAGTAACATCATAACATCAACTGTGAATTAGACAGCACTTCCAGCAGTGAGGTGCTTAGTATTTGACAAATGACCATATTAATAACATGATCTTACTTGTATCCTTAGAAGGTTGTGTTTTCACTTGAGGAAAAGAATCTATACACAAAGAATTAAAGAGAAAAGCTTTCTTTACCCCAAAGCCAAAATCTCCCAGGTGAAGAGAAAAGGCTTCTTCAGAGAAACTTCGTTGTGCTCAGAGGCTTGCTATCTGGAGTCAATCATTTCTTACAAACTAATCACTTGAGAAGAGATTGTCTAAGTTGAGAATCAGGGGGCTATGAAATCCCTTAGATCATACAGCTTCACACAACAAAATAAACACGAGGCAAAGAGTTCTGTAAGTACCTAGACTAAGTCTTGCAACAACTGACAAATCACTAATAATAGATCTTTTGTTCCATTTGCAAGCAGTCAAAAATAATGAATAACAGAATGCTATGCCAAGTCAACTAACAGGAAGTTCACGTGAGATCATTTAAAAGGAGAAAATGATGCTTGAAAAGGTCCCTGATGAGATTTGGCTTTTTCCTAAGAGACTCTAGATAGCATTCTGCTGCAGCATTTTAAAAACCACTTTCCAAAATTGGGCACCCTCATTATCATTCATTACATCTGCACTCTCCACTTAGGTTGTTTTGAAAAAGAATGGCACCCCAGTTGTATTTTTACATTAAATGTGCCTTCTCTCACATTTGATCTCTCCTTTTGTGACAGTCATTTCATTTCATAGCAACTATATTTCTTTGTCTCTGTTTTAGTGAATGTGTAGTTTTCAAATTATGCAGGGACAGCCACTTTATGTGTTGTGGATAGAGAGAAACTGAGAGGCTGACTGCAGGGTCCAGCTTCACTAGTCCCCTCAAGTATTACCAAAGTAAATAAATTAGCACAGGGGCTTTGAGTTGGGTCATTTCCATCCAGGGTAAAATAGAGACACTGGAGAGTAAAGCCTGACATTGTTTTTCTTTACATTCTGGTTGTTGTTTTTTTGGTTTTTTGGTTTTTTTTAATTGAGTGAGATTATGTTGCAGACAGATTAATTTTGCCAGAGCCAGAAGGAGTGAGGTTATTCTATACGTGCTTGGGTACAATGTGACCTCTGGATAGGATATGGCAGTGCCTAAGAGTCAATTTCAGAGGTCTAGAACTAGACAGGAATTGCTTTTTAAACACTATTCTCCAAAGAGACATAACTGTGACTAAAACATCCAATTTGTAGTAATGTGGGGCTATCTTGGGGTTTCAAGATAAACCCCAGCTTTATCTATAACCAGCTTTACCCTGGGCCACAAAATATCGTAGGCCTATGTCATTTGCTCATGTAGAGCAAGAATTCATAGAAGAAAGGGGAAAATACATACAGAAGTGCTGTATGTATATTTCATATCCATTCGAATATGTTATATTATTATGTTAAATATAAATAAAAAATGTATTACAATAATGTACTATAATACTCTATAATCATAGTCAATAATGATGTTAATATATTTAGTAAACAAATATGGATACAAACAATTTGGATTGTGCTTTTATGCAAATATCAGAAGTTTGTTATCATTTATACCGTAACTCATTCTAAAATATGAACTACAGTGGAATTCTCACCTACTTATGTCACCTAGTAACAAAAATCCAACAACATAAAAAACACACAAAGAAAACAAACTGGAATTATTAATATATGTGGACAATTCATCTATTTGTGTTAGCAGTCTCTGAGGGAGTTGCTATGTCCTATAACATAGCACAGCAGTTGATTCATAAGTAATCAAGAAAATTTTAAATTATCCACCTTATATAAACACAACCAAGAAGTCAAAAGACTGGTCTAATACAACCTATGACCATTTCTATGAAATTATTAAAGCAAAACACAGCACAGGGCCAATTTCACCTGGAAAATCCATTAATGTAGAACACCTCATTCTTCAATGATGTGTCATCGTACTTACATTATTTCACATATTTAAGATAAGTCAGGGGAATTCTGAGAGGCTAAGGGAAATGATTAGTCTAAGGAATTTTTGAGAAGAAATAGGGTTCAGGTTTTCAAATTAGGAAAGTTAAATCCTAAGAGTCCCCTTAAGGTGGATGTGAAGAGGGCACTTGGGTGTCATTCACAGAACCTCTGAACTGCTAGAGTCAACCCGATCTTCCCATAGGGAGACAGGCACCTGGGAGAGCACTGATGCATGAGCCCTTCTCCCCTGGTCAGGAGCTGAAGACAGGTGATTCCTCTCATAACCAAAACACAGCTGACTGTTCCAGTCACCAGTGCCACACAGAGCTCCAGTCATCCATCATTACTGCCGTAGAGCTCTAGACCAGAGGAATCAGTAGGAAGAAAACCAGAGGCCCTGACAGCATGTCCTACTTTTTCCACTCATTACTGCAGGAAAAAGGCAATTCCATAGTGAATTCACTAATTCATCCAGGTACTAGAAAATGGATCTCATACTATTTCCAAGTGGGAAGGAGAAAAAAAAGAAAGAAATTAACAATGATCTATCAAGCATATACTACAATAACATTTATAAAAATGATTTTGACTACTCCTAGACACTTTACATGGTTCTTTAAACTCATCATCTAATTTTAGTCTTTAAAATAACCCTACAGGGGCGCCTGGGTGGCTCAGTTGGTTAAGCGTCCAACTTCAGCTCAGGTCATGATCTCGTGTTCATGGGTTCGAGCCCCGCATCAGGCTCTGTGCTGACAGCTCAGAGCCTGGAGCCTGCTTCGGATTCTGTGTCTCCCTCTCTCTCTGCTCCTCCCCTGCTCATGCTCTGTCTCTCTCTGTCTCTCAAAAATAAAATAAAACATTAAAAAAAATTTTTTTAAGTAAAATAACTCTACAAGGTAGGTATTATTGTATCTACTTTACATATAAGGAAACTGAAACTTAGAAGGTTAAGAATTCTTGCTCAAGATCACAAAGCTAATATACTGGAAAACTAGGATTCAGACTGGTTCTGACTACAAAAACCAGTAATGATGAGATTATTCATAAATGGCAAAGTGGAAATATGAGACTCTTTTTCTTTAACATCTCAATGCCAGCACACCAGCTCCACTCTCCATCACAGGCCCAGAAGTCCAAGGATATTAGAATAAGAAGGACTCCTTTGAGTTTTGACCCTTTGAGGGGATCGCAGTCCCCATTGAGAATCAGATGAGTATTATGGTCCTTTGGCCCGGAGAAACAGATCAACCCTTGTTATTCACTGTAGCTGTGTTCTATCAAGTCACTAGAAAAACTGAACTACTGCGTACTGAACCATTATGCCTAGGAGAAATACAAGGTTAGGTTCTGTGAGCATCTAGACACTGTATTTTCAACAACCAATCATACCTAAGCATGTTTTATGTGTGTTTCTGTTTAAAGAAACCTTATTTAAATTAATATTGTTGATTCATTAGCACTGAACCCAGCCAGCAGCCCTATAACTCAAGCCAGAATGAAGCTTGTCTAACTAATACACATATTTTCTTTGTAAGGAGCATCATAGCTTTCTTGTGCTTAGGAATGCTAGACAACACTTTAGTACTATGCTTGGGGGTCACTTCAAAAAGCACAATCACCAATAAAAAGCACAAAAATGGGAAAAATGTGACACCATACAGACTGTGAAAAGGACACTTGTTTATGGTATAGTAGAGCTCAAGCAAGACACAGAGCGTCACTTGGACGGACCTCAGCTGAGAGTGTGTGTTGGGCAATTTTGAATTTTTTGCTGCTCTGTGCATGTCTGTAAATGACTACAGAAGCGCTGCAAATACTGATTTGGGGCTTTCAAAAACTTTTACTGAGTAGGCAAATTCACACACACAGAACCCATGGATAATAAGCATTGAATGTGTGCATGTAAGGTTTCCTGTAAGCCCATAAGTTATACAGACTGTACCAGATCCACCCATCGTCCCCTTTAATGCCTTTTTTGCACACAGGTTCCTGAATATTGGGAGAACATTGGAGCATAAAAATAAGCTATCCTTTTGAATAATAAAGAAAATGTCAACAAGATTCCTGAAATAAGTGACCCATGAATACACATTAGTAAAACTGATTATTTTTAATTAAACAAATAAACTTTACTATTATTTGAAAGTTCAAGGAATGTATGATGCTTGCTAGCTACTACATTAACTCTCTAAAACCACCAACATTACCTTCTGTTAATTTCTGCTCTATGCTTTAAAAGATACTTTTGTGCTTAAGAAAACAATCTTACTTAGAGAAACTGAACTAGATTCTGATTAACAGTTAATTTTGGTGATAGGAGAAAGCAGAAATAACTGAAAGCCTGTAACTTTGGTCTCCCAGACAATGCATTATTATACCAGTTAGCTGCACTCTCCACTAGAACAAGTTTGCCATTATAAGTTCTAGAAACTTGATCATGAGCACATACTGACAAAGAACAATGTATAATGAAAAGATGAAATCACTCACCCAAGGGGTCTCTAATGTCAGCAGATATAGGCATAAAGTAATAGGGAGTGTAGACATAGGCAAAAGAAAAAGAAAAAGAAAGAAAGAAAGAAAAAATAATTTCTCAAGGGCCACATTTCTTTCCCTTCTTTTTTTTTTTTTTTTTTTTTTTTGGTGGGGGTGGAGGGGGAGCATTCTTCAGGCCAAACAGCCAAGTGTTCAAATGCATGCACACACATGTGCACGCACGCACACACACACACACACACACACACACGGGCACACACATACACACACATTATTCATACCTCACAGTGGAGCTCTCTGTCACTAATTTTACCTTCTGAAACCCTACCTATTGTTGAGTCCTAGCTGCCTTTATAAAGTCTCTTCTATCCTATAGCAATGCATAATTTTTCACTACTTTGTCCATTTTAATCTCTACATTATTGACCTTACCTTGTAAATATTTTTGGCTTGCCTCAAACTAAATACAGAATGGCAAGACCAAGGAGGACAGGGCCAGTGCCTCGTGTATTCTGATATATCCCCAAGGCCCAATACATCTCACTCCTAGCAAAATGCTAATCCTGGACAGAGTAGTCAATAAAGATCTTTTGGATGAGTGAATGAGCTAATGAATAAGAGTGAATCAACTGCATAGCTCAGCTATTCAGAGGACATCAACTTGGCCAACTGTAAAGAGCAAAAGTTCCAGCCTGGTATAATTTGGCTACACATTTACACTATCCTAGGCTTTTATTTATAATCAAATTTTGGCTGATATGAATCTGAAGTCATTCATTTAACAAATATTCAATCAATATTTACTGAGCACCTGGTCTGGGCAAGGCTCTGTGCTAGGAATTAGAATACAGCAGTGAACAAAATAGGTATCAGGGCTCATTCTAAAAATGTAAGGATGAACATGAAAATAGGCTTTATTCAATGAGTAGTAATGAATTCAAAGCCATGTTCTTTGGACTATTCAAGAAACATTTCGATGAAAGAGCTAGGAAACAAGTATCGTGAAATAAAGTTTTTTCACACTAGCTTTCTCTCAAGTCTTATCTGCAAGACACTGGGTAATACGGTACGTGCCAGAAGGGAAGTGAGAACACTCCACCTGAGAAATCTTCTGTGCCATTCTTGCAGCCTGAACACTGTTTATCTTGAAAACTTACTGCTCCTGGCCTTGCTCCAAGGCAAGCAATCCAATGATTCACTGAGATTTTTCTCTTTGGGGATCAGTTTTAAGCAGCAATGGCAAACAGGCTATCCCAATAAAAACATGTCTTAAGGAAAGAAAATTCCATATATTTCTCCTAATAGACAGAAGTCTCATAAATTCTGGAGTTAAGAAATTCCTCTATTCAAGTGGCACTGTCCAGATTTCTCATAAACATGATGTCTGAGATGGAAAATGCAGACCTGCTCTTTAAAACTACGAAATCATCCTACATCTACATTTAGATTTATGCTTAAAATATGATTTTGGAGTGAAGAGAAAAAAAGAACATTAATATTCCCCTACTAAAGGAGACTGAGATAAATCAGAAATACATTCTAAAACAGAGTATAGTAAAATGTGCTGATTATTTATTTCGTGTTGTAAAATATCTATTTAGATATTAAAGATCAAGATTATTTCACTCAATCACTTGAACCTGTGAATGTACATATGTATTTAGTTCAGAAAGTTCTTCAGGGATAAATATCAGTCTATTTTTACTCATACTGATGATACATATTCTACACACATTGATACTATGTATAATGTCATAACGATATACATATTATATAGTTATGAAAATATTGGGACAGATCACATTACTTGAATAAGAGTAAGGTATAATTATCATTGTCAACTTTCAAGAACTCAAAGTATTACTGCACATAAAAGCATGATTCCCAAGTTCAAATATAAAACATTCTACAATGTCTTAACTTACCTCAAACACTGTCCTAATACTCTCAGATCCTACCAAGATTAATGCATTTAGCTTAAGGAAAAATTGAAAACCAGATGACACTTAATATTTTTGACAGAAAGTAAGAAAAAAGGAGAGTAGAACAAAATCTGTCAAATGGATGTAGATGTTAAAATGGTCAAAAGAAAGCCAAAAATCTCTAACAAACCTGGACCAGCTATCATCCATTTCTATAGAGGCCAGAACAAAAATTGGGCTGAATGAAATGGAAGTTACTTATGAAGGTTTTCCTGACTCTGAGATTTGTTAAACTCCCTAGCAGTGGAATGAGAAAAGAAGGGTTTTGCTAGAGAAAATTCAAAATTGGTTAACAGCTCCCTGGTAAGAACTAACATATGTGACTCTGCTTTAAGTATAAGAAATTGATAAGACAGTTACTCAGGTTTCCTTTTAACTCTGAAAGTATATAGAAACATATTAAGAATGCACAGAATGACTGGTCATTCGGCTCTTCCAAGAATGGATGTACACAGAAAGCAGAAAACAAATGCATTGAATTTCAGTTCTAAGATTCTCCCTGATACTACTATGCAAATTGTTTACTTAGGTTTTCCAGATACTATCTTTTCTACCATTTCACTTATATGAAAAAAGAGAAACTTGCTATCCAGATCTGAGGATTTACTTTCATCAATGCATGGCCTAATTTTGGAATATTTAAGATATATTTATTACTTTGTATAGCTAATATATGCTCAAAGATTCTAACTCCTTTTAGTGACATTTTAAAAAGTCTTGTTGAATGCAGTAGAATCTTCTCTTGTATTTTTGCCGCCGTCTCTACTGTTATGGCAGCTGGTCAGCTTATGATGCTCACTTTAACTGCTTTCTATGGAACTGACCATACTTTAAATATGGAACATATGAAAGGTGACTCCTCACTATCTAAAGCTTGTTCTTTTTGATTATTATTAAGTTTTTCCTTCTAATTCCAGTATAGTTAACATACAGTGTTATACTAGTTTCAGATGTACACTACAGTGATTCAACAATTCTATATGTTATTCAGTGCTCATCACGATAAGTGTACTCTTTAATTCCCATCACTGATTTCACCCATCCCCCATCCAACATCCCCTCTAATGTCCGTTCTTCATAACATCCAATGTTTCGTGCCTCCTCTATAAACCTTGCTCCATTTTTCATAAAACAATTTATTTTGATAAAATATAGAAAACTGTCCCAATGATTCATGTTACTCATTACATTTATAAATTATTCAACAGAGAAATAACAAAAACTCTATGAAGTATAATCTAAATTGAACTAAACACATCAAAATTAATGAATAGTTCATCCTTGATTTTTATTGTATTTATTCAATTGCTGCTTAATTAGAAAAATGCCATTATTTAGACTACAGATCCCTATCACTGTAAAATCCATGAGACCCTACTATAAAACTGTTATTAATTTTAGACCCAGTGATTATTTTCCTCAAGCTAACAATAATGAAGACTAAATTAATATTTCAATAAGATTGAAAGTTGCATTACCCAACATATAAACTTTAATGGGGGTACCAATAAATATGCAAATGGTTTCCAAAATTTTCAACATTTATTTAAATCTTTTCAGAACCACTTATTTTACTTTGGTGGTTTTTGAATATAGATGATAGAAATTCAATTGAGTTAGATATAAATTCCAAATGAGAAGAAAATGTATTAGCTCTGAGTTCCACCTCTGCCTGGGACTGTAGAGAGAAACAAATGATACAGGATCAAATCATTCAGTTATTATTTTGTGCATCCCATCTTAAAATTGCTTGGACCACAGAACCCATGAGAACTTCAAGGAACAGAGCCACAGAGAAGGGGAGTATCAAAATAAACCAGGTTCATGTTTATACCACTTGATTCATTAGCTCAGTCATATCAGCATGACTTCTGCCCATTAAAATTAATTTTGCCCAGTTTACCCCGTAACTTTGTAATGCTAGCAAAACTGTAAAGTGTCATCATAATGATATGTGATCTCTCTAAGAGTAGGTCACAATCCTCATATTCATACACTTTCAAATGATTATAATCTCAGCCTAACAGAATGATTAAGCTTTTCTTTCTTAAGTTCAGCAAATATTATACAGAAGCACAAGAAACTGGGAAACTTAAGTGAAATATAAACCCTATATGGAAAAGTCAAATGTATTTTGTGGGCATCTTTATAAGGAAGACAGCACGATCAGTCCCTAGAACTCTGAAGTGTATTGTTCACCTCTAACACATTCTGCAGCACACCAGACAGAACCTAAAATTTATAGACTCATACAACTTAACTAAAGTCAACTAAAAGCGGTTGTAAGCTATTATTACCTCCAGGTCCAAAATAGAGGTAAAAGTCAAACCAAGATTTATGCAACCATGGTCTAGCTAAAATACATGTTAACAACATACAAACAACCTGTAATTCTATATGTTAGAATCTACCCAAGGAAAGATCTCCCCCTCTAGAAGACTTGAGTGTCACTAACTAAAAGAAAAAAGCACAATTTCATTATTTCCCTTGTTTAGCTTTTGTTTGTTTTCTTCTGTCATGGAGGCAGCAAAAACAAATTATTTGGGGGAGCCAGTTTGGCTTCCATAGCAGCTGCGCCAGTCAGACACATCACAGAACAAGAGGAGATTGCCAAATGTTCATTGTTTAAATATGGACCAATTTACTAGGGTCCAAGTTATAATTAGGTTTCTTCTTTGAATTTTAAAAGGAAAAAAGTGAAGACACAAACTCCTAATACATATAATTAAGACTAGCAGGCTTAACCTAACAGGTTTTTAGAGACACTCTTACTGTCACTCTAAATACAGGTTTCCTGCTGAGAGCATAATTACAGTTTTTGTTGCACTTCATACTGTCTACCTCCTAGAGAGCTAACACTGTTTGTTATTAAAAGAAGACCTTGTCATATCGTGTTCACCTCTGCATATAATGTCTCTCATTGTTGCTGCTTACCTTTTATCTACTCTTCTGGTGTAGAGAGGGGGGAACTACAGAGACTCCACAGACTTGGTAAATTTTAACAAGTTGGGGCTAATGGGGTGTTTTTCCCCCTCTTCTTCCACCAAAAGGCAGCCTGTCTCCTCAATTCGATACACTTGCATACAGAATCCATAGCTGCCTTTTTCTTTAGTATGCCTATAAACCAGGCTAGAATGAAAAAGCAAACCCACAGAATCCTAACTACCTAAGGTAGGAGGGTGGGAAATTCCACTTCGAATTAAATAACACAGTTTTAATCCATTAAACGTTTAGACTACATTCATATTTAACACCAAGGTGGTAGCCAAATCTTTTCTACTGATCGACAACAAGTGCTTTGAGCAAGTCTTGGGTAGCAAATTACATTTGGTTCCCAAAGATATTCTATAAAAACATAGTGCTTTCTTTTTTCTTTTTTAAGAACATGACCTACAGGGGACATTCATTGGTGCTCTGATAACTACATATTTCCAGACATTTAAATAGAATGGTAGCAAATGGATTTCTTCTTCCACATATTTACCATTCTTAGTATTAAAGTCAGTATGCAGTTTTGGCAGTTTTTTAAACCTGCTTTGCATGTCTTACCAGGCTGTGACATCTCATTATGTGTTGTAACCTGCTCTGACAAGTCTGCATCAAAAAAGACTGCTTTACAAAGTGGGATATTTTTTCACTATCATTTTTTAATCTGTTAAAGCTATAATCTATCAGAGAATGAAACATCCTCTTGTTCACAAAACTGCAAGACTTAAAAAGAAAAAAACTCACAAGAATTCTGGATCAGACAGAATTTGTGAATATCACTTTCTCCAAGGCACATTCAGCTATAATTATTTACTTGAAAAGAATAACATATTTCTAATGACAATCATATATAGTTAAATTTGAGGGTTTTTAAATATCCTGGAGCAGGAAACTGACATGCTTTTTAGCCAGCTATGCTTCCTCTCTCTATAGGCCAGAACAGTACATTTCAGTTTTAATGCATAAAATAATTTAATGGAATGGAAATATAATTAGGAAAGATCCACAGAATGGAAAAGTCAAAGAGTAGTTGAAAGAACATACATTTATATACACTAATAAAAAAAGAGTTCCAAGATATAGTAATGATAAGCAGAACAAGCAAGTTGCAGGAGAGTATATGCAGTGCAATTTTAAAAACACTCAAAACCATACTATTTAAACATGCCTAGTTATGTATATTGATGCATATGTAAAAGGAAGTCTGAAAGGATACACAGCATATTGATAACATTGATTACCTCTGGTAGTGGGAGTGAGACTGAGGCTGTATTACTTTCCTATTAACACTGTAACAAATAACCACAAACTTAATGGCTTAAAAAAAAAAACATGAATTTATTACCTTACAGTTTTAGAAGTCAGAAGTCCAAAATCAGTCTCATTGGACTTAAAGTCAAGGTGTTAGCAGGGTTGGTTCTTTCTGGAGCCTCTGAGGGGAAAATCTATTTCCTCACATTGTTCAGCTTCTAGAGGCCACCTGCATTCCTTGGCTTGTAGCCCCTTCCTTCAACCAGTTCAACCTCTTGCTTCCACCATCACATCTACTTTGATCCTCCTGCCTCCCTCCCATAAGAATCTTTGTGATTACCTTGGGGCCACCTGTATAATCCAAGATTATCTCTCCATCTCAAGATCTTCAACCAAGTTCCTTTTACCATGAAAGCTGACTATCTACAGGACCCAGGAATCAGAATGTGGAGATGTCTGGGGAGGCCATTATCAGCCCACTGCAGAAGCCACAGAGGCCGGGAAGAATTTTAGCCCTTTTGTATGATTCAAATTGTATAATTACATTGTATTTATATATTAATTGTGTAATTTGCTTAATTTAAAATAAAAAAGAAAGATAATTTCATTTCTCAATTCCAAAAATGTTTGAGGTAGTTAGAAGAAAAAAGTCAAACCTCCTCCACATACTTATTTCTTCTCTTTATTTTTTCTTGCTCCTCCAATTCCTATTCTTTCCTCTTTCACATCCTTATCTCCTGGTTCTGTGCCTACATAACAAGATTCCATAACCATATTACAAGGTTCATGATCATATTTCATATCTTCCCCTAAAAATATTACCCAATATGAACTGTGGCACAATTAGGTTAAGTATAAGTACACATAGGATAAAGAATATGTCTTAGGGCACCTGGGTTGTTCAGTTGGTTAAGCATCCAACCCTTGATTTTGGCTCAGGTCATGATCTCATGGTCCATGAGACCAAGCCCCACATTAGGCTCCATGCTGACAGTGTGAAGTCTGTTTGGGATTCTCTCTCCCTCTCTTTCTGGCCCTCCCCCATTTGTACTCTCTCTCTCTCAAAATAAATAAACTTAAAAAAAAAAAGAATATGTCTTAATGCATTAAATGTTAATTGAGCCCTACTATATGGAAGGTAATAGGCAAAGAACTAGGGATATTGATATTAAAACGCCAATTTCTTGAAGAGTTCACAATGAGTGAAAAGGACAGATATGCAAAGAGACTGCAATATCATATAAGACGGCATAATAGAAATATGGGCTATGGGAACCTGACAGAGAAATTAGCTCTACTTGAATTGCCAGGTAATGATGGGGGAGGAGGTGGTGGTTAGAAAACAATCATGGAGGAAGGCCTATCTGACCTGGACCTCTCTGAATGTCTCTATGTTTTCCATCCTTTCCCATGGCCTGGGCCATCAGCCCTCAGCTCTGCTGAAGGGTCACTCATCCTATAACCCTGGTTAACATGGCATGTCTGCTGATACTCAACTCACCTCCCTTCCATATCCTCTCCACTCAGGGCCACACAGGAATTTCTGGTTCTTACCCACAAAATACACAGAAACTCAGTATCTTAGAAACACTTGACTCCAGCAGTCCTATTTATTCATGATGTCCCCCTGAGTTTACTGGGTGATAGAGGAACCTGCCAGGGAATTGAATATTAGATTCCTAATGAAGAAGGGGCAAAGACCCCTTCTGTCCTTAGGTTTCCTCCTAGTCATCAGATGGTTCTAATGGTGGAGAAAAAAAAAAAAGAATTCTGACACCTGCCTTCTTCTACTCTCTGTCTTACTCCTTCTCCCCCCCCCCCATCTTCTTTATTGAGCAACAAGCATTTTAGCCAAGCTTTAATAGAGTTTAATCTTCTCCAGACTTTGAGAGAAATTGGATCATGTGTTTTCATCTTGGTTCTTAATATGCTAAAATTTTAAAGAACTTCTAAGGCTGGCGTTAAGCCCATTGCTTTCCTAAACACACCAAGTACCAGTACCCTGTCTGTGATGTTAAGCTTCCTGTATCCTCCTGAGGCAGAAGGCTGTAAGGCAACATGATTTACTAGAGGATGGATCAATTCATGCATCCGTCATTCCAACTGCCTTCTAACAACATTAAGTGTTGAAAGACTAAAATCTACATTTCCCAGACTTCCTTTGTAGCTGGGGTTTTGAGTGAGACCTGGGTTCTGCCCATCTAACCAACGATGCACAACTTTGTTTCACACTGAGCTACGTAAGGAGAGAGGTCAAGGAACCATGGCAAAGAAAGCATGTTCTGGAGATGGAAGTCATTGAAGCAGCTCTTTGATTTGGCAACTTCTTGAAGTAAATTACCAGAAGTGGTAAGGTTCTGAGGTAGGTAGCCGGGCTGGTGACAGCTTCCTAATCGAGCAGAAGCAACAGCTCCCTGAGCAGCCAGGGGCTTTAGAAATCATTCCTGATACCGGATTCACCCTTCTCAGGGATTCACTAAGCTATATTCACACTTAAGTCACTTGTGCTTAAACTAGGCAGACTAGATTCCATTTTCTGCAACTAAGAATCCCAACCATTTGTATGAATGGATGTGAGGTGGGGTCAAATACTTCAATTTAATATTGGAAAACGTTGCCTCCCATCATGTCTATTTGGGTGACTGATGCTCCACTTCTGGGTAAGGTTAAAAGATCATTCTTGAAGCACAGCATAAAGATTTTTCTCTGGCTTTTTCTTCTACCTGGCTCTATTTAAGTTTTACAGAGTTTGCCTTTACAGTCTCCACACAGAGTTTCCTCTTCTTATCACCCTTAGCCTGATTTTTGGGGTTTTTTTGTTGTTGTTGTTGTTGTTGTTGTTTTTGAAGTTGTAAAAGAAGGGAAAGAGTCTAAGGGAATGGTTCTTGAGATCTTTATTAGAAGAGAGAGGTAGAAAGCCCTTCAATGCTCTCCAACCTAATCATTATCAGAGTTCTGAATAAAACTGATATTTTGTTTCCATTTGGCTCCTTGTGACTCTTCTTTATGACTTAGAACTTTATGGGATGGAGGGCTGAAGTCATTGTTATCCACAAGTTTCTACCATTCAAAGCTGGAACTCACTTTAGAGATCATTTATTTTAACAGTCTATTTTGTCGAAGATACTGATGCCCAAGGTCATATAACCAATAAATGGAGAAGCCCACACTAAAACTCAAATTTGCAGACTCTGAGCCCATTGTTCCTCACCACACCAGCTAAAGACTTGGGTGAATGAATTTAAGGGACTAGTTCTAGCCAAGTGGATTTAACTCTCGGGTTTTCTAACAGCCCACTTTACTCTCCTATATATCCCACCTAACCCCTATAAGCACTTGGGTTTCTGAGTCTTGATTTAAAAGATTCCTATGTAAAATATTTCAGGGGAGGGGGAAATTTCAATAAAACAAATCACTCATTCTCTATATTTAAATTCTATAGTTTAATAGTCCTAAAAGCAAACACAGGGCTTAGAACAATATAGGAAGGGTCTAAAAGTATTTTTTACATAATCTTGTATCTTCAGCTATCCCAGCTTATAGTTAAAAATGTACTGCTTGTTCTTACAGACAGACCACATAACAAGAGCTCTCCAGAGCTGTTTCTCCTACTGAATGAACTAAGCAGGTAATGCCCCCCACTGGCAGAACTTGCCTTGTCTTCCATCTGGAATAGCATCACCAAGTTTGTCATCCCCAAAGGCACCATTCTGACACATGTCATTAATTTTTACAGGGTCTTGACCCATAAGAATAAATGGTCTATGCTTCAATGTCTAAGTATTCACATAAAGAGAATAGAATTTAACTTAAGTGCTATATATGTAATCTTGGGCACAAGGAAAAATATATATGCTGAAAAGATATAAATTGTTTGAGGTGGTTATTTATTAAGTGACCAAGCAAATATACTGTAGCATAAGACACTCCAAATCTATAATCTATCTACTAAGAAACTATCGCTAGTTTCTTACACACAGTGTCATGATTCCAGCCCCTTTCTCGCTAGTGTATTCCTAGTTTATTTTAACTATACCCATCTGTGGATGGGAAGCTCAAAAAAAAAAAGTGGTTAAGTAATTCAAAATCCTCTCCTCAATGAGAACATTAAACCCTAAAACATTCCAAAAGTCAGAATACAATAAAGTTGGTTCTGTGGCCATAATTAAATAACTGTTCATGAGGGGAAAATATAGCCAAACCACGATGTGACTCATATTAAAAACAGACACCAAAATCGAGTAGGAAAATGCAGATATATTCATAAATCAGATCCTAGCTCCAAAATATTAACCATGTTTTCCAAATAATCTCTTTTAAAGAACTGTAATAATCAAGGAAATAAATTACCACCTCAGTATCTACACCCTTCCAGAATTCCACTTTTGGAGAGGAGTCAAGAAAAAACTGAAATAATAAAAGCTAACATTTATTGAGTTTTTGCTAAATGCTAAGTGCTTTTCCTGAGTTATCTAATTCCATCCTCATAAGAGCTATTATCATATACATTTTGGTGATGAGAGCAAAAAAGGTTTGGGATATTTAAGTGATTTGCCTATGTTTACTCGAACAGAAAGCTGTGGACCCGTCTATCTTCTCCAGAGCCTATGCTCAGAATCATCATCCTTGACTGCCACCCTTGGGAGCAGCTTCATTCTATACTATTCTTCCAGAACAACAGCTATTTTAAGAAACATTCTGGTTTGGGGATTGTAAGATTTATCAAAGAGATCAAATGAAGCCTGAGGGGTTTTGTTTTGATAAACTCCCATGGGGCATGGAAAATTCTTACTGTTTGTCTTCACTTAAAAAGGCACATAATAAGAGCCTACAGGAGTGGAAGATGCTGGAGAAAGAGCTCATGGGAAGCCTGAGCCAATCCTCATATACCCAATAAATGATTTATGACCCTCCAGTAAAACAAAGTGAGAAGAAGAAAGCAGGTATTTTTTGTCCTAAAATTTTATTTATGTTATCCATTTCTTCTATTTTACTTGAAAATAATGGGCTAAAAAAAGCATCAGGAAACAGACTACATTGCACTGTAGCTAGACATTTCTTCCTTATGAGTGAATTGACATAAGATAGGGTACCCAGTGCTGGAAACTGGTCTGACTGGAAAATAACTGGAAGATTGACTGTAATTAGATCAGAATCCTTTCCTGAAATCTCGAAGTTGATTGTTTGATTCTTCATACAGAGATTCCCACCACAAAAACTATAAAACAAAGTTAAAATACAGTCTCCATTCAGTTCTGTTTCAAACAATAATTGGCTCACATAAGTAGTCTGACCGAGTAGTATTAAGTGTCCGCTATAATGAGGAGCATAGTGGTATGTCAGGAAGAGAAGAATGTAGACTGTGGAGTTAAATCTGAGTTCAAATCCCAACACCACTACTGGCAAAATTGATTTATTTAACTAATAAACTCTCTGGGTCTTGGTTTGTATACTTGCAAAATGGTAAGAACACAGGTTTGTGAAAGATTAGGTAAGAAAACATATATAAAAGACAGATTCTAGTCCTAAAGACACACTAGACTCCCCTGTAAAGAGAAGCTCATATTAGTCACTAGTATTAGGTGTGCAACAGTATGCTAGCAGTGTGGGGGGTTAATAAACAAAGACGACATGATTCTTGCCCTTAAAGAATTTACAATCTAGCTTAGGAAATAAAACTGGCAAGTATAGAATATAACTATTGACACACAGTAATATTTGGAAGAAGGAATAGACGGTTGTGGGTAGAATACTTGAGGAGGTTCATGGTGGACACATGTTGACTGGGCCCAGAAGGCTGAGAAAGATCAAGGATGTGACAATTCAACTATCCACTCCCATTTTTAAGCACACTTTAAGAGGCATCTTCAAACAAAACTCCATCTTCAAAACAAAAGACCCAATAAATAAAGGAGCAATGCTTGACATAATGGAATTCTACATATGATGTGCTTTCAACTCTTGCTATTCAAAGTGTGGTTCATAGATCAGTCGCATTCAGAGTTTGTTGGATATGCAGATTCTTGGATCCTATCCTAGCTCTCCTGAATCAGAATTTGTATTTTAACAAAATCCTAGGGTGATTTGTATGTACATTAAAGTTTAAGCAACACAGTTGTAAATCACAAGAATAGCTCCAAAACAATGAAGCTTACATGTTTTCTATTTTAAAAAACACCAGGTTTTTAAGACACTTTAGAGATGATAAACACTGTTCTAGAATGTTTTTGCTTATAAGCTGTAGATGATGATACCTGCCCCTCTAGACTGTTAATGAGGGTTAACTGCAATAAACATACATAAAACATTAATTTTCTAATCCCACAAGGGAAAACCATGTTTTTAAAATCTTTATAGCCTTCACCTTTAGCATTGTGCTCCATATATATCCCATAGTCAAAAAATATGTGTTAAATAAATGAATAAATGAGTCAAAGGCTTAGGAAATGATGAAGGTCACTTTGAAATGGATGAGCACAGGATCATGAGTTAGGTCTGTAGACAAAGAATGCTGACACAGGAGAGCACTTTTCAGATTAAAACGTGCACACTCATTTAGTTACAAGATCTTTTTATTGTTAAAAAAATAAAAATGTCATATAATAGTGAAACATAAGTTATAAAATGTATTTATCATAGAAAATTAGATTTATCACTTATAATGTACTCACCTGGCATTAATTTAATTCAGTTCTAAATGTATTGTGGAGATTTTGTTATTAATTAAAACACTAGTTTTCTCCTGACAAACTCAAGTTATATAATGAGTTCATCTAAAGAATGAAATCCAAACATAGTTCAAAGTCTCACTCTTCCATACTCTCAGGAAGCATATAGTCTAGTGGGGTTAGAGACAAATGTAATTAGCAGTTAGAATGAAGAAAACGTCTTAATGGAAGGATGGTCTAACGAACGGTGGTGTTGGTAACAAAAAAGCTGCCTCAGGATCCCTGCAAAAGGTAGAGCAGGCTTCAGAGAGAAGAGGCTGAGCTGAGATCTGAAGGATGAGTGGTGTGGCAGGTGGACTAATGAGGGTAGGGTACCGCATGGGCAAAAACATGGAAGAGTAACAGCTTGCTTAGGAAGCCACCAACTAGTTCAGTATTTCTGGAGTATAGAGGGACAGCAGCAGCAATAAAATAAGAGAAGTAGACAGGGACAACATAATGATGGCTTTGCATATCACAGAAAAATTTTACTTTGCAGGCTATGGGGGTCATTAAAAGAATTTGAGTCATTAAAAGAATTTGAGTAGGGAATTAAAATGATCACATTTCCAAATGGGATAGGCTAATTGGGCAGCAATGAATCTGATTGATTAAGGAGAGGAAAGTGGAAGGAATAAATGGGACGAGACTAGAAACTGGCAAACAAGTGTAGGAATTAATCATTAATTGACATGGTGCCTTGAATTGTGTCAGTGATGGTCAGAATGGAGAAAAGAGCATGAAACAAATATTAAGAGGTGGAATTAATAAAATTTGGTGACTGCTTGGATGTGATGGGTTTCTAACCATGAAGAGAAACCCCAAAGAGTTTAAAATCACACAACGCTAGTGAATTCATATTCAGTTTAAGCAAGTATGCTCAATGTCCTGTAACAAATTTGATAATGTAAGGATGAAGCTGGTAGGCATAAACTTAAGCATATGGCTGGCCAGTGATGCCACTCACTGAGATAAGAAATAGAGGATGAAAAATGAATCTTGATCAGTTGAGGGCATGTTGACCTTGAACTGCATTTGGTTCATCAAATGGTATCTGATTTCCTTTTAACTGAGAGTCCGTTGCAAATGTGGGTCAAATCCTAGTCAAAATAAATTGGAGCTTCCTTCTCCAACATGAGCCCTATATGAATCAGCTAATTAAGAACCAAGAATCACACAGCAAACCAAATACAACATTACATTTAAAAAAATCAATCATCACAATCAAGAAAAAAAAAAAGAACCAAGAATCATAGACAATTATGGTCTAATATCCCTTCCCAAGTTAGTGGGAGACCAGGGGAAACAAAGACTGGTCTAATATGGGGTTTCAAGACAGACTTTGAAATGGGACTACATGGAGGTGGCCTAGATCTGTGATATGTGTGGTAACACAGAATATATTTATGTCTGGGTCCAGACATGGGTATCCATGATGGGAATCCAGGCAACAGGCTGAGCATCAACACCAAGAAAACGGAGAACAAGTAAGAGAAAAGCCCAAAGAATGTAAAGAAACATCTTGAGTTTGGGAGGCAAATCCCTTTATCTCCCGCTATTCATGTGTTTTAAGCTCTAATCCTGATACCCTAGTGCCATGATTCTCAGAGCTGGCTACTACTTGGAGAGTTTCCTAAAAATATGGATCCTGTCTCCATACCCAAAACTTCTAAATTAATTGGTCTAGAGTGGGGAAATACCATCCTAGACATCACCCTGGCAGATACTCAACCCTAGCTGCACATTAGAAACTTCTTTTTAAAAACACCATGCACAGCTCCCACTTCTCAGAGATTTGGATTAATTCATCTAAGGTAAGCTCTTGGCATCAGGTGTTTTTAAAAGCTCCCAAATGATTGTAATGTAGAGTTCAAAACTTACTGCCAGTCTTCCAAAGCAGAGAGGTTCTATATTTTCTCCCAATTTTTTCAAAACTTCTTCCCCTAAACCCACTCTTAACAATAATCATATCTTTTACCTAACTTAGACTATAGGAATCTGAAACACGCAACATCATCTTTTCTTTCTCTGTTCCATCACTTTGATTTTTGTTCAAGAAATGTCTCTGTTGTCTTAATTTCACCACCATCCTTATCTGGATTACTGGAGGTAAAGATAATAAACCAAACTCCCTTTTCCAGTGGATCTTCTCTTTCTTATCACAACCATGTGAAGTCTCTCTCATGTTAACAATAAAAACAAAATACAAACAAAACGACCTTCCAAAAACTTTGTTAACTCTTGAGGCATCTCTCCATTTCTTTCCTTCCCTTCAAGCCAAACTTCTTTTATAATAATTTCTCCTTACAACCAGGATTGGTACAGTGATTCCTGATGGTTTCTAATAACTTTGAAAAGTGGAAAAGCCTGAAGAAAAATATTCTATTCCAGAAACTCTAGTCAGGACGTAGAAGAAAGGCCCTCTACTTTACCAAGCAAAGTCAGAGAAGGAGATCCAGCATTCTTGTTCAAAAGGAGAGACTTGTGTGTATTATACAGGGACAAAGAGTTAATCTGAAAAGAAGATAAATTCTTACAATACTAAACTGTGAAAGGTGGGAGACCAAATTCCAGGCATTTTTATACCACTAATATTGTATTATGTTGTCAAACTTGTTGCAATAATTCTGATGCAAAATATATATAGTCCAAGCTTGTAAATGTGGTTCAATAACAGCTAGGTACAATTGAGACAGTAAATAAGATAAGAGCTGAATTATTGGCCATTGTTTAATATGACTTTAGAATAAATTTACTGGTAATTAAAGTAATTACGTGACACATTTCAGTAGTTTCTAGGGGCAAGAAAAACAACACACTTAAAATAGCCATATGGGAAAAATGCCCATCATATTGGCTAAAAGTAAATAGGAACAATGCCTAGAGGAAGGATCTCACAAAAAAAGTCCACTCAACCCTCTTGAAAGAGGTAGCAATATCTCTGGTTCACTAGACTTCAATGTTAAATGGACTTAAGAGAAGAAAGACACAAGATTGGGAAAGTTTTAGTACTTCGTCTTATCTCAAGTAGGAAGAATTTAAGATACTACCCCCCCTTCCACTATCACTGTTAACATCAAACTGAACACACACACTGACAATTTCACTTCTAGAAAGTAGAACTCCGACATGGGTACAAAACTATTGAGGATCAAGTAAGTCTCTGGCTGGAGAATTAAGAGAGTAAAAGTAATTCTTCCTCAAGTATTTTTTCTCTTCTCCTTGGAAAACTGAGTTAGAAAACTGAAAAGGAACCCATAAAAAGAAGAAAAAAGTATAAATAAAGAATAATAAAGCTCTACTTCAGTCTGAGGGAAGGATTCTATAATGGTCCTTGCAAGGTCACATCCTGTTTACCATGATAAAGAAGTAGATAGACCTGACTTGCAGCAAGATTTAAACATTTGCCTGGAGCAGATCTGAATATATTACCCTAAAATCAAATGATTCCAAAGGTTTTTTTCAAGATTTAGACATGTGAGGTCTTATATATCTAAGTTCTCAAGTAACTATTACCATTATCTATTGAAGGCCAACATAATTTATTAATTTCTCAATAATCATTTGTTGAAATAAAAATTTTTGGTCTTAGTTTGATTGGTATGCCATAATTAGTAAAACCTGCTTTAAAAATTTGTGGAAGAATAAATGAAAATGCCCTTCAAAAAGTTGAATACTGCATAAATGCAAGATATTCCTACTATTAATTGGAATAGGGTTGGAACAGTCCTACTGTACATCCCACCAGGCAGTCTGCCTGTCAATTCACCATGATTCATTAAGAAAGCAACAGATGGGCAACATAAAAAAACTGACATTTAGAAGATCCTGGTCTTTGCCCTTTGGTTCCCTGACCTTAGGCCAGAGTGTGGCCCTTAAATCCATCTCCCCAAGAGACTGAAGGTAACGTCTGTGTGGCCAAACTGGTTCCACCATTGGTCTCATTCCAACTAATGCTCTTTAGTTTTACTTTTCCCTTTAGATTTGGGGGTCAGAGTTTTATTTGCTGCATAATAGAAGGCACTGGCAGCTTGTATTTTTCTTTACCCCTTGGCATTGAATCAGCAATGTATCCATTGCGTTTTCTTTATTAAATGGTGGTTCACTGTATGTCCTTAGGCCTGGTTGTCATTCTAAACATTTATTATTACTCTAATTATAATACTAATCATTCTACGTCTCTATCAGGGTAAAGTAAAAATGAACAGTGCTCTAGCTTCAACTTTAAAAATCTAGACTTGCACTAAAACATGGTAGCCTCTAGACACGTTCAGCTATTGAGCACTTGAAATAGGTCTCACCTAAATCTAAAATGTGCTTTAGCATAAAACACACAACAGATTTCAAAGATTTAGTACAAAAAAAAAAAAAAAAAAGAACTTAGAATATCTCAATAAATTTTAAGTTGATTATTTGTGTTGAAATCAGAATATTTTGATTATACTGGGTAAAATAAAGTATGTTCTTAAAATTAATGCCAACTGCTTTTTAATTTTTTAATGTGGTGACTATAAATTTTCAATTATATATGTGGTTTACATTCTATTTCAAGTAGACAGCATTGATCTAGATGCTCAGAGTCATTTTAGAGATTTTCATTCTTAATGACTGAATAGTTTTACTAATTTAATTAATTTAAATTTACTCTTTTCTTACAGGCTTGTTTAAAATTTGTTTATTATCTTCTAGAGTTGACAAGAATATAAAAGATAAATTAAGTAAAACTAATTAATGACCATTAATCATGTTTAAATGGCACTGACCTTGATCTTCCAAGAGCTTGGGAAGTCCTTTAAACACCTGCATTAATGGCTTTGTGTCATGCCACGTGATACTGAGTGCTGAACCAGAACAACTAATGTTGTTCTTGCTGTTAGGTGACCGCCTCTGCCTGGAGCTCCACTAAGCATAATAAACAGTGAGTGACACATAATAGCGCAAGCACTGATATATGTGTTGGAAAATGTCACTTTTTTCCAAAACAATGTCACGAAATAGATTATAAGAAATTAGAAAAGTAGATCTGTTTCTAACCCTTCTGATTTGTTTTCAAACTCAGTTTTCAATATGTATGTGGTATAATGTATACATGAATGTATGATCACCTATTCATACATCAGAGGTATTTTTTTAAAAATGAGTAAGCACTGTATTTCTGACCTATGGGAAAAAATTAAAATCTTCTTAAGGAAAATAAGAAATAATGAGAGATGAAAAGCCCTAGTATTAAAAAAAGAAAGAAAGAAAGAAAGAAAGAAAGAAAGAAAGAAAGAAAGAAAGAAAGAAAAGCTACCAACAAGCCCTCCATGTCACTGGTTTTATCCATTGAATTGAAAAGCAAGAATCATAAGAAAACAGCCCAACCATGAGAAAATAGCAATATCCTTCTGATCTGGAATGTGCAACAACAGCTTTATTAAATATCACTGAATTCAAAGGAAATACAGGCCTAAGATGAGCCATTTGTGCAAAAGAAACAGAAGCCTGCAAAATCACATACAGCATGAGAGCTGATAAGACTCAAAAAAAGAATAGTTGCATTAGGAAAAAACTGTTCTGTATAATTTTCCTACCCTTCACTAAAGAAGTGCACTCTATAGCTGTAACAGGATATTCAAAAAGGGAGAAAATTATTTTTCTCTAACACAAGCTTCTAATAACAAGAAATTTAATAACAAGAAATCAAAGGATTTAATAATGCAAAGATATATACTTAGAATAATGTAATCTTAAAGATACCCATATTAAAAAAAAAAAAAGCCTCACAAAGGTAATGAAGAGATAACTAAAGACTGCTCAGCATTTGTGTATTGAAGCACTTAGTATGATTCTATTTTTGTTAATCTCTAAGCTCCCAATTTTCCAGACAGACCAAAGCATTGAATTTAGTAAATGTCTAAAATTAGAAACAGCCTGTAGAAGGATCAGAACTAGAAGTAAATTAATTTCCAATTGATTTTATTAATTTTTCAGGGAGTTCTTTCTATCCACATTCTCACTCTAAAGCCACTATTCTTACAGCAATATGAATGAGTTTCACGAGATCTAACATGAAGTAAATAATCTTTTTTTTCTTGTTTTTTAAATGGAAGTATAATTAACATATACTGTTAGCTTCAGGCGTAGAATATAATAATTCAACAATTGTATATGTTACTCAGTGCTCATCAAGATAAGTGCACTGTTGATCCCCTTTATCTATTTCACACCTCCCCCACCCACCTCTCCTATGGTAACCACCAGTTTGCTCTCTGTACTTAAGAGTCTGGTTTTTTGCTTGCCTCTTTTTTCTTCACTTGTTTTGTTTCTTAAATTCTACATATGAGTGAAATCATATGGTATTTGTCTGTGATGGACTTATTTCACTTAGCATTAAACCCTCTAGCTATACTCATGTTGTAAATGGCAAAATCTCACAACATGAAAGAAATAATCTTAACAGAGAGTTCACTATCGAAATAGTCCTTGAATCAAGTTCAGTTTTTAAGGCATTATTCCACAAAATCATGCTAAACTCTTCCCCAAACCATGACTGCTATTAGTTAATGATATAGTCCTCAAAACATTGTATTAAAATGTATATGACCATATACTTTTTTTTTAATAAAAATGGGATGGGCAATACATAATTTACTAAAGTTTTCTTTTTTAGTTTATCATAGACATTTCCTTTTTAGTACTTTATTATTTTTCCTTAGTCTAAATAGTTTGCCACTCTATAAATGTCCCGTTTCTTCAACTACCACTGCATAATGTCTATTTAGCATTTAGGTTATAAACAATTTTTCACTATTACAAACAATATTTCAGTACTATTCCTTGGCTTATATTTTGTGTAACCTATATAAGAATTTCAGAAGAATAAATTCCTAGATGTGGAACTTCTGAGCAAAGATTATTACATTTTTGGGCTTTTGGCAGATATTGCAAAAATTACTCTTCAAATCACTTGGGCCAATCAACATCCCCAGCAGAAATAAATAAGAGAGTCTCTGTTTTCCCATACCCTCACCAACACTGAATGTTAAGGACTGTTTTAACCATACTTCATAGGATAAGAACATATCTCAATTTTTACTCCACTTGGATTTTTTTACAAATCAAAATTGAGAATTTTTTTTTAAGTTTACCTTTTATTCTCTACCCTCTTGTTCAATTGGTCTTTCCTGATCCATCTGTGTAAAAAAGAATAACAATAATAAAAGTTCTCTGTCTTGAGATTTATGGGGTATATTTGAAAATAATCATCTTATTCCAGGGATTGGCAGATACAATTCAGTGCTGGATATGGTATGAATTCCAGAATTTTTTTCTAACATCTTTAGTTTTGCTTTTCAGCAAACAAAGCAGAAATCAGTCTTATTCAATATAATGTTCCCTAGGAATAGGGAACATTTCAATTTGGCCTGTATCCAGCAAAAATTAAAAACTTTCAATATTATCCAATATAAAATTTCAACTATTTATATGATTTTCTCCTCAAATAATGTCTTTCATGAACAGAGATTCAAACCCAAAGGAAATTCTTTTTTTGTAAATTTATACTTCAAAAGGAAACAAACAAAAAAATAAGAGAAGTGTTTCAAGATTGCCATGGAAATTGACATTCCTACTGTGCATCTTAGGACAACATGTGAGAGCTTTAGCGAAGCCTTTGAAGATTTAAAATGCATCAAATTAAAAACCACGTCCATTTAAATAAAAAGCTCTTCTGGCATCAATTCTGTCCACATTTCTGGTGGGGAAGAAAATGGCTTTTTTTAAGATATGAACACAGTTGGGGATAAAGATATTTTCTTTATAGAGACTATCTAGATATCTCACTGTTGGATATTAATGTTAACATAAAAGTAAAACAGATTTGTGCAGTGGACATGACAGGGAAGTGAGCTACAAAGAGAAAACAATTTTCAGCTTGTAAGAAATTAGAGTGCTATAGAATATCATCAAGTCTTGAGGATTTGAAGACAACTTTAAAAGAGATCTAGTTCAACCCTTTATTCATCTAATGCTTAAATCTTCTCCATGGGAGACTGGTCAAATGTTCACACACTTAATGTTTAAATATGTGCAATGATAGGGAACACATTACCTATTGAGGTAGCACATTTAAGTCCGGAGCAGCCCATTTAGCCATGACAACTACTAAGTCCTTCTTGGTATGTTCTGCTGAAATCTGTTTTCTTATACTTAATGTTTATGGATTTTACTTATACACTGGCATTACAAGAGAACTCTTGGTTGGCTAATTCTCCATTTATTCCCAACTGCTTCTTTCTTCTACTTTCCCTCATACAAGCAGAAAAAGTATTTACAGAAAAGTAAATACTTTCTCTGCTCTCCATTGCAGCCAAGGGGTGCCAAGGGAACCCAGTTTATGACTAATGAGACATAAGAAAAGTTTAAATGAGGGTTCTAGAAAAGATTTTTTCATCCATTCCCCCTTCTTTCTGCCTTGAGCATAAACTTGATAAAGGTATAATTGCTATTTGCAACTAGGAATTGGACACTAGCCCTTACATTCCAGAACCACTGGATACTAGAAACCACCTAACTTTATTATTTCTTCTATTTATTTATTTTGAGGGAGAGAGAGTGCACATATGCATGCGCATGTGCGAATGGGAGAGAGGCAGAAAGAGAAGGAAAGAGAATCCCAAGCAGTCTCTGAGTTGTCAGCAAGGAGTCCCTTGTGGGGCTTGATTTTATTAACTGTGAGATCGTGACCTGAGCCGAAATCAAGAATCAGATGCTTAACCAAGTAAGCCACTCACGTACCCCAGCAACCACCTAACTTTAGACTTTCTGTTAATTAAGACAAGTAAGCCCCATCAATCCTGAGGGATTTTAACTGAGGGACTGTGATGCTTGCACCTGAAAACACACCTATTTAACACAAGGTCACACTGGAGTATCAAATATTTATTACATTTGATAACGCCTCATATCTTAAAGAGAAAAAATACTTCAATAAACCAGTATAGCGAGATTTAGATATATTCTCACCTTCAAATGTCCACAATCTAGAGTACATTATAATATTGCAACAATTTAAAATTAGTATGTGGACTACACCCTAGTAAATGGAAGCTAGAGACCTTTGAATTCTGATGGAAGATCACTGAAGCAATTTATTCATTGTTCGTGGTCAATTTCTTCTCTTTTTAATCTTTTCTTTCTATTCCTATCTTACCTCCCCTCCAAATTCATATTAAATTAAGATTTCTAAACCCTGAAAAGCCTGATAGAAGTTTCCAATTTGTTTTTCTTTTCTGTTTTTCTTTTCTTTTCAAGTCTATCAGTCTATCTTGGTATGTTCTGCTGACATCTGTTTTCTTATACTTAATGTTTATGGATTTTACTTATACATTGGCATTACAAGAGAACTCTTGGTTGGCTAATTCTGCATCTATTCCCAACTGCTTCTTTCTTCCACTTTGCCTCACACAAGCAGAAAAAGTATTTACTTTTTCCATTGCAGCCAAGGGGTGCCAAGGGAACCCAGTTTATGACATAAACCCAGTTTATGTCAGTTTTCTGCAAATTACTTGCTGCCATAGCCTATTCTCAAAAAGGAGTATGGAATTTCAGCTTTCCCAGGATCAACAAATGTGAGTCTCAAGTTGCAATGTGATTTACAGATACTGATCTATTTTTTAGATTAACAGAAAAATGCCTCCGCAAGAAATATGTCCAAAACTTTGATCTATTTTTCTAGCTTTATTTAATGCATATTACCAATAATGCTATAAAAGAACTAATATAAGTAGTCTCTTACAGGAATTAAAAAAATACACCAAGATAAATCTAAATTTATCCTCATAATTTATACCAAACTCAATCCTTTTGAAGAAAAACTATAATTGTATCATTATAGAATTTGTATTTATCAATTGTATTTCTGAATCAGTCAGCAGGATCAATCATATATCTTCCATGTACTTCAAAGAAAACTAAGGAAGATAGAAAAGTAGTTAACAGAAAGAACTTTGCCAAAGTAAGATCTGAGTTTGAATTTGGATTTTGCCCCTTATGAACTGACTGATATGGGCAAATTATTTAATCCCATGTGTCTTTATCATCAGTAACAAGAGAATAATTATACCTACCTCATAGGTTTATTATGGGGATAATTTAATCTGTGTGTGTGTGTGTGTGTGTGTGTGTGTGTGGTTTACACACACACACACACACACACATATATGTGGCTTAGCATCATCCCTAGACAATAAGTGTTCAATAAATGGTTAGCTACCACCATCCCTAGAAAAGTGCTGTTACCCTTTGGTAACTCTTTGACTTCAACCATGCTACTCTTTTTGTACTACCCTGGTTTTCTCAAATTCTTTCTTTTGATATGGTGGAATTATTCAAAATCATGGAATATCTAGCGTGAGTATAAATTATTTTCATATTTACACAACTTTATTTTTAATCTCTGAACCATTGCCCATACTTTTATAGAAATAGAATCTATGTGGTTTGGCAAGAGGTTTTAAAAAGACAGAACTAGTAAGGAGTAGAGATAGAGCCTCCAAACATTAGAGGTATGCCTAAGTTTGTGTTCTCCCAAGAGGATACCCTGAGACAAGGATTCAAGTGCATGTTGCTTTTTGAAAAAATACTGGGAACAATGGTAGGGAAGTAAGGAAGAGATACAAAGAAGGGTTCGTTATCAATCCAATTACCACTGTAGGTGACTTGAGCTTAATCTCACTGAAGAAACTCTAGAACCAAGTGCAAAACATACACCTTCAAATTATAGCACCCAAAGGGCAAGGGGGCTGAGGTATTTATACCCCAATTCCTGAGACCATTAGTTGAGGGTTGTTCCCAGGGGTTGTTAATTCCCTGGTACTTCTTGCCTACTGATTATGGATCGTAGGTATGTTTTTTGTACTGCTGAGGAAAAAGAAATCAGCCACTGAGATGCAAATACTGGGGCATGGAAACCAGGAGAAGCCCACTGAATGATCAGGATAGGAGGAAGGGGGCAGTGATGGTGTGTATGTCAGGACACCAAGCACCAAATCAAACTAGGGTACCAGGAGCTAAATCCAAGTAATGTCCTATGACAGAATAAATTCCTGGAGTAAAAATATCACCAAGAAAGGAATCTGAGGGGAGGAGGTAAAAGGCTGAAATTCTTGTGGAATGAAAATGCTGGCAATTCAAAAGAAAGTTGGAATTGTGGTTTTGGGGGCGTGGTACAAATCTCAGCCAAAACTATTTCATTTAGGTGTATCCTAACAAGAAATTCATGGTGTTACAAGTCTTTTCCCTAGCTACATGGGCATACCTAGGACTTTGGGCACACCTTTTTTATTTGGCTGACTAGTTTAGAGCATATGGTACTTCTCAAAACATGTAACTCAAACTTTTCAGAGCTTTTAAAGAGGAGTCCATTTCGGATCTCCTCAGACCTGATGTATCCTCTCAGAGGAAAATTCAGGCATCTTTTGACTAAAGAAGTCCTTTGGTGACTGACACTTAGCTCACTGGCATGACATTTTCTACATTTTCCTGGCCTGCTGCACAGAATTTGCTGGGTGCTGTCCTGTGCAGTGGGCATCCAGAGAGAAGTTTAGGACTGCAGGCTGAGGCCCAGAATCTAGGTGGAAGTAATCCTAAAATTGTGAGAAAACCCAAGACACTTGCAATATATGAGTTCTGCTTCCCTCACTCCTTCAGCGAACATTTATTAAGCATCTACTTTTCTCTCACCTATATATGTGGCAGAGTTACAGTGGAAAGTGAACCTGGAGCTGAAATTCCCTCATAAGACCTGTCAGTCCATCTGTACTAAGGAGGGGAAGATTAGATTGTTATAATTAGACTTATTTTCCAATGTCTGAATGCCACAATTCTGCTCCACCTCATCCCTGCCCCATTCCCAATGAGCTTATCACAGAAGGGACCTCAGTCAAATCCATCTCGGAGACAAGAGGCAACGTGTCCTCCTGGCATCAGACATTAGTGAGGTCCTTCTCAGACACATGGATGTCATTATCATTAGAGGGGTTGGTGAAACATTTACAGTGAGCTATTTAATAATGTTTGTTGGGCTTCTTTGAAGTATGAGTACACTTAGGAAATTTTAAGAACTTCTTAGGACTGTTGCATATAAGCATTATGGGATTTTCTTTATACAGACAAACTTTCTGTAGGAGTCATGACTGTTTATTGCATTGATTTTCCCTTTTTTATAAGCCCCTGTGGACTTGATGTGTTGGAATAAAGATATCTCTGAAGCAGGCAATTCTCACTTCGAAAAAAAAAAATGGCTGCTGATGTGGAATTGTCCTTACAGATTAACGTAAAAGATAGACATGTTTAAAGGCTACTTAAAATTACTTTGGGGACATTATAAAAGGAAAATAATTAAATAGTGCTTCTTGATCCTTCCCTAAAACAAATCTTCCATTTTATATAGTGGGATTTTTTTAAGAAAACTAAACATATAAATGAGCATATTTGGAAATATAATTGAATCTTTATCTCTTTGGGGTTATCATTACCCTTGAAATATGACGATAAAGTTGAGAATGGTTTTATTTAAAAAATTCACCTGTAAGTTACTGACACGAATAAAGAAAAACACTGAATAGTTTTTTAAGCATGCAAACAAAAAAACAGTTTACAGATAACCTCCAAGTGAGAACATAGAAACAAGGTAAGAAAGAAAAGGGAAATAAATTAGGATGCCCAACCTTTTCTTCATTATGTCAAGGAAACTAATGCTGTTTTAAGAAGGTACATGACAGTCCTTTCTCAGGGCCCTATTTGATTCTAATTACTTTCTAAGTTGACCCCTGTTAGTTCCTTATGGAAAATTCAAAGTGGGTAGAATTCAGCAAGTTTTTTTTTTAATACTACTTTTAGGCAGACCTTTGCTTTCCACTTTACCACAGACTCCATCATCCCCTATTACTTATAACCCCATCCTGATTTAAACCTTTATTTATTCAGCCTGGTCTCTGCAGAAATGTGATTTGGGACTCCTGTCCAACAATTCTCCCATCCAGCCAAACTGTTCTATTAACTATTCCAGGACACTGTTCATTCCATAATTCCACTCTCAAGTAGCCTCCCTCATTTCCACTTTCCCTGTCTAAATTCCATTTCTCCATAAAATCCATTTATATGACAACCCCTTCATAAAGGGGTTACCATAATTATTATTTATAAGCAGAGTGTACCGGTATAAGTTTAATAACGGGCTCTCCCTGGAAAAAGGGAAAATCATTTATGTGCACTGTTTGCCAATTTCTGTGGTATAAATTTTCCTACCATGGTATGGCCAGTTTCAAAACTTACAGTTGTAAAGGTGCTCACAATCTGCTCTTAAGAGTTGATAAGAGCCAGCTCTAGCACACAATTATCAGACTAAGTGGTTCAATACTTTGAAATGTTACATCAAGGTATTATCTTTTTAAGAGAGGTGAGATACTATTGTCGAAGCAAGCAGATTGTAGCAGAAGTAAAAAGAACTGAGCTTCACCTCTAGCTCCACAATAACCTAACTAGGTGACTCTAAAGCCACATAACCACTCTGGATCTCAGTTTCCTCACCTAATAAGAGCATACTAAACAACTTTCTAACATTAACAGATCTATGATTCTATGTAATCCTTCATATCATCAGGTCCTTTATCACTTACCTCAAATGAAATTTACTTTAAAGCAGGCTGTGCCATAACATACTATGTCCTCAACACAGCAAAGCACAGTGCCTTGCATATAGCAGGTGCTCCACAAATAGTCTTTGAGTAAATGATTTGCCAGGGTGACACTGGAGGTAGCTTGGGCACATGATGGGTTAATGGAAGACAATAGGGTATGGGACAGTATCAGTACAAGGAAATAAGATCAAGAGATTATTTTGAAAGATAATCTTCTCTGTGAATATAGATATTTTCTAGGTTGGTTACAGACATATAGGAAGTAACATATTTAGTTGCACACCATGTCCTCTTCCTCTTTCCCTCCTTTTCAGGGGCCACTCTGAACAAACACCAACCAAGCTGTCCTCTTTTGATAGTGTCTTCTCCTAGTAGAAACATCTCTTCCCCACTATCATTTTTCTACTCTCAAGATCACACCACACTGTTTGCAGCATTTGTTTTTGTCATTTGTATTTCTCCCACCATATATCTCTGCCAGGTTTATCTTAGAGAAGAATGTATTTTTTATCGGTTTCTTTCTTTCCATTTTTCTCATAGTGCTACTTGTGATTATATAGAACTTGAATTGGAGCGCTACTATTGATACTCATATTGCAAGGTACAAGAAGAGTATATGTATTGAAGTGAAATTGGACATTCAGCAGAATGATAAATGGGATTCTTTCTATCTCAGCTTTAGCCAAGTTGCCAAAGGCCTAGGTATTGTTTAACAGTGAGGTAAGAAGAGGCCTGTGCAGAACTGCTAAGATTGTAAAACCACTCTGTCAGCATTAATAATCTCCAAGCAATAAAACTCCTGAGTTGGAAGAATTGGAGAAGAATCCTTTGGAGAGAGTTATTGGAGGTATTGTTGCCCCAAGGGAGAAAGACTACTTCTTTGCTTTAAGTCAAGTAAGCACAAATTCAAAGGAAAACTTAGAGAGTTTGACTAGTATCTCCCAGAATTTAAGTGCTGGAATAAAAGGCTGTGGCTAGACTGAAGCAATGAAGAGAGAAAGACAAGACTCAGGTTTTCTGTAGAACAGATGTGGGCCACACAAGAGGGAACAGACCTAGAGCCATCTTGAAAGAACTGTCTAGAAAGACAAAGTGACTCAAGAGATGTACAGCCACAAAAAATCCAGGAACTGAAGACAATGTCAAAGCAACCAACTGCATAGGGCATGATCTATTTCACAGGAATTAGAGTTGTAGTTGAGGGTTCAGAATGGGAATCACCCCAAAAACATGGCATGAAAGAGTTCACTTTGAACATCTATTGAAGTCAAATCTAAATCACATCAGTAAGATCTCTACTGCCCCCTTATCAATCTTCCTTCATCCCACTCCAATGCTGGAGGGGCCAGAAACCATACCTACAGAATTGAAGAGGAGATGCCACCTCCCATCTGTGCACACATGCGCACACGCACACACACACACATGCGCGCACACACATACTCTCCAGGCTTCCAGTCCTTCCTGGCTTAGGATGGGAAAAAATTTAAAGAGGACAATAGGCTTGGATTATTATAGTGAACTGTGTGTTCTTGGAAGCTGGAGAACTATTAATTATCACAGAGTAACTTAAAAAGTTATGAGTTTTTCAATTCTGTCATTCCTCTATTTTGCCTAATTACCAGCATTAAGACTGTGTTTTATTTTCTCTATTGGCTTTCATTGAAAATATACAATGTATTTCTACTTCCCTATAGATTTTTAAGTGAGCTATTCCTAAGACCTCAAAAGCTTATTCTTTATAAAGGAAATACGTGCATCATTCCACAAATCAATGGTTGGGACTCAACCCATTTAGAAACTGAGTTTTCCTGCAATGTTCATACTCTGGTGTGGACTGCCCAGGTAAGACTAAAATGAAAGTCTTTATTCAAAATGATAATCTCTGTATAGAACTTGTATATGGATCTCAAATCTCAAAACATGTAAATGTTTTCCCCAGCAAGTCTGGCACAGGGATAAGAGAAACTCATTATTCCATCTGTATTAATTTGTCATGGTGCGTACAATCATGTACCCAGGACAGAAATGGCACAAGCAAAGACTTCCAGGCTGACTGTCTCTTGGGGGCTCAAGACACCATATTGATAGACTTAATAAAGATATATTCTGAGAATTATGAACCTGCCCATTATTTTTCTGGAATAGCCGCCAAAACCAATAGCAAAAAAAAATGAGCTAATGCTGCCAGGATGGCAGGCATTCTTTACTACATTTCATGCCAATTATTTCCTTTCACATGACAAGCAGGCATTAATTTTCAACTCCTGACCTATATTTCACATATCTGGGTTTCAGACCAAAAGAAACACTAGCTATCATAAAAATGCTACAACAGCCTGCCACATGATGAGGAATTCCTTTAGGCTCCAAGCCAACAAGTTTGTTTTGAGTCTGTGAAACTTTTATAGAGTAGAAAGGTGAGATAGGAGAAAAAGAGGATAATTGTCCTCCCTTCCTTAAGAGGTCTTATTTATCACAATATCTACCCCATTCAGACTGGTAGAAAGAAATGATTAAAATAACAACCCACTGTTTACTTGTCTCCATGGTGTCTCAGGGGCCAGCAGACCATGCCCTTGGCCGTTTCCCCTCTCTCAAACACATACTAATCATTCAAGTAAAACCTCCAAAAAACTTACCCTGCTTGCCTGAAATATTCCAACAGCATGGGATTGGAATAGAGAACATTTCAGACAAAAACCTCATGATAGAGGGTGCCTTTTGTAGGATGTCATTGCCAAAGGCATTTATAGTGGCTGAGTAGGGATTTGAGTGTGATGGTGCACATCCACTAAATGGCTCCCTAGGGGCCCTAAAAAAGAAAAAGTAACATCCAAAAGTGCCCAACACCTTCCCAGGGGTAACTTTTTCAGAGTAAGAATCTAACTCTGTGAAGACTCACAATGCGTTCGACTGAAAAAATGTAGTGAAGATACATTCCCAGCCGTCTAAAGCAGACCCTGGATGCAAAAAAGAACCAGATCACAAAACATTCTCAGATTACAGCCAAGTTCTAGATGGTTATCAAGATCCAGAGATTTCATTTTCTAGTATAACAAAGTCAAGAAACAGAGGTTTTAAATGAAATTCTTTTTGCCTCACAACCATACCAAGTGCTTAAATAATAAGTCACTGTCAAATTCCATTGTTTCAATTTATATTATTGTTTCTAAGCATAAGAAGAGAAACATGGGGAAAAGGGACAAGAGGCATATTGCATTGTTATTCAAGGTAAACTCCAGCATCTTTCTGCACCTCATTCATTCACTGCATTCAATTATCCATTCATTCACATATATGTATTAACTATTACATTCCAGGTACTGGGCAAGCTGCTGGGGTTGAAACTGTGCACAAGATAGACAAGACTCCTGTCTTCATGGAGAGGCAGATGAGAGGCCAATTGTACTCTGGGCAACAGACAAGGGCTAGCTGAGCCAAAATCCAGGGACTACCCTCTGACATACTTTAGTCAAGGCAGCCAACCTTTGTAGAAAGCAAGAACTCTTTGCTCTACCAACTAACCCAATTTGTGATCTCAAACAACTCACAACTTTCTGGCCCCCAATTTGCCATCATTGCCACAAGACAATGATGCCTATTTTATACTTATTATCTACAGAGCTAAATTCTAAGGAAATAAAGCTTTATAAAGCACTGCATAAATATCTAAATTACAAATATTAGAAAACATTTGCAGCAAAAATACTTGTTAAGTGATGGCATTCTACTTGTTACCTAATTCAAGTCTAACAAAAAATACCTGCTGCGAGGGATGAGAGCCAAAAGAAGGAACTAAGTGGTAGTTGCAAATAAACATCTATACAATGCCTCCTGAAGAATACAATACTAAGTTCTGTATAAGGTCACAAGTTCGAATATAGCAATGTTTTTCACAGTTTTAAATTACAAACTATGTAAGGAAAAGAATATGCATATTTTCCATCTAATACCTTCCAGAATTTAAAAACATAAGAGAAATAAACAGGCTTTTTATGCATGAATATGGTTTTCTTTAAGATACATATAGACTTATTCCAGTTAATATTCAATGACTCCAGGGAAAGAAGGTAGAGGCATAGGCCATGAACTTTGTTTTTTGGTTTTGAGAGAGCTTTTTCCCCTGCTCTTCCCTACTTCTCCACCAAAGGAAAGGAGCAAAGAATTATGAGTTAGGGGGTGCGTTTTCATTCTTCCATAATTCAAACATATTTTTTCCAACTGAAAAGGGAAACTTCTTTTTTTTTAATATAATTTATTGTCAAGTTGGCTAATATACAGTGTGTACGGTGTGCTCTTGGTTTGGAGGGTAGATTCCCATGGTTCATCGCTTACATACAACACCCAGTGCTCATCCCAACAAGTGCCCTCCTCAGTGTCCATCACCCATTTTCCCCTCTCCCCTGCCTCCCCTCATCAACCCTCAGTTTGTTCTCTGTATTTAAGAGTCTCTTATGGTTTGCCTCCTTCCCTCTCTGTTTGTAACTATGTTTTTCTCCTTCCCTTCCCCCATGGAAGGGAAACTTCTTTAGCTATGATCCAGAATGATCACTTTTAGTTTCAAAAAACATGATTAAAAGCAAGTAAATATACAGTGGATGTACAGTTGTAGTCACAAAGAGGGTTTTCTTCCTATATCTAAAACATAAATGAATCAAAATATTTTGAGTGGCTTTACCTCTAGGTTAAAAAAAAATGTATTTTTTTTTAAAAGAAAAAATGTGCAGAAAAAAGTAACTCACAGATGGGTTTATCAGGTTCCTTATGGCAACAAATGCCCAGGGGTTCTTATTTTTAGACAATGAAGACAATGGATTTAAATTCAAAGTCACTGAGGAATCAAAACCTGCCACTGTAGAAGCAGTCAAAGAGATTGTCATTGGATGTTTTAGCACAAGAGGCATGGGGCATACACTGCAGCTCGTCAAGACTGGTTTCCCTGTCTGCAAGTCCTGGCACACATATATGGGAAAACTCTGACCCCTTTTGTAAACAGACAGCTTGACTCCCCCACCTTTGGTGTGGTGGGGCCCACCTAGCCCAGTAGCATACTTCTCATCAAGTAGAATATTAACTTGGCATGAGATGATTTATCACCTAGTTATTGCAGGCATGGCAGGGTAGCTACAAGGAGTAAATATTCTAATGCACTTTCACTCCAGGAAAGCATAGAAAAGGTAGAGAGGGTAAGTCCATTATAAGCTTAAATACTTAATAAGATTTAACACCAGCCGCTTGCCAACAGAAGAGAAAAGCAGAAAGAGCTCCAAAGAAGCAATGGGAAAACCATACACAAAAAAAAAAAAAAAAAAAAAAAAAAAATTCAGAGTGACAGAAAGGCTGCAAAGGAGTAAGTTTTTATTTTTATTTATTTATTTATTTTATTTTTTTAACGTTTATTCAGTTTTTTGAGAGACAGTCACAGAGTGTGAGTGGGGAAGGGACAGAGAGAGAGAGAGAGAGGGACAGAATCCAAAGCAGAAAATGGCTCCAGGCTCAGAGCTATCAGCACAGAGCCCAACTCGGGCCTTGAATTCAGGAACCATGAGATCATGACCTGAGCAGCAAGTCGGACGCTCAACTGACTGAGCACCCAAGGAGTAAGTTTTTTTGTAAAGGTTGTCAAAAATCAAAAGTATCACTGTGAAGGTAAAGAAAGAGAAGACACTAGGCAATTGGGGAATCATCAACTCCCAGCAAATGTCTTATAGAAACATCAGCATGAAGAGAAAACTATGTCTTAACCAAAACCATCTGATGGCTGAACTCTAGATTCCTTGTAAACAGGATCTTTGCCTTTATTTTTTTCCCAGCAGCTGACTGCAATTTTGGTGCAATTTTGGTGGTTTAAATAAGAGCTAGATTTTTTTTCCCCACAAATGAAACCTATATATTTGCTGTTTGCATTTCTGAAATCTTTCGTTAGCCCTATAAGGCCCTGCTAACCACAGATACAAGTACTATCACTACCATTGCCACACACTAAACATTGATATACAAGTCTCTGATGATATAAAGCATATAATCCTTCTTATGGATTTTTTTTGCCTTATAAACATGGCATAGTTTTATCAGATGTCTTGTATTTTTCAGTTAGTATCTCAGCTAGACAACAAGGGACTTTTAACATGACTTGCGTGCACTAAATTTTAAAATCTATTGAGTTCACCAAAGTTTACCCTAGCCCAGCAGAGTGCATGATATATAAGGCACTGTGTAAATTTTTGTTCAATGTGTCAATATAGCGAGACCAATCAGCAAACCCATTTAATTGAAGTTTTACCATAAGATTTCTAGAAACTAAAATAATATTTCCATCTTACTATTGCTAGTTGTGAGCAAATAAAAAAAGATCTGCTTAGATTTCATAAACGTGTTAGGATTTCACAACATTCTCTTCCCCAGCGGCAGCCAAGCCTCAATCAATAATTGTATAGTGACATTTCAAATCCTCATGTCTCAAGCTAACAAATAAAACCAGCAGGGTAAGAAGAAAATTTATTAAATATTATTTGAAGAATGCTTAAAAGATTGAAAGTATTTTCTTTCATCAATTACCATTGGTATGATCTGAAAATACCACTACCAATCTCCTTACTAGATTCAAAACATTCAACTCCGTTAATATGCAAATGTTATAGGCATAACCTGAATTTTCTCACACCCTGACACAGGTGTATTAAAATGCAGTTCTATTTAAAATAATAATTTAAACATTCCTCACTTATACATCCACTTATGTTAGGTCCTCAGGCCTTCAGCAAGCCCCCTCACTGCCCCACTCCCCACTCTCTGCAAGCTCCTTTTCAGTGTTTCTTGAATCTTCACAGGGCAGCTTAGACCTGCTCCTATAATCATATTCCTGCTGGCTCCTCAAGTAACCTCAGATGGGTTCAGCCACCATTCCTACAAGTACTCCAGTCCCCATTAGAGCCCTCCAGAAATCAAATCTATGCAAGGAACTGTGTCATAGCAAAAACTCCTCACTTCCATTTTGATCCCAGGACTTTTAGAGTGTTCTATTTCTCTCTCTCCTCTCTCTCTCTCTCTCTCTTTCTCTCTCTTTTACCCTTTCTATCTTTCTTCCCTCCCTCCCTAACTTCCCTTTAAATTTTAGTAAGAGTCCCTCTGCTCCCCACAGAGCTCAGCTATGTTCCAGCAGGGCTGGGGGACAGCTCTAAGCGACAGAAACCATGGTGCACACTGACCCAGCCCACCTCTTGACAGTCAAAGCTCTCTTATGAGAGTTCATTCAGCCTGGCTCCTTCTTCTCCCAAGACATTCTCCAGTGTTTGTGTAAATGTGCTTCTGGCAAATACAAGATAAAAATTTGCCAGGTACACCAGAATTTCAGTCTCAGTTGAGACCATATTCACATATGAAAAGATGAAGAGATAAATATTAATACAATAGCATCCACATCTTCATGAGAATTAGATTCTTTTTTTTCCAGCTTTACTAAGATACAATTAAATAGAAATTGTATATATTTATGGTATGGAACATGATGATTTGATATATGTATACATCGTGAAATGATTACTACAATCAAGCTAATTAACACATCCATCACCTCACGTAGTTATTTTGTGTGTGTGTGTGTGTGTGTGTGTGTGTGTGTGTGTGTGTGTGTGAAAGCAACTTAAGAGCTACTCTTAGCAACTTTCAATTACATAATACCACATTATTTACTATAGTTACCATGCTGTACATTAGATTCCCAGAACTTATCCACCTTATAACTGAAAGTTTGTACCTTTTGACCAACATCTCCCCCATTTCCCTCACTCCCTAGCCCCTGGCAGCCACATTTCATTCTCTGCTTTTATACTAGAAATGGAATTCTCCAATTCTCTAATCCTATTCTCAATTCTGTGAGTTTGACTTTTTTACATTCTAAATGTGAGATTATACAGTATTTGTCTTTCTGTGTCTGGCTTATTTCACTTAGCATAGTGTTCTCCGGATTCTGAGACCAGCTGACTATTCAGCAGAGATTAGATCTCTGAATGGTATCACAAATGAAATTTGATGAGAGAAGCAAAAGGGGAGAGGGACATAAAGAATAAATTAAGAAGCTGGAGATCCTTCCCAGGGAAGAAGAGTCCCAGGAGCCAGTGCCTCTGCTGGTGTCACTGCCGAGCTGAATGGCCACGGGCAGCCTGAGGATACTGGGCCCACAGCAAAGGACATCTGGGTGCAAGGAGCTAAGATGGGAATGGACCGACATCAGAGAGAAACTAAATCTGGGCTCTGTGTTTCTGAGAATCAGTCTTAGAAATAATTATCTTTTCCAACGAAATTCCACATTAAAGTTTTAGATTTGTTACTGGTCTTCACTGTAACTGGCTCTGTTCCATCTTTAGCCAGTCATAACATCAGTCTATGTGACACCAAACATCCAGCCAATTCAGCCACAGTCAAAACTCTAGTTAACCAGCCAGCTGTTTTCTGTACATGACACCAAGCAATCAACTGGACTAATGAGATGCCTGGAATGATGGAAAAGACCAGATGTTTTGGCATTATGTAAATGTTAAGTGTCAGTTGAAAACAGGAGTGTTAGCTGTCACTTTACATATAATCTTAAAACGATCCACCCTGTACTCCTCCCATGACTAGGACATAAACTCAACAAAGATCTAAAGATACTCATACACAAGCAAATGTGCTGAAAATGCCAGTGAGTGAGCATGTGTGTTATGGAACATGCCAGAGGGATGGGGAAATAAATTATTTCACATAATCTCAATTTTATAAACCTTAGTAAATGTGCCCCTCTCCTGCTACTCTATGCACTTCTCTGCCCTGTCCTACTCTCAGCCTCAAGGAGCTACTCTTCCAGACTCTTCTGCCCTCTAGCTTTGGCATATGGGAGACAACGCTGGAAGATGAAGAGCAGGAGGAAGGGAATAACTGGGTAGTTTTCTTCTTCTTTCCCTGTCTCCATGGTGTCTCCAGAAGCTGCAAGTCTTGCCAGGTAGTCCCTCCATCCACAGTTCTAGTTTCCACGAGAAAGCCCCAACTGCAGTCCCTGTGTCTTCTGTGTAATCTGTCTCCCGGACTACATTTCATCTACTGAGAGACCCAGAGTGACTTCTACTTTTCTAACTGGACTCTGATACATAGGACAATCTGAAAAAGTATCTTTTCGTCCTGAGATTTCAATAACAATCTGAGACCTATGACATAGCAGCCCCGGTGCTGAGTTCTCCTCCTTTTCCTCTCCTCTCCTCATTAGGTGTTCCAACTAGAAGGAAAAATAAGTAAATAAAAGTGATTTATCAAAGCCTATCCCACTCAAAGTTTCCCCTGGTGGTTCTTATGAGACAGAGCCCCAAATAAAATGTTTGCAACACTTTTCAAAATTGGCCAACAATCTTTTCTGTCTGCCTCCACTCTCTTTGTATTTGCAAAAGGACTTTTAAAAAAAATATTTATTTATTTTGAGAGAGAGAGAGAGCATGGGAGATGCAGAGAGAAAAAGAGAGAGAGAGAACCCCAAGCAGGCTCTGCACTGTCAGCTCAGAGCTCAACATGGGGTTCAATTTCACCAACCATGAGATAATGACCTGAGTCAAAACCGGGTCAGATGCTTAACTGACTGAGCCACCCAGAAGCCCCTGCAAATGGACTTTTTATCATTATTGTGGTAAGAACACTTAACATGAGATTCACCTTCTTAAGGTTTTAAGTGTACAATACATTATTGTTAACCATAGGCATAGTGTTGTACAGCAGATCTACAGAACTTACTCATCTTGCATAACTGAAACTTTGTACCCACAGATCCATAATTTCCCCCTCCACCCAGCCCCTGGCAACCAATATTTCTCTCTTATCATACGATTTTGACTATTAGGTGCCTCTCATAAGTAGAATCATGTAGTAGTTGTCTTTCTGTGACTGACTGGGTTATATCATTTAGCATAATGTCCAAGGTTTATTCATATTGTCACATACTGCAGAATTCCCTTTTTTAAACTAATATTCCACTGTATGTATAAAACACATTTTCTTGATCTATTCATGCATCAGTGGACATTTAGGTAGCTACACCTTGACTATCGTGAATAGTGTTTCTATGAACATGGGTGTGCTAACATTTCCTTGAGATAGTGATTTTTTTTGGATAAATACTCAAAGTGGAATTGCTGGTTCATATAGTATTTCTAATTTTACTTAAAGGAATTTTCATATTGTTTTCCATAGAAACTTCCCCAATTTGCATTCCCACTAACAGTGTAAAGGGTTCTCATTTCTCTACAGCCTCACCAATACTTGTTTTGGTTTTTTTTTGTTTGTTTGTTTGTTTTGATAACAGTCATCCTAATGTGTGTGAGGTGACGCCTTGTGGTTTGGATTTACATTTTCCTGATGACTTGCTAGCCATTTGTACTTCTTTGGAGAAATGCCTACTCAAGTTTTTAGCACATTTTTAAATCAGGTTATTGGGGAGGGTGTTGATATTGAGTTGTAGGAATCCTTACATATTTTAGAAACTAACTACTTATCTGATATATGGTTTGCAAATATTTTCTCCTATTCTGTAAGTTGCCTTTTCACTCCAGTGATTGTTTTCTTTACTGTGCAGAAGCTTTTTAGTTTTTTGCAATCCAACTTGTCTATCTTGCCTTTGCTGTCTGTGTTTTGGGTGTAATATCAAAAAAAAAAAAATTATTGCCAAGACCAATGTCATGAAGCTTCCCCCTATATATATTCTTCTAGGAATTTTACAGTTTCAGGTCCTACTTTTAAGTCTCTAATTCATTTTGAGTTGATTTTTGTGTATGGGGTAAGATAAAGGTCCCATTTCATTCTTTTACATGTGAATATGCAGTTTTCCCAACACCATTTGTGGAAGAGACTATCCTCTTATCATTGTGTATTGACGCCTTTGTTGCAAATTAGTTGATGATACATGCATGGATTCATTCCTAAATTCTCTGCTCTGCTCCATTGGTCTACATGTCTTTCTTTATGCCTGTACTATACTGTTTTGATTAGTATAACTCTGTGTTGTATTACGAAATCAAGAAGTATAATGCCTATAGCTTTGTTCTTCTTTCTCAAGTTTGATTTGGTTATTCAGAGTCCTGCATGATTCCATAAGAACTTTCAAATTTTTTTATGTATCTGTAAAAAAATACCATTCGGATTTTTATAGGGATTGGAATGAATTTGCAGATCACTTTGTGTAGTATGGACATTTTAGCAATATTAAGTTTTCTACTCCATGAACATTGGATGCTTTTCCATATGTTTGTGACTATTTTAATTTCATTCACCAAATTTTTTTAGTTCTCAGCATACAAGTCTTTCACACCTCCCTGATTAAGTTTATTCCTGTGTACTTTACTCTCTTTTTTGCTATTATAAAGGGATTGCTTTCCTAATTTCCATTTCAAATAGTTTGTTGTTATTGTATAGAAATGCAAGTGATTCTTGGGGCACCTGGGTGGCTCAGTCTGACTTCTGCTCAGGTCATGATCTCACAGCTTGTGAGTTTGCATCCTGATCTATAGGGCTTTGTGCTGACAGCTCAGAGCCTGGAGCCTGCTTCAGATTCTGTGTCTCCTCCTCTCTGCCCCTTCCCTACTTGAGTTCTGTCTCTCTCTCTCAAAAATAAATAAACATTAAAAAAAAAAAGAAATGCAGGAATAAATCCCACTTGATCATGGCATGTAATCATTGTAATTTTACTGCTGAATTAATTTTCTTCATGATTTTGTATCTACTCATTACGGACATTGGCCTATAGTTTTCTGGGATTTTGGTGTTAGGGTAATATTGATCTCTTAAAATAAATTAGAAGTATTCCTTCTTTAATTTTTTATAAGAGTTTGAGAGGGCCTGTTGTTTTTTCTTCTTTAACTGTTTGGTAGAATTCACCAGTGAAGCCTCCAGGTCCTGGGCTTTTCTTTGTTGGAAGATTTTTGACTACTGATTCAAATCCATTCTTGTTATTGATCAGTTCAGATTTTCTGTTTCTTCATGATTCAGCCTCGGTAGGTTATATGTTTCTAGGAATGCATCCATTTTTTGCTAAGAATGCATCCATTTCTTGTAGATTATCCAATCTGTTGGCATATAATTGTTCATAAAAATCTCTTAAGATTCTTTTCATTTCTGTAGCAACAGTTATAATGCCTGCTCTTCATGTATGATTTTACTTATTTGAGTTTTCTCTCTTCTTTCTTAGACTAGCCAAAGCTTTGTCAACTTTGTCTATCTTTTCAAAAAACGAACTCCCATTTTCATTAACTTTTTCTATTTCTACTTTCTAGTCTCTATTTATTTCTACTTGAATATTATTTCCTTCCTTCTTCTAAGTTTGGGATTAGTTTGTTCTTCTTATTCTACTTCTTCAGATGTAACGTTAAGGTGTTTATCTGAGATCTTTCTTCTTGTTTAATGTATGTAGTCATATCACTAATAGTTTCCCTTAGTACTGCTTTTGGTGCATCTCATAGGCTTTAGTATGTTGTACTGTCATCTATAGATTAGGGAATGGTCAACTATGTCAAATGCTGCTAAGCAACTGAGTAAGAGGATAATAAAGTGACTGCTGGGTTTGAGAAGTAATGCCATAAGAAATAATATACTTGACTTTTCTTTGTTGTCTTTATTAATTCAGTCCATTATTTCAAGCTACAAATATTATTGCAAAATATGGCAAAAATATTAACATTATAGTATTTGCCAGCTTTCTAAATTTTATTTTCTTATTTTTCACTGACATGTCTATGAAAAAACTTAATAAAGGGTGGGAAGAAAAATTGAGGACATATTTCAAAAATAGAACAAAAAGGTAAATAATAGAAGTACAAAAGAAAAATAACAAAATTAGAAAAACACGAGAAGTCAAACATTTGAACATTAGGTATTCATTGAAAACAAAGGGAAATGGATAGAAGAAAGTTACCAAAGACAGAATTCAAGAAAATTTTCCCATGTTAAAGGACTTGAGTTTCCAGACTGAAAGAGCCCAGTGAGTACTAAGTATAATGAATGAAATAAAGCCACACCACAAACACCAGCACTGTGAAATTTTAGAGCCCAGTTGGGAAAAAAAAAATCCAACAAGGGCCCAGAAAGGAGGAAGAAATTGCATACAAAGTTCTGAAAACACAATGAGTAAGATCTTTTCAATTCCAACACTGAAATAAAAGAACATTGGAAGCAGATGCCTGGGAGGCTCAATCAGTTAAGTAGTTAAGCATGTGACTCTTGCTTTTGGCTCAGGTCATGATCTCACAGTTCGTGAATTCGAGCCTAGCATCCACCCTTGCATCCAGGCCATCGGGCTGAGCACTGAGGGTGCTGAGCCTGCTTGGGATTCTCTCTCCTCTCTCTCTGCCCCTCCTCTGCTTGCGTGTACATGCACGCGTGTGTATGTGCGCTCCCTCTCTCTCTCTCTCTCTCTCTCAAAATAAATTAATTTTAAAAAAGAACAATGGAAATATGTCTTCAAAATTTTTTTTTAATTTTTGTTAACGTTTATTTATTTTTGAGACAGAGAGAGACAGAGCATGAAGGGGGAGGGGCAGAGAGAGAGGGAGACACAGAACTGGAAGCAGGCTCCAGGCTCTGAGCCATCAGCCCAGAGCCCGATGCGGGGCTCGAACTCACACACCGCAAGATCATGACCTGAGCTGAAGTCGGCGCTTAACCGACTGAGCCACCCAGGCGCCCCATGTCTCCAAAATTTTGAGGGAGAAATTATTTGCATTCTCTAACTCCATAAGCAGTAAACATGACAATATGTGAAGATAGAATAAGGACATTTCCAAAGGTAGAAAAACATGAAAAGTTTTCATTGCTATTCAAGCCTTCTCAAAAAGCTACTGGAGAACTTGTTCCTCTGATACAAGAGAGTAAACTAATAAAGAGAAGATACAGATTTCAGGAAGCAAAGATATACTATAGGAAAGAGGAGGCATGTGAAGGAAAATCCCAGGATGACAGCTGTGCAACAGAGCTAGAGAGCAACTGGTCTATGATCAGAATAAGTGAAAGGTATCAGAGAGATTCCTTCAAGAAGCTGAATCTGATAGAAACCTGAAAGTTTAGTGATGGTATTTCCACAATTAGGGAAGAGTTTCGTTTAGGACAGGGATAAAATCATAGAACACTAAACGAACAAAAACAATAAAACCAGACTCATCAACTTCAGGGAGAACAAAATGTCATCTAGGAAAAGAAAACTGATCATGGTACACTACTTAGCTCATCCACAATTAACAATTACATAGTCACAAAAATATAAGCCTTGACTACACACCTAATCAAACAGCCATTGTGGAAGGTAGGTGGGACCAGAAGTGGACTGAGAATAGTCAAGACAGGTGGTGGACAAGCATTAAATCAACATCCTCCAGAGTAGTAAGTCAAACATAGTGCTAAAAATATTTTTCATTTAAATGATTTTCATTGACTTTGTAAATGGTAGCAGTCTGTATTCCTATACTTATAATAAGTACTATGTTGAGCATATAAGAGATGCTGCTAAAGAAAACAATTTATGGAAATCACTTACCTAAGTATTTATTTACAGAGGGATTGTGTGTTGATAATCAGGCAATATGAAAATGTTTGAGCTTAACTTTATGTAAAAACTTCCTCAGAAGTAGTCCTGGAGTGAAGAAATTATTTTCAAAGTATATGTTAAGTTTTGAACTACTTTCTTCAATTCAGCTCACGACATTCTCCTCACAGAAAAACTATTCTCAATTTAACACAAGAAAACATAATCTTTAAACACAAATAAAACTTCATATCATCTGTCCATGTTTTCTGGTGGATGGTCAAGAAAAATAAAGAGCAACAGTATGAAAGCTACTGAAAATCCCATTGTTCTTCCTGTTTATGAGTATTTGTTTTTGTTAAACATACTAACATCTTTATCTTTACCTATGTGCAAACCTAGAATCTTACATTAATCATCAGGACCAGCTCATGTTAAGACTGTAGGAGCACAGCCCACACATTGAAATTCTGGGTGCAATGGCTAGCTGAGTCATTCCCATTTCTCTATCATCAAATACTTCAGAAATCTTTAGCTGTTATTTCTCACTGCCCCTGTAGCTTTCTCATTTTTTTTTCCCTATCAAGTGAAAACTCTCCAGAAATTTGAAGGAAAGAGAAGGCATTAGCCTAATCAAAGGAAGACCGATCACTTTCTTGACATTCTATAAAAACAGCAATAGCACCTTAAGGAGCTAAAAAGCTTTCCTTATTCATTCATTTTTTAAATAAACCTGTAGGGACACCTGGGTGGCTCAGTCAGTTAAGTATCTGACTTCGGCTCAGGTCATGATCTCACAGCTCCTGAGTTCAAGCCCTGCGTCTGGTTAGCTCAGAGCCTGGAGCCTGCTTTGGATTCTGTCTCCCTCTCTCCTCCTCTCCCCCACTCACCCTCTGTCTTTGTCTCTCAAAAATGAATAAATGTTAAAAAAACATTTTTAAATAAATTGAACCATTCGGTTTTAATGGCTCCTTTGATTTAGAAAAGCAGATTCATTACAATTAGTATTTATAAATTCATGTGAAAGAGAAATTTATTAAGAATCATGGTTAAAATTTGCAATTAGCCAACATAAGAAAATGTTTCTATTAATCCCGAGATGATTTTGCACAACATTTAAAAAATTATTTAACACTACGATATCGTAACTGGGGATTTGAACCATTTTTTTTTAAGATAGCTAAAACTGCCACAAAACAAAAAAATCTCCCCAATGTGTTATTCCTCATAATATTGGAAAACCATAGCAAACTCTGAGGAAGCAAAGAATTTACATATTATTTCCTGGAAAAATATCTCTAAGTGCACAATAACAGAGAGTAATTTCATTTGATAATTCAAGGCACTTTAAAAGACTAATAAAAAGAAAATGTTAAAATTATAATCCTTTATAGAGTCTGAAGCTATGTACATATATTCAAGTGTGTACATTTATATCATTTCTGAATGGTATTATTATGTTCATAAAAATGCTAGGCTCTTTTTTAAGGGAGATTTAGATACTAAATTTTGCACTGAATCTTTAGGGATTTATTCCAAAGCTAAAGCAATATACCAAAGCAAAATTCAGGGAAGAGCAGTTTTTAAACAAAATGAATTGAAAGGCAATAAAGTGTTTATCCAGTAGAAAGTTAAGCATATAATCTAATTTGAAGTCAGGAGATTAAAGCTGCCTTTCACTTACCTATACCAGTACACAAACTATTAAGGTAGTTGGCATATTAGTTTTACTTTGGCCCTCCCTGCCAATTGTCTGCCAGGGAGAAAGGTAAGGACCTCTTTGGACTTCCATTACTCCACCTGAAATAAAGAAAGCAGTACTCTAAAATTCTAAGATCTTGCAGAGATTGTCGAAGAAAACGATTCTACATTTCATGATATTTTTCCAATATAGTCGATGCATAGTTCAAATAACTTTCTAATTCAAAGAAGCTCGGTGATTCTTTTATTTACATTGCTTGGGTGAACTACTGGATTACATACACATAAGCAGACCTCATCATTAATTTACTGGCTATTCTCTTCTATCATAAACTCTTTAGGGTTCATTTGGTCTTTAATGCAATACATCAAGAAATAAGAATGACCTTCAATCTCCATCAGTATGTCCAGACACTTTTGCTTCAAGCCAAAATGGAGTAAAAAGGATGGATTTAGCACCATTGCCACCCCCTGTGTTATAAATAACTGGAAAATCATACAAAATACAGGAAATATTGGCTTGGAGACATTAGATTAGAGGCATTATAAGATTCTGACCTCTGAGAGAAGAAAAAAAACCAGGCAATGACACCTCAACATTCACCAGCTTACTTCCTGGAGGCAGTTTCAAGGCAGTAACACAGAGTTAAGCAGTTTCACTGAGCTAAAGGAGCACAAATCAGACTTCATTTAACCAGAAAGGTAGAACTTGTGGAACATAGTACTACAGAGGAGAAAACTGCATTTAAAAAAAAGAACTCCAGAGGGGTGCCTGGGTGGCTGAGTCGGTTAAGCATCTGACTTTGGCTCAGGTCACGATCTCATGGTTCATGAGTTTCAGTCCCACGTTGAGCTCTATGCTGACAGCTCAGAGCCTGGAGCCTGCTTCAGATTCTCTGTCTCCCTCTCTCTCTGCTTCTCTCTCTCTCTCTCTCTTTCTCTCTCTCTCTCTCTCTCAAATATAAATAAACATTAAAAAAAAAAAAAAAGAACTCTGGAAATCTGTAGTGGGGCCCACTTGAGACTTTTGTTACTTATCTGTGCATTCATACAAGAAATGGCCTACAGCTGGGAAGAGAACCACAAGAAAGTAGTCAGAAAAACGCTGTGGCTCACATGAGGCTAGGAATAATCTGTTTTCCCATAAGCCAGAATAAGAAAACAAAAAAAGTATCAAGTAGAATCCTCAGAAGGATACTGCATGTCAAGACACAACATAATCAAATTGCTTAAAACTAAGGATAAAAAGAAAATCTTAAAATCATTCAGAAAAATAAGATACATTGCAACATATTACATACAGAGCAATAAGGAGAAAAATGACCACAGACTCTTCATCAGAAACTATGCAAGCAAATGTATTGAAAGAAAAAAATAAATAAATAAAACTGTCTACCCATAGCTCTTTACAAAGGGAAACTATCTCTCAAGAATGATGATAAATATGCATTTCCAAATGAATAAAACTAAGAGAATTCATCACCAACAAAACTACATTCCAACAATGTTAAAGGAAGTTTCTTAGGCAGAACAAAAATAACACCAGATAGAAAGTTAAACTTTTACAGAAGATGGAAGAAATCCAGAAATAATATATATGTGGAGCAATATAAGACAGCTTTCTCATTTCTTAAACTGCCTTCAAAATATAATTGACTGTTTAACAAAAAAATGGGAACACTGTAGCTTGCAATTTATAGTATGTGTGGAAGAAAATATATGACAATAATAGCACAAAGGGTAAAGAGATGAAAGTATACTGTTGTAAAGTTCTTATACTACAGGTAAAAAGGTACAATGTTATTTGAAGTAAGAGTATAAGTTGAAGTTACATATTGTCAAACCAAGAGAAAATAGTAAAAAGTAAAACAAGGAGATAAAATGCAACAATGGAAATAAAATGTAATTATAAAAAAAAGTCAATCTCCATGAAAGGAAGAGGAACAAGAAAAAGAAACATAAATGAGTGAGGTAAATAGAAAACAAACAACGAGACAGGTAAATTTAAATCCAACCACATGAATAATGACATTAAATATAAATAGTCTAAACATTTTAATTAAAAGGCAAAGATTGCTATATTGAACCAAATTTTATAAATGACAAGAAACAGTCTTTAAATATAAAGACACAATAGCTTAAAAGTAAAAGGATTGGGGGCACCTGGGTGGCTCAGTCGGTTGAGCAGCCGACTTCGGCTCAGGTCATGATCTTGCACTCCGTGAGTTCGAGCCCCGCGTCGGGCTCTGTGCTGACAGCTCAGAGCCTGGAGCCTGTTTCAGATTCTGTATCTCCCTCTCTCTCTGACCCTCCCCTGTTCATGCTCTCTCTCTGTCTCAAAAATAAATAAACGTTAAAAAAAAAAAATTAAAAAAAAAAAAAAAGTAAAAGGATGGAAAAATATATGCCCTACTAACACTAATCAAAAGAAAATTTGAGCGGCAATATTAATATTAGACAAATATACTCCAGAACAAGGAATATTGTCATGAATAAAGAAGAATGTTTCATAATGATAAAGGGATTAATTCATCAATAAGACATAATAATCCTAAATTTGTATGTACTTACTAAAACAACTTCAAGATGCAAAATGTAAAACTGACAGAACTTAAAGGAGACAAAGACAAACCTTATTTATATTTGGAGATTGACACTTATCTTTCAGTAATTAATAGAATATGTAGCCAGAAAGTCTGAAAGACATAGAAAATTTGAACAAGGCTATCAACTAACTTCACCTAAAAGACACTTAAAAAATACTATACTCAATGGCAGAATACACAAACTCTTATAAGCACACATTGAACATTTACCAAATTCAATCATATTCAGGTCAATAAAATGTATCAATAAATTTAGCAGAACTGAAATCTTATAAAGTATGTTTCATGTCTACAAAAGAGTTAAAATAAAAACAGGAGATATTTATGAGCTGGAGATATTTGGAAAATCCCAAATTATTCAAAAATTAAACAATATACTTCTAAATAACTCATGGATAAAAAAGAAATGACAAGGAAAAATAGAAAATATTTTTAATTGAATAAAAATAAAAATACAACATATCAAAATTTATGGGATTTAGCTAAAGCAGAGGTTAGAAAGAAAACTATAGCAAATGCTTATATTAGAAAAAAAGATTTCAACTCAATTAGTAAGCTTCTACCTTAAGAATTTAGAAAAAGAATGAAAAATTAAGCCAAAAGCAAGCAAGCAGGGAAAAGAAAATAATAAAGAGCAGATAACAAAACATAAAAACAGTACAAAAACAATGAAGCCAAAAACCACTAGGAGAAAAAGCAATGAAATTGATAAATCTCTAGTCAAATGGATCCAGAAAAAAAGAGGAGACACAAATTATTAGTATTTTGAATGAAAAAGGGACATTATAAATCCTAAAATACTAAAAGAAAGATGCTTGCCCCTGAAGAGTTTATAATCTAGTTGGTAGGACAGGCTGTGTGCACAGAAAACAATGAACAATCTTATATCAATAATAATAATAAATAACAACAATCCATTACCTATTGTATGCCAGGAAAAGTTCTAAGTACTTTATATATATTAAATCATTCAATCATCACAACCTTAATAGGTAGACACCATTATTAACCCCATTCTACAGATGTGTACCTTAGGCACTTGCCCAATGTAGATATGATAACAGTAGATATAAGATAATTTAGTAATTCAGGAGCACCTGGGTGACTCAGTTAAGTGTCTGGCTCAGGTCATGGTCTCACAGGTTTGTGGGACTGAGCTCTGCATTGGGTTCTGTGCTGACAGTAGAGAGCCTGCTTGGGATTCTCTCATGTCCTCTCTCTCTGCCCCCCCCCCCCCGTTCACATGGGATCTCTCTCAAAATAAATAAACCAACATTTTTAAAAAAGATAACTTAGTAATTCAGATTCAGGAGGAGAAATAAGGACAAGGAGGAGAAAAGAGGATTGCACAGGTCTTAGGAATTTGTCATGGAAGAGATAAGGCTTAGGCTAGCTCTTATAAGATCTACCTTGATATCTACCAAGTTTTTTATACTAGGTGTCACAATCCAATATTATCAGAGATCTCGTACTTCAACAGAGTAATTTAAATCAATGTTTAAGCTATTTTAACAAATATTTATTGAACACTTACTATGATTTAGGCTCTGGGATCACAGACATGGACAAAAGATGGGAGATCTATTAAATATATATATATATATATACATATATATGTGATGTTGTTTTTGGAGGGCAATGGGAGAGAAGAGATAGATCTGAGAAGACGGTATCTTAGCGGTGACCTTGGCCACAGGGGTGAACTGGCAAAGGCCATATCTGTTGTCTCAGGCCAAAGACTGCCAACTGCCGTGGCCCCTTAGGAACCCATTGCTTGTATCCTTACAAATGACAGCTCATAAAACTATGAGAATGTAACAAATCACTTGTAGTTCCCGAAAGTCTTCAGAAAGAAAGTAGTTCCCGAAAGTCTTCAGAAAGAAAATTCTGCAAGTCTCTTCTTGCTCTAGACAGCCATTAGGATCCCAACCGATTCCACAGAAGCTAAAACCCACAGAGAGGTGGTTTGTGTTCTTGTTCAATCTTCAGTTGTAAGAGTAATTCTCTATTTTTATATTGAAACATAATTACTTGATAGCTCAGGGTCTACATTTCATTCAACTTTTTACACCACATGTATATATATACATGCACCATAATGATAGAAGTCATTGAGGTACAGTCCTCATTCTCAAAAAGCTCATAACCTAGTTAGTTGCATGTATATGTGTGTTTGCATGTATGTAAACAAATTAGAAAGCAACTGAGACTAGATTATAATTATGAGCTAACCTGAGTAATACTATATGAGTTCAGGAAAACAGAAGATTAGTTGAATTATTCAGACATGGCTTCATGAAGGAGATGCTTTGGAGCTGAATACTGAAAAACTAGTCATCTACATATATGTGTGTGTATGTGTGTGTATATACACATATATATGTGTACATATATACACACATACATACATACACACAGAGAAAATAGTAATATACATATATATGTATATAACTATATCTGTATATACAGAGAGAGGTGGGGGAAGAGGGAGAAAGTGACAATACCAGCTGTTGATAAGGAAAACTCAGGTGGAAATAAGCAGTCTACCAAGCTGTAGGCAGATAATGTCAGAAGATAGCTGAAAATAAAGCTGAAAGTGAAAAGGGGGCAGAAGCAAGTAGGACATAAAAATTACTTGAATTCCAGATTTTTGTTGAGAATATAGGTTTGGTAAATTTCATCCCCAAATTCTAACTAAATTATTCCGTTTTACTCAGGCAGGAGAAAGAACATAAATACAGGAGAGAGTGCAGAGAATTCCCAAAACAACACAGAAAAATGTTTCGGTGATCACTTGATATCCATATAATTCCCTGGGAACTCAGAAATATCAATAAAAATTAAAATAGAGAAAAAAATATACCTAATCCAAGATTTTGTTGATTTTAAAAGGACAAAAGCTTCTTTAAGCAATTAATTAACATGCATCAGTGAAACATCATCAAACCATATAAAATAGGAAGTTTTACACCAGAGAGTAATATAAGCACCGATACCCTTGTGGGCTGGTAAAGTGCCTGCTCTGCTCAAATGACAGGGCGTTGGGTCTTCAGTGTGTCCAAGGGATATCCCCATTGCAATTTGTCAGCAGACTGGCAAATATTCTTAGTGACAGGAACGCAAAGCCCAGGAATATAGCCTTACCCTCATTCATGGCTCAAAGCGCCTCAGCCAGCTCTCCTGAATCCTTCTAATGGCCCCAAATACCAATTAAACAGCTTTACCATCTCTGTATCTAAATTTGGACATAGGTATCAAGTTTGAATGCCTGATGAGACTAATTAAGTACTTTGCAGAAGTGTGAAGTAATCAGTCCTAGGATGGAAGGAAAAAAAGAAGGAAATCCCCAGAGGTGGATCTGACATGGTTCCTGTCCCTATTGAAGTTTCGTAAGATCACAGCTGAAATAACATTCTACCATAAATTGAAAGGTTCTGCATTAACAGCAGGAAACAAAAACTCATCTCAAAACTCATCCCCCACTAATTCAGCATTTTCACCATAAATTCTGAAGTTGGCACATCGTCATATATCGCCACCTAGCGTCCATAGGCAAGTGTATGTTAACCTTAGCTGAACCCAAAGGTGACATTTTTCTGCAGTCACCTTCCAAGGGCTTCCTGTTAGACTTGGCTATTCACCGCATCAGGATTCCTAGCGTGATTCCTCATTCTACTTCAGGGCATACCCATGAAAGTGTAATAATGAATTTATTTTGTTGTAGTGAAGCTCCCATTTTGTGGATTACCCTCAAGTACTTTGAAACTGCATACTGTTCCCAGGAGAACTCTTTCTTGACACTTAGCATACATCTGTCTCTCCACCTTTCCTTCTCATTATTCTCTATTATTGGTGTGTGGATTCTGTCTCTAGAGTGCATACATTTTGAGACCATAATTTTCTGCATGAGACACAATTGGGAAGAGAGGGTTGCATCAGAAATGCATCCAAATTGTTCATAATACAAACATTTGACTGGCTTTAGAATTGTTTCATTTTGTGGATTCACCCTTTCCCTCCTTCTTCATCTGTAACAATGCAATGGAAAGGAGAAAAATACGTTAATGAATCATCAAAAATCAACAGAATAACAGAATATAACAAAAATTAAAATAAATCCAAGGATTAATTACTTCAGAGACCCTACTTCCTTTCAAGCAATCTTTAGAGTAGAAGCCCAAGCAAGCCATTTCTAGACAGGAAGTATGACAATTTTTGAAGATGCAAGCTATTCGATGGCAGTAAATTCTTTCAAAACATTTTTAGACCTACATTACTGTCTCTGAGTCAGACTTTTTCTGACCAGGCAAAATAGAAGATGTGAGCAATTAGATGAGGTTTGGATGTAGATCTATGAACAAGGGACAACTTTCTTAGTTTGCCTTGGAGTTAGATATGTCAGATTGCCATGTAAAATATAGGGCATGCTTATACTAAAAAATTACTCATTGTTTATCTGAAACTCAAAGTCAACTGTGTGTCCTGCATTTTATCAGACTATTCTACTTGGTATGGAACAAAAGAACTCGTTGGAGAAAATAACTAGGTTCCTAGCAGAACTGGAGTCATTTTTATGAAAATGGTGTTTTTGTGGTGTTCCAGAGACCAATATTATGCAAAGGCCCAAGACTGTAAGCATTCAAATAATACCCTGAATTTAATACTTAAAATTTATGAAACATTTCACATTTATTACATCATGTGGATTCTCCTAATGACAACCCTCTGAGTATTTTTATGCCTGTCTCAAGGCCCACAGACGTTAAGGAATTGTCATGGTGATCCTCATGAAGCTGTACAAAAAAGGCAGAACTTGAATCCAAATCTCCCAGTATAGTACAACATCTGAAAATAAAGAAAATGTTCATGTGGACACTACATAAGACTTTCAACTGTGAAATAAGGCCAGGAAAATGAAGATATTCTCAGAGTCACTGAGCTGTCTTACATACACTCTCCGACTATAGAGTCCAGTTTGATTTTTTTTATTTTTGTTTTACATTTATTTATTTTTGAGAGACAGAGCACAAGTGGGGGAGGGGCAGAGGGAGAAGGAGACAGAGAATCCAAAGCAGGCTCCAGGCTCTGAGCTGTCAGCACAGAGCACAGAGCCAGACGCAGGGCTCGAACTCACAAACCATGAGATCATGACCTGAGGCAAAGTCGGACCCTTAACTGACTGAGCCACCCAGGTGCCCCTAGTTTGATTTTTTTTAACCATAATACAATCACTTTATTTCCCCAAGTACGTGAGACATTATTCTTCTGATGTAAGTTTATTCACACATACCCCAAATTTCTAAATCTCAACCACTACTCTTTGTAAGCCATTCATATGTCCTAGAGACCTTTAATAAAACCACAGTATAATCCAAATCTGTTTAACCCAGAGTCTGATCTTTACATTTGAAATTTAGATCTTTACATTTGAAATTTAGAAAATGCTCTTGTAATTATTCCTTTGGCTCTTAAGGATCAGGTTTGTTTTTAAATTGTAGAGTAGTGACAGCTGGTGTTCATAGTGTGTATTACACTTTTCCCCAGCACAGTTTTTTTTATCTTTTACTTGTGGTCCTCCAGTTCTAGTTCTCATAAAAATTCCCTGCAGAGTTTCTTAAATGAAGCTTCCTAAACCTCATAGATTCTGATTATATACATCAGGAGTAATATACATTCTACAAGCCCCAGTGCTACCATCCCTTTCGTCCTGGTCAATCTCATGTAAGAGAACATTGTTGTAGATATGAATCACTACAGATCTTGTTAAAATATAGATTCTGGGGCAGTAGTATTGGGATGAAGCCAGAGATTTTGCCCTTCTAACAAGTTCCCAGGTAGTTTTATATCCCCAAACTGAAACCTAACCAATTCCACTTCTTTATGTAGCCAGATCACCAAAGCCTAGATCCTGAGTACAAAGTGTCCCTTAATGGATGAATTTCACTCAGTGGGTAAACAGATTTTGGTCAAATCTTCTCCTCGCCCTGTTCTCTGTTCTGCCTACATGCTTTGATTCCTAAAAGCCATAGTCACCTCAAGGAGAAGTAGCTCAGAACAAAGCAGGACAACATCCTGATGGGAGGCCTGCCTAAACCCATGCCTGTTCTTTTCTAGACCATTTATTTCCTGTTACCAAAGAGACAGGAAGGCCCAGGGCAGTATCACCCCGACAAGGACTGGGCACATATATGGAAAGCAGAGCTACAAATATAAAGTTCAGAGGAGTTCAATGATGATGATAATGATGATAAAGATGATGTCAGCTAACATTTATTGCATACTAAGTGCTGCGCACTATGCTAAATACTTTACGTGGATTATCTCATATAGTCTTCTAAATATATCTACAAAGTAGATAATATCATGGTGTCTATTGTAATGACAGAGACAGACAGATGAGCACATAGGTAACTGTTATATCTCATATCACAATTAAAGTCCAGTGATTGTATGAATCACATTCATACTAAAAATCAAAATATTAAGTAGACGGCTTCTCTTCCATTTTGTCCTAGAGACACGTAACATTTATTCCCTATAACATTCATGCATTGCCACCTCGCAAGAGATGGCTAGAACATACAAGATGTTTCCAGGAAAAGCTTAAGTTTTCTAGAAATGGCTAAAATATATGCCTATCTTAATGTATCAAATATTGCATCACTGATGTGGGCAACTTAAAAAGATGTGTTCTCAACAGTTGAGTCCTGTGACTGAGTCAAATAATAAAAACCAAGTTTTCACATACTTTTACTTTTATCCATACCTTTTTTAAATTTCTATTATCATTTTACATAGTGTTTTCTTGCAATCAGCTAATAGTTCCATGCAGCATTTCTTAAAATATCACAATATATTGTCTTCAAACTTCTTTTTATTTTTTATTTTTCAATGTTTGTTTACTTTTGAGAGAGAGAGAGAGAGAGAGAGAGAGACCATGAGCTGGGGAGGGGCAGAGAGAGAGAGAGACAGAGGATTCAAAGTGGCTCTGCGCTGGGAGGGGAGAGCCCAATGCAGGGCTCAAACTCACAAACTGTGAGATCATGACCTGAGCCAAAGTCGGTCGCTTAACTCACTGAGCCACCCAGGCACCCCTGTTGTCTTCAAACTTGTAATGTGCTTTAGATATGCTTGGTTGAGCAGAAAGTAGTTCATCTTGTGTTTTGGTTTTATAATCCTACTGTCTTTACAGAAAGAACTAGCTACAATACCGCGGTCTTTCCAGGTCAAGCACTTAGTAATTATTATATATTTCTTAGTTTGCATAAAGTATGCATCTTTGTTATTAAGAATTAGTGTTTTCTAGAATAAAAAGCCATATATTTATCAAAAAACATCAATGCAGGCAGCAGTAAGAGTGAGATGGATTACACATTGACCTCTGAATAATCTCATAATCTGGTGAATGGGTTAATTTTTACAGTTCTGTGAGGGTCCTCCTTTGTCTCCAAAGAATAAGAACAATCCAAGAGAGTGAAAAGGAGAAGGCAAATAGATAAAATAAAACTGAAATAAGTTGACAGTTACTCACCTCTTTTCTTCTGACTTTTATTGCTGTGGAAGGCACAGAGATTTCAAAGCCACTCAAGTCCATGTTTTAATCTCGCATTTGCCACTACATGTAGTTGTATAACATCAGGCAGTTTGCTTAGCCTAAATCTGTTTCTTCACTTCTGTCGTGTAGACACTATTACTCTCCCAGCCCAGTTGTTGGGTAGATAGAGGTAGATAGAAGGTATGGAGCCTGGAAATAGAACAACAGAAAGCAGCTGTTGATAATGGTAGCTTGTTATTAATGATCACTACTTCTTCATCTGTTTAACTTTCAACAAATATTTACTTATTTTTATTTTTTTTAATGTTTATTTATTTATTTTTGAGAGTGAGTGAGTGTGCGTGCATGCGAGCAGGGGAGGGGCAGAGACAGGGAGAGAGAGAACCCCAAGCAGGCTCTGTGCCATCAGTGCTGAGCCCAGTGTGGGGCTTAAACCCAGGAACCATGAGATCATGACCCGAGCCAAAATCAAGAGTCAGACGCTCAACCGACTGAGCCACCCAGGTGCCCCAAGAAATGTATTTTAGAGGTAATCTCAGGGAACATTTGAGGGGCATAGGGAAGTGAGATGGGACAGGGAAGAAAGCCAAGGAAGGGACTGTGGTGAAGCAGGTTACTACTTTGGAAAACTAGAGTTTAACCCCACTGGAAAGCTCTGGGGGCCAGTGTAAAACACACTCCTTAGAAACCTCACATCTAAGGGGCAAGAGACCTGGGTTATCTGTCCACCAATTCCTACCAGATATTGGTTAGGGCTGCACCCATCAACAAATATTTATTGATCACCTCTCTGTGGCAGGAATACAGGAAAGTCCCAGGAATACAGTGAATAAACAGATAAAGTCTCTGTCCTCAAGAAGTTTCTGTTTTATTCTCTGAATACCCGGTTATCAAAATTCCAACTTCCCATACCCTACTCCACTGAAATTTCTCTGGCAAAGTCACTGTTGCTGGACCTACCAAATAAGATGGACCTCAATAAGACCTTTTTGTAGCATCTCATAACATTGAGCACTAATAGCAATGATTCTTGACGTCTAGAATACTCTCTCCTGATTTCCTTCTACCTTCTGACTGAAACTTGCCAGTCTCTGTTGCTAGTTTGTCTTCTGTTACCCTTTTAATTAATATTTCTTAGTATTCTGGCTTTGCCCTTTTCCTTTACACTCTACACTAGTAGTTCTTGAACTTTCAGAGTCATGAACTCCTTTATGAATCTGAAGAAGTTATGCACCCTCTCCACAGGGGGGAAAATGAATCTACATACAAATATACAAAAGTGTGCATGCATTTTCAGGAGTTTCACAGACCTTTCTCCCTTCCCATAAAGCCCATCATTGAACTTCATGTTAAGGGGTTTTCATGGCTTTAACTATTCCCCCATATGTCAATGAGCCTCAAATATCTGTCTCTCACATAAACCACTTTCCTGAGCAATAGGCTACTTTCATATGACTTATTGACAACTCCACATGAATGTCCCTTTAGGCACCCTAAAACTCAAGACATCCCAAACTAAAGTCTTCATCTCTCTCCAAAAACCTGTTCTCCTGGAGGACAATACCTCTGGGAAAGAAAACACTACTTGTGAACCTAACATACCTAGATTTAAATCCAGCTCTGGAAGCTTCAGAAATATACTTAACCTCTTTCTGCTTTAATTTCTTCATATTTAACATGAGAATAGTACCTCCATTTTCTGTATTTTTATGAGAATTAAAACAGATAATAGGAAAATCCCTATCCAAGTGCCACTACATAGTATACATTCCACAGATATTAATATTACTGAATTCTCAATACAGCAAAAGCAACACCTTTCACCAAGTATCCTAAGTCAAAAATTCAGGAGTTATCATCATACACCCTTCCAACCTATCTTCTAAATGGCAGCCAGAGGATCTTCCCAAGACACAAATCTGATGATGCCATGACTCTGCTTCAATCTTCCCAATTGCTTCTCGTTGTTCCCAATTACATCTATCTTAGTATTGTACTGAAGGCTGACTATGATCTAGCCCCTGTCTATGCCAAACTCATTCTCTTGATTACTTGTAGATCTCCCCAAAAGCGTGCAGTGTTTTTGATTCCATAACTCTCTTCACACTGCTCCCTTTGCCTGAAATGTCCTCACCCCTCCACATCTTTTCTTGGTATTCAGGAAAACACCCATTCATGTTTCAGAATACAGTTCAAGCATCACCTCTGCTATGAAGTTACTCCTGACAGCCTCCTGCCATACTGTTGATCACTGACTCCTTTATCTCCCATCTGTAACTGACAGATGATTTCTATCATAGTAAAGATGAATAGCATATGGCTCCTGGTTTCAAAAAGCTTACAATCATTCAACCAGAAATCCTCTTATATAACCTGTACAAGTAAGCCAAAAAGAAATTATGAGGCACGAAAAATTGAGTTGTACGTAACTTCAACACTCAGCTCAGTGGTCCCTTCTTAGAAGCCTTTCTGTGAGTCCCAAGCTCTGAGCTGTGTGTGTGCATATGTATAGTTATATGTTAGCTATATATAAACTCATTTACTCTTTACAGTGTATGGGGCAGGGGCACTGTTATTATTCCCGTTTTACAGGTGAGGAAATTAAAGCAAAAAGAGACTAAGTAACTCATCTAACATTACTTACCCAGAAATACTGGCATGAAAAAAGTATGGACTTCAATTAATTAAAAAAACACACACACACAATTGACAAATGAAAATTACATAATGTTTTTAAATAAGTCGTTTGATATATATTTATTGAGCCTATTAAGGCCTGGTACACAAATAGAAAAACCTAGGTGCCCTATGCTCGAAAACAGGGATTCGTGCAAAATTAACAAGTGTGATATAAAGAACCATAAATTGTAGCTCTTGGGGGGCAGTAAAAACGCCTTAGGGTGGAGGAATCTACCAAATAGATCAATGAGTTGAGGAACCGAACGAAATGAAATGAGCCACTTAACCGAGACCAGAAGCCCTCCTCCTTCCACGTCACCCAGCCTCACCTTTCCTCCTCTTACATCGCTTTTGCCCACTATCCAATGGAAGGTAGGCTCTACATACTTACTGTGCGCGTGCGCATCATCAATGCGACGATCCTTCGCATCGATGTTTTCGGAAGCAACTTCTTCAGCCTGGTCACTACCGGCGTCGACGCTACCTCTGCTGCCGCCGCCGCCATTTTGACGGCGGAAAGAGTGAGGGTCTGGGACAGCTGGAGGCGGCGGCGGTAACTGGTACGGATGGTTTCCGCCCGCGATAGCCCCTCCAAGTTCGCCGGTCTTGGGGCCACAGCACTCGGTATTGCTTTTATTCCCACAGGGTCCCCGTGTCTCTCCCCAGTCTTGTCACTCTGTCTTTAGGCTGTTTTTCGCTTCCTCACTGTCAGCGGCGCTTGAATCCTTGTTTGGAGCTGTTATCAACCCCCGCCACTCCCCCCGGACCTGTGTTAATATACCTGCCTCGACGCTGGGGACTCAGGCTGGGTCACCGACTCCTCGTTCCCCGCCCTCATCCGGTCCGAGTTGCTTTTGGGGGTGGGGGGCACAAACCGGGAGGGCTGAGGGCAGCACGGCCTCCTCTGGGCAGGGATCTGTGCCCTTTAGGGGGAGGGGAAGACCAATTCTGGCATTCTTGGGTTACGGAGAGAGTTTGGGCTTTAGCTTTAGTTTTAATGGTGGTGGAGAGAAGCATAGAATAGTCAGCGTTACCCGAGCTTTGTGTTGTTAGAGCTTAATTTGTCACTGGCCTCTTTTGTCCTTTCTCAGGAGTAACTTTACGAAAGGAAAGGTATTTTGCGCCCTCTCTCCCCGCTGGAAATGGCCACTGTGAGTAAATTAGTCTCTTAAGCGGTATGATGGTTTGGGAACTTTTAGGAAATGGAGGGTTTGGTTTAATTATGGCATTGGTGGCGTAATGTTTCTTGTGAAAAGTGTCAAGGGAAGGAAGGGGTGTGAAATTCTGTTCGTATGCTTTGAAGGTAGTTTGAAAAAAACTTTCTCTTCAATACACACGTACTTGTTTCTGCAGATTCATTTTTGGAAATAAATTCAGTGCGAGCATCCTTCCAATATTTTTTAGAGACATTATTTCAGGAAATATTCAGAATCTATTTTTAAGCTTTTTATTATTTTTATTTTATTTTATTTTTGGTTCGCTAACCTGAAAGTTTTCTAGCAGTTTCAGTATAGGAAGTAACCTTCCAAATCCTGCAAAATGAGAGCAAGAGGTATAATTCACATAGACCAGAAATATTTATTGATTGTAACTCTCCAATAATTAGACATATCCTCCCATAAGGGGTTGATATAGGGGGACACTAGACATAGATGAAATAGCTGCATTAAAAAGTATAAAGTAATTGGGGTGCCTGGGTGCTTCAGTTGGTTAAGCGTCTGACCCTTGGTTTTAGCTCAGGTCATGATCTTGGGGTTCCAAAGCCACGCATCGATCTCTGCACTGAGCATAAAGCCTGCTTGGGATTCTCTCTTTCTCCCTCTGCCCCTCTCATGCTTGCTCTCTCTCAAAAGACATAAATAAACTTAAAAACAATTGTAATTATTTCTTAAAAATTACACAGTGCAGGTTCAAAGCTTTGTGGAGAAGAGAAACTAGGGGTTTGGGATTACTTAAAGAAGCATTTAATCTGAGTTTTGAAAGAAGAGTGAAACTTAGATAATCGGAGATTTGAATGGAAGAACAGGAGGTGTGTTCAAAGACACCCTCCCTTTCAGAAATCAAGAAGTCACTTCTGCCTTGTGGAATGTAAGATACGTGAAAGAGATTAGTGGGAAATAACGTTGGGTTGTGGAGTTGGAATCAAATAATAGAGAGCCTTGAGTGTCGCAGTATTTAGATTTGATTCTTTAAATTGTGGTCATTTTAGCAGAGCTGTGTTAGGAAGATTAATATGGCAGTAATTAGCCAGGATAATGCAATTGAACATGATATATTAAGAGTCTAATGATGTGACAGTAGGGACAAGTCATAAAAGTAGACCACTAGTCTTGACCCCATTTTAAGGTGAATTTTTACCTAGCCGAGGGAAGGTTGTAAAAGAAGCATGTGATACTCTCAAAGGAGAAACCTTAATTAGAATAGAATATTAAGGTTTAACCTGCATTTGTGTGTGCATGCATGCTGAATGGCTGTCAGTAATGAAACATGCAAGTCTGTCTTCAACAACTTAGTTAGCATACATAGCAAGAGTTGTCCATGCTTCAGAAGCTGGACAGGTAAATCAGGATGCCTTGATAGGAATTTTGACAAATTGCAGTGTTCACTACTGATGATGGGAGGAGCCTTCCTTAGCTACGGTGATTTGTTGCTAACCAGTGCCATTTGAAAATAGGAATCCAGGGCTGCCAGCTCTTCCATGTTTCCAAGAACAGTGCTAAATATGGGCTTTTTGTGGAAATCTACAATTTCTCAATGTTGATATTCAATTCAAGTTTCTTCTAACTGTGGATCACACAAAAATGTCTGTAGACAGATATGGATGAATTTCCTAGATGACCAGTTTTTGGTCTTTGGTATAGACCATATTTTCTGCTCACATGACCAAAAGCAGGATTTAGTCCTAAAATAGTATCTAAAAGACTGTTTCTCTTTTTATACTAATAAAGATTTTAGAATTAAACCTTAATAGCCTGTCATCTTCCCAAGTTTAGAATCCTAGGTTTGAAGTAATCATATAAAATACATAGTTGTCCTCATACTAAAATAAACTATTCTAATTTTTGAGTTATTTATTGGCTCACTTTTAGTTCTTATATTTACCAGTTGACCCAATGGCATAAAATCTGCCAAGTAAAGAATTAGAGGATCAAACAAGTTAGAAGATGAAATTTGAAACACGTTAGCACTGTCATCAGCTATTCTTTCAGTGGATAAATTAAGATACTGAATGGCTTATTTTGCCATTAAAATGAAACTTGTTTAAATAAATAAAGTGAAACTTGGTGAGTAGATTTTCTTAGATTGGGAACAAAACTCACATTTTACTGTAACTTTTGTTAAAAGCTTTACCATCAAGGAAAAATACCGAAGTAGAATTAGTGGCCTTGGTACTCAGAGGCTTAAATAATCCTTAATAGTATTAGGCAGTTGCTAAAATAATTTGGATAATCTTTCTTTTTCCTTTTTTTACTTGTGAAGCAATGTATTATTACACATAATATTTTAGTAATCTTAAATAATATTAAATTTAATATTTAATACTTTAATGTTAATGGTATATGGAACTGGTGTGGAAATAAGTAAAACAGTGCATGTAAGCACTTAGCACACAGAACCTAGCCAACAGTAACATCCATTGATTATTTACTATTTAATATTGCCCCCTTCAGATAATATTTTATTGAGTCTTTTACTTTGAGGCCTTGCCTAAAATATTTTTGGAATTCAAAATTTGTATTGCCTTTAGATCCTGAGCCATATTCTGTTAAATGTAAATGTCTTCAATTGTAAAGGTAAATTTCAATTACAGAAACACCCAAAAGTCTGAGTTTGTCTGGTAGGTTAAAATCTAATAACTATCACATTTGTTTCTTTGGGCAGGTTGGGTGCTAACCCAAGGGAGCGTGCTTAAATTTTCAGGTGGGCAGAATACTCTTCAGACAGGCCTTGTACTTTGGAGACACATAAAAGAGGTTCTCTTTATCCAGATCTTGAAATTTGCTAGACCTAGAAGGAGAGGCAAAAGGGAAGAAATCTTATGGCAGTATAAAAGAAGGCAGAAAAATATGGGAAATGTTAGGTAGATATTTTTATGTGACTAAAGAATAGAAAAGGGAAAGGACGGTAAAGCTAGTAAGAAATTATGCCAGAGAGGTAGAAAGACCAGTTAGGATATTCTCTTGTATTTATGATGAAAAAAAGGTCAGAATACCTGGGTTGAATTTCACAATACTATATGAAAGGGATAATATTCTAAAGTATCAAATGGCTACACTATTTCAATATCCTGGTGACTAGTTTACATGCCACCTCTCTAATCCCACTCCAGGCCCTACTGCCCTGAGTGGTATGTTCCTAAAAACATTCCTTGTTTTTATCAGTTTACACTATTCTTCCCTGCCTCCAGATTAAAATTCTGGTTTGTTGTCTTGATGTAATAAGTCCTTTACTGTGTAAAATACATAGTGTTTTATAATTGCCCACAACTTAACTTTCAAGCCTGTTTTTTACTGTATTCCCTTATCTATGTATCCTCATTGAACTTTTCACTGTTTTGAAAATACCTTTTATGACTATACATCTGTTCCTAAAGTCACTCATTGAAATGCCCCTTTCCTTCTCAACTTATTGCTGTTTCTTCAAAACCTAGTGTATCCTCTGAAATTTTTTTCCTACTCCCTTTCAAGGATCTCTTAATTGTTCAAATCTTTTAATAGCATTTCACAGATAATGTGGTATTTGTTCTTAAATATTGCCTACTAAACAAGGAGTTGGCATTTTAGTTTGTTAATGCAAAGGGACAGATAAGTAAGTATTTTAGGCTTTCTGCAGTCCCTGTGCAACTGTTTAACTGCCATTAACAACAGTTAAATGTGCAACATTTAACTGCCATGGCAGTTAAAATAGCAATAGACAATACATGAGGAAAATGGAAGTGGCTGTGATAGAATAAAACTTTATTTGCCAAAACAGCAAGCTATATTCAGCTATAGTTTGCCAACCCCTGCATTAAATTACTCTGACCCAAGTATTTTGCTAGAAGTTTATGCGTGAAAGATGTTTACACGTTCACCCATTGTAACTGACCTCAGAGTCCAGGAACAAAGGAGCAAAAAATGTACCACAAAGCTACGTACTAAAGGTTTTGAAAGTCCTTAAGAATGGAAAAATCTTATTTGTACTACGTTTTTAGTATTGTTCCTAAATAGGGCAACTTTTAGAAGTTCCTATTCTCTCTAAAGTAGCACTCTTGATTCTGGCCTTTATTGGAAAGGCCACATATTTTTACACAAAGTAACTTACTGTTTGTTTTTTAATAGACTTGTTTTTTAAAATTATATACATAATGCTTGTCAAATGGTAGTTGCTCAATAATAGAATAAAATTTGGTTTTAAAAGATACATTGCAGTGTGAGGATTTGCCAGAGATTGTCTAGAAGTATAAAATGTATGTTCAGAACAAATAGTTTTCATTTTTGTGTTATTCTTAGGTGCTGTGTAACAGAGCCAGACTAGTTTCCTATCTCCCAGGATTTTGCTCTTTAGTTAAAAGGGTGGTCAATCCCAAAGCCTTTTCAACTGCAGGATCTTCAGGTTCTGATGAGTCTCATGTGGCCACTACACCTCCAGATATATGTAAGTAAAACTTATTATTGATTTACATATAATTATTGCAGAACGTTTTGAGTTGTGCTTTCTGTAATGTTTCTTGAGGTTTTACAAATCTTACAAGGTTAAGTTTATGCCATTAAAATCAGCTCTGTATACATATTTATATTGGAGAACTACAATGAAAAAAAAAAAAAATACATTTGGTTTTTAAAACTTATTTTCTTGAACTGTAGTTTCTATTGTAAACACACTTAGTCCTGACTGAAACAAATCTTTTGATCCCATAAACTACTATCAATTATTTGCTGAATTTCTTAAATTTAGCTGGTACTTTGTGTATATATACACATGCATATATTATTGAAATATGATTTGCATACTTGCATTAGATTCAGAAGTACAATATAATGATTCAGCAGTCCTATATGACACCGTCTTCAGATAAATGTACTCCTCATCCCCCTTACCTATTTCACCTATGGCCCTGCCCTCCTCCCCTCTGGCAAACACCAGTTTATTCTTTTTATTTGAGACCGTTTTGTTTCTTTTATATTTTAGTCATCTCACAAAAATTTGTTCTTCAAACTAGTTCTCTTTAATGTAGAAAAGAGGAAGGATTTTTTTTTTTTTTTTGGAATATAATTAACAGTGTATGTTAGTTTTAAGTATACAGTAAAATGATCAGTTTTGTACATTTCTCAGTGCGCATCAAGATAAGTATACTCTTGATCTCCTCTATTTCACCCCTCCCCCACACATGCTTTCCTTCTGGAAACCACCAGTTTGTTCTCTGTATTAAAGACTATTTTTGTTTGTCCCCTTTTTTCTTAATTCTGCATGAGTATAATCATATAGCATTTGTCTTTTTCTAACTGAATTTTTTCTCTTAACATTATACCTTCTACATCCATCCATGTTGCTACAGATGGCAAGCTTTCATTATTTTTTATGGCTAAGTAATATTCCATTTTGTATGTATATCATATCTTTATACGTTCATCTGTTGGTGGGTATTTGGATTATTTCCATATCTTGGCTATTATAAGTAATGCTGCATTAAATATAGGGTCCATATGTCTTTTTCTTTTGTGTTTTCATTATCTTTGGGTAAATACACAGTATTGCAGTTACTGGATCATTTGATAACTCGTTTTTTAAATTTTTAAAGAGTTTCCATTCTGTTTTGCACAATGGCTGCATTATAAGAATGCAGTTTCCTACCAACAGTGCGTGAGAGTTCCTTTTTCTCCACATCCTTGTCAGCCCAGGTTATTTCTTGCATTATTAATATTAGCTATTCTGAGACAGGGATAAGGCGATATCACATTGTGGTTTGGGTTTGCCTTTCCCTGATGATTATTGATGTTGAGCATTTTTTCATGTGTCTGCCATCTATGTGTCTTAGACAAATGTCTCTTCAGGACCTCTGCCCCTGTTTTAATAGGGTCTTTGTGTGTGTGTGTGTGTGTGTGTGTGTGTGTGTGTGTGTGTATGTGTGTGTTAAGTTATTTATATATATATTTTGGATATTGACCCCTTATCAGGTATATCATTTGAAAATATCTTTTCCCATTCAGTAAGTTACTTTTTTTTTTTTTCCCCCGTGCTATTAATGGTTTCACTGTGCAAGACTGTTTCCTTTTGGTATAGTCCCAATAGTTTAATTTTGCTTTTGTTTCCCTTGCCCAAGGAGACATATCTAGAAAAAAGTTTCTATAGCCAATAATAAGGAAATTATTGCCTATGTTATTGAAGTGTAATGACCTACAATATTGTATTAGTTTCAGATGTACAACAGAGTAATTCAACACTTCTGAACATTATACAATGCTTACCACAAATGGAGTTACCATCAATCACCATATGATATTATTACAGTATTACTGACTGTACCTATGCCTTACTTTTTCATCCTTCTGACTTAATTTATTTTATAACTGAAACTTTGTACCTCTTACTCTCTCATACCTAATTAGCCTATAGTACTACCCACTTTCTCTCTGGAAACCACCACTTTTCTGGATTTGAGTATGTTTCTGCATTTTGTTTCTTCATTTGTTTTTTTATGTTTCACATGCAAATCATGTGGTATTTGTCCTTCTTTGTCTGACTTATTTCACTGAGATGTGTATCTTCCAGGTCCATCCGTCTGTGCTACAAATGGCAAGATTTCATTCTTTTCTTTATGGATGATTTATTCTATCGTGTGTATACTCAATGCATACACATGTTCTTTATTCATTTATCTATCAGTATACACTTAAGTTGTTCGCTATCTTATCTATTATAAATAATGTTGTGTACATCAGGGTGCATATATCTTTTGTTAATTTCAACATTCATTTGTTTTGAGGAAATACCCAAAGTGGAATTTCTAGATTGTCTGGTAATTCTATTTTTAATCTTTTTCAAGGAACCTCCACACTGTTTTCTACAGTGGCTGTGCACCACTTTGCCTCCTACTAGCAGAGGACAAGGGTTCTCTTTTCACATCCTCACCAACACTTATTTCTTTTTGTCTAGCCATTCTGACTGGCGTGAAAATGCTGTCGTATGAATTTATCAATATCGGAGTGAAGAAATGCTTGTTTTGTCATTTCTGTAATGATTTTCAGTTTTTCTCCAGCAAAGGCAAAATATCTTACAATGAGAAGTTTCAAAAAGGGTCCTGATTTTCACAAAATCATACACACACACACACACACACACACACACAGGTGAAACTGTATGTTATTAAAACAACATCAAAATTCAAGTTTTACACCATCTTTATATTTTTCAAAGTACTCATATTGAGAAATGAAGATGGAGATAGTAGATGCTGTATGCTTCAGGGAAAATTTCTGAGCAAGCTCAACCCATGCCTCCTCAACTCATGACACCACTCTGGAGTCCTCCTTTGTAATGAACATTGTACTCACAGCGGGGAGATTGTTAGGGTGAGGAAAAATGATCTTCATGTAGGGATGATTTGTGAATATGAATATACCTGACAGACAAGGTGGAGAAGCATTCCAAGGAAAGGGGAGCACATATGCCAAGGAGGAGCTTTGAGGTTATGAATAATTAAATTGGGAATGCTAGCATGCAGGGTGGCCTGAAGCTATTAGAAAATTAAACGGAAGAGGTAGGCACGAGGCAGATGATAGAGGGCCTTATGCACCAAGCTGGTGACTTTGGATGTCACCCTTTAGGATGGTGATGTCCACAGAGGTCCTCTGGGGCTCTGGACATTCTGGACAAACTGCAGGGCTCTGAGGGTGTAGAAGAGGCTTCCAGTGCTCTCTCGCTGTTCAGCCAAGGCTTAAAATAACTATATTTGATTTGTTTTCGCCTGTACATAAGTGTGCGAATAAAAGTTGGCAAGGCTAAAATCATTAACAACTACTGGAGGTAAAAAAAAAAAAATAAAAATTCCTACTGGAGGCAAAAGGAAACTACAGAAGGATTTTGAGTAAGACAAAATCTGGTGCGTTTTAGAATAATCACTCTCAGTCCAGATTAGAGTATTTGTCTCCAACCCGAAGTGGCTGCATTCCAAGTACATTGTGTTGGATGGTTTGTTGTCAACTGGCACCATCGCGTCTCACGTGTCCTAAGGCTGGGAAGTAGATTTCCCTTTAATGCCTTCCCAGTAGTTATGCATTAGCTATCTGATGAGAGGAACTTGCCGAGATTTAGCAGGCACAGGTGAAGCACAGCCCACTATACCCAGAAGGCTGTGGGAGTCACAGGTGTGGTCCCACATAGCTGATGCTGGAGACCTCTGCAGAAGCTCCCATTTCACAGTGGTCCTTGTGGTCAGACCTGTTCCTTCTCAGACGCCTATAAACCCCAATTCTTCCACTTCAAGTTGAGGAAGTCACTGTTTCTCTGACCCTCTGACTACCCCTGCTGACGGACCTTCACTTCCCAGCTTCTCCCTCCTTCAGGTAAACTGTAAGTCTTGAGTTATCCCCTTAGTCCCATAATATTGTGGCCTCCCTTATCCTGATGGAACTCAGACTGATACACGTGTGTATGAAGTAATCCACTGGATGGAGAAGATCACGTTAAAACTCCTGTTTATATTTATGTTTTAATCTCTCCATGTCATTTTATGACTGACGTAATGGTGAAAGAGGAAACATGCATGACTTCTAAAGAAGTCAGAGTGCATGTGTTGAGATGTGTGCCCAGTTTGTTCACTTACAGAGGTGTGAAGTTTTTAAAATTTGAGAATATTGGTAGAGAAAATGGCCTCAGTCGAGGGACAAAGCTGCGGGCCGAATGTTTAGTCGGAAAGCTATTATAGAAGTCATCCAGGAGAGAATTTATGAGGGTCTGAAGTGAGGATGTGGCAGGGGCAGTCCGGATTGAAGTTGTACTTAGGAGGTAAAATAAATAGGAAGCCGTAGCTGATAGAGTACCTTTGAGGAGGAAAGAGAAGGACACTTCAAAGATGACTCCTAGGTTTGTAGCTTAGGTGCTTCCATTCACAGAGCAAGAGCTACCAGTTGGTTTTGTTTGTCTTTCTTTCCTCTCATCCAGCTCAACAATTTAGAAAAACCATCATCCGCCAAACCCAAGTAGAGTTCATTTCAGGAATGTGAGGGATGGTACAATATGTAGGAAAACTATCCCTCAACTCTACCGTGTAAAAGTTGTAAGAGAAAACTTGATCGTGGTCGATGCAGCTACTGTCCAGCCAAATTTCGTGTTTTCCATTCCATTGTGTGAAGTCATTACCAGGAAGTGATACCCAGATGGGGCCATGTGACTGATTCTTGCCAAAGGAAGTGTGGGTGGTGCTGCTGTGTGCCAACTCTGGGCCAAAGTTTTCTAAGAAGCTGGAGTGCTCCTTTCATACCCTCTTCCCCTTCCATCAGCAGAATTTAGATAACAGCAAGGCCCTAGATGCTAATGCCGACACAGATGGAAGAAGTCTGGGCCCTTGAATTACCTTATGGAAGAGAGCCACCTGCCTTAGTGTTACGTGACTCAGAAATAAGCCTTCCATCATGTTAGACAACAAAATGTAGATCAGCTCATTTGGTAAAGAATGTTCAGTCTACTTTGAAAATTGCAAGGATACTATAGTAGGAGCCCCAAAGCATGCAATACCAGTAAATAATCACTGTTGATACAAAATTTTGGAAAACATTACCCGCAGGCTTTCTGAACGTGGGGTCCATGCATAGAATAAATTTGGATGGAAAACATTACATTTTTCTTTTCACTAACATTCAACTGAAATTTAGCATTTCTTTTCATTGTGAATATAGACAACACATCCTGTGTGATTAGCAGGTCCTGTGACTTGTCACCAACAGAAAACACAGATCTTTTCCTATCACATTAGAGATCTCCCTTGACTTTACAGCGGCATTATGTCCAGATAAATCCATTGTAAATTGAGCATATCATAAATTGAAAATGCACTTAATACACTAACCTGCCCAATGTCATAGTTTAGCCTCACCTACCATAAACGTGCTCTGAACACTTACATTATCCTACAATTGGGCAAACTCACTTTAACACAAAGCCTGTTGTATAATGAAGTGTTCAAATTTCAGTGGTGGTCTTTATTGAATGTGTATTGCTCTTACACCATAGTAATGTCGAAAAATCCCACGTGGAGCCATCATGAACTGAGGAGAGTCTGTGTAGTTGTTGATGATATCTCAATACCATGTATAGTTTCACTGAATCAGAATTACAAATCCTGTAACATTAAGCATTCATAAAACACATATATTCTGTCACAAATTTCAAAAGTATTTTGATAAATATTTAAACATAATCAACTCTTTAATATATGTACTGTGTGCATTTCAAAACATTATGGGGGTGACTTGGTGGTTCTGTCAGTTGAGCGTCCACATTTGGCTCAGGTCATGATCTCATGGTTTGTTGGTTCAGCCCCTATTGGGCTTTGTACTGTGCCGAGCTTGCTTCATATTCTCTCTCTCTCTCTGCCTCCCCCTGGCCCTGTTTGCTCACTTGCTCTTTCTGTGTCTCTCTCTCTCTCAAAAATAAATACTAAAAAGATTAAAAACATTATTCTGAAAAGAGGGCCATGGCATGAAAAAGAAAAAAACACCTTGAAATATATTTCCTCAGTGTAGCAATGAATATCTAACTTATGACAATAGGGTTACAGCTTCCAAACTTTAAATGTCTAGTTTGAATACTAGCTAAGATGTGATAAACACAGAATTATACCAGAGTGAAAAAATCTCATAGTAATTATAACCATCAAATGTTATTAAATAACATATAGAAGATACAGGAATACACCAAACTTTTTCATATTATGTGTTTTGGATACGTACACCTAATGTCAGTAATCTTTTTGTTTTTGAGGGCAACCATAGACCTTTAGAACTATTAAGACTACTGTCGGTATGTTTCTCTCTAATTCATTCATTTTATCAATTTATAAATAGTAAAATTCTGGTATTTTTGTAAGGTATTTACAATATTCTTGACCTTCACTAAACCATCTAAGTAGTTGCCTGTGTTGGACAATATATATGATAAAGATTTTTCACTTTATTTATGAATCATGCTAGGGGTTGTAATACCAAGAACTTTAATTTCATCTACATTTTATTAATGATTCTGAAAATAGTGCTCTTTTTCTAAAACCAGAGCTCAATGGCTTAAACTTTAGTTTCCAAAGGCAGCAGAACATAATCTGAATAACTTGTCATAGAATCATGTACCATCATGTCTTTCCATTTATGACCTGAAAATACCTAAAAATAATATTTTTTCGAATCACTTTAAACACTTCCCCAGGGGCACCTGGGTGGCTCAGTCCATTGAGCTTCTGACTTTGTTTCCATGATTTCACGGTTTGTGGGTTCCAGTCCTGCATTGGGCTTCACACTACCTGTGCAGAGCCTGCTTCAGATCCTCTGTCCCCCTCTCTGTCTGTACCTCCCCTATTCATTCTCTTTCTCTCAAAAATAAATACACATTTAAAAAGTAGTAAATAATCACTTTCCCATAATCAACACCCCTTCCTTCCAATAAAATACACAAAAGCTATTCCAAAGTGAGAAGCTTAACCAGTGATTTTCATAAGGTAATGCAGTATGAAATATGGGAACTTTAATATGAAAAAACCTAGGTTGGTGTTCCTAGTCCATTACTTAAAAACTTTGTGGTCTTAATGCCACAAAGTTTTAATTTCCTCATCATGAATTGAAGATAGGATCACTTACCCCATACTGTTTTTGTGAATATTAAATAAGGTACTTACATAAATTTGAACAGAAAATGTCTGTGCAACAAACTGTTAATTCTATCCCTTACTGACTTTTAAAAATAAAGTCATCACAATAGCTGTAAACAAATAATGTGACCTTTACAATGACTTAGCGAAATCTCCACAAAGGGAACTATTTTGCATCAGGTATGACTTTTTAAGACATGGCTACACAAACACACAGCATCTGTCATTATAAATATGGATACTTACCATATCACTATTTTTCTTACAGCATATGTATGCATCTTTCTAAATTTTTGAATTGGAGTTCTGTTGGATCCAGTGTTCATGTGTTGGGTTTTGAAGTACTGCCCACCTAACTATAGAAAACTACCAATTAACATTTTCTGATGAATGTCCCTGGGCATGTAATGGCTGAATTCGTCTAAAGCAGTGATAACCACAATTACCTAAGTTAATGTGCTATCTGTGTATTAACTGCTAGTGGGAGTATTTCAATATTTATTTTGGATGTTACGAATCGTTTGTAATGGTATTCTTTTTCTTTCTCCAAAGTTGTGGCTAGATTAAGTACTAAAATGTTCTGCCAAACACATCGCCTGAAGTGGTTGTATTATATTTTTAGGGGAATACATTTTGGGGATAATTTTTACTATTTATATGTCCACAAAATTGTACATCTTCACAGATCAGATGATAATAGCATCTGATATTTACTGACTTTTTCCATAGGAAATGGCAGCAAATGACTTATATATGTAATTTCCCCTAAACTTTACAGTTTTCATTAGACGGGTGCTACCAGAATCTGAAAGTAATGTATCCAAGTGGAGAAACTTGTGTTAGGCAGAACTCCAAACCCAGGTGTTGTCCAAAGCTCTCTCTCTTTTTTTTTTTTTTTTTTTAAAGGTAGGATACTGCACAGCTCTTTGATTTCCTAATGAGTGTCTAGATACCTGAACTCACCAAATCATGGCATGATGTAATGTTGAGATTTTCAGATTTTCAGAAGCCTCTCCCCCTTCCCTCCATCCTTCTTCTCCTCCCCCTGTGGCCGTCTCCCCCTACTCACACATTATCTCTCTCTAAAAAAATAAAAAAATAAAAAGTAATTTAAAAAAAAAATTGAAAACAATTAGTTTGAGAAGTAGGCCGAGAGATGTGATAGCCCTAAATAATATATAACATCTTTTTCACTTTATTGCCACACCTCTAATTTGCTTGGAGGAATTTGTGTTAACTGTTGTAAACAAAACTTTCGTAACAAAATCCATAAAGTTTTCAATAGTCTCAATTTTATTTTATTTTTTCTATTCTATTGTATTTTATTTTACTTTATTTCATATTTATTTCAGAGAGAGTGTGCAAGCGTGAGCAGGGGAGAGGGGTGCCAAGAGAGAGAATCCTAAGCAGGTTCCACACTCAGCAAGGAGCCCAGTGTGGGCTTAATCCTACCACTCTGAGATCATGACCTGAGCTGAAATTGAGTCAGATGCTCAACCCAGGCCCCCCTTGATAGTCTGAATTTTAGTATTTATTGTGCCTCTGTTGCAGATTCCTTGACCAGTGTTCATGTTTTTTCCAATAAGCTAAAACAGTTTTTACCACCTGGAGACATTATTGTCTTGAATCAGTATAGAGCTTTGGGCTTATCTGCATAAAACTACACTGCATGGGGACCTGTGTTTGATTGTAAGGGAACTGTGGATAGAGAGCAATTAAAGTTACATGCTTATCCATTTGAGATTAATTGCCTCTTCCAAGTCACTAATTCATACCCCCAGTGTCCAGGAGAATTAATTTATTTCCCATGAGTGACCACTTGACTCTGCCAAGGTATTTTAACTCACCTGGGCCTAATATAGAACAAATTTTACACTGTATAACTTAGTTACTGCCAAAAACATAGTTTGTTTCCCTCTTTCCCACCTTGTTTACTGAATGCCAAGACAGTCTTCCTTTTGACCCTACCAATGATTTAACTCTGAATAGTTTCAATCTGGTCATGGACAGTTAAGATTGTGTGACATTAGACATGGGATTTGTACTATTTAAAATAATTATGTTATTTATTTTTACTCAAGCATAATTAACATACAGTGTTTTATTAGTTTCAGATGTACACTGTAATGATTGAACAATTCTCTGTATTTCTCAGTGCTCCTTAGGATAGGTGTACCCTTAAACCTTTTATCTTTTTTGCCTAAATTCTCACCAGCCTCCCCTCTGGCAACCACCAGTTTGTTCTCTGTATTTAAGAGTCTGGGTTTTTTTTGGTCATTTGTGTTGTTTCTTAAACTTTACACCTGAGTGAAATCGTACAGTATTTGTCTTTCTCTGAGTGGCTTGTTTCATTTACGATTATACCTTGTAGGTCAATCCATGTTGTTACAAATGGTAAGATCTCATTCTTTTTTAGGGCTGAGTAATATTCCATTGTATATATCCACCACACCTTTTATCCATTCATCTATGAGTGGACACTTGGGTTGCTTCCATATCTTGGCTATTATAAATAATGTTGCAATAAACATACCAGTGCATATATCTTTTCGAATTCATGTTTTTGGTGTTTTGAGGAGGAGGGGGTGAATACCCAGTAGTAGAATTACTGTCTCATATGGTAATTCTATTTTTATGTTTTGAGGAACATCTATAGTATTTTCTGCAGTGGCTGCATCAGTTTGCATTCCTACCAACAGTGCAGGAAGGTTTTCTCCACATCCTTGCCAAAATTTGTTATTTCTTGAGTTTCTGATTTTAGTTATTCTGAAGGTTTAAGGTGATATCTCACTGTGGCTTTCATTTGACTTTCCCTGATGATGAGTGATGTTGGGCATCTTTTCCTGTGTCTATTGCCCACCTGTATGTGCCTGGGTGTCTGTTCAGGTCCTCTGCCCATTTTTAATTGGATTATTTGGGATTTTTTGGTGCTGAGTTGTGTAAGTTCTTTACATGTTTTGGATATTAACCTGTTATCAGATATATCATTTGCAAATATTTTCTCCCATTTGCCTTTTTGCTTTGTCATATATTTTGCTTTGTCATATGTTGCCTTTTTGCTTTATCAGTGGTTCGTTGCTCCATGCAAAAGTTTACTAATTTGGTATAGTAACAATAGTCGAGTTTTGCTTTTGTTTCCCTTGTCTTAGGATCTATATCTAGAAAAATGTTTCTATAGCTAATGTCAAAGACCTTACTGCCTATGTTTTCTTCCAGTATTATGGTTTCAGGTCTCACATTTATGTCTTTAATCCATGTAGAGTTTGTTTCTGTGTATTAGTGTAAGAAAGTGGTTCCGTTTCATTCTTTTGCATGTAGCTGTCCAGTTTTCCAGCACCATTTGTTGAAGATACTGTCTTTTCCCCAGTGTATATTCTTGCCTGTTTTGTCATAGGTTAATTGACCATGTAAGTGTGGATTTAATTCTGGCCTCTGTATTCTGTTGCACTGATCTATGTGTCTGTTTTTGTGCCAATGTAATACTGCTTTCAATCCTACAGCTTTGTAGTATATCTTGAATACTGGGATTGTTATACCTCCAGCTTCGTACTTCTTTCTCAACATTGCTTTTTCTACATGGGTTTTTTTTTTGGGGGGGGGGTTCCATACAAATTTTAGGATTATTTATTCTAGTTCTGTGAAAAATTCTATTTTGAAAAGGATTGCATTAAATATGTAGATTGCTTTGGGTAATGATGGAAATTTTAACAATATTGGCTCTGCCAATTCATGTGCATCATATATCTGTCATTTGTTTGTGACATCTTTAATTTATTTCATCAGTGTTTTATAGTTTCCTGAGTACCGGCCTTTCACCTCCCTTGTTAAGTTTATTCCTAGGTATTTTATTCTTTTTGGTGCAATTGTAAATGGAATTGTTTTCTTAATTTCTCTTTCTCTTATTTCATTATTAGTGTACAGAAATGCAAGAAATTTCTCTATATTAATTTTCTATCCTGTAACTTTATTGAATTCAGTTATTCTAGTACTTTTTGGTAGTCTTCAGGGTTTTCGGTATATAGTATCATGTCAGCTACAGACAGTGGAAATCTTACATCTTCTTTACTATTTTGAATGCCTTTTATTTCTTTTTCTTGCCTGATTGCCCTGACTAGGACTTCTAGTACAATGTTGAATAAAACTGTTGAGTGAATATCCTTAACTTATTCTTGATCTTAGAGGGAAGACTCTGTTTTTCACCATTGAGTATGAAGCTGTGAATTTTTCAAATACAGCCTTCATTATGTTGAGATATGTTCCCTCTGAACCTACTTTGTTGAGAGTTAATCTTGAAGGATGTTATATTCTTCAGTTGCTTTTTTTACGTCCGTTCAGATGATCATATGGTTTTTGTTCTTTTTTCTTTTTAATATTTTAAACAATTTAGAAGTTTATATCTCTTTCACATCCAAATCTGTCTAGAAATAATAGGTTGTGGGGTTCTTGGGTCATTCAACAAAGTTATCAGGGAGCCAAGCTCCTTCCAGCTCACTGCTCTACTAACAGGTGCAGCTCTGCTCCTCCTGGTCCAAAATGATTGTAAGTTGTACAGCCATCGTATGTGTATTCTAAGCAGCAGGTTGGAGGGAAATGTGCTGTCTCCCTTTAAAAGACACATTTTGAAATATCCATCTAATACTTTCCTTGCATCTCAGAACTTAATCATATGACTTTACCTAGGTGCAAGGGAGGCTGGGAAATGGGGTCATTGAGCTAGGCAGCCAATGTGTCCAACCAAAATTTAGAAACCCTGTTATTAAAAAAGAGGGAGAATGAATACTGGGAAGCATCTGGACATCTTTGCCTCTTCTCACTACACAGAGTTCCCAGAACCAGTGATGCTTCCTTTCTCCTTGGGCTTATCCCTTGTGTCAGATCCCTCATATCCCTATAGATAAACCCCATAGTCTTCTACCTCTTTGCCTGGTGTAGAAGATTCAATTTTCCAAAGAGGGCCATACCAATGTCTATCCCATCTCACATGTGTCCTTTCTCTTAATATGTTGTATCACTTTGATTTGCAAATACTGAACCACCCTTGTGTACCTGAAATAAGGTGCATTTAATCATTGTGAATGATTTTTTTAATGCATAGTTGGATTTTGTTTAGTAATTTTTTGTTCAGGATTTTTGCATCTATGTTCATTTGAGATGTTGGTATGTACTTTTCTTTTTTTGTAGTGTCTTCATCTGGTTTTGGTATCAGGGTAATGCTGGCCTGATGAAATGAATTTGTAAGCTTCCTTCATCTTCTATATTTTGGAATATTTCTAGAACAATAGGTATTAACTCTTCTTTATATGTTTGTTAGAATTCACCTGTGAAGACATCTGATTCTAGATTTCTGTTTGTTAGGAATTTTTGAATACTGTTTCAATGTCATTGCTAGTAATTGGTCTGTGTAAATTTTACATTCCTGATTCAGTTTTGGAAATTTATGTTTCTAGGAATTTTTTCATTCCTGTTATATTCTGCTTTCTGTTGATATATAAGTTTACATGATATTCCCAATTTGTGTTTCGTGTACCTGTGATGTCAGTTGTTATTTCTCCTCTTTTATATATGGTTTTATTTACTTGAGTTTTCTCTCCTTTGGTGAGTCCGACTAAAGGTTCATCAATTTTACTGATGTTTATCAAAGAACTAGATCATGGTTGCATTGACCTATTGTGGGTTTGGGGGGGTGGAGGTGGTCTCCATTTTACTTGTTTCTGCTCTAATCTGTTATTTCCTTTTTTCTGTTGGTTTTGCACTTTTTCTTTTCTACCTCCTTTAGATACAAGATTAGGTTATTAGAGATTTTTCTTGCTTCTTGAGGTATGCCTGTGTTTCTGTAATCTTCCCTCTTAGAATTCTAGCCTTTCACCACATTCCAAAGATTCTGGACATTGCGTTTTCATGTTATTTGTCTTCATGTATTTTGTATTTCCTCTTTATTTCTTTTAGGCACATTCAATGTTTTCTTTCTCTTTCTCGTCTTCAGCTTGGTTGTTCTCCATTACTGTATCTTCCCAGTAACTGATCCATCCTTCTGTGTCCTGTAATCTGCTATTGATTCCTGGTAGTTTTTTGGTTTTGTTTTTTTTTTTTTTTTTTTCCCCCCAAATACTGAGATACCTCCATTTCATTTAGGTCTTGGCTGTGGTTTTGTTCTCATTTCATTTGAGATGTGTAGTCCTCTGTCTCCTCATTTTGTTTAACTATCTGTGTGTGTTTCCTTGTATTCGGAAAGTCAGCTTTTTATCCTGATCTTGAAAGTAATAGCCTTATGAAGAAGAGGTACTGTGGTACCCTGTAACACAATTTCCCCTGTTCTCCAGAGCCAGGAACTTCAGGCCTGTCTCCACTGCAGATTGCTTGCTCCCTCCTGTTGTGGCTGAACCTTGTTTGCCTTTTGTCCAGTAAGCTGCAGTGGCCCACTTTGCTTGTTGTGTGCATTTGGTCCCTGTGCTGTCAAGGGGCCAGTCTGGAGCCACCAAGGTATTTGTAGTTGGGCAGCATCAACAGTCAACCAGATGCCTGCCCTCAGTCCATCTGCTGGGGCTGCAGTTGCACTGATGATTATCGGGGCACTGTCTTTGCAATGCCAGCTATAAGGTTCAGCTGCTGGGACTGAGTGTGCCCTGGTGTGTGTGATTATCTTTCCTTCTTCCTAGGGCAGGAGTCTCTTTAGAGTGACACAGGTTCTTGCCATATCTGCTTGCAAGGTATTTCATGGCACGAGTTCCTTTGGCAGGATGGCTGCTAAGCGTGGCAGATTGGATAGGGTAGATCTGAAAGGGAGCACTGTAGCAGGGCACATGATGGTAGCAATACAGGTGGAAGAGTGCTCCTGCTAGTTCCTGCAAGTGGCCTGCTGTCTAGACTGAGGCGGGGATTCTTGGAGAAGTCTCCTAAAGATCCCAGGCTCTTCTCAAATTGTTACTTTTATATTGTATTTCAACTGGGTTGTTATGCTTTTTTTAAGGTTGTTATGCTTCAATTTCATATCTCTTTCTGCCTCTCTTAGAGCTAAGTCTGCTGATTTTTAAAGTACCTAGAGTTAAGCCTGATTGAAATAAATGAATGAATAAATAAATAAATAACTCGCTCACTCGCTCCTCTGCTTCTGAAAGCCAAATGTTATGCAGACTCATCTTCCTAGTGTAGGTTCTCCCCCCACCCCAAGCCTGAGGTGCTCCTTCTCTATGATTGTGGGGACCCTCTAATTTGTGGTTAGTCTCTCTGTGGGGGTTGGTTCCTGACTGCATCTTTGCCCCTGTTACTCTTTTTGTGATATGGCCCTCTCTGTATGATTAACGGTAGAAAGTCTATTCTGCCAGTCTTCAGGATGTTTTCAGAGTTAGTTGTTCTGATGTGGCTGTTAACCTTGTTGTGTCCATGGGGCAAAGTGAGCTCAGGATCCTCCTGTCGTGTCATCTTCCCAGAAGTCCTCAATATATGAATTCTTATTGAATCAATAACTTACCCACATCTACAAAGTCTGCTTCTTCTAATCCAGTTTGCACATCACTATCCTATTAAGTCTAAAACATTTTCATCACGTTACTTCCTTGATAAACCTTGGTTATTTCCCACTGCTTTCACTAGCATTTCAGAAACTGTCCTCAAGCTATGCATCATTGTTCAAGTTCTAAAAACAGTTTTGTGTTTTTTTTAGTTCTGTGAGTAGATTGAAGTAAGAATATATATCCTAATATATCCTAAAGGGATTCCACACAGAAATCTTTTTACTTGCAATACATTACTTACGGTGTCATGTAAGATGACCAGGGGAAGAAAACCTTCCCTGGTTTTCTTGCCCTGTTTTTCTTTTATAACTTCATCTCTTATTACTCCCCAGTTTATATATTCTCAAGGCTAACCATATAACGTATCATAAATGAAAAATGTGTCATTCAAAACGTATAGATTGCTGAATATATAAAGAATTTTTATAGAGATCAATTGGAAAAAGACAACCAATAAAAAACCAAATTTTTTTTAAGTAGGCTCCATACCCAGCATGGAGCTTGAACTCACAACCCCAAGATCAAGAGTCGCATGCTCCATCTACTGAATCAACTAGGTGCCCCAGAAAATTCTTTTTAGAAATGCGTATGAACAGGTATTCCAAGAAGAGAAAACCTAAATAACCAGCCAACACATAAAGATATACTCAAATCTACTATTAATATGGGATATTTCTTTTCTTTAAAGAAACTTAGATTTTCAGTCTTTAAAACTCATCTTCTTCAAAATACCTGAAATCTTTGTTAGAAGGTGGGGGAGAGACATTAAAGTATCCCCCAAGCTAAGGCACTTTGAGACCAGAAAACAAAGCACGCCAGTTCATACAGTTTACAGAGTTTTATTCAGGGTAACTTACAGGTGGGATCAGACAGAGGGCAGTCCACAGCAGCTAAATAGTTATTCTCTGTAAAACCCATACCTTAGTGCATTGATTTTATAGAGCAAGGAGACAAGGACAAAGGTCATTATAGTGAGATCAAAGGGTTTACATGTACTTCAAAGGGCATGCATGCACCTAATTGACAGCTAACCTTCAATTAGATCTTGGGGCACCACCTGTACATCAGAAAGAGGAAAGAAATACTATGTTATCTCTAACAGATTTATGGGAGGCCAGAACAAGCCTTTCCCTGTCCCAGCCTTGTAGGCATTTCTACCATACGTATTTTAATCTCTGAAGAATCTGGAACATGTGGCCCTAAGAGAGGTGATTCAGCAAACATGAACAAAATGAAAGACCAAAATTAGAGTCCATATTGTCAGTACTCCTGCAATGTTTTACTTTGTGAACTGACTCCAGTCAGTCATTAATGGCTATCTAGATCTAGCCTTATTGGCTTAGTGTGATCTGCAGATCAGTAGCATCAGCATCATCTGAGAATGTGTTAGAAAGGAGGAATCCTGAGCTCCACGCCAAACATTACGAATCAGATTCTGCGTATTAACAAAGATCTCAGGTGATTCTTAAATACTTAAAACTTTGGGAAGTATTAGACTAATTTGGGTTGAGAATCATGAGACAGGGTCTGTTAATCATGAAAGAAGTCCATGATTGATGGGTGATGTCTATCATAGGTCTGCAAAAGGGATATGGTGGCACTTTAGATCTAGTGGTGGGGCAGCCATTCTATCATACCCATTTCTACTCATTTAGTTCTAGCAAAGTATTAAAAAATATTTTTATTGTCAACTAATTCTGCAGCAATTATCCCTTTAAACAAAACTGCTCTATTTTTTTGTTTTATTTTCTACTTTGTTCTTTTCTAGATCTTTTTAAATTTTTCACAAGGTAAGATATTTGTCAAGATTTAAAAAATGTGGTCTGTTCTTCTGTAAGAATTTAATCCATATTAACTCCTGTGGCTATAAACAGGACATTAGGTCACATTGGTTGATATGAGATTTTTTTTTCCCAGTCCATTAATATTTTGTGCCCTCAGGTAACTGCAGTTGAATGGCCCTCTCCAAAGGTAACCACTATTAAGTTCAGTATCTTTTAGATCTTTTTTCCTGTATTTAAAAACATAGGGACACCTGTGTGGCTCAGTCAGTTAAACTTCTGACTTCAGCTCAGGTCATGTTGTCACGGTTCATGAGCTCAAGCCCTGCGTCAGGCTCTGTGCTGACAGTTCAGAGCCTGGAACCTGCTTTGGATTCTGTGTCTCCCTCCCTCTCTGCCCCTCCCCCACTCGCACACTGTCTCTCTCAAAAATAAATAAGCATTAAAAATTAAAAAAAAAAAAAAAGATTCTCTCTCTCCCTCTACCCTTCTCCTAGCTTATGTGCTCTCTTTAAAAAAGAAAAATAAACTTAAAAAATAAAAGCATAAATGTAAGAATGTAGAATAAATGTCACATAGACTATTTTTGACTTACCTTTTTCTTTTAATGTGTCCTAGACTTTGTTCAACATCAGTAAGCATTTATTGTATTTTTTTAATTCAAATATTAATATACAATGTTATATTAGTATCAGGTGTACAATATGATTTAAACCAAAAAATGTGGTTTTCTATACATTATTCCCTGTTCATCAGATAAGTGTACTCTTAATCCCCTTCACCTATTTCACCCTTCCCTCCCAACCACCTTCCCTCTGGCAACCACCAGTTTTCTATATTTAAGATTCAGTCTCTTTTTTCCCTTATTTGTTGTTTTGTTTTTTAAATTCCACATAAGAGTGAAATCATACAATATTTGTCTTTGACTTATGTTGTTTATTATTATACCCACTGCATCCATCCATATGTTGCAGACGGCGAGATCTCATTCTTTTTTATTGTGAAGTAATATCCCATTGTGTATATATACACCACATCCTCTTATCCATTCATCTGTTGATGGACACTGAGTTGCTTCCATATCTTGGCTATTGTAACGAATCAGTAAGCATAGGGGTGTGTGTATCTTTTCGAATTAGTGTTTTTGTTTTCTTTGGTTAAATACCCAGTACTGGAATTACTGAATCATATGGTAATTTTGTTTTTTATTTTTTGAGGAAATTCCATACTGTTTTCCACAGTGACTGCACCAGCTTGCATTACCACCAACAGTGCATCTTTCACAAGTGTACCTTTTTCTCCACATCCTCACCAAATTTATTATTTCTTCAGTTTTTATGTTAGCCATTCTGACAGGTGTAATGTGATAGCTCATTGTGGTTTTTGATTTGCATTTCCTTGATGATTAGTGATGTTCAGATCTTTTCATGTGTCTTTTGACCATTGTCTTTGGAGAAAATGTCTGTTCTCTCCGTGTTTTAATTTGATTTGGCAGGGCAGGGTGGGGGGAGGCAGGTGTTTGATGTTAAATTATGTAAGTTCTTTATATATGTTGTATATTATTATTCTCTTATCAGAAACATTATTTGCAAATGTCTTCTCCCATTCAGTATGCTGCCTTTTTGATTTGTAGTCCTTTTGTTGATAGTTTTCTTCACTGTGCAAAAAAGCTTTTTATTTTGATATAGTCCCAATAGTTTAATTTTGCTTTTGTTTCCCTTGACAAAGGATATCTAGAAAAATGTTTCTGTAGCTGATGTCAAAGCAATTACTGCCTGGTTTTTTGGGTTTGTTTTTTTTTCCTGCCTGTTTTCTTCTAGGAGTTTTATGGTTTCAGCTCTCACATTGAGACCTTTAATCCATTTTGAGAGTATTTTTGTATATAAGAAAGTGGTCCAGTTTCATTTCTTTTGCATGCAGCTAACCAATTTTCCCAACACTATTTGTTGAAAACTATCTTTTTCCCATTACAAATTGTTGCCTCTGTTATAAATTAATTGACCATAAAAGTGTGAATTTATTTCTGGACTCTCTATTCTGTTGCATTGATCAATGTGACTGTTTTTATGCCAGTGCCATACTGCTTTGATTACTGACTTCGTGGTATATCTTAAAGTCTGGGATTGTGGTACCTTCAGTTTTGTTCTTTTTCACAATTGCTTTGGCTGTTAAAGGTTTTTTGTGGTCCCATACAAATTTTAGGATTATTTGTTCTTGTTCTGTGAAACTTCTGTTGGTAATTTTGGTAGGAGTTGCGTTAAATCTGTAGATTGCTTTAGATAATATGGACATTTTTAACAATATTGGTTCTCCAAATCCATGTGCATCATATATCTTTCAATTTGTTTGTGGAATCTTCAGTTCTTTTATCAGTGTTTTACAGTTTTCAGAGTATGAGTCTTTTACCTCTCGGTTAAGTTTATTCCCAGGTATTTAATTCTTTTTGGTGCTAGTATAAATGGGATTGTTTTCTTAATTTCTCTCTCTCCTTTTATTAGTATATAGAAATGTTACAGATTTCTGTGTGTATAAACCATATACACAATATATGTATTGTGTATATATATGTGTGTATATGTAAATATGATGTGCAATTGCTGGTGTGTGTGTGTATATATACACACTTATGTGATCCAGCAATTGCACATCTAGATGTTTACCTAAACAATCCAAACATACTAATTAAAAGTGATACATGCACCCCAATGTTTATAGCATTATCTACAATAACCAAATTATGGAAACAGCCCAAGTACTGTTAACTGATAAATGGATAAGGAAGATGTGGTGTGTATGTATATGTACATATATATATATATATATATATATATATATATATGCAATCGAATACTCCTCAGCCATAAAAAAGAATGAAATCTTGCCATTTGCAGTGACATGGGTGGAGATAGCATTTGCTAAGTGAAGTAAGTCAGAGAAAGACAAATACCATATGATTTCACTCATGTGGAATGTAAGAAACGAACAAAGCGAATTTTTTGGTTGCTGATTCAGTGTCATTGCTAGTAACCAATCTGTTTATATTTTCTATTCCTGATTCAATTTTGGAAGGTTATTGTGTTTTTAAGAATTTATTCGTTTCTTGTACGTTGTCCAAATTGTTGGCATATTATTTTTCCTAATACTCTCTTATAATCCATTGTGTTTCTGTGGTGTCATTATTTCTCCTTCATTTCTGATTTTATTTGAGTCTTCTTTCTTTAATGAGTCTGACTGAAGGTTTATCAGTTTTGTTGTTCTTTTCAAAGAACCAGCTCCTGGTTTCATTGATGTATTGTTTTTTTAGTCTTCATTTTATGTATTTTTGCTCTACATTATTTCCTTTCCTTGGCTTTGTTTGCTCTCCTTTTTCTAGCTCCATTAGGTGTATGGTTAGGCTGTTTGAGATTTTCCTTGCTTCTTTAGGTGGGCCTGTATTGCTGTATCTTCTTCCCTCTTAGAACAGGTTTTTGAGGAATCTCAAGATTTTGGACCATTGTGTTCTCATTTTTATTTGTTTGCATGTATTTATTTCCTCTTTGATTTCTTGGTTGACATATTCATTGTGTAGTAGCATTTTATTTAGCTTCCATGTATTTGTATTCTTTCCAATTTTTTTTTAACCTTGATTTGTAGTTTCAGTGTTGCAATGAGAAAAGATGCATTATGTGATTTCAGTAATTTTGAACTTATTGAGACTTGTTTTGTAATGTAACATCTTTTGAGAATATTCCATGTGCATCTGAAAAGAATGTATTCTGTTATTTTTGATTGGATGTTCTGAATGTAGGTTAGGTCCATCTGGCCCAGTGTGTCACTCAAAGCCATTAGTTCTTTGGTGATTTTTCTGGATGATCTATCCATTGATGTAAGTGGGGTATTAAAGTCTTCTATTAATGTATTGCTGTCACCTTCTTTTTGTTAATACTTGTTTTATGTATGTAGGTGCTTTCATGTTGGCTGCAAAAATATTTACAATTGTTACATCCTCTTGTTGGACTCTTCCCTTTGTAGTACCTTCTTTGTCTCTTTACAGTCTTTCTTTTAAAGTCTTTTTTTTTTCTGAAAGAACTATTGCTTCCCCAGCTTTCTTTTCACTTCCATTTGCATGGTAAAGTTTTTCCACCCCTTCACTTTCAATCTGCCTGTGTCCTTTAGTGAGTTTTTTCACACAGCATTTAGGTGGATCTTGCTCTTTCATCCATTCACTCACCCATCTTACTGTTTTGATTGGAACATTTAGTCCATTTACATTCAAAGTAATTATTAGTATGTACTTATTACCATTTTGTTGATTGGTTTTGGTTGTTTTTGTAGTTCTCTGTTGCCTTCTCTTTCTTATGGTTTTTGGCTTTCTTTAGTGATATGCTTGGATTTCTTTATTTTTTGCACATCTGTTATAGGTGTTTGATTTGTGGTTACCATTAGGTTCACATAGAACATCTTATATGTACAGCAATCTACATTAAATTGACAGTCACTTATGTTTGAACCCGTTCTAAAAGCATGAAGTTTTTACCCACCCCCACATTTTATGTATGTGATGTCATACTTGACATATTTTTATTTCTGATTTTAGTGACTGATTTTTATAGATATAATTGATACTACTTTTGTGTTTTAACCTCCATACTGGTTTTATAAGTGATTAATCTACTACTTTTATTGTTTGTATTTACCTGTAAGATTTTTTCCTAATTTTCTTATTCTGTGTTATGGCCTTTTCTTTCCACTCAGAGAATTCCCTTTAAATATCCTGCCATTCCTTTCTGGCCTGCAGTGTTTCTGCTTGGAAATCAGCTGATATCCTTATGAGATTTCCCTTGTATGTAACTATTTTCTTTGGAGGTTTAAAAATTCTCTTTATCACTCCTTTTTCCATTTTAATTACTATATGTGATGTTGTGGACCTCCTTCAGTTGATTTTGCTAGGGGTGTTCTCTATGCTGCTGGATCTAAATTTCTGTTTTCTTCCCCACACTTGTGAAATTTTAAGCCATTATTTCTTCAAATAAATTTTCCATTCCCTTTTCTCTTCTCCTTCCAGGATCTCTTTTAATACAACTGTTATTATACTTGATGGTGTCATTGAGTTCCCTAAGTTTCTTCATTTTTTTTAATTTTTTTTTTTTTATCTCCCGTTCAGTGTGGTTGCTATTACCTTGTCTTTCCAGTCACTGATCCATTCTTCTTCCTCCTCAACAATGCTATTCATTCCCCATAGTGTATTTTTTATTTCAGTTGTAGAGTCAATCTCTGACTGGTTCTTTTTATATTTTCTGTCTCTTTGTTGAAGGTCTCAATGAGATGCTACACTCTTTTCTCAAATCCAGTAAGTATATTTATGAGCATTTGAAATCTTTAGCAGGCATATTTTTTATCTCCATTTCATTTAGTTCTTTGCGTGGTATCATCCTGTTCTTTCATTTGGGACATATTCCTCTGTTTCTTCATTTCTGTGTTTGTTCCTATATATTTGGAAAGTAAGATACATCTCTCTTGATCTTGAAAGTAATGGCATTATGAAGAAGAGAGCTTGTGGTGCCTTGTGGCACAATGTCCCCTCTTCTCCAGAACTGAGCATTTTAAGGTTGTCTTTTATGTGGGTTTGGTGTACCATACTCTTGTGGCTCAGCTGCATTTGCCTTCAATCCATTTGGCTGCAAATGTCCATTTTGCTTGTGTGGGCAGGGTTTGGTCCCTGTCCAGTTCAGAGCCTGTTTGGGGCAGGAAAGGGCTTGTAGTTGGCAGCATCAGTGATCAGTCCAGATGCCTACTTTCAGCCCATTTGCAGGGGCTGCACAGAAGTGCAGGGTACTTTGTTTTGTTTGAGAGGCTCTTTTGGTTGGTGTGACCAACAGATGAAATGTCTGTCAGACTAGTGTGTGTAGTCATCTTCTCCACTCGCCATGGCAAGAATCACTTTGGAGTGATGATGGTCACTGTCAGGGCTGCTTACAGGATGAGAGACCTTGCCAGAGCTGTGTTGCAGGCACTCTTGCCCAGTGGAGCTGGTTGAATGGATTAAATCAATGCAGGGGTGAGCACGCGGTGTTAGCAGGCTATGTGGAGAGTGTTTACATTGGTTCCTACAAATGTCTGGGTATCTAGGCTGAAGTGGAAGTGAGAGGGATTGCACCTGCCAGCTCTTGTGTTCTCAGAGAAGTTTCCTACATATCCTTGTTTTTCCAACACTTCAACACAGGTTGAGATTAGTTTAAAAAAAAAATCTCCTTCATGTGTACCTCAGGCACTTTTCAAACTGCTGGTTCTATGCTGCCTCTAAGTGGGATTGTTTGTTGTTACATTCTCTATTTAAGGGTGGGAACTCAGTTTCCTATCACCCTCTGGCTCTCCCAGAGCTAAACCCATTAACTATAAAAACTCTTAAAGTTAAGCCCCACTGAGTTTCAAAGCCAGATGTTATGGGGACTTGTCTTCTCAGTGTGGGTCCCCCATGTCTGGTATGGGGTCTGTTCCTCTCCCTTCTCTGTGTTTGTCTCTCCTCTTTGGGGTTAGTCTCTCAGAGTAGTATGGTTTCCAGCTGCGTCTGTGCCCCTTCTACCCTGATTGGCCTCTTCTCTGTGATTAATTGTGCAGTCTATTCTGCCAGTGTTTGGCTTATTTCCTGGTTTAGTTGCACTGATATGGCTGTTAACCTAGGTGTTTCTGTGTTAGGGGGTGAGCTTAGGATCCTCCTCTGCTGTCTTCCCGGACTCCTTCCAAGATTTACTATATTCTTTTTATTGACTATTAGGTATTACATAGTATGGATTACTGTACTTTATTAAATCCTTCTCCTTAGAATTGATTTGCCTATGAGCTGAAAACAACACAAAACTAATTTATATTCACACAGGAAAGCAAATTCCAAAGATCTATCGGTTTTATAAAAAATACCTATTTGGAAGAAGAGTATTCTTTCAGTCCACCAATGCACTTGAGAAAATGGATTCATTTTGTTGTTCCTCTTCAGGCTCTCGAACAGTATGGCCTGATGAAACTATGGGCCCATTTGGACCTCAGGATCAGAGATTCCAGCTTCCTGGGAACATAGGTTTTGATTGCCACCTCAATGGGACTGTGTCACAGAAGAAAAGCCAGGTTCATAAAACTTTACCTGATGTTCTAGCAGAACCTTTATCAAGTGAAAGACATGAGTTTGTGATGGCACAATATGTGAATGAATTTCAGGTAAATTGTTAATATCCTTTATTCTGCTTCTCTAATTATTAACACTATATTAATTTCTGATAACTGTGAGCATGTTACTTGAATTGAAAAAGTTTTTAAAAATACCTACTTAGTTCCAACATTCTCAGAAACAACATACATAGTTTTTTAAAACTTGGCACTGTTCTATACATAATGTTGGCTATATAATTTTACTTTAGATTACAGTCTCTTTGGGGTCGCTTGGGTGGCTCAGTCAGCTGAGCATGTGACTTCATTTCAGCTCAGGTCATGAAATCAAGCCCCATGCTCAGTGTGGAGCCTACTTAAGATTCTCTCTCCCTGTCTGCCCCTTCCTTGCTCGCTCTTTCTTAGGAAACAAAAATAGAAAAATTAGATTACAATCTCTTAAGTAAATCTTCAAAAATACATTGTGTAATAACTGCTTATTCAAATATAATTTAGTTATTTCTATATTACTAGAAATATAGATTCCCTGTTTTTCACTTTTATAAATAATTTTTTTGTGGAGCAAATTCCAACTAGATTTACACTCCTAGGCATTTAAAACTTAAATGCCTGAGAACTCTGAAATTCTTGAGATCCAGTAAACTAAAAAAGATAGACTTAGAAAAATCAACTTCTGAGGTTTTTTTTTCTTTTTTAATACATTTTTAAACTGGTATTGCAGGGGCAACTGGCTGGCTCGGTCGGTAAAGCATTCAACTCTTGATCTGGGCATCTGTGAACGCAAGTTCCATGTTTGGCATAGAGCTTACTTTAAAAAAAAAAAAATTAAAACAATAAACAAACTGGTATTGCATTGTTGCTCACCTAAATGGAAAGTTACATGCAATTCAGAGTGTCTGCCAAACTCCTGATCCTCATCATTTTTTGAATTTCTGCGATGTTTCAGGCTGTTTGATCGAAGCCATAATATTAAGGAACAGCCCCTCACAATTACTATGGCTTATATCAGGTAACCTAACATTTGGAGACAGTTGACCTCTCTTGACACTTTTCTGTCTGCCTGCCAAACATCATTATTGCTTTAAAATACCCTAGATTTTATATGTCTAATACTTAGGGGTTTTTCCACCCCTCTGAAAACCTGTCCTCACTCCCATGTTATCAGTAACATAAGTGACTTAGTCATTCTCCCACTGTCCCAAGATTAGAATTCTGCCAAACTTGGCTCCCCTCTCTCCCCTATCTCCATATAGAGTGACAAAATTACATTGCTTCCATCTCTGATGTAGCTTTTTAATTATTTGTGTCCTTTCAGTCTCACTAATAAAGCCAGAGTTCAAGGCCTCCTTATCTCTCCTCAGTTCTTAGAGAGGCATTATAGTGAGATGGACTATGGAGATAGGATAAATTTGGCTTCACAGGTGTTTGCTCTTTCACTTAATTTTTTGACCTTGAGAAAACTACTTAAATGTTTCTTTATATGTAAGATGGGGATAATAATAATACCTAGCCCATAAAGTTGCTATGAGGATTAAATGTGAAAATGAACACAAAACACTTAAATACACTAAGTGACCCGTAAATATTTTAATTGCACCATTCTCTTTAACCATTGCATATGCTTGCACTGTTTATCTCTTGCTGGACTGTTTTTTCCTCCTCAGTTTCTAACCTGCTTTACCTAGTATTCTTTACAAACCACATAATACACATTAATTAACATGTAGCTCAAATATGAGGATTTCAACCTTTTCCTGATTTCCCCCAGCAAAGCATTTCCCCATTTAGACTGCCAAAAGACTTTCTTTGTAACTCTGTAGCACTTTTCATATTGCATTACATTTATTTGTTCATGCTGATTTTCTTCTACTAGCTCTTTTATACCTAAGAGTGAAGACTGGAATTTTTTTTTTTTTTTTTTTTTAACCATTGTAGGGCTGCTCTTGTTAGCTGATGTGTAGTAGGTGCCCAGTAAATTTCAGATGAATAAAAGCCTCATCCTGTAGGAGAATTTATGTTTAATCATGTTATTTTGTTAGTGCTATTTTCCCCCATTTTACAGGTTATAGAACAAAAGGACAAGTAGATATCAAAGTATCAGACAGGGTAACATTGTAAGACATAGTCATGGCATTTTAGTTTCTTAGCCAACTTCTACTCATACCAAGTCTTAGAATATTAATATATTTATGTGTTCATTTTTAAATTTTCAAATCTTTATTCATCATAGAGAAAAGTTTGGGTATATAACACAATTACCCCACAGCCAGTTAACTAGAATTTTTTCTAAAACCTTTCCAGGAAAGACAAGTTTATAACAGACCATATATTTTATTTGAACTCCAGATTTTATTTATATTTCTCATTCTTCTTAGGGTAATAATGTACCTATTGAACAAGAAATCAACAGTGCAGAAACTTACTTTGAAAATGCCAAAGTAGAGTGTGCAATCCAAACATGTCCAGAATTGCTGCGAAGAGGTATATTGTGCTTTTATACATTTTTACACTCATGTGTACTGCTAGGCAATGTCACTAATTTTCTAATGTGTTAAATAATGTATTCCATAGGAATTGTAATACTTTGTAACTTAATACTGTAATGTGTCTGGTCAGAAAAGATTACATGGCCGAGGTAAGGTCTTCCAAATGTCCCCTGACATCTGACCTCATGCTGGCATTAGATAAGAATAGAATTTTTAGTAACTTTTTCACTGAAGTTATTCTCCTTTTTATTACAGCTGTAATTTCATGAGCTAATACATAATATTGAGAAAAATCGTAACAAACTTTTTTTGAAAATTGTAAGATCAATAACAAGTAACCTTTACTTGCTCTTCAGAATTGACAGTAATATTTCAGCCCATCCAAGAGCTGAAGTTAATTAAAACTTCCATTTCAGTATCCTTTTCAAAAATAATGTGCATTTATAAATCCAATTTGGTATCACAATAATTTAACTTAATCACCATGTTTCTAAAGAAGTACTTTTATACACTGCTTCTTACAAAAAAATCTCCCTGAAATTTTTATTGTTATTTATAGATTTTGAGTCACTGTTTCCAGAAGTAGCCACCAACAAACTAATGATTCTGACTATAACACAGAAAACCAAGAATGATATGACTGTTTGGAGCGAAGAGGTAGAAAATGAAAGAGAAATGCTTTTAGAAAAGGTAATTCTTGGGGGCTCCTGGGTGGCTCAGTCAGTTAAGTGTCTTGACTCTTGGTTTCATGTCAGGTCATGATCTCACAGTTCATGAGCCCTAGCCCCATGTCAGGCTCTCTGCTGACAGCATGGAGCCTGCTTGGGATTTCTCTTTCCCTCTCTCTCTGCCCCTCCCCAACTTATGTGTGGTCTCTCTCTCAAAAAAAATAAACATTAAAATTAAAAAAAAAAAAAAAAAAAACATTTTCAATTGCTGACAATTTTATAATCTTATTTAAATACCAACATTTTAAGGTGATGGGTGTCTTTTTAGCCTTTATTCTCTGCTAATATATTTCAGTACTAAAGGACTTTTACATCTTTTCTGAGCATAAAAATGCCATGACTTTTTTGTAGTTATCTTTGAAAAACTTAGATTCTGTCCAGCAGTTCAATTTTTAAAAATTTATATGTTTTAGGAAAATTGAAAAATACAGTAAAAATGGCAAAAAAGTAAAACTCTTCATATCTGTATCTCTCTTTAAAGCATGTCAAGTAAGGGGTGCCTGGGTGGCTCAGTTGGTTAAGCATCTGACTTCGGCTCAGGTCATGATCTCACGGTCCATGAGTTCCAGCCCTGCATCAGGTTCTGTGCTGACAGCTCAGCCTGAAGCCTGCTTCAGATTCAGTGTCTCCCTGTCTTTCTCCCGCTCCTGCCTCATACTCTGTCTCTGATAAATGAATTAAACCTTAAAAAAAAAAATGTTTTTAAAGCATGTCAAATAAAAAATGGAAATTACTCCAGTTTTCAAGGAGTAATCAGTAACTACTACAGTACAGTAATAACATATTATAGACCCATATTTTTTTCCCTGTCCTTTTAACCAGATGTTTTGACACCCTTCCATAGCATTACACATAGATTTCATACTATGTAAAATCTGCATAAAATTGCATGGGCAAATTATAAATTTTTAATTACTTTAAAAATTCCCTTAGTAATTTATAAATTTAAAAAACTTTTTCTATTATAGGCAGTGAAAAAAGTATGTGCATAAACATGTATGCCCAAATATAAAATCGGTAGATTCCTAAGTAGGGAATTACTGAATCAGGGGTAATTTAAGTTTTGATAGATGGTGCCAATTTGCCCACCAAAAAAGATTCTCCTTGTATATATCCTGTCATGCTAGCTTACCCAGAATATTAGCGTTTCTTTTCATTTTCACGAACCTGAAAAATGGTAAATGCTAACTTAAAGTCTAAAGAGTTTGATGTTGGGTTATATCAGTTTCTACAAGATAGGAAAACATTTCTTTGCCCGAGTGACAAGTCAAGATTAACTCCATTAGGCGCCTTAGCTAACTATAATTGGAAAAATTCCCTTTACTAATTTTCATGTAAGATATTAGGAATTATTTTATATTTTCCTTATGACTGGATGTATGGTTCTTTTCATTAGTAAATTATAATTCACATACTCAACAGAATGTTTTAGGATAATGACTTCATCATACTAAAATGTCCCACATACAGCTTTGCTAATTAAATTTTATGTAGTAATAATCATGAGCAAGTTATATGCTAGTTAACAAGGAAGTTGCAGAGAGGGCAGGTCTTAAGACATTATCTGATTTTAAAGAGATCTGAATTTAGAGAGTTGAAATTTAAATAGACAATAACTCAGACATTTTCTATTTACATATTAAGGCAGTATCTAATATATACATTTACCATTACTATCATTAAGTCACTAGAGAGCTCTCACATGTGCATTGAATTATTGGTCCTAATTTCTCATCAGTTAAAGATTCTGAGCCTCATTTGATACTGACCCCAGTATAGTTGTGAGTTTTTTGTAACCAGTTTCAGGGCTTTGAAGTGCCATATTATTTTTAATTTTATAATGATTAAAGCTATTTTCTACAAAAAAAAAAAATTTTTCTGTTTTAGATACATTAGTGGTTATTTTAGAACCACACGTAGTTGACTGTCCCAGTAGATATTTTATGTTCTCTTGTTCAAATCTGTTGTAGTTTTTTTCCACCAGATGTCAGTGTTTGCTGTTGATGTGCAGAAATCTAAAGAGAAATACTTAAACTGATTCTTTTTATGATACTTTGGGATTCTTTTAGTTAACTTTTACAAACGTTTGTATTGTTTTGTTCTCCTTGTAGTTTTGTGTATGGCAGATCTGTTCATTAAATTGATATACTTTTTAATTACTTTTCTAGACCATATTCAGTAGTTTTCCTAAGAAATAGGATTAATGAAATGCAGTAATATGTGTAAATATTAAGTGTGAAAATAACCTAAAGAATACAATTTTTATTTAATGTTTTTCATTATTTTACAAGAAAGTGCTGGGAGAAAGTAAGTTAGCTTAAGTTTCCTCTGTAGCATGGATCAGCAAACTTTCTGTGAAGAGCCACATAATAAATTCTTAGGCTTTTATAGGTCATAGTCTCTACCCTTGTATTGTTAAAGTAGTCATAGACAGATATGGATATATTCCAGTGAAACTGTTAACACATACAGGCAGCCAGCTGGATTTGGCCTTCAGGCTGTAAATTGCTAACCTCTTATTTTAGGATATGGCCCATCTTCCTAAGGCTTAGACTTTTGGGCATCTCAGCTGAATGCCAGATGTGCTCAGCAAGGTCTGATCATCCTATGTTGTCCAGAAATCCATGTTACCTAGGACTGCACAACCCTGATTAACACCATTGAGCTCTCAGGCCCCAGCTGGCACTCTCTGTGAGACAGATTCCTCAAGAAATCTCACCTTGTGAGTGCACAGTTCTGCCCTTGGCTACTGAACCAGGGTGAATTGCTCTGTGGACTGCTTGAGAACCCCAGTGTGCATCTTTCTTCCAGTGCCCTAACCCACAAATTCCAGATGCTTCCGCAGTCCAGAACTTTTGCTTTCTACCTCCTTGGCTTAGTGACACCATCACTTTGGGATCTTCTCCTTTGCCCTGTGACAAACAGTGTTCCAGACAGAGAGCTGGAACACATATGGAAATCACTTGACTTGTTGCCCTTCTCCACAAGATTACAGTTTTAATTATTATTCAGGATTTAAAACTGTTGTATCTTACATTTTAGTCAGTTTTACAGCTTTTAGCAGGTGTTCACCAGATAGCAGATAACGTTTGGCATCTGTTATTCTGTTAATGGCCAAAAGTGGAACTGTGCCCTTGTTTTTAAACATTTATGGTTTGTCCTTTTTTTCTTTTTTTAAACACTCTGATCTGGTCCTAATATTTGTTACTTTTTCACTGTTTAGTCTGATAAAGCTAATAAAGATATCATAGGAATCACAAATGAGAATGGAAAGACCAAGATTTTGAATAAGATATACAGACACATGGTCTGTAATAATTATGTCCTGTACAAAAAATACAGAAAGGTGTAATGTGTATCATGACATGTATCATGACCATGAGTATGGATAGATGTATTTTTGAAAGACACACATTTTTAACATATGAATGAATAGTTCATGTCTTTTCATTATGAATATTTTGTTTTCCCTTTCTTACACTATAATACAAAATAGCAATTATATTTTCTAATTCATGACAAATTTGGGAGTTAACAGCACAGAACTGATTAGAAATTTTTCATAAAACAGGAAGCAATTTAGAAGAAAAATACACAATTTAGACTTTTTGAAGGAAGTAAAAGTGTTAAATGAACCATCAATCTTTTGGACTGGTAAAAATCTACAACTAATGATAAATTACGCTATAATCTTATCCAATTTTCTGAAGCAAAAGATATTTAAAAATTTGTTAAAAACTAAAACCCACAGAGATGCTATCTTCAGCATATTTGTGTCTTTTTTTAATGCAGTTCATTAATGGTGCTAAGGAAATTTGCTACGCTCTTCGAGCTGAAGGCTATTGGGCTGACTTTATTGACCCATCATCTGGTTTGGCAGTGAGTAATTACATTTTGAAAGCCAGGTTAATTTGAAGTAGGAATGTTTTTTATTATAAAACTATTTACAATATAAAATTGTTTATAACTTTGGTAGAAATAGATGATTTAAGACTTTTTTTTTAACCTCACAGTTTTACCCAGAGAATACCACTATGAGTCAGTTGCATTCACAACCTTTGAGGGACCACTATCACTTTTTATTATTTTTTACTCTAATAAATACTATTTGATTTATATTAATGAATTAGTGTGTTTACTGTTTGACAGTTACAAATACTTTTCGAATTAAAATATGGGTGTTACTAAACATTTATAAATGTTAACTTCCAAAAAATTACTTTTCCAAAATTATACTTTGAAAAAAATAAGAACCACTATTGTCACCCACATTCTGGGTGTATCTTTCAGTTACAGGTAAAAATGAAATTTTTTGTAGCTTATTTTCAAAGTCAAGTAACATGTAGTGTAGACTAGAAATGAAAAACTTAGTTTAATTCTAGATGTTTGGTTCTAGATAACGTGTATTTGCTAGATTATTGGTTTCACATTTCTAGAACGACAGGTATTAGATGAAGAGGTGTTTGGTCACATGCAGTACCTAAACTGCCCTTTTTATTTGATTTTTTTTAATATTTGGGGTGTTAAAATAGATACGTATTCATGTTTGCATAAAAACTGTTACATCATTGCCTTTCTTGCTAATGAATATGATTTTTATTTCCTCCAGTTTTTTGGATCATATACAAACAACACTCTTTTTGAAACAGATGAACGCTATCGACATTTAGGATTCTCTGTGGATGATCTTGGCTGCTGTAAAGTGATTCGTCATAGTCTCTGGGGTACCCATGTGTTTGTGGGAAGTATCTTCACTAATGCAACACCAGATAGCCATATTATGAAGAAATTAGGTGGAAACTAACAGCAATGTCAGCTTACTGGCAGTACTATTTGTACATAACATTTGGGTTGATCTATAAACACTGTCAAAAGCTTAAATTTTTAAAATTTACTTATTTCTGGGTATTTATTTCAACATTTATGGGTTTACAGCATTGGCAAGTGGTTTGTGATTTTTAAATCTCAAATGTTCATTCATATTATTGAATACATGTTGATCACATCCATGGATGTGGTAATTAACATGTAATTAGGACATGATCTCATATTGTTATTTCTTCCCTTTATTGGAAAAACCTGTTATTTTTCTCTAAAAATAAATCACATTTGGTTATGACAGTCTGTTTTTTCATTGCAATATTTTTAAGTTTTAGTTCTTTTAAAAGATGTGGTTTTTAAATAAATGCAGTTGAGAATTCTAGATTCATTGTAGCTTTAAATTTTCTTTATTACCTGTAAAGTGTTATGGTACAGGTGTATTACTTTGAGGTAGTGTCTGTACAGGAAAAGAAGAATAAGGGTAATACTACAATATGAATCTCATAAATACTTAAAAAAAAAGAATCCCTAACTCCTGGAGGCAGATAAATGTAGTTTGTTTTGACAAAATTTGCCTCAGCAGCTAAATCAAATATATTTCTCCATTTTAGCAAGATATAGAAACTATGATACTTTACAGAAATGCCTCATTTGTGGCTTTTTACAGCATTTTAAACATAGCATCATCAAAGATTTGTGTGGCTTTTGCCTGTAGGAATAGAGACAATCTCAGAAGAACCAAGTAACTTTTACCAAATCAATTAGTGAATTGGATTTTTTTCTGTATTTTTCAATTAAGTGACTTTTTAAAAGGAACACATGGAAATGATAAACTTTATTTCACACCTTGATTTAGAACTCTGCTTAGCTAACATGTAACTAAGTGTTGATTCAAAGAGAAATGGCTACAGAGTTTTCATTCATTATGAAAAATACAAAGCAGTATACCATATATAGCCTAGCATTGTGGAAAATATTTATTGAAGTATATATGCAAAAAAGTGCACCTATCATAAGTGCTCAATAAATTTTCATCTATGTAAGCAGCACCCAGATCAAGACAGAACATTACTGGCTCTTCCTCCTCTCACCTGCTGCATAAATTGGTTTTGTCTGTTTTCATGCTTTATTCGTATGAAACCATATATATAGTATGTTCACTTTTATGTCTGGCTTTCACTCAGCAATAGGAGATTTAATCCTTATCATGTATAATTATAAATCTGCATAGCTTTTGACTTCTCAGTGGTTCTGAATTGGAGCAGTTTTGCCTCATGGGAAATTTAGCAATGTCTGGAGATATTTTTGTCACAACTTGAGGCAGGCAAAGTGGAACGGGTGCTACTTTAGACATCTAGTAGGTAGAAGCCAGGGATGCTGTTAAACATCCTACAGTGCAAAGGACAGCTCCCACAAAAAAATAATTACTTGGACCATGGCCTTGCAGCACTCTGTTTCTAATGTGCATGTTACTTATTCAGGCATTTCCCACCTTGCACCATTGTTTGAGCCATGTTCTCTTGAAGTATCAACACTGGCTTTAACAATTAGGAAGTGCCATGTACTGGTTAAAAAGATCCTCGGGCTGTGGTTCTGTACTGTGTGCCGGGTGCCAAGGCTTCTTTTATCATGTTGCTTTGTAACAATTTCCAAAAACAACATGAGAAGCAGTAACTGCCAGTTAAATTTTTTTTTCAGAAATGTTACTGGTAAGATTCAGTTTTGGGAAATATAATCCAAGAGAATCTTACTGATAAATAGTAGAAAGTAGTGGACTTTTATGGACTGCAATAAGAAAAACATCAGTTTGATCATTTTTCACTTATTCAATGGACCCCATAAAGAAATCCATAAAATTATCCATCTTAAATATAAATTTGCTATTTAAAATGAAGGTGAGCCTTTGAAATTTAGACCTATCGCTGAGAAATAGGTTTTGTTGTGAAATTTGTATTTTGACAAGAACTGAGGAATTTTTATATAGATGTTAACCGTGGGAAGGAGTCATTCCAATCATCTGACCCACATCCCTCATTTTGTAATAGACAAAATGGAAACATATAATAGGAGCATGCATCGGGTTACACAACTAGTATTAAAACCCAGCACTGGAATTTGGAGTGATTCCAGTGTGCGTGGTGTGTGTGTGTGTGTGTGTGTATATATATATATATATATATATAGTGTGTGTGTGTGTATGTATTTCTATTTTGGCTCTTCATGGTCATTGATATTTTTAATCAGTTAATAAACTTGACAAAGAGTTGTGGAATTTAAACCAAAAGAACTTTCAGGTTAACACTGTTGCCACATTTCATAGATAAAGAAACTTCAAATTTCATTCTGTTGAACTCTGCATGCTCTGAATTTCTTTGAAAATGTATTGAAACCTATCTAAAAATTTCAATTACAGATACTACACTTCAAACAGTTCTCTGGCTTCAAATATAAAACTTTCATTTCTTTTTTGGACTTCTGTCACTTGTAACATCAATATAATCCTTACATTTAAACAGAATTCTGCTTTTAGTTCCAAATCTATTTCCTCTTCTTACAACTGGTTTTCATGTTGCTCCAAAGCAGGTTTTATCTACTTCTACACTATAGCCATTTTGAACTGGGTGATTGTTGTGGGAGCTGGCCTGTGCATTATAAGATGTTCAGCACCATCCTTGACCTCTACTCTCTAGATGCCAGTAGCAATTCCTGGTCATGACAAAAAAATCTGAAGACATTGCTGGATGGGGGGAAGGATGGGGAAGGGGACAAAATGCATATCTGCAAAAAACATTTAACATGGTGTCCTAAATTGATCCCAACAAACCTGCCCTCAGTTGAGAACCATTGAATGCACAGTCTGCTTCAGTGCTCCTCAACTCTGTACATTTGAAATACCTGGGAAGACGTGTAAGCAGACTGATGATTTGGCTGCCACACCCAAAGAGTGATTTTATTAGTGATGAGGCCTGGGAATCAGTATTACAGTTTCCAAGGTGCCTCAGATGTGCAGTCAGGGTTAAAACCATTAGTTTTTGAAACAGTAAATAAAGAGGCATGCATCTAAGAAAATAGAGCAGGATATGAGGGTAGATTTGATATATTGAGATAGAGGAAACAAAAATGAAGACTCTAATATATTCTGCATTAAGAGTGACCTAATCACTGAGTAGAGATGGCCCTAGAATAGGAGGTCCCTAGGCTCACCCTATCCCACATTACAACTAGATATCACTCACATCTGAGTAAACCAAAGAGCAATCTGAAGACTGGCAGAAAAAACACTAAATGTAGAGAAGCAGCCACATCTGAGAGGAGAGGAAAAGGCAGAAATGGTGGTCAGGAGCTGCCTGCAGGAGAGGGAGCAAAGACAGGGAAAAGCACCAGGGAACCCCCATGGAGAAGAAGAATCCCCATAATGACTGGCTTTGAAAACGGCACTTAATTCTGTGACTGTATAACAAACAGGACCTGGAGCATAGAGCTGTAAAAGTCAGCTGGTTCAGCACCCGGCCAAGGAAGGCAAGTGATAGCTGCGTCCCTGCCCTTAAAAAGACAACAGCTGTTGGAGAAGCACCACAGAATTGACACTTTGCACAATGTGTGGAAGAAACAGGAGGGAGCGTATTCCTTCTTCAGGAACAAAGTAGCAGGTGCCGTTATTCCTCCCCCATCCCCCAAACAAATACAAAGCCACCTGCAGGAGGTGGCCCTGCACAGATACTACCTAACCAGTTAGGAGTGGGACCTGCCTGTGAGTTCTGAGGACTCACCCACCCCAAGCCCGCTGGCCTCGGTACAAGTTTTGTTAATACCACATGCAGATGCTATGTGCTCCCAGCCACCACACAACATGCCCCGGTGGCCACTGCACTTTGGGGGATCTAGCCAAAGACTAGCAGCTGCTCAGCGCAAATTTAGACAACACTGCTGCCTGGGTCTCACACCGCATAGAGTAAGTACAGCCCACAACAGGCAGAGTCAGTACAGACGTCTGGATTTAAAAAGCGACCCATACAAATTAAAATTAGCAGGATGCAAGCAACACACGAGACTTCCTGCAGTTCCAGGTTTTGGTGAATGGGGGGGGGGGGGGGGGAACTGTACTGCAGAGGACTATAGGACCCCTACTTCATAAAGTGACTAATTTCAAAAGCGTAAGATGTGGCTAACTCCTCTAACAGAAACAGAGGTAGAGAAAATGAGACAGGCTATGTCCCCAACAAAAGGACAAAAATCACAGCAGGAGATCCAAGTGAAACAAATAAGTAATATGCCTGATTCAGAAATTAATGATCATAAAGATACTCACTGGACTTCAGAAAAGGGTGAAGGAAATCTGTGAGACCCTTGACAAAGAGGTAAAAAAAAAAAAAATCAGAGATAATAAATGCAATACCTAAAAATGCAATAGATGGAATAAACAGTAGGCTACAGGAAGCAGAGGAATGTATAAGTGACCTGGAGGATCCAGTAATGGAAAGCAATCAGGCTGAACAGGTGAAACACAAATACTGCATAATGAGAACAGACTTAAGAGGATTCAGTGACCCCATCAAGCCTAATAACATTCACATTATAGGGATCCCAGAGGAGAAAGAGAGGGAAGAAAATGTATTTGAAGAAATAAAAACTGAAAATTCCCAGTCTGGAGACGAACAGAGATTCAGATTCAAGAGGCACAGAGAGCCCCCAACAAAATCAACCCAAGGAGAGTCACACCAAGACACATAGTAATTAAAATGCAATAATAATAAAGAATTTGAAAGGTTGCAAGAGAAAAGACAGTTACCAAGGAAATCCCATAAGGCTATCGGCCGATTTTCAGGAGAAATTTTGTAGACCAGAAGGGAGTGGCACAATATATGCAAAGTGCTAAAAGGGTAAAATCTGCAGCCAGGAATACCAGCAAGGCCAACATTCAGAATAGAAGGGGAGATAGAGTTTCCCAAGCAAAAGTTAAATGAATTCATGACCACTAAACCAGCCCTATAAGAAAGGTAGGGATCTGAGTGGAAAACAAAAACCATAAGCAAGGGTAAGGAAAATAGGGAGCACAAATGCAAAAACAAGTATATCTAAAATCAGTCAAGAGAAGCACAAAATTAAAAGATACAGGGGCACCTGGGTAGCTTGTTGGGTTAAGTGTCCAATTTTGGCTCAGGTCATGATCTCATGGTATGTGAGTTCGAGCCCTGCATCGATCAGGCTCTTTGCCGTCAGCACAGAGCCCACTTCAGATCCTCTGTATCCTTCTCTTTCTGCCTCTCCCCCACTTGCACTCTCTCACGTATGCACACTCTCAAAAATAAACATTTAAAAAAATTTAGAGAATGTAAAATATGATACCAAATATCTGAAATATGGAGGGGAGAAGAATAAAGAATGAGTTCAAAATTAAGCAGCCATCAGCTTAATATAGAGTATGCAGATATTATATATAAACCAAATGGTAACCACAAATCAAAAACAGTAGTAGATATTCAAAAAAAATAAAGAGTAAGGAATGCAAGTATTTCACTAAAGTCAACTAATCATGAGAAAAGAGAGCAAGAGAAGAGAAGAACAGAGAGGAACTAAAAAACAACCATAAAACAAGTAACAAAATGGCAACAAATATATATCAACAATTACTTTGAATGTAAATGAACTAAATGCTCCAATCAAAAGACATAGAGTGACAGAATGGATAAAAAGAAAAAAGCCCCACCTATATGTTGCCTATGAGTCATTTCAGACCTAAAGAAACATGCAAATTCAAAGTGAAGCAATGGGGTAACATCATTCAAATGGATATGAAAAGAAAGCTGGAATAGCAATACTTAGACAAAATAGACTTTAAAACACAGGCTACATAACAAGGGACAAAGAAGGACACTATGTAATCATAAACAGTAGAATCCAACAAGATACAACAAGTGTAAATTTTTTAGAAAATTATAAATACTTAGGCACTCAACATGGGTGCACCCAAATACATAAAGCAGCTAATAACAAATATAAAGGAAGTAATCAACAGTAATGCAATAATAGTAGGGGATGTTAGCACCCCACTGACATGGATACATAGTCCAAACAGAAAATCAATAAGAAAACAGTGGACCAGAAGGATCTAACATATATTCAGAACATTTTATATGAAAACAATACATGTTCTTTTGAAGTGCACATGGAACATTCTCTAGAAGACATATTTAGGCCACAAAACAAGTGTCAACAATTTCAAAAGGATTGAAGTCATACCATGCATTTTTTTTCTGACCACAATGCTACGAAACTACAAATCCACTACAAGTGAAAATCTGGAAAGGACACAAATACATGGAGGTTAAATAACATACTAGTAAGCAATGAATGGTTTACCAGGAAATGAAAGAGGAAATAAAAAAAATACATGGAGACAAAAGAAAATGAAAACATGATGGCCTAGAATCTTTGGGATTCAGCAAAGGCTATTCTAAAAAGGAAGTTTATAGCAATACAGGCTTCCCTAAAGAAGCTAGAAAAATCCCAAATAAACAACCTATACTTACTTCTAAGGGAACTAGAAAAAGAACTATAAAACCCAAAACTAGAAGGAAGGAAATTATAAAGAATAGAGCAGAAATAAAACTAATAAAAACAATAGAAGAGATCAATGAAACCAGGAGCTGGTTCTTTGAAAAGAGCAACAAGATTGATAAACCTTAGCCAGACTCATAAAAAAAAATAGTAAATAAAATAGAACTCAAAAATCAGAAATGAAAGGGAGAAATAACAATTTACACCACAAAAATACAAGAGATTGTAAGAGAATATTATAAAAAATTATATGCCAACAAATTGGACAATGTAGAAGAAACAGATAACTTCCTAGAAACATATAACTCCCAAAATTGAATCAAGAAGAAATAGAAAATTTTAACAGATTATCTGCAGTGAAATTGAGTCAAAAAACTCCAAGCTGACAGAAGTCTAGGGCCAGACAGCTTCACCGGGGAATTCTACCAAACATTTAAAGAAGAGTTAATACCTATTCTCAAACTATTCCAAAAAGAGAAGAGGAAGGAGAAACTTCCTAATTCATTCTATGAAGCCAGAATTACCCAGATACCAAAACCAGATAATGACACTACAAAAAAATAGAACTATAGGCCAATATCTCTGATGAACATAGAGGCAAAAAATCTTTAACAAAACACTATCAAACCAAATCCAATGATACATTTAAAAAAATCACTCACCACAATCAAGTGGGATTTATCCCTGGGATGCAAGGTGGTTCAATATTCCCAAGTCAATCAATATGATACATCACATCAATAAAAGAAGGTATAAAAGCCATGTGATGATTTCAATAGAAGTAGAAAAAGCATTCGACAAAGTACAACATCTATTCATGATAAAAACCCTCAACAAAGTATGTTGAGGGGAAACATATCTCAACATCATAAAGGCTATATATGAAAAACCCACAGCTAATATCATACTCAGTAGTGAAAAACAAAGAACATTTCTTTCCCCAAAGGTCAGGAACAAGACAGGGATGTCCACTCTCACCACTATTATTTAACATAGCACCAGAAGTCCTAGACGCAGCAATCAGGCAAGAGAAGGAATAAAAGGTATCCAGATTGGTAAGGAAGAAATAAAACTTTCACTATTTGCAGATGACTTGATACTGTACATAGAAAGCCCTAAAGACTCCACCCAAAACCTACTACAACTGATAAATGAATTCAGTAAGGTTGCAGGATACAAAGTTAATGTACAGAAATACATGGCATTTGTATGTACAAATTATGAAGCAACAGAAAGAGAAATTAAGAAAACAATCCCATTTACAATTGTACCAAAGATAATAAAATATTTAGGAATAAACTTAAGGAGATGAAATACATATACTCTGAAAAGTATAAAACACTGATGAAAGATATTGAAGAGGACACAAACAAGTAGAAAGATATTCTATGCTCATGGATTAGAAGAACAAATAATGTTAAAATTTCCATACCATCCAAAGCAATCTACATATTTCATGCAATCCCTATCAAAATACCAGCAATGAGGAGGTTGGAGGGAAGATGGCGGCGTAGGAGGAGGCTGGGCTCACCACGAGTCCTGCTGATCACTTAGATTCCACCTACATCTGCCTAAAGAACCCAGAAAACCGCCAGAGGATTAGCAGAACGGAGTCTCCAGAGCCAAGCGCAGACGAAAGGCCCACGGAAGAGGGTAGGAAGGGCAGCGAGGCGGTGCGCGCTCCACGGACTGGCGGGAGGGAGCCGGGGCGGAGGGGCGGCTCGCCGGCCAAGCAGAGCCCCTGAGTCTGGCTGGCAAAAGCAGAGGGGCCGGACGGACTGTGTTCCGACAGCAAGCGCGACTTAGCGTCTGGGAGGTCATAAGTTAACAGCTCTGCTCAGAAAGCAGGAAGGCTGGAGGACAAAGGGAGGGAGAGCTGCTGAGCCCCCGGACAGCAGAGCTCAGCTTGGCGGGGAACAAAGGCGCTCGCCAGCGCCATCTCCCTCGCCCATGCCCCAGCCAAAATCCCAAAGAGAACCAGTTCCTGCCAGGGAACTTGCTTGCTCCGCGCAAACACCCAACTCTGTGCCTCTGCGGAGCCAAACCTCCGGCATCGGATCTGACTCCCTCCCGCTGCCACAGGGCCCCTCCTGAAGTGGCTCACCTAAGGAGAAGGGAGCTAAGCCTGCCCCTCCTGCCCCCGTGCACCTTGCCTACCCACCCCAGCTAATACGCCAGATCCCCAGCACCACAAGCCTGGCAGTGTGCAAGTAGCCCAGAGGGCCACGCCACCCCACAGTGAATCCCGCCCCTAGGAGAGGGGAAGAGAAGGCACACACCAGTCTGACTGTGGCCCCAGCGGTGGGCTGGGGGCAGACATCAGGTCGGACTGCGGCCCCGCCTACCAACTCCAGTTATACACCACAGCACAGGGGAAGTGCCCTGCAGGTCCTCACCACTCCAGGGACTATCCAAAATGACCAAACGGAAGAATTCCCCTCAGAACAATCTCCAGGAAATAACAACAGCTAATGAACTGATCAAAAAGGATTTAAATAATATAACAGAAAGTGAATTTAGAATAATAGTCATAAAATTAATCGCTGGGCTTGAAAACAGTATACAGGACAGCAGAGAATCTCTTGCCACAGAGATCAAGGGACTAAGGAACAGTCACGGGGAGCTGAAAAGCGCTTTAAACGAAATGCAAAACAAAATGGAAACGACGACAGCTCGGATTGAAGAGGAAGAGGAGAGAATAGGTGAACTAGAAGATAAAGTTATGGAAAAAGAGGAAGCTGAGAGAAAGAGAGATAAAAAAATCCAGGAGTATGAGGGAAAAATTAGAGAACTAAGTGATACACTAAAAAGAAATAATATACGCATAATTGGTATCCCAGAGGAGGAAGAGAGAGGGAAAGGTGCTGAAGGGGTACTTGAAGAAATTATAGCTGAGAACTTCCCTGAACTGGGGAAGGAAAAAGGCATTGAAATCCAAGAGGCACAGAGAACTCCCTTCAGACGTAACTTGAATCGATCTTCTGCACGACATATCAGAGTGAAACTGGCAAAATACAAGGATAAAGAGAAAATTCTGAAAGCAGCAAGGGATAAACGTGCCCTCACATATAAAGGGAGACCTATAAGACTCGTGACTGATCTCTCTTTTGAAACTTGGCAGGCCAGAAAGGCTTGGCACGATATCTTCAGTGTGCTAAACAGAAAAAATATGCAGCCGAGAATCCTTTATCCGGCAAGTCTGTCATTTAGAATAGAAGGAGAGATAAAGGTCTTTCCAAACAAACAAAAACTGAAGGAATTCGTCACCATTAAACCAGCCCTACAAGAGATCCTAAGGGGGATCCTGTGAGACAAAGTACCAGAGACATCACTACAAGCATAAAACATACAGACATCACAATGACTCTAAACCCGTATCTTTCTATAATAACACTGAATGTAAATGGATAAAATGCACCAACCAAAAGACATAGGGTATCAGAATGGATAAAAAAACAAGACCCATCTATTTGCTGTCTACAAGAGACTCATTTTAGATCTGAGGACACCTTTAGATTGAGAGTGAGGGGATGAAGAACTATTTATCATGCTACTGGAAGCCAAAAGAAAGCTGGAGTAGCCATACTTATATCAGACAAACTAGACTTTAAATTAAAGGCTGTAACAAGAGATGAAGAAGGGCATTATATAATAATTACAGGGTCTATCCATCAGGAAGAGCTAACAATTATAAATGTCTATGCGCCGAATACCGGAGCCCCCAGATATATAAAACAATTACTCATAAACATAAGCAACCTTATTGATAAGAATGTGGTCATCGCAGGGGACTTTAACACCCCACTTACAGAAATGGATAGATCATCTAGACACACAGTCAATAAAGAAACAAGGGCCCTGAATGATACATTGGATCAGATGGACTTGACAGATATATTTAGAACTCTGCATCCCAAAGCACCAGAATATACTTTCTTCTCGAGTGCACATGGAACATTCTCCAAGATAGATCATATACTGGGTCACAAAACAGCCCTTCATAAGTTTACAAGAATTGAAATTATACCATGCATACTTTCAGACCACAATGCTATGAAGCTTGAAATTAACCACAGGAAAAAGTCTGGAAAACCTCCAAAAGCATGGAGGTTAAAGAACACCCTACTAACGAATGAGTGGGTCAACCAGGCAATTAGAGAAGAAATTAAAAAATATATGGAAACAAACGAAAATGAAAATACAACAATCCAAACGCTTTGGGATGCAGCGAAGGCAGTCCTGAGAGGAAAATACATTGCAATCCAGGCCTATCTCAAGAAACAAGAAAAATCCCAAATACAAAATCTAACAGCACACCTAAAGGAAATAGAAGCAGAACAGCAAAGGCAGCCTAAACCCAGCAGAAGAAGAGAAATCATAAAGATCAGAGCAGAAATAAACAATATAGAATCTAAAAAAACTGTAGAGCAGATCAACGAAACCAAGAGTTGGTTTTTTGAAAAAATAAACAAAATTGACAAACCTCTAGCCGGGCTTCTCAAAAAGAAAAGGGAGATGACCCAAATAGGTAAAATCATGCATGAAAATGGGATTATTACAACCAATCCCTCAGAGATACAAACAATTATCAGGGAATACTATGAAAAATTATATGCCAACAAATTGGACAACCTGGAAGAAATGGACAAATTCCTAAACACCCACACTCTTCCAAAACTCAATCAGGAGGAAATAGAAAGCTTGAACAGACCCATAACCAGTGAAGAAATTGAATCGGTTATCAAAAATCTCCCAACAAATAAGAGTCCAGGACCAGATGGCTTCCCAGGGGAGTTCTACCAGACGTTTAAAGCAGAGATAATACCTATCCTTCTCAAGCTATTCCAAGAAATAGAAAGGGAAGGAAAACTTCCAGACTCATTCTATGAAGCCAGTATTACTTTGATTCCTAAACCAGACAGAGACCCAGTAAAAAAAGAGAACTACAGGCCAATATCTCTGATGAATATGGATGCAAAAATTCTCAATAAGATACTAGCAAATCGAATTCAACAGCATATAAAAAGAATTATTCACCATGATCAAGTGGGATTCATTCCTGGAATGCAGGGCTGGTTCAACATTCGCAAATCAATCAACGTGATACATCACATTAACAAAAAAAAAAGAGAAGAACCATATGATCCTGTCAATTGATGCAGAAAAGGCCTTTGACAAAATCCAGCACCCTTTCTTTTTTTTTTTTTTTTTTTTTTTTTTTTCCAACATTTTTTATTTATTTTTGGGACAGAGAGAGACAGAGCATGAACGGGGGAGGGGCAGAGAGAGAGAGGGAGACACAGAATCGGAAACAGGCTCCAGGCTCCGAGCCATCAGCCCAGAGCCTGACGCGGGGCTCGAACTCACGGACCGCGAGATCGTGACCTGGCTGAAGTCGGACGCTTAACCGACTGCGCCACCCAGGCGCCCCTTCCCTTTCTTAATAAAAACCCTTGAGAAAGTCGGGATAGAAGGAACATACTTAAAGATCATAAAAGCCATTTATGAAAAGCCCACAGCTAACATCATCCTCAACGGGGAAAAACTGAGAGCTTTTTCCCTGAGATCAGGAACACGACAGGGATGCCCACTCTCACCGCTGTTATTTAACATAGTGCTGGAAGTTCTAGCATCAGCAATCAGACAACAAAAGGAAATCAAAGGCATCCAAATTGGCAAAGATGAAGTCAAGCTTTCGCTTTTTGCAGATGACATGATATTATACATGAAAAATCCGATAGACTCCACCAAAAGTCTGCTAGAACTGATACATGAATTCAGCAAAGTTGCAGGATACAAAATCAATGTACAGAAATCAGTTGCATTCTTATACACTAACAATGAAGCAACAGAAAGACAAATAAAGAAACTGATCCCATTCACAATTGCACCAAGAAGCATAAAATACCTAGGAATAAATCCAACCAAAGATGTAAAAGATCTGTATGCTGAAAACTATAGAAAGCTTATGCAGGTAATTGAAGAAGATATAAAGAAATGGAAAGATATTCCCTGCTCATGGATTGGAAGAATAAATATTGTCAAAATGTCAATACTACCCAAAGCTATCTACACATTCAATGCAATCCCAATCAAAATTGCACCAGCATTCTTCTCGAAACTAGAACAAGCAATCCTAAAATTCATATGGAACCACAAAAGGCCCCAAATAGCCAAAGTAATTTTGAAGAAGAAGACCAAAGCAGGAGGCATCACAATCCCAGATTTTAGCCTCTACTACAAAGCTGTCATCATCAAGACAGCATGGTATTGGCATAAAAACAGACACATAGACCAATGGAATAGAATAGAAACCCCAGAACTAGACCCACAAACGTATGGCCAACTCATCTTTGACAAAGCAGGAAAGAACATCCAATGGAAAAAAGACAGTCTCTTTAACAAATGGTGCTGGGAGAACTGGACAGCAACATGCAGAAGGTTGAAACTAGACCACTTTCTCACACCATTCACAAAAATAAACTCAAAATGGATAAAGGACCTGAATGTGAGACAGGAAACCATCAAAACCTTAGAGGAGAAAGCAGGAAAAGACCTCTCTGACCTCAGCCGTAGCAATCTCTTACTCGGCACATCCCCAAAGGCAAGGGAATTAAAAGCAAAAGTGAATTACTGGGACCTTATGAAGATAAAAAGCTTCTGCACAGCAAAGGAAACAACCAACAAAACTAAAAGGCAACCAACGGAATGGGAAAAGATATTTGCAAATGACACATCGGACAAAGGGCTAGTATCCAAAATCTATAAAGAGCTCATCAAACTCCACACCAGAAAAACAAATAACCCAGTGAAGAAATGGGCAGAAAACATGAATAGACACTTCTCTAAAGAAGACATCCGGATGGCCAACAGGCACATGAGAAGATGCTCAACGTCGCTCCTTATCAGGGAAATACAAATCAAAACCACACTCAGATACCACCTCACGCCAGTCAGAGTGGCCAAAATGAAGAAATCAGGAGACTATAGATGCTGGAGAGGATGTGGAGAAACAGGAACCCTCTTGCACTGTTGGTGGGAATGCAAATTGGTGCAGCCGCTCTGGAAAACAGTATGGAGGTTCCTCAGAAAATTAAAAATAGACCTACCCTATGACCCAGCAATAGCACTGCTAGGAATTTATCCAAGGGATACAGGAGTACTGATGCATAGGGGCACTTGTACCCCAATGTTTATAGCAGTACTCTCAACAATAGCCAAATTATGGAAAGAGCCTAAATGTCCATCAACTGATGAATGGATAAAGAAATTGTGGTTTATATACACAATGGAATACTACGTGGCAATGAGAAAAAATGAAATATGGCCTTTTGTAGCAACGTGGATGGAACTGGAGAGTGTGATGCTAAGTGAAATAAGCCATACAGAGAAAGACAGATACCATATGGTTTCACTCTTATGTGGATCCTGAGAAACGTAACAGAAACCCATGGGGGAGGGGAAGGGAAAAAAAAAAAAAGAGGTTAGAGTGGGAGAGAGCCAAAGCCTAAGAGACTGTTAAAAACTGAGAACAAACTGAGGGTTGATGGGGGGTGGGAGGGAGGGCAGGGTGGGTGATGGGTATTGAGGAGGGCACCTTTTGGGATGAGCACTGGGTGTTGTATGGAAACCAATTTGACAGTAAATTTCATATATTAAAAAATTAAAAATTAAAAAAAAAGATTGATAAAATTCTTAGTTGCAAAAATAAAATCTCTGAAAATGTCAAAAAAAAAAAAATACCAGCAATGATTTTTGATAGAACTGGAACAAAAAATTCCAAAATTTACCTGGAACCACAGAAGACCTCAAATAGCCAAAAGAATTTTTAAAAAGAAAAACAAAGCTGGAGGTACCACAATTCCAGATTTCAAGTTATACACTACATGTAATCAAAACAGAGGGATACTGGCATGAAAATAGGCACATAGATCAATGGAATAGAATAAAAAGCAAAAAAACCCCACAGTTATATAGTCAATTAATCTTGGACAAAGGAGGAAAGAACATGCAATAGGGGAAAAGCCTCTTCAACAAATGGTGTTGAGAAAACTCATGTTAGATGGCAACATGCAAAAGAATGAAACTGGACCACTGGCTTACACAATACACAAAGATAAATTCAAAATGGATTAAGGACATAAATGTAAGACCTGAAACTATAAAAATCCTAAAGATAGCACAGGCAGTAATTCAACAAAACTAGAAGGCAGCCTACAGAATGGGAGAAAGTATTTACAAATGACATCCAATAACAAGTTGGTATCCAAAATACATAAAGATCTTATACAACACCCAAAACCCAAATAATCCAATTTACAAATGGGCAGGGGCACCTGGGTGGCTCAGTCAGTTGAGGGACCGACTTCAACTCAGGTCATGATCTCACGGTCTGTGAGTTCAAGCCCCACGTCAGGCTCTGTGCTGACAGCTCAGAGCCTGGAGCCTGCTTCCGATTCTGTGTCTCCCTTTTTCTCTGCCCCCTGCCCAGTTCACACTTTGTCTCTGTCTCTCAAAAAGTGAATAAACATTTAAAAAAAAATGGGCAGAACACATGAAAAGACATTTCTCCAAAGAAGACATACAGATAACCAACAGACACAAGAAAAGATGCTTAATATTACTCATTATCAGGGAAATACATATCAAAACTACAATGAGATATCACCTTACCCCTGTCAGAATGACTGGAATAAAAAACACAAGAAAAAACAAGTATTGGAGAAGATGTGGAGAAAAAGGAACCTTTGTGCACTGCTGGTGGGAGTGCAAACTGGTGCAGTCACTGTGGATAATGGTATGGAGGTTCTTCACAAAGTCAAAAATGGAACTACCCTGTGATCCAGTAATCACATTACTGGGTATTTGCTCAAAAAATGCAAAAACATTAATTCAAAGGGACAGATGCAACCCTATGTTTATTGCAGCAATGACAATATTGTGGAAATAGCCCCAAGTGTCCATCAACAGATGAATGGATAAATAAGATATAGTGTACACACACACACACACACACGACTATTATTCAGCCATAAAACATGAAATCTTGCCATTTGCAATAATTTAAGAAAATTTAAGAATTTAAGAAAAAATGAGCAAAGAAAAAAGAGAGACAAACCAAGAAACAGACTGTTAACTCTAGAAAGCAAACTGGTGGTTATCAAAGGGAAGATGGGTGGGGGGATGGGTGAAATAGGTGATAAGGATTAAAGAGTATATTTATCATGAGGAGCACGGGGTAATGTAGAAAATAGTTGAGTCACTATATTGTGCAATGGAAACTAATATAACACTCTATGTTAACGATACTGGAATTAAAATTAAAATTTTTTAATTTGGGGCGCCTGAGTGGCTCAGTTGTTGAATATCTGACTTCAGCTCTGGTCATGGTCTTGTGGCTTGTGAGTTTCCAACCTCACACTGGGCTTGCTGCTGTCAACACAGAGCCCACTTTGTATCCTCTGTCCTCTCTCTTTCTGTCCCTCCCCCACTCATGCTCTCTCTCAAAAATAAATTAAAAATTTTTAATTAAAAAAAGTTTTAAAATAAAAAAAATTAAAATTTTTTTAAAAAAGAGTGACCTAGTCAAGTCCAAATCAATTCAAGGATTTGTTCAAGCCCCACTTCCTCTATGAAGCCTTTTCTAACTACCTCATTCTTCACTGACCTTTTCTTTTCCTTCATCTGTATAGCACCTGGTTTACACCACACCATTTTGCACTTGATTATATAATTGTACACGTTTTTTCTTTTAATTTCTTGTTGTCTTCAATTGTTTCTCTCATACCAAGAATCCAAATATCTACTAAATTTGAACACAGTACTAAACATGCCATGATAATCTTCATTCTCATCTTACTAGCCAAGATATTTTAAATTGTTTCATAAGTGTTTTATGCTCCCCACATTGTATCAATACATGTAAGCTATAACTTAATTATCCAGAAGATTAAAATTCAGGCTTTGAACATATGATTTCCAATCATATTTCCAAGCACTTAAAACCATGTTGCTGCTATAAAACTGTAGTAATTAAGACAGAGTGGTATTGGAACAAGGAGAGACTAACCAATGAATAGAGAAAGTCTAAGAAATAGACCTGTAAAAAAGTAGTCACTCGATTTATGACCAACAGGATACTGCCGTGCAGCTGGATCAGTTGGATATTTATATAGGAAACAAATATATTTTTGTTTTTACCTTCTACCATACTCAATCATTTCCAAATGCATTGTAAATCTAAATCATAGGGAATATAGTCAATGATATTGTAATTGCATTGCATGGGGATATGTGGTAGCTATATTTGCAGTGAACATCACATAACAGACTTGTTGAATCTCTATGTTGTATATCTGAAACTAATGAAAGATCATGTGTCAACTATACTCAAAAAATAAAAATTAAAAATAAAATATACAGAAACTGAATAAATACATGGGAAAAATTAAAGCTTTTAGAAGGGGAGAAAAAAGAGTCTTTGTGACCTTGCAGTAGGAAAGGATTTTGTTTTTTTTTAAACAGGATACAAGCCATACAGGATGGAAATTGATTGTGTCATATTAAAATTAAGAACTTTTAATTCATCAAAAGACATCATGAAGGAGAAGGCAATTAACAGAGTTGAAGACATGCATATACAACAGTCCAGCCATACACACACACACACACACACACACACACACACACACACACACACACTTCCAACAAAGGACTTATATCCAAAATATATAAGAACTTCTAAAGTCAGTGAAAAAAGAAAAACAAAAGTAAAAGACTTAAACATTTACAAAGAAAGATAGCCAAATGGCCAGTAAGCATGAAAGGGTGCTCTACTTTATTAATTATCAGAAATGCAAAATAAACCTCCAATAACCACACCACCCCATGTCCCAAGAATGGCTAAAATGAAACAGTTTTGACAGATGTATAGCAACTACAGAGTTGTTGGAAAATGATAAAAACACTTCAGAAAAGAGTTTGGGAATTCTAAAGCTTAACATACCCTAAGACCTAGCAATTCCACTCTGAGATCTAAACCAACAGAAATGCACACATCTGTTCAAAGAAAGACAAATACTCCTATAAAAGACTATACCACCACAATATATGATAACCACAAGAAAGATATTGCTTAAATGCCCATCAATACCAGAATGGATATATCAGCTGGGGAATAGCTACATAATAGGATATTATATAATAATTAATTAAAATGAATGCTTTATCACTATGTGCAACAAAATGATGACACTAATAAACAATGCTGTGTAAAAGAAGCCAGATGCAAAAGAGCACATACTATATAATTACATGAATATGAACTACAGAAATAGAACTGCTACTAGAAGTCAGGGTGATGCTTAACCTTGGGAGGGGAAGGGGAATAACTGGAAAGAAGGACAGGGCTTCTAGGGTGTTGGTAATGTTCTCTGTTCTGAATTTGAGTATTGACTGCATAGGTAATTTAGCTGTGAAAACTGGAGTGGCACATTTATATGCATTTTTTGCATGCATATCATTTCAATATAAAATTTAAAAAAATACAACAAATCCACGCTTAAGATAGTGGGAGAACCTATCCAAAGATAACCTGTACATAAAAAGACCCTTAAACTATATTTGTTAAAAAGGAATTAAAATTTATAGTTAACTCTGAAAAAATTATGAAACAAAATTATGTTTTTTCTTTTTAAATAGTTAGGTATAAGTTCAACTATCCATTAATTGTTCAACAAAGCAATAAGCTTGCAAACCAATTCATTTTTCTTAAATATTATTTTAGACATATTTTACACTTTTTATAATCATGATCAATTTTGCTAAGAGCTTAAAAAGTTTTCCAAGAACCTCTTAATCCTTGGATACTTAAATCATTCTCTTATACAGTGTCTAACCTTAAGTCATCCTAGTAGATTTTCTCTCTTTAATTATTAGTTGACCTAACAGTTGTTTCATCATATTAAATTATTTCATAAAATGTTTCATTTCTGTTACACTTGCAATTTTATTTCAGTGTACTTACATGTAATGCTATGGTTATGAAATTTGCTTCCTTAAAAGGAAACAGGCAAAACAGACAAGGTTGCAATGCTATAATCTGCTTTGATCTTATAATACAATAAAAAAAAGAGGCTCTAAGTGCTTTAATTTTGTATTGTGTAATATTATATTTAAATTAAAACTTCCGACATATTCTAGTATAAAGAGCAATATTCCTGTATTAAAAATGAGTGGCAATTTAATGACACAAAAAATAGGCATTAAACTTTTTCAACATTGGTTTGTACTCCTAGCTTAGGCTGTTTTCCTAGAAGTTGAATTTTTAGTAGCTTTGAAGATTAAAAGCCATCCTTGTCACAAACTCCACAAACAAGTGCCTGCCAAAGGTCCAGTTCTGTTGCCGGAAGAATGCTTCAGCACAGTGCCTGTCACATAGATATGCACTAACAGATGTTGTAAAATTGATGCTGACTAATTTAATGGTGGTTCAGAAAAGTACCCCAGCTTTGATGGGGTCAAACCGAAACTTTGTCCTAGGGTCCCATTTTAATCCAAAAATCTCGTGTAGAAAGATCCCCAATTAGTTTCAGATCAGTTCAACATGTTTTAGGATTGCAACACAGTTGGAACAGTTAATGAAATACACTGCCTAATCTCCCAAATATTGCATGGTACATACTTACACTTAAAAAAAAAAAGTCACTTTTTATCTAAATTCAAATTTATCTGAGTGTACTCTATTTTTGTTTGCAAAATCTGATGATCCTAAGTGACAACATTGCTATCAAACAGCAGTGATTTTTTTTTCTTTTCTCCAGTTTTATTAAAACATCGACATAAAACATCATGTAACTCTAAGGTATATGCCATAATTCTTTAATATATTAATATATTGCAAAATGATTGTCATAATAACTTTGGCTAACATCTATCACCTCTAATAATTACTTTTTTTCTAGCAACAAGAACTTTTAAGGTCTACTCTGAGAAACTTTCAAATATGCAATACAGTATTGTTAGCTATAGTCACCATACTGTATAATACATCCTCATAACTTATAACTGGAAGTTCATACATTTTCACCACCTTCACCCATTTTTCTCACCCCATCCATCAATCCTGGCAACTATCAGTCTGTTCCCTGTTTCTATAAAATCAGTATTCCTGATTCTGCATATTAGTGAGATCATGCAGAAATTGTCTTTCCCTGTCTGACATTTCACTTAACATCACACCCTCAAGATTCATTCATGTTGTCACAAATGGTAAGATTTCCTTCTTTTCTGGCTGAATAATATTCCATATATACACCCTGCATTTTCTTTATCCATACATCTGCCAGTGAACATTTAAGTTTTCATGTCTTGGCTATTGTATGCTGTATGAAGTGTTGAATCATTATATTGTACACCTGAAACTAATATCGCATGGTATGTTAACTAGAATTTAAATAAAAACTTCTCTTAAAAAGGTGACAAAAAGAAAAAAATCAACGGAGTAAAAAAGGCAACCTATGGAATGGGAGAAAATACTTGCAAACCACATATCTGATAAGGAGTTAATATCCAAAATACACAAGAAATTCATGCAACGAAATAGCCAAAAAAAAAAAAATCCTGAAATTCTCAGATAATCTAATTTAGAAATAAGGCATAGTGCCTGAATAATCATTTTTCCAAATAAGGTATTCAAATGGCCATCAGGCATGAAAAGCTGCTCAATATCACTAATCAGGAAAATGCAAATCAAAACCACGATGAGATATCACCTCACACCTGTTAGAATAGCTATTATCCAAAAGAAAAAAATAAACACTAGCAAGTATCTAAAGAAAAGGGAACCCTTGAAAACTGTTACTGGGAATGTAAATTTGTGCAGCCACTATGGAAGGGTTTTGAAAAATTAAAAATCAACCTATCATATGATCCAGCAATTCTACTTTTGGGTGTATATCTAAAGGAAATTAAATCACTATCTCAAAGAGATATCTGCATCTTCATTCTCACTGCAGCATTATTTACAATAGCCAAATAATAGTGACTTATGATGGTGTGATTATAGAGGGACTTTAATAGAATAGCAAACTGAAGGTTTTTTAATGTTCAAATACCTACTAACATTGAAAAGGGTACAAGATTTAATGACCCTGAATAATTAGCACTTTTAGAATTGACTAAGGCTTCCATGACTCGACATTTTTTTATTTCAGGTTTTTGCCTTGAAAGATCATGGTCACTATAGTTCACTGATTGCTGTTTTTTTCTTTCTCCTATTTTTCTTTAAAAACTCTAAGTTATGTCTTTACTATTGGAATCAATAATATTTTGATATAAATTTTATTCCTCAGATTTCAATTTGATTACAGGGGGACATGAAATCCATTTGTCATTTGCTTACACAGCATGTGACTTCATTTGCCATTATTTAAAGTTATTTTAGCACTTCTGGGAAGATGGTGAGTAGGAGGATCCTGAGCCCACCTCATCCCATGGACACACCTAGATAATAGCCATATTAGCACAACTTACCCCAAAATGACCCTAACCCTGGCAGAACAGGCTATCCACAATTAATCTTAGGAGGCCACATCAAAAACGGTAGGAGGGGCAGCGGTCAAGTCAAGAACTAAAGCTCTAGGTGAGACTAACCAAAACAGGAGGGGCACCGCAAGTATGGAAAAGGGAGAAGAGCCGACCCCACACCAGCAGGACCCGCATCAGGAAGAGGAGTCCTTATACCATTTGGCTTTGAAAACTAGTGGGGTTTAACTTCATGAGTTTTTACAATCAGTGAGGCCTAACACTAGGTTCTTTAAAAATCAGCAGGCTCCCCTCTGGGAAAGCCTAAGGACAATAGAAATCTGAGTCCCTGCCATTAAAGAGACAGCATAACAAACAACACCTCAGAGATACATCATAGAGGTAACAGTTTGAAAAGCATATGAGGTATATATGAAGGAGATTTATTTACTAATCTCAGAATGTGTACTAGAGGGACAAGAATCATCAAGAGACTTCTCTAAGAACAGAAGAGCTGGCAGGTATCATTTCTCTCCTCGTCGCCCACTTCCCACACTAGGTAGCCCAACGCTTGCAGGAACCAGTGGAACACTTTCTACTTGGCACTTCTAACACCTCAGGCCCCACCCCCACATTATCCTGAGGCTCCTCCCACTTCAACCACCCGATTCAGCAGGAGTTACTCCAAAGAAGCTTCTGTCATTTCGCATCCTGCAAGTAGCCCCTTCAGGGACTGGTGTCATACCAGTGACTCTTTCCCTGGGGAGAGGAGAGGATAACCATATACACAAGTTTGACTACAGCCACAATATACATCTGATCTGACTACCCATCCCAACACCAAAAAACCTCTCAGAGGGCAACACAGGGAGAGGGGCCCACAAGAAAGATTAACGGGAATTCTTTGAGTGGAAAGAAAAGGCCATAATCCAGAATAAAGAAATTATGAGAGGAAAAAAATCTCACAGATAAACAAAAACATAATAAAAGTAGATTAATCACTTATAAAACCAGTATGGAGATTAAAACACAAAAGCAGTAAAAATCAATTATATCTACAGAAGCTAGTCAAGGAAATTACAAAATATGTCCAATATGACATCATATACATAAAATGTGGGAGCAGGCAAAAATTTAATGCTTTTAGACTGGGTTCAAACTTAAGTGACCATTGGGGCGCCTGGGTGGTTCAGTCGGTTAAGCGTCCAACTTTGGCTCAAGTCACGATCTCACAGTTCATGAGTTCAAGCCCTGCATTGGGCTCTGTGCTGACAGCTCAGAGCCTGGAGCTTGCTTCGGATTCTGTGTCTCCCTCTGTCTCTGCCCCTCCCCTACTTATGCTCGCTCTCTTCCTCTTTCTCAAAAATAAACATAAAAAAAAAACAACCTGTGATCATCAACTTGGTATATAGATTGCTATACGCATAAGGTGTTAATGCTATATGCATAAGATGCTAATGGTAACCACAAATCAAAAACCTGTTCTAAATATCCAAAAATGAAGAGAAAGGAATCCAAGCAAATCACTAAAGACAGCATTCAAACAGTGAGAGAAGAACATGAGAAGAAAGGAAAAGAGAAGTACAAGAACCACTATAAAACAAATAACAGAATGGCAATCAGTAAATACCTCTCAGTAATTACTTTGAATGTAAATGGACTAAATATTTTAATCAGAAGACATAGGGTGACTGAATGGATTAAAAAAAAAAAAAAAAAACGACATATGCTGCCAACAAGAGACTGATTTCAGACCTAAAGACACATGTAGATTGAAAGTGAGGGGTTGAAAAAGCATTTACCATTCTTATGGGAGTAAAAAGAAAGCTGGGGTAGCAATACGTACCTCAAACAAAATAGACTTTGAAACAAAGTATGTAATAAGGCCAAGAAGGACACTACATCAAGGGAGTATCCAAAAAAAAAGGATAGAACAATTGTAAATATGCAGCCAACATGAGAGCATCTAAATACATAAAGCAACTAACTATTAAGAGACATAAAGAAATTAACAGTAGTCCAATGATAGTAGAGGGCTTTAACACCCCATTTACATCAGTGGATAGACCATCCAAACAGAAAATGAACACGAACACACTGGACCAGATGGACCTAACAGATATATTCAGAACATTCCAGCAGAAGGGGTGCCTGGGTGGCTCAGTCAAGGTAAGCACCCGATTTCAGCTCAGGTCATGATCTCACAGCTCTTGGGTTCGAGTCCCGCATCAGGCTCTGTGCTGACCTCTCCAAGTCTGGATCCTGCTTCAGATTCTGTGACTCCTTCTATCTCTGCCCTTCCCCTGCTCACTCTCTGTCTCTCTTTGTCAAAAATAAACGTTAAGAAAACAGAATATGCATTCTTATCCAATACATATGAAACATTCTTCAGAAAAGATCATATTAGTCCACAAAACAAATCTCAACAAATTCAAAAAGATTAAAAACAGCATGCATCTTTTCTACCACAATGGTATGAAATTAGAAATCAGTCACAGGAGAAAATCTGGGAAGAGCTTCATAGAAGCTAAAAAACATGCTATTAAACAATAAATGTATCAACCAGTACATCAAAGAGAAAACCAAAGAATACTTGGAGACAAAAGAAAATGAAAACAATAGTCCGAAATTTGGGGGATGCCGCAAAAGCTGTTACGGGGGTGGGGGAAGATTATAATACAATCCTACCATAAGAAGCAAGAAACATCTCAAATAACCTAAGCTTACACCTATGGGAATTAGAGAAAGAACGAAGAAAGCTCAAACTGGTAGAAGAAATGATAAAGATTAGAAGAGAAATAAATGAAATAGAGACTAAGGAAAATGAGAGAATAGATCAATGAAAACAGGAGCAGTTTCTTCGAAAAGATAAAAAAAAAAATTAATAAACATCTACCCAGAATCATGGGAGAAAATAAGGACTCAAGTAAAATCAGAAAAGAAGTAGGAGAAATAACAACTGACATAACAGAAATACAAAGGATTATGAGAGAATAATATGAAAAATTATATGCCAACAAATTGGACAACCTAGTAGAAATGGATAAATTCCTATAAACATATAACCTTTCAAGACTGAATCATGAAAAAAAATAGAAAATTTGAACAAATTATTAGCAATCACATTGACTCAGAAATCAAAAAAAAATTCCCAATAAATAAAAGTTCAGGTGAATTCACAGGTGAATTCTACCAAACAGTTAAAGAGCTAATACCTATTCTTCTATGAGGCCTAACCTAACATCAACCAAAGACATTACAAAAAACAAAACAAAAGAAAAAACAAACAACTAGAGGCCAATATCTTCGATGAACATAGATGCAAAAATCCTCAACAAAATATTAGCAAACTGAATCCAGAAATGCATTAAAAAAATTGTTCATGATGACCAAGAGGGATTTATTCCAGGAATGTGAGGGTGGTTCACTATTTGCAAATCAAAGTGATATATCACATTAACAGAAAAAAGGGAAAAAAATCATATGATCACTTCAACATATGCAAGGAAAACCTATGCAAAGGACAACAGCTATTTATGATAAAAAAAAACACTCAATAAAGTAGGATTAATAAATAATCCTCAACATAATAAAGTCCATACATGAAGAATATACGGCTAACTTCATACTCAATGCTGAAAAACAGAGCTTTCCCCATAAGATCAGAATAACATGTAGACATCCCTCAAAAAAGAAAAATAGAATTATAATATGATCCAGTAATACTTCTGGGTATTCACCAACACCCCCCCGGACAAAAAACACTAATTTGAAAAGATATATGCAGCCTTATGTTTATTGAAACATTATTTATAATAGCCAAGATATGGAAGCAGCCCAAGTGTCCACTCATAGATGAATGGATAAAAGAAGGTGTGTTATATGGAATATTACTCAGCCCGAAAAAAGAACAAGATTTTAACATTTGTAACAAATTGGATTGACCTGGAGGGTATAATCCTAAATGAAACAAGCCGGAGAAAGATAAATACCATATGGTTTCACTCAGGTATGGAATTTAAGAAACAACAAAAATGACCAAAAAACTCAGACTGTTAAGTACAGAGAACAAACAGGTGGTTGCCAGAGGGGAGGCTGGTGGGCGATTGGGTGAAAAAGATAAAAGATTTTAGGGAACACTTATCTTGAGGAGCACTGAGAAATATAGAAAATTGTTGAATCATTATAGTGTACATTTGAAATAGAACACTGTATGTTAATTATACTTGAGTAAAAATAAATAACAAAGTAACTTTAAATTTTTTTTAATGTTCATTATTTTTGAGAAAGAGACAGAGACAGAGACAGAGGAAGACACAGAATCCGAAGCCAGTCTCCAAGCTGTCAGCACAGAGCCGAACATGGGGCTCAAACTCACAAACTGCAAGATCATGACCTGAGCCGAAGTTGGAGGCTTAACCGACTGAGCCATCCAGACACCCCAACAACTTTAAAGTGTAAAAATTCCATGTCCAATGTCAGACAATCTTAACTGTAAAAGACGAGACTGAAGCTTATTCAAATGGAGTTAAATAACTGGTACAATCAAAAGGAACACTCTGTTTTGTCACTGAGTAAATAAGCTGGGAAAGTACAGGGAAACCATGGCGGGTTTTTTTGTTTGTTTGGTTGGTTTTCCTGTTTTTGCAGTAACTAAGTTATAGTAATAAGATTTGTCCTATATTAAGCCCGGTGAGTTAAAGAACCTTAGCAGAGTCAAGTGGTCACTCATGGGAAATAAATTAACTCTCCTGGGACACTGGGGTATGAATCAGTGACCTGGAAGAGGCAATTAATCTCAAATGGATGAGCACTTGGCTTTTAGATTGCTCCCTCTTCATAATTCCCTTACAGTCAAACATAGGTCAACATGTAGTACAATTTTATACAGATAAGCTCTACACTGATTCAAGACAATAACGTCTCCAGGTGGTAAAAATTGTTTTAGCATATTGGAAAAAACCTTAAGACTGGTCAAGGAATCTATAATGGAGATAAACAATGTTAAAATTGAGACTATCAAAATCTTTACGGATTTTGTTATAGAAGTTTTATTTACAACCGTCAACAAAAATTCCTCCAAGCAAATTAGAGGTATGGCAACAAAGTGAAAAAGATGTGATATACTATATGGGCTATGAGAACTCTTGGCCTGCCTCTCAAATTAATCCTGTTTTCCATGTTTAAATTAAGTTTCTTTTCACTGGTAAGTTAAAGATTGGAAGTCAAGGATTGCCTTTAGCTGCTGGCCTTTCCACTATGCCTCTCCATTTCATGGTGTAGAAGAACCTAATGCTAATAATGACTGTCTTTCACATATATGCACAAACAAATACGCACAAATATACAGTGTGTGTGTGTGTGTGTGTGTGTGTGTGTGTGTGTGTGAGAAAGAGAGAGAGAGAGAGAGAGAGAGAGGGGAGAGGCAGGGAAAAGCAGGGAGAAGCAGGGAGAGGGAGGGAGAGGCAAGAGAGAAACACACCTTATGAATATCTTGGGAACAAAACAACTTCTAAGAACAAAACAGCTATACATACGAGGTATATTTACCTAAATTTAAAATACTACATTCAAATGTATCCATGTGAACATCTCAAATGGGAAGAACCCTTAATTCTGCACTTGGGATTTTGCCAATTTTACCCAACCCTCTGCTCCTAGATGGTTAAAATGATAGGATGCAGTGATACATTTGGCCAATAGATGTCACAATCTAATTGCCTAGAAATTCCTCAGATTTGGGACTTCCAGTTTTGCAAAGAATTTGGAGCTTCTGATTTTGTAAAGAATATCCCACCTTATCAATCCTGCCAGTTTCAAATTCAAACCATTCTGCTCAGAAAAAGGGTTTTGTACATTGATAATGACTTTGTTTTTTTGTTTCCTACTGCTATTTACCCAGGTGCCATTATTTGGTCTATGAAACTAATTATATTATAATAGGAAATGAATCTCCAGTGCAGGAAGTCAAATGGTTCAATAGTTATAATTTAAAAAATGGAAAAAAAAGATACGTATAAGTTTCTGTGCAAGTATCAGTCTAATGGCTTGAATTATAGGGAGAAGGACTCGTAGCTATCATACTTAAAGAAAAGGGCAGCAATTAGCCCTGGTGTAAGTGGTCAAATTCATCCTCATCAATAAACAACCAAAGAATTCTGGAGTTGTCAGGGAATGCTGGGTTTAGGCAAAATATCTGATATATGTATGGTCCCAGGTTTCAAATTAATTCCCAGTTGTTAAACACTCACTTGCTGCCTCAGGTCCCCATTAAAAGAAACCATGTTTCTGAAATACTACGAAAGCCAAAAAGCTATTAAGAGTAACTATTCGGTTTTGGAACTGTAGTAATGGACTATGGTTTTAAGGTCATTAAAAATATACAATACTGTGTGCAATGTAGAAAATGTGTATTAAAAAATGAAGTGATTGGATTTTTTATATTACACTAAGTATTTGGAACAGGCCATTAAAAATCTCAAACCGCCTGAGTGGCTCAGTCGGTTGAGCATGACACTTCAGCTCAGGTCATGATCTCACAGTTCCTGAGTTTGAGCCGCAGAAGGGCTCACTGCTGTCAGCCTGTCAGCGCACCCCAGAACCTCTCTCTGCCCCTCCCCCACTTGCATTCTCAAAATATTTGAAAAAAAAATCCAAAGTGTCTATGAATCATAAAAGAAAATTGAAAATTTGTAATTATTTTAACATTAAGAATTTATACTCTAATCCTTTGAAAAGTAAAGTATGTGGGAATAGACACATTCAATGAGGTTTAAAGTCATGGTAAGTAACAGAACCTTACACAAATAATTTATAGCCTTACAGGTAAGAAGAAAAAGGCATAGAAATATTGATGTGCCTTGGGCCTTTGAAATCATCTAGTCCTACCTTTACTTTTTAGATGAGAAAACTCAAGTGTTCAGAGTCTTAAGTGATTTGTCCAAGGTCACACTAGAATTCAGATTTGCTGAGTCCTGGTCTGTAGAACTATTTCTCTAATTGGCAATTTCTGGTAACTTAGCCAGGTGGTTCTGAAAGTAACATTTTATTTTCTGTAAAAAAGAATTGTCACACTAGGAGCTTTTATAAAATCAATTTTCACTGCATGATCATCTATTTTTGATGCAATCTTAATTCGGAACCCTCCTCCTTCTGAGAGAGGAAACTAAGACGCTCCCAGTGCCCCTACTTTATCTGAGCAGCTCTGCTTCATTTATTCTATCAGTGATGATAGAAATGGTAAGAAGTTCTGACTAACAGTGGTGCTAGAAGCAGCAGAGAAAGAAAGGCCAATACGCGGGATGTAATAAAACACTGGATTTACTCAATAATGTTTAGGCTTTATAATTATAGACCTACTACAGTAAGGAAGCCCCTTTATTGCTGACTCCTTACTCAACAATATTGCTATGATCTGACTCCTGGCTTTTCCACTGACGTTTCTTTTTGCGCATGCAAGTTTTCTTAGGAATGCAACTATCACATTACACCAAAAGGCACAGCTGAAATCATGAGGGCTATTAATTTGATCTTGTACAGTAATCAAGCATTCTGTTATATACAGTAAGATCTATTTATTAAAATAAGTGACAGCAAGCCCTTTGCTAGTTACAGTCATTGCTTGCTATCACTAAATACAAAAATAATCAGATAGTTTCAAAATTTTGTAATTCAGTGACTATTTCTCAAACCCCACACCTTTCCTTTTAAATAATCACCCCCAATATATGTGTACTCTGACTGAATTAATAAAGTCTGACTTTTTATTCTGATGCCCTTAATGTCTGCTCCAATTCATAGAGCTTACTGCATGTCTAGGCTTTGCGAAAGAGAAATTTTGAGCTGGCCCATGAGGGGAAGGTAGGATTTGAATAGTGAGAGGAGAATATTCCAGACCTAGGAATGTGCTGTGAAGAAGAACATGGCAGTGAGTGGACTGCTTTGCCTAGAACATCCCTGACATGCAAAGGAGGGAGAGGAGGCTAGAAAAATAGTCTGAGCCTGGAAAGACAGATTTTCTCTCCCAGAACAACAAACTTGCACTACATACGATAGCATTAGACATTGAAAGCTGTTGAGTAGGAGAATAATTCCATAAATCTACTTTTGAAAAGACAGACCTGCTGGCACAAGGCATAAACCCTAGGAGAGAAGTACAAGAGAACTCCTACTGTAATGGAGAAGATTAAAGGTAATAGAGACCTCAAGGAGGGTAGTAGCTGTTAAAAATGAGATAAGTGTGCCAAAGGAGAAGTAAAAGACGCTGGAGGCTGACTGCTCCCTTGCTTTGCTCCCACATCCTCCCAACACCTAACAATCCAAACAAAAGACTGTAATTTTCAGCCGGGATGATTGATAATAATAATAATAATAATAATAATAATAATAATAGCAGCCACATTTCCATGGTGCTTACTATGTGCCCAGCACCTACATGCTTTACACGTAATAATTCCTTTAGTCGTCGGGATAACCCCATGAATAAGTATTATTGTTTCCATTGCACAAATAGGAAGCCTAAAGCAAAGAGAGGTTACAGGATGTGTTCACGATAATGAGTGACAGCCAGGACTAGAACACCAGCACTCTGGCCCCTGAGTCTACTGCCTCTCCTGATGGTCTCATTAACAAGCACTAATTTGTGGTTTATAGCTGTCTTAACTTTAAATGTGTTGAAGCGGAGGTGGTGGTAAATACCCAAATGGGAATATCTGGATGGGAAGGGAGATGGGAATCTGGAATTCAGGGAATAGCCAGTATTGAGGAGACAGAATTGAATGCTAGGTGTACCTCATTCAAACTAACCTAATTCCTTGAAACTCTCCATTACTGAATTTGAGATTAGAATTTAGCCCACTGATTTTTCATACTTCAGAGGAGGGCTAGTGGTGGGGTTGGTAGTGAGACCATAAAGACTTTCAGCCCCATTGGAAATAATGCCAACTCTTCACCAGAGCTCACAGGAGTAATGTTCTGCTTATTTTTTGTTCTCTCATACTGTAATCCTAATAATCTGCCCTTTGATCAAGTACTATATTCATTTCCATTTGGTTCTAGGAAGTCAGGTGGCTTACCATATTTTCATGATCATTTCGAAAGTTGCAACCTGGTTTAGGCTTTTGAAAACCTCAACATTACATCATGCCATGATACATAGAGTTCAGGCATCTAGACACTCATCAGGAAGTCAAAGAGCTGTGTAGCATTGTGGCTTAAAAAAAAAAAGAGTGAGAGCTTTGGAAAACACCTGGGTTTGGATCTTAGTTCTGCCATTCACAAGTTTTTCAACTTGGATACGTTACTTTCTGTCTCTGGTAACACTCATCTAATAAAGACTGTAAGGTTTAGGGGAAATGACATATATGAGTCATTTGTTGCCATTTCCTATGGAAAAGATCAGTAAATTTTAGCTGCTATTATCATCTGATCTGTGAAGATGTATAATTTTGTGGACATATAAACAGTAAAAATTATCCCACAAATGTATTCCCCTAAAAATATAACACAACCACTTCAGGAGGTGTGTTTGGCAGGACATTTTAGTACTTAATCTAGCCACAACTTTGGAGAAAGAAAAAGAATACCATCACAAACTAATCATAACATCCAAAACAAATAAGCAGACTACTCCCACTAGCTGTTAATACACAGATAGCGCATTAGCTTAGCTAATCGTGGCATTTACTGCTGTAGATTTATTCAGCCACTACACGCCCAGAGACATTTGTCATAAATTGCTTATTGGTGTTTTAAATAGGTTTCCTTTAGTTAAGTGGGCAGTACTTCAAAACCCAACACATGAACACTGGATCCAACAGAACTCCAATTCAAAAATTTAGAAAGATGCATACATATGCTGTAAAAAAAAATAGTGGTTTGATAAGTATCCATATGTATAAAGACAGATGCTGTGTGTTTGTGTAGCCATGTCTTAAAAAGTCATACCTGATGCAAAATAGTTCCCTTTGTGGAGATTTCGCTAAGTCATTGTAAAGGTCACATTATTTGTTTACAGCTATTGTGATGACTTTATTTTTAAAAGTCAGTAAGGGATAGAATTAACAGTTTGTTGCACAGACATTTTCTGTTCAAATTTATGTAAGTACCTTATTTAATATTCACAAAAACAGTATGGGGTAAGTGATCCTATCTTCAATTCATGATGAGGAAATTAAAACTTCGTGGCATTAAGACCACAAAGTTTTTAAGTAATGGACTAGGAACACCAACCTAGGTTTTTTCATATTAAAGTTCCCATATTTCATACTGCATTACCTTATGAAAATCACTGGTTAAGCTTCTCACTTTGGAATAGCTTTTGTGTATTTTATTGGAAGGAAGGGGTGTTGATTATGGGAAAGTGATTATTTACTACTTTTTAAATGTGTATTTATTTTTGAGAGAAAGAGAATGAATAGGGGAGGTACAGACAGAGAAGGGGACAGAGGATCTGAAGCAGGCTCTGCACAGGTAGTGTGAAGCCCAATGCAGGACTGGAACCCACAAACCGTGAAATCATGGAAACAAAGTCAGAAGCTCAATGGACTGAGCCACCCAGGTGCCCCTGGGGAAGTGTTTAAAGTGATTCGAAAAAATACTATTTTCAGGTATTTTCAGGTCATAAATGGAAAGACATGATGGTACATGATTCTATGACAAGTTATTCAGATTATGTTCTGCTGCCTTTGGAAACTAAGGTTTAAGCCATTGAGCTCTGGTTTTAGAAAAAGAGCACTATTTTCAGAATCATTAATAAAATGTAGATGAAATTAAAGTTCTTGGTATTACAACCCCTAGCATGATTCATAAATAAAGTGAAAAATCTTTATCATATATATTGTCTAACACAGGCAACTACTTAGATGGTTTAGCGAAGGTCAAGAATATTGTAAATACCTTACAAAAATACCAGAATTTTACTATTTATAAATTGATAAGATGAATGAATTAGAGAGAAACATACCGACAGTAGTCTTAATAGTTCTAAAGGTCTATGGTTGCCCTCAAACACAAAAAGATTACTGACATTAGGTGTATGTATCCAAAACACACAATATGAAAAAGTTTGGTGTATTCCTGTATCTTCTATATGTTATTTAATAACATTTGATGGTTATAATTACTATGAGATTTTTTCACTCTGGTATAATTCTGTGTTTATCACATCTTAGCTAGTATTCAAACTAGACATTTAAAGTTTGGAAGCTGTAACCCTATTGTCATAAGTTAGATATTCATTGCTACACTGAGGAAATATATCTCAAGATGTTTTTTTCTTTTTCATGCCATGGCCCTCTTTTCAGAATAATGTTTTTAATCTTTTGAGTATTTATTTATTTTTGAGAGAGAGAGAGAGAGAGAGAGAGACAGAAAGAGCAAGGGAGCAAACAGGGCCAGAGAGAGAGAGAATATGAAGCAAGCTCGGCACAGTACAAAGCCCATTAGGGGCTTGAACCAACAAACCATGAGATCATGACCTGAGCCAAATGTGGACGCTGAACTGACAGAACCACCAAGTCACCCCCATAATGTTTTGAAATGCACACAGTACATACATTAAAGAGTTGATTATGTTTAAATATTTATCAAAATATTTTTGAAATTTGTGACAGAATATATGTATTTTATGAATGCTTAATGTTACAGGATTTGTAATTCTGATTCAGTGAAACTATACATGGTATTGAGATATCATCAACAACTACACAGACTCTCCTCAGGTCATGATGGCTCCACTTGGGATTTTTCGACATTACTATGGTGTAAGAGCAATACACATTCAATAAAGACCACCACTGAAATTTGAACACTTCATTATACATCAGGCTTTGTGTTAAAGTGAGTTTGCCCAATTGTAGGATAATGTAAGTGTTCAGAGCACGTTTATGGTAGGTGAGGCTAAACTATGACGTTGGGCAGGTTAGTGTATTAAGTGCATTTTCAATTTATGATATGCTCAATTTACAATGGATTTATCTGGACATAATGCCGCTGTAAGTCAAGGGAGATCTCTAATGTGATAGGAAAAGATCTGTGTTTTCTGTTGGTGACAAGTCACAGGACCTGCTAATCACACAGGATGTGTTGTCTATATTCACAATGAAAAGAAATGCTAAATTTCAGTTGAATGTTAGTGAAAAGAAAAATGTAATGTTTTCCATCCAAATTTATTCTATGCATGGACTCCACGTTCAGAAATCCTGTGGGTCATATGTTTTCCAAAATTTTGTATCAACAGTGATTATTTACTGGTATTGCATGCTTTGGGGCTCCTACTATAGTATCCTTGCAATTTTCAAAGTAGACTGAACATTCTTTACCAAATGAGCTGATCTACATTTTGTTGTCTAACATGATGGAAGGCTTATTTCTGAGTCACATAACAGTAAGGCAGGTGGCTCTCTTCCATAAGGTAATTCAAGGGCCCAGACTTCTTCCATCTGTGTCAGCATTAGCATCTAGGGCCTTGCTGTTATCTAAATTCTGCTGATGGAAGGGGAAGAGGGTGTGAAAGGAGCACTCCAGCTTCTTAGAAAACTTTGGCCCAGAGTTGGCACACAGCAGCACCACCCACACTTCCTTTGGCAAGAATCAGTCACATGGCCCCATCTGGGTATCACTTCCTGGAAATGACTTCACACAATGGAATGGAAAACACGAAATTTGGCTGGACAGTAGCTGCATCGACCACGATCAAGTTTTCTCTTACAACTTTTACACGGTAGAGTTGAGGGATAGTTTTCCTACATATTGTACCATCCCTCACATTTCTGAAATGAACTCTACTTGGGTTTGGCGGATGATGGTTTTTCTAAATTGTTGAGCTGGATGAGAGGAAAGAAAGACAAACAAAACCAACTGGTAGCTCTTGCTCTGTGAATGGAAGCACCTAAGCTACAAACCTAGGAGTCATCTTTGAAGTGTCCTTCTCTTTCCTCCTCAAAGGTACTCTATCAGCTACGGCTTCCTATTTATTTTACCTCCTAAGTACAACTTCAATCCGGACTGCCCCTGCCACATCCTCACTTCAGACCCTCATAAATTCTCTCCTGGATGACTTCTATAATAGCTTTCCGACTAAACATTCGGCCCGCAGCTTTGTCCCTCGACTGAGGCCATTTTCTCTACCAATATTCTCAAATTTTAAAAACTTCACACCTCTGTAAGTGAACAAACTGGGCACACATCTCAACACATGCACTCTGACTTCTTTAGAAGTCATGCATGTTTCCTCTTTCACCATTACGTCAGTCATAAAATGTATGACATGGAGAGATTAAAACATAAATATAAACAGGAGTTTTAACGTGATCTTCTCCATCCGGAGGATTACTTCATACACACGTGTATCAGTCTGAGTTCCATCAGGATAAGGGAGGCCACAATATTATGGGACTAAGGGGATAACTCAAGACTTACAGTTTACCTGAAGGAGGGAGAAGCTGGGAAGTGAAGGTCCGTCAGCAGGGGTAGTCAGAGGGTCAGAGAAACAGTGACTTCCTCAACTTGAAGTGGAAGAATTGGGGTTTATAGGCATCTGAGAAGCAACAGGTCTGACCACAAGGACCACTGTGAAATGGGAGCTTCTGCAGAGGTCTCCAGCATCAGCTATGTGGGACCACACCTGTGACTCCCACAGCCTTCTGGGTACAGTGGGCTGTGCTTCACCTGTGCCTGCTAAATCTCGGCAAGTTCCTCTCATCAGATAGCTAATGCATAACTACTGGGAAGGCATTAAAGGGAAATCTACTTCCCAGCCTTAGGACATGTGAGACGCGATGGTGCCAGTTGACAACAAACCATCCAACACAATGTACTTGGAATGCAGCCACTTCGGGTTGGAGACAAATACTCTAATCTGGACTGAGAGTGATTATTCAAAAACGCACCAGATTTTGTCTTACTCAAAATCCTTCTGTAGTTTCCTTTTGCCTCCAGTAGGAATTTTTATTTTTTTTTTTTTTCACCTCCAGTAGTTGTTAATGATTTTAGCCTTGCCAACTTTTATTCGCATACTTATGTACAGGCGAAAACAAATCAAATATAGTTCTTATTTTAAGCCTTGGCTGAACAGCGAGAGAGCACTGGAAGCCTCTTCTACACCCTCAGAGCCCTGCAGTTTGTCCAGAATGTCCAGAGCCCCGAGGACCTCTGTGGACATCATCATCCTAAAGGGTGACATCCAAAGTCACCAGCTTGGTGCATAAGGCCCTCTATCATCTGCCTCGTGCCTACCTCTTCCGTTTAATTTTCTCATAGCCTCAGGCCACCCTGCATGCTAGCATTCCCAATTTAATTATTCATAACCTCAAAGCTCCTCCTTGGCATATGTGCTCCCCTTTCCTTGGAATGCTTCTCCACCTTGTCTGTCAGGTATATTCATATTCACAAATCATCCCTACGTGCAGATAATTTTTCCTCACCCTAACAATCTCCCCGCTGTGAGTACAATGTTCATTACAAAGGAGGACTCCAGAGTGGTGTCATGAGTTGAGGAGGCATGGGTTGAGCTTGCTCAGAAATTTTCCCTGAAGCATACAGCATCTACTATCTCCATCTTCATTTCTCAGTATGAGTATTTTGAAAAATATAAAGATGGTGTAAAACTTGAATTTTGATGTTGTTTTAATAACATACAGTTTCACCTGTGTGTGTGTGTGTGTGTGTGTGCGCGCGTGTACCGGATTTTGTGAAAATCAGGACCCTTTTTGAAATTTCTCATTGTAAGATATTTTGCCTTTGCTGGAGAAAAACTGAAAAACATTACAAAAATGACAAAACAAGCATTCCTTAACTCTGATATTGATACTAGAGCATTCTCACACCAGTCAGAATGGCTAGAATCAAAAAGACAAGAAATAAGTGTTGGCAAGGATCTGAAGAAAAGAGAACCCTTGTGCTCTATTGGTTGTGAATATAAATTGGTTCAGTCACTGTGAAAAACAGTATCTAGGTTCCTCAAAAAATTGTAAATAGAAATACCAGACTATACAGAAATTTCACTGCTGGGTATTTACCCAAAGAAAATGAAAGATGTAATCAAAAAGATATATGCACTCCATGCTTATTGCAATATTATTTCCAATAGTCGAGATATGGAAGCAACCTAAGTGTCTATCTATAGAATAATGAATAAAAAAACATGTGTGTACATGTATGTATACACATACAATGGAAAATTACTCAGCCATAAAAAAAAGAATGAATCTTGCCATTTCTGATAACATAGATGGATCTGGAGGATATTATGCTCAGTGAAATATGTCAGACGGTGAAGAACAAATACCAAATAATTTCACTTATATGTGAGACATAACAAATGAACAAACAAATATACAAGCCAAATGCCAAAACAGATGCATAAATACAGAGAACAAATTGGCAGTTGCCAGTGGGAAGGAGAATGGAGAGAAGGGCTAAAGAATGAAGTGGTTTAAAAGGTACAAACTTTCAGTTATAAAATAAATAAGCAACAGGGATTAAAATTACAACATGGGGGTGGGTACCCTGGGCGGCTCAGTCAGTTAAGGTCCAACTTTGGCTCAGGTGATGATCTCATGGTTTGTGAGTTTGAGTCCCCACTGGGCTCCCTGCTGTCAGCGTAGAGCCTGCCTCCCTCTCTCTGCCCACCCCCTTTCTTTCTCAAACATAAATAAACATTAAAAAAAAAGTACAGCATGGGGGACATAGTCAATAATACTCTAATAAGGTTATATGGTGACAGATGTAACTACATTTATCGTGGTGATCATTATGTAATGTATAGGATTGTTGAATCATTATGTTGTACACCTGAGACTAATAGAACATTGTTTTTCAACTATGTTTCACTAATAAACATTAAAAAAAATAAAAATTGCATTTTCCTAATTTAGAAAAATGACCAACAGGCACATGAAAAAATATTCAACATTACTAACCCTTAGGGAAATGCAAATCAGAACTGCAATGAGAAAATACCTCCCACCTGTTAGAATGGCTATTATCAGGAAGACAAGAGACAACAGCTGCTGGCAAGGATGTGGTGGAAAAGGAACCCTCATACATTGCTTGTGGGAATGTAAAGTGTCCCAACCTCTCTGGCAAACAATATAGAAGTTCCTCAAAAAATTAAAAACAGGTTTACCATTGGGCGCCTGGGTGGCTCAGTGGGTTAAGCGTCCGACTCTTTGTTTTGGCTCAGGTCATGATCTCACAGCTTTGTGCATTCAAACCCCACATCATTAAAAATTGGGATTCTCTCTCTCCCTCTCTCTGCCCCTCCCCCACTCACGCTGTCTCTCTCAAAATAAATAAATAAACTTAAAAAATATATTTACCATATTACCCAGCAATTCCACTTCTGGGTATTTACCTGAAGGAAATTACAACGGGATTTTGACAAGGTATCTGCACTCCTGTGTTATTTCAACATTATTCATAATCACCAAACTATGGTAATAACCCAAATGCCCATCAATGGATGATAGGAGAAAAAAGATGCAATACATATACACAGTGTAATATTAATCAGCACGAGAAATGAAGATATCCTCCCATTTGGTAGACCTAAGCACATTATGCTAAACAAGATAAGTCAGAGAAAGACAAGTACCATATGATGTCATTTATATCTAGAATCTAAAAAAGTTAAACGTGTGAAAAAAAGAGTACAAGGAATGGGGGTATAGGTGGGGGTGTGTGATAAGATAATGGTGTTCAAGGGTACAAACTTGTGACAAGTAGTATTAAGCCATAGAGATCTAATGAACATTATAATTAATATAGACAATAATGTGATATAATTATGTAATGTGACAAATATCACCACATTGACAATGATATTACAATATACAAATGAATCAAAGTAACACACTGTACACCTTAAATTTACACAGTGTTATGCATCATATGTATTCAGCAATTTTTTTTAGTGATTCCTATTAACCTATCCTGGCTGTAGAAGCAAGTGACTTAGGAACTCTGAAGATAATTAAATTAAGGGGACCATTCACAACCAGTTAGTTTATTACTCCCTTCACTCTAGAAATAAGTGATGGAGTCCCATAGGTAAAGAGATTTATGCCAAATTGCACCATTTTTAGCAGAATGGGAAGTAAAATACAATTCCCACCTGGTCCTGCAGGCCAGTTTCACTGGCAGTTGGTGAGCGAGGGGGAGAATGTAAGGGCTTGAAAACCCCGAGAGGGTGGTGGGGTCCAGCCACCCACAGAAGTTTGTACTTAATCTAAGTGCCATAATAGAAAGCCATACACTGGATGTACTTAACAATTCTTAATTTAACATACACTTAATACTATGAATATGCAAATATAGTCTTACAGAGATACAAGATTTAAGAAAAGAGACCAGTTGAAGGTTGCTGCAGTAGTTAAGGGATGGTGGTAGTATGAATGAGAATGGTAGCCAAGGTAAAAAAGAAAAATGGAAGGTGCAGGATCTACTCTGGAAATGTAAACAATAGATCTTGCTGATAGTTTGGGTATGTGGAAAAGGAATCAAAGGTTATTCTCAGAATTTGGGTTAATGGTATCAAATACTGAAATGGGAAAGCTCAAGGTGGAAAATAGCAGGAATTCTACTGTATCCTTTAAAGTGGAACCAATCAGTAAACTATTTCCTGATTCCATCCTTAAGTGTCTACTTATGTATAAAGCATTCTTCTGGAAATAATACATATTCCGTTCTCTCATGTAGCTTATAACTGAGGGAAGTGCTAGCTGGGAGGTATTAGATAAGAGGAGGCCAAAGACGTCTGTGAGGGAAGGCAGGATAGGATTTTCCATGACAGAGTTACTAATAAAGTGCTACACAAGTGTTGTGGGATTATTTCTTACTGGACCAAGGAAGAAAAGATATAATGAGGAAGTGTTATTTGACACGGACCTTTTAAGGAGAGAGAGAGATGGCATTTCAGACAGAAGGAAATGTGTTCTCAAAGACAAGGCAGTAGAGAAGTTCAAAGCATGTCCTAAAAGTAGAGAATAGTACAGGCTTTGATTGATTGATTGATCGATTGATTCGTTATTCAACAAGTATTTATTAAAAACTTAGTGTATGCCAACTACTTTTACCAGCTGGGGACTCAAAGATGGCTGAGATACAGCCCTTTCCCTCAGGAGGTTTACTGCCCAATAAGTGGGGTTAAATGAATTCAATGAACACATAGGAAAGAGATGTGATAACAAATACTTTACATTCATACATTTTTCATCCATTCAATATACATTTATCAACCTAGGGCTTGCACATTATATATCCTAGTACAAACACATGCGTTTATGGAAGTTCTAGAAAAGGATTAGTAAAGTTTTAACTTGGGGTGTGGTTAAGATTGTTCAGAAAAGACTTTACAAAAAAGTCAAATTTTACACTGTAGTAGTTGGCATTGAGACCAAAATGTTAGGCAAGGACCATGGTATGGAGGGCCCCTAATGTCCATCCAAGGAGTCTGGCTTAATTCAGTTGGCACTGTGAAGTCATTGAGGGATTTTTGACCACTTGGGTGACAAAAATTAGAGTTTTAATTTGGATTTTTTAAAAAATTTTGTTCTTATTAATTTGATACAGGCAGAGATAGATTTAGGAGAAACAGGGAAAGGGGAAGTTTTAAAAGATTCAGCAATTCCACTCCTAGGAATATACTCAAAAGAATTGAAAAAAAAAATATGTCCATGCAAAAACCTGTACAGGAGTGTTTACAGCAGCATCACTCATAATAGCCCAAAGTGGAAACAATGCAAATATCCATCAGTTGATGAATGGATAAAGATATGTGATATAGGGGCACCTGGGTGGCTCAGTTGGTTGTGTCTGACTTTGGCTCAGGTCATGATCTCATAGTCTGTGAATTAGAGCCCTGCATCAAGTTCTGTGCTGATGGCTCAGAGCCTAGAGCCTGCCAGATTCTCTGTCTCCCTCTCTCTGCCCCTCCCCTGCTCACACTCTGTTTCTCTCTCTCTCTCAAAAATAAACAAACATGTTTTTAAAAATTAAAAATAATAAGAAGAAATGTGGTATATAAATATAATGGAATATTAATCATCTGTAAAACAGAATAAAGTACTAATTCATGCTAAACATGGATGAGCCTTGAAAATATTATGCTAAATGAAAGAAGCCAGACACAAAGGGCTACAAATCATAAGATTATACTTATTTGAGTGTCTAGAATAGGCAAATCCATTAATACAGAAAGTAGACTAATGGTTTTAGGGGCTAGGGGTAAAGCAGGGTGGGAGAGTGACTGTTAATGGGTTTGGGGTTTCTTTTGGGGGCAGCGAAATTGTTCTAAAATTAGATAGCAGTGATGATTGCATAACTCTGTGAATGTACCAAAAACCACTGAATTGCACACTTTACAAGGGTGAATTTTATGGTATGTGAATTATATCTCAATAAAGATGTTATTTTAAAAAGTTAGTGTCTTTAAGACCAATGATATTATAACTGGGGTTTAGAGGACATGAGGAGGAACAGATGTAGGGGGAAGATGAATTTGGGACATTTTGAAGTTAAGACATTTATAAAATATCTAAGTACAAATATCCAATATTATAAATGCCCATTTGCAGTCTTAAAAGACATATATTTGTGTATTGTCTGCACAGAAATGATTACTGGAACCCTTCAGGAATGAATAAATACTAAGTAAGAAAGCGAAAAGAGAAGAGATCAAGTCTAAGACAAAATCTTAAAAAATGTTAAAGGAAGGCAGCAAGGGAGAGAACTGAATTCCAGAAAGAAAAACTGGAAAAAGGCCTGAGGAAAGTACGAGTCTGGAACAGGTGAAGAACTGAGGCCAGTGTGGCAGAACTTAGGGGTAAATCCAGGAAAGGACGACACTGGCTGAATCCTAAGAGGCGAGTTTGAACAAACCTTGTAGGTGCAGTTGGGATGCTTGGTCCTTCACCCAAGAATAATACGAAGCTATGGAACAAGATTTGAATTTCTAAAATATCACTAGCTGTAGTGTGGAAAATGATTTGGAGAGTGTTCAATCAAAATAATCCTAATGGGAGAGAAAAACTTGGACTTAGAATGGTGATAGTGTAGTTGGTGACATTTGAGAGAGATTTTAATGATAAAGTGATAACTGGGTGATGATCAAAACTGAGTGGTGATAGAGAGGCAGGTGTCAAGTGATATGCTTCATTTTCTGGTCACTTTTATTGAATTGTGGCGCCTTTGAATGGGTTAGAAGCAGGGGTGGGGTGGGGGTGGGGGTAATGTTGTTGGCCAAAATCCAACCAGAGCAAGTTGTACAAATATACAAGACTGTATGGCCCACTAAATAGCTCTGAACTGGAGATGATAACTTAGGGGTCATTATCAGTAGACAGTCATTGAAGTCATGCAGTGAACAAGATTGATTAGGGAGAAAGGATAAAGAAGCAAACAGAACCATTTTAGCACTATGAGACTGATGACCTCAGTGAATCTGAAGAACACCAATGTTTAACAGTCAAAATGAGGAGAAGGAGCCCCCAAAAGAGAAGGAGAGTGAGAAGTTTGGGCAGAGAAACAAAAGGAACACCAGCATAATCCCATGCCATGGAAACCAGAGAGAGTGTTTCAAGAGAAAGAGGTGATTGGCCGGAATAGATGGTTTGGATGATGCTAAGAGGTCAATGAGGATAAAAACTGAAAACTGTTGGTTGTGAGAATTTAATAGAATTCCATGGTGAAAATATACCATAAATGGAATAAATTTCAAAAACTAAAATCTAGACACAACCTTTGAATGAGGAAGCGTGACCAATGTTGACTGTTGTTGAACATGGTTCATAAATGTTAAAAGGAGCTCCTGATGATGATTAGGGGAACTGGGATTTGGCCTTCCAAATGGCTTCAGTAATGAGGTATGACTCAACCACCTGAAGGAAGTTCCCGACCTGGAGTTTCCAAACCCACAGTCTTCTGGGCCCTCTCTTTCCAGAACCTCCACTCAAAGAAGGCCAGAAATGAGGAAGCAAGATGGGGATTCCACACAATTTCTCATAGTCGCTAAAATCAGAGAGGGAAAACAGCCACATCTGACTCACCAAATCTTGTTGTAATTCAAAAACATGTGCATTTCTTAACTGATAAGTTTATCTTTCCCTCTCTCATACACCCTACTTCTACCTCCAGTAGCCTAAGAGCACATGCTCTAATTCCTGGCTGCTGAAGATACAACTGGTCTGCTCTGGGGGGTTTATCTAAAGAGATGTGTAACGATGCTGGCAGTGTAAATTACAGCATTGTCCAATCTCTTTTGCAAAATTTTCATAATCCAATAATGACTTCAGTGTTGATGGTTATCAAGTGAGGTAGGATGGTGATTTTCTGTTACTTAAGGTCATTCAATCCAGGCAGAACATAAACATTATAAAAATTTATACTTTCAGCTAGATCTATTTTATATGTATTTGAAAGCTAGCTGTATTTAATCACTTTTTATTACATAAGCTAATGATGTGGATAATGTTGTTGATTTTTTTTATTCATCTCTTAATGGGTGGTTTCAGAGCTAAACCACCTAAGTGCCTTCCTCCAGTCCAGCTAAATGATATGATCAAAATCTTATAGGAAGACGACAAATCATTCATTAAGAACCACAACCCTAAGTTACAGGAAAGAGAAAATGGAGTTGAAAGGTATTTATAGGGTCTCTTGCAATTGCTAGAGAAATATCTAGCAATAAGATAGATTGCTAGAGAAATATTCTAGCAATAAGAAAGTATCTTCCTATTTGCACGCAGATTAAAAATATACCATGGGTAAAAGCTGGCTGCCTTACTAAACTTCTTTTTCCAAGTGTCATTAATAAAGCTTGACTTTTAGGGTGTGTGTGTCTCAAATTAATGTGTAGTCAGCTCTTCCTTTTTCAGAGGCCATAACTTGGTTATCAAGTTTTCGGATTATACCAGCTTTCTGCTTTTCTTTCTCTTTTCTCCTCTTCTTCTTCTTTTTTTTTTTTTTTTTTTTTTTGTTGCCTAGTTTCTAGATGTGTCCTCACTTGTTAGTAATTCCACCTGGCAAAGGAACAGAGAAAGGAGCCGAAACTTAATTCCATTCATTTTACTCTTGCTAGCAGCAATGGTAGAAGATTTATTACAGGAAGAGGTTGAAAGTATTGGCTGGAATGAAGTTCAGGGAATATGGTATATTTCAATTACTTGTGCCCTCACTCTGTCTTTAGCCAAACAATCCAGTCCTGGGCATGCAGGCAGCTAGTCAAGTCTAATGATCTTGAGTGTGGGGTGTCCACATGCCCTGCTCCCCACCTCTTTGCCTGTTACATCTACCCAGCTTTGTCATCAGTCTGACATTACCCACTCTACGTGAAGAAAGACCGCATACGCCAAGTGTAGCTGCCCTCTGCACTCACAGCACTCCGGGAAAAGTGAGGAAACGCAGCACCCAAGCATGTTCCTTCAAGGTTGCTTGGAGTCACCCAGGACTCTAGTTAAAATGCAGGTTTTGACTCAGTAGGTCTGGGATGGGGCCTGAGATTCTGCATTTCTAACAAGCTCCTGTGCAGTGCTATTGTTGCTGGTCCCACACATTTTGAGCAGAAAACGCTTAGAAAAATAGGTAGACCTTGACAAGCAATAAATAGAAACTCATTCCACTATTATGTAAGGTTCAGGGTATATAGGTAATAAAGGTCCTCCACAGTGCATTTTTATTTAAATACAAAACGATGTATAAATCAGTGGGTTTAAAACATGTTTCCTTTCTTTTTTAAAAGTTTATTTATTTTGAGAGAGAAAGAGAGAGACAGTGTGAGTCAGGGAGGGGCAGAGAGAGAGAGAATCCTAAACAGGCTCCACACTGTCAGCACAGAGCCTGATGTGGGGCTCGAACTCACGAACCTGAGATCACAACCTGAGCCGAAATCAAAAGTCAGACACTTAACTGACTGAGCCACCCAGGCGCTAACAAACAGGCATAAAGTTTTGGCTAAGTAATATGATGAGTAAGTTCTCGAGAGCTTGTACACCATTGGGCCTCTAGTAACAATATTGCATTGTACACTTAAAATTTTGTAACGCGAGTAGCTCCCATGTTAAGTGTTCCTATCACAGTAAGATACATTATTTTAAAAAGGAAAAAAAAATCCTTCTTTTTAAAGACTGAATAGTATTCCATTGTTTGGATATATCACTCCCACTTCACCTATGGGAAGGAAAGTGTCAATACATGCGTCCAGTACCTCAACTTTTCTAGAGGGCCTCCCCAGAGGACTGGCCTATGTCTTGCGAGCCCCAGAGCTCTGATGGGGTCAGCACAGTCTAGCTACCTGAAGGAAGATGGAGTCAGTGCCTCGGGCTGGGAGATGCCATGGATCCTCCCCCTGCTCGGCACAGATCAAGTGGACAAAAAAAAAAAATCTCAGCTCTCCGCTTCCTGCTGAGGGGAAAAGAGTGAAAAGCAATAGAACTTCTTTGTCAAAAGAAATACTTTCTAAAACTTCAATATATAAAACAGAGAAAAGTGGTTGTGTCAAGGGGGAATCCCTAAATCCTGCCCATCTAGCCTCTTTCAGCTTTCCTCAGCCACACATATCTCGGTGGAACTCTATTTCTCCGAAGGACACAGACAAAAAACTTCACTGCTTTTGGATGCTGTTTATATCTCCTAGCCAGTGCTACAAGGTAGTATTCCTTCACTTATTTTTGTACCTACTATGTGCCAGGCACATAGAGGGACTTACATTCTAGTATAATATAATTACAAACAAAATAATTTTTATGTTATTGTGAATATATTACTGTCATATAAATACACTAATACAACAGTAAACAATAAACAGAATGAATGAATAAATAAATGACTCAACACTAGAAGGCGATAAGAGCTACAGAAGAAAATGGAGAGCAGGGTAAGAGGAATCAGGAGTCCCAGTTGACTGGGCCAGGGACAACTATAAATAGGGTGACAAAGGGGCCTTGTGGAGAAGGGGATATTCAAGCAAGGACTTGAAGGTGACCGAAATGCTATAATAATGGTGCATGAACCCATGGTCAAAAGTAGCTGCTGAGACCCACCCTATGTGAAGCTGGCTTAGAGGCTGTCTAAAGGCAATCCATGACAGGTAAGTGATTTTGGAGACCACTTGGCCTGGCCTGCATCTCAGATCAGAAGGAGACACGGAGCCACACACCGGATTTTGCACGCTGTCATCTCACAGAGATCAGTCAAGACTTCGGGGTCAGTATCAATTATTTATTCATTCATTCATCACACACGCATTAACTGTCCATCATGTTGAGGACCTTGTGCCAGGTGCTCGGGATACAGAGCTCAATCCTCTGAAGTCCTACCTACTCTTCAAGATGGCTTGCAATCTGGTCAGAGGTGCACTGTATGGGCAGTCTCAAAACAATGTGCTAAATGCATGATAAAATTATGCACCTGGGTGATGAGGATTCAGGGTGCATCAACCCAGGCCTGGGGCCACAGAAGGCTACCTGACATAAAGGATGAGTGGGCCTTCAGTGATAGCAGCCTATCTCCTTCCTAACAAGCCCACCTGCTGAATAATTGCCCTCTACAAGTCTGAAACCCTTAATAAATGCCAGGTTTTGACTCACGGGTGTTCCCCCCCTCCCCAATCACTGTTAATTGAAGTAAAATTGTTACCTTCAGATATTCCTGGACTCTGCATTAGTGAGATGTTTTTCTTCATTTATAAAGTAATTTATTTTGCTATACATTCATTGTTCATGACACTTCATCATGCTGAAAAGCATTTTCTTGATTGTCTGTGGAGTTACCCAGGGGTAATAAATGTGTTGCTACATTTTGTAGTCTGAAAAATGTCCTGTGTGGGCAAGTAATAGAGAGAGGGCAGGCAGAAGGGGAGGGAGGGAAAAGGAGACACAGGTGCAGAGAGAGAAAGGCAGAGAACAAACAAAAATAATCCCAGAGCAGGGAGGGGAAAAGTACCTTTGTCCACATGATAGAGCATCCAAGCGATGCTTATGTTCAAGTGATAAGACATCGTTCGTTCCAGGAAGGCCTGGGGTCAGTCTGCTGGTAGTCATTGCTGTCACCTTTGTCCTGAGACAAAGTGCCCAAAAGAGGAACTGGATAAATGGCACAATATCCCAGCACAGGGGATGTGTGCATTGTAGGGACCATACTTTTCAACTGAGAGATCGAAGAGGAAATCTCGGAATGGAAACCTGATTTCAAAGGATGTCAGCAGATCTTTGCAGACAGGCCAGGTTGAGTCCCCTGTTCTCCCACTTGCACCCCAGCTCCCCTAGGACGCCTCATGGACTTTCTCCGGCTGTGGTGATCCGTTGGGAGCTGGGGGACACTCATGAACATTTTTTTCTGCTTGTAGGAAATGGTGACACTACTCTGAGGGGCTAGCGCTCTGGCACAAAAGCTGGGTGGACTGGGCTGGGGGGCTCCAGGTGCCTTTGCTCCTCTTTTCTCTCCACCTTCTGCTTCCTTCCCCACTCAGCCCTCTACCCCAGAAAGACACAGCAGCCAAAAATAACTAGTGTGTTATTCACTCTCAGTGTTCTGAACATTAATGAATCCCCACCCCATACTCCCAGGCTGGAGAAGCTCTGTGATGATTATTCCCGGGACAGTGTTGTGACACAGATGGGCACCCTGACAAGTCTTGAGCAGGCCCACCCCTCCATTATCATAGATGTCTTTTTAGATCGGTGGTCATCAATCACAGAATGTTCCTCTTTGGCCTCAGGCTCGACCCAGGAATGCTGAAGAGAAACAGTTGCCTGTTTCCCTGTCAGGCTTTACACTACATGGGTGCTTGTATAAAGGAACAAGCATGGTGGGCACATGGGCTACTTCTCCCACCATCCTTTCTGACAGTGACATCGCGGGACAGTTCGTAGAAAGAAAGGCACAGTTTGGAGAACTTTCCCCAGGTTGCATCACATTTCAGCAGCAGTCTCAAAAGAAAACCCTCGAGCATCCCTTGCTTCCCATAATAGCCATTAGTGATTCATTATCCATGAACTTATTTATACCCTCTTGGTCCTACTCATTTCTTCATGTTCTGCTTCTTAAAGAAACAAGTTCCTTTGACTTAATATTATGTAAAGTACTTCCTCCTTTTCGGTGAGTGTGCTGAATTTAGCTCTTTATACCTACTGTTGCTACTCGGTGAATAAATCCATGTCCTATATCCCATAGGATTCGATTAATTTATGTATTTATTTAATAAACATTTTATTGAGTGCTTCTGATGACGAAAGAGTTGTTCTTTTTTTGTCGCAGTTTACGTTCACAGAGCTATATTCTTCTTTCCTTGCTCACCTACTTATCCTTAACTGTGCACCCCTGGCAACATTTTATCTTTTTCGGTGGTTTGCAGCTGGCACTCTCCACAGGACCCTAGCTGTAGACTTCCACATTTTTGTGCAAAGCCAGGGTAATATTCCATATTGTGTTCCCACTGCTCCTGCTCATGATGGCCTACATTTTGTTGTTCTTTGGTTACAACGATACCTGTTCACTGTATATTGTCACTAATTGTTACTAGAATTGTTCGGAATCAGTGTTTGAGTATTTTGGTCTACACCACTTCTTCGTAGTACTTTTCCCCAGTGCCATTACCTTCCGCTCGCTCATACTGAAATGTATTTGGTGTTTTAAAAAATCATCTGCAAAGTCTAGAAACATCTCATTGATTAGCATCTTACTGTCTGGAAGATTTCATCCTATTCTGCTGTCTAAGTTCAGGTCAACTCAAAAGCAGCTACTCCTGATGGTTATTTGCATATTAAATATTGTACTAAGTAAAAATTTAGCCTTACCAATCAATTTTCAACCCCATCCCTTATCTACAATCACAGAGAACAAAGAGACCTATGTCATCATAACCCACAAATAATTTATCAGCCTCTTTTAAGCCCATAATTATAAGATCCTTCACTATTGAACCCTCTCTGATAGTTTTCCACTTTCTTTCTTCCTAACCTTTATCCTCCTATCAAAAGCATTGATAAAAATAGAGATGTGGATAGCTGCAAAGTTTAAGCCAAGTCCTCAAGCACCAAAGCAGCTGAAGATATCATTTTCTATTGTGGATGGTGTCAGAGTGTGAAAGAGACTGCTAGCTGTCTACCAAAATCCATTTTCCCTTTCTACTGGCACACACCTAAACCTCACTTAATGGAATCCCTTCTTGTTCTGAGTGGTCACGTGGCCAAGCTGCCGTTAACTTCTAGTGTATTGAGCCACTAAGTGTTTGATCTATTTCTTACCTTAACTTGGTCTAACCTGGCTAATAAAAGGAATTACTTCCCTTAGAGTCAGGTCTCTCTCAGCCAAAGGGTAATTTCCATAACCTAATAAGTAGATGTCCTGGCTGCCAAGTCATGAGGTAAAATTTTTGAGAGGAAAGGACACTGCTACTTACTACTGTCAGCCTTGACAGTCTGATTGTAAGAGATAGGAAGGAATGCTATGTGCATCCTCACGGCTAAGTCTCCTGGTAGATACTTCCCTGTGTCTCATTCATTGATTCCCCACCCCCCTTATTGTTTCTCTCATGGTTTCTATAACATTTACAGCTTCTGCTGAAGGAGAAATATCCAAAAAGTCAAGGCTACCATTCTGAGAGTTTTTGATAAATGATCAGAGTCATGCAACCACCATCACAATCAAGATATAGGATATTTCCATCTATTTAGATCCCCTCCCCAAATATTCCCCATGAAAGTTTCCCCTTGTGGCCAGCCCCTCCCTGTACCCTCAGCCTCTTGTAGCCACTGATCTGTTTTCCCTAGAATGTCACATAAATGGAATCACAGAGTAGGTATATAGCCTTTCAGATGTGGTTCCTTTCATTAACACAGAGCATGTATACTTCACCCATGTTGTGTGTCGCAGTAATCTGGTCTGCATGGAATGAATTGCAATCCATTATATTTGTATATCACAGTTTGCTTATCCATCTCCCGGTTGAAGGGCTTTTGGATTGCTTTCAGTTTGGGGCTATTCAGTAGTATAAAACTACTCTAAACATTTATTTGTGCACAGGATTTTGTGTAAACAGAGTTTTCGTTTCACTTGGGTAAATAACAAGCAGAGGTTGTTCAGTTGTATGGGAAGTGTGTGTGTAACGTTATAAGAAACTGTTGAACTGTTTTCCAAAGTACCTGTTAAATTTTGCACTCCCAGCAGAGTTCAAAATTTTTTTTAATTTATCATTCTAATAGTGCCAAAGATTCACTTTGCCTATTCTGGAACACCATACACATGGAATCGTTTGTCTGGCTTCTTTTGCTTAGACATTATTGTCTTCAAAATTCATCCATGTTACTACATGTACCAGTAGTTCATTCTTCTTTACTGCTGAGAAGCATTCTGTTATATGATATACTTCTTTTGTTTATGCGTTAGCCTCTTGATGGACGTTAGGATTGTTTCCAGTTTGGGGCTATTATGAATAAAGCTGCTACGAATATTCTTGTGCTTATCTTTTTATGGACATATGCTAACCTTCTCTTGGGCATATGTGTAGGAGTGAAATTTTTAGGTTACAGAGTAGGTGTGTGTTGAACTTTATTAGAAACCCTACCCAAATTTTGTAGTCTCTTTTCTTCTTCTTCTTTTTTTTAGAGAGACAGAGAGCAAGTGGGGGAAAGAGGCAGAGAGAGAGAGCGAGAGCGAGAGCGAGAGAGAGAGAGAGAGAGAGAGCTGGATGCTTAACCACTAAGCACCCCAGGAGCCCCTTGTATTTTTTTTCTTAAAGAGAATCTTTGAAATTATATAAGCTTCAAGTCCCATAAAGCTGAATCTGCCCTGCAAACAAGATTTCATTCAAGAGGCCAAAGTTACAGATACATCTCCTCCCAGTGAGTCCAGTCCGAATACTCATGGCGACTGCGGGAGTCCTCAAATGCCTTGTCCCTGGAGTGCAGTGTCTTGCCTTCTCACAAACATGACAGGCCAGACCTGGGTGGGCAGCTTAGCACACGTGCCCTGTAATCAGCACATCTGTATGTCCTGAGAGAGCGGGCAGTTGCCAGGTAACTCCGAACTCGATCCTTCTTGGCTGACTCTCAGTTAACTGATACTGCAATTAATAGCCTTTGGGAGCACTGATGTATCTGGATCACTGCATCAGCTCTCCTACTTGTTGGGTGATGTCAGAGGCCAGACAAGTCATTAAGATACCTGTGACCCATGTGCTCTCAACGGCCAGGAAAGCAGTGCTCTCCTGTTTGCCCTTTGCAGTGGAAGATGCACTAGGCGGTAGGGATGCGTGGAAAGGCCAACCCGTGTTCTGAGCCTGTTCCCACCACCTCTGGGTGGAGGAGACCGGTCAACAGCTTTGCCTCAGCTAGAGGCATCTTGCACTTACCAAGACGCTAGGCACTTCCCCGTCCCTGGCCATGGTCTAATCCACCACTCGGCTTAGTTTCCAGCTTTTCAGGGTCATTTGCCTTTGGTTCATTTCTGAAAATGATCCAGTGATGAAAGACATGAAGTTTGCCTGTGGCTATTGTACTTCCTCTGCACAAAGAGGACGCTCACTCCACAGTGCTCCCCAAAGAACACACCTCTCATGCTTGGGAATCTGATTGTGATGGTCTGATTAACCCACAACGGGCTCATACCGGTTTTAGTCAGTGCAAATTGACCTAGGTCCTAGTCTTTCAGCTAATCCTATCAAAGCTTGTAGGCTGGAGGTGGGATGCGATTACAAATCCGAACATATTTACACAGATGTCCTTTTTAGCCCTGTGCACAACCAGGATTGCATTTGCATCTTGTAACAAAATCACAATTATCACAGGCCAACCTTATTAGAAACCCAAGACCAGGATATGGCAAGAAAGAAAGCAAATGGATGAAGATTAAGTGGGAGGAAGAAAAGCTCACAGGAAAGGACTTCCAGCTGCAATCAGCTGCGGACAGCAGGTTCGTGTTCAGCCCATGCAGTTATTTTCTGATTAGGCTGGGTTGTCTGTCTAATCAGATTTTCTGCTCCCCGGTTCTCCATCTTATTAGGCTCTTCCCACATGTGCAGCTTGGGGTTCCCTAGCAGCCACGAGATGATTCAAAGTAACTGCCAGCAAAGCCTCTTTCTGTGGGATTTTTTAGGCGTATTTATTAGGCGTATTCTAACTCAGACCTCTCTAGTTCTGAATAAGTAAGAGGACAGATTTCCTTTCTCGCACACGGGGTCTTGTGAGAAGTCTGGGTTTCATACAAACCTAATAATGGAAATGGGTTCACGATTGATCAAAATGCTCCTCCAGGTAGAACCCGATCTAGTACGACTCCCTCAACATAAATAAATATGACTCAAGGCCCAACTATAGGCCAAGCGCCAGGCCAGGCAGTGGACACAGCATAATAGGGAGAATACGTACAGTCTGCACCAGTATAGTCTGGATCACAGGAGAAAATGATCTGCTTTCACTGAAAGGTATACAGGCAGAGGAGAGACAGCAAGTAGTCTCTTGTATTGCCCCTCCTCTGCCGAAGGCGAAATAACATTAGGAAACATATTTTTCCTAACAGCCAATATGGTGATCCTGGCTGCCGGGTACACAGAACAGAAGACCCTTGTGAAGTATTTATGTAAACAACTTTGGAAGACAAATCAAAATGACAAAAAGTCTTCATACAATCTTTCTATACTTTTAAACTTGACTCTTTGGGGCCACAGGAATGATAGGAGCCATTTGTAAAAATAGTATTTTAAAGAAAGTGTATTGAAGTCTACAACAACTACATTACTTAATCATACACAGAGTAATCTTATTTCAGATTCCAAGACAAGCAAAATGTGCCTGTTTAGCTGAGCAGGAAAATTCTACCCTATGGCCAAGAAGAATTGAGGGCCAAACTGAATGTGGGAAGCAAATTCACCTTCTCTTTAAATGCATCTAAGTGGTTTCCAGCATGCCTGCAGCTATCTTACAAAGTCATAGAGTGCACAAGGACTTTGCGAAGACCACATCTATATTAAAGTGTTTAGAGACCCTTCTAAGAGGAATGGTATACAAATATCCTCTACCTGTGATTAAATCCAACTATGATTAGGACAGAATTTCTCATGATTTGAAAAGAAAAAAAAAATCCTGTTTACTTGTGCGTTCTTGTTTCAGAATCTGCCTCAGGCATCAAAGTTTGCCTTAGGTCTAGAATTTAAGATTATGGAGTCTATGTCCCTTTGAAGTAGGATGGGAAAGGGACAGGTGGAGGCGGCCTGAAGGCAATCTGCCTTGGGAACCAACCCCCCTCCCCCCAGGAACAGCAAGTTCCTGCATAACAAACATGAATTCTGTAAGAGCAGGGGGTGGGGGACTGAAGTCAGGTTTCTGTTCCAGTATTTACACAGGCCTGGAATTCAGAGCACGCTGCGAACTGGTACAAAGAAGGGTCCCCTTCCTGTTGCGTGGAAACTGAGGATGAGAGTGATGGGGACAGTGGGAGAGGGTCCTAGAGGCATCTTCGGTAACCAAATTCTGCCTCTCAACACTCCCACTCTTCTTGCCTGCCTGACACTCAAACAGACCTTGCGATACCTGGTTTCTTAGTTCTCACTACCTACAACTGCTGTCTTGGTTCTGAACTTGTCGGCCACCTGCTCTGGGACTCCTCCGGGATTCTCCAATTCAGACAACACCCCCACTGCAGAGCTCTCCACCCTGTCTCAAGCTACTTCCTATGTCTCCAATCTACTGTAGTCTCTTGGGGTGATCGAACTTTTCTCCACATATATTTTCTACTAAAACCTGCCTTTCCCTTTATCCTCTATAACAGGGGGAAATCTCTCCAGTAGTACCACTTTCTCCATTTCTTCCATCCTGCACTCCATTACCAAGCCCTGAGCATGGGTGCAAATTCCTTACAGCCACCTCCATATTTTCATGCCATTGCCTTTGTTCCTCAATAGTCCCTTTTGGTGATCCCACCATCTAATTATGAGACTGTCTCGTCAGCCTCCCCTCTGTGTCCCCAAGTTTCCACCATGTTCAGTGATGTCAGTCTAGGAATCAAAAATGCTAAATTCAAACTGCCTATCCGATACTTGAACTCTTATAATAATATATGTATATTCAGCCCATACCTGAAGTATGATCAGCCCATACCTGAACACCCTGCAATAAGAAACAGCAGGAGCCATGCTTTCCATTTTTAAACAGCTCTAGCTATGTGAAAATTCTTTAACAAACTGAGATCTATATTCCTATAATTAATGTTACTGATTCTAGTTCTGCCTTTTGAAGCTCTATAAAAAAGTTAAACTGCTTTTCCCATATGACAGCTCTTGGACCATTTGGCAACTTTTATCATATTCCTGCTACTTCTCTACTCCGGGGCGTTAAAATTTTTTGAATATAACGCATTTTTCTTCTCCCATATAGTGGCTCTCCCCCTGAACATTCTCCAGGTTGTACATATGGCATAGAGAACTGTACACATTGGTTTCATTGTGATGTGGTTTGTGGAACTACTCTTCTCCTCCAGAGAAATTCTTTCCATGAACACGGCCTAAGAGCTCATTAAGTTGTCACTGTGATTGGTGGTGACAATGATGGCGGTGGCAGTGGAGGTTGTGGCAGTGGTGGTGGCGGTTGTAGTGACAATGGTGGCGGTGGTAATGGTAGTGACAACTTCATTGATCATGTAATAGTGTTGATCGATCACAGTCAACTAATTAAAGCTAGAAGCTTGTTTTGCTGCTACTAAGCCATATATGTACCATCTTTCTCATGTGCTGTTAGATTGGTGGACCAAGATCAAGATTACTGAGCTTTATCTTGGTAGATTTGAACCATCATTTCAACCTAATGAAGATGGTTTTAGACCCTGGTTTTGTCACTGTTTGTTTGCCATTCTTCCCAGCTCCGGTTCATCGGCAGATTAATGGATATGTCTTCTATATCTTTATTCACGTTGCTGATTACATATGAATCAAACAGTGCTCACGTTGGAGGCCTATGAAAAGACATTAAAGAGTGTCCTTCAGGGTAACATCTATCTATTAATCAGCATCCTTTGGATACAGTTGTTCAATTCATCAATTTTAATGTACCTCATTTTTCTTGTTTTATCCCCAAGGCTATCTTTGAAATTTGTCTGCTTCATTTATATCTCTTTTCTCATTTGTACCAGTTTAATAACTATGACCCCCACCCAGAAAAATATTAGTTTGATATGACTTCTTCAATAATATTTAGTAATCATCAGATTCCTTTTATATATCAGCTTTCCCCACCATCCTGTTAGAAGGTAATCCTAGAATTTTACTTAAAAACCTATGAACTTTCCACGGGTCTGCAGTGCATAAAATCCCACATCTTCATTTTGAGAACCAGAATCACACTTGGCCCTCTCATCTCTTAACGTGTCTCCTCCACTCCACAATTCTCTCATTGGAGAAACAATCCACTCTTTCTTGGGACCTCAGGAGTCACTGAGACCTCATGAAGCAGATCTTACCCTGCCTCATTTTAGGGCTATTTATATAGACATCCTATTCCCTCCACCCCCACCCCTACTGGACTGTGAACTCCTTGGCAACAAGGGGATGAGGCTTATATTCTTGCTATCCCCTGCAGTGCTTTGTACTGTATATTTAAAGGTTTGAATTGAACTGAATTGCACAAAGGAAGAAAATTAGTTTGATCTATGCAGTCTCAAAATCATTTTTTGGTCAAATTGGATTCTTTTCATCTATCTTAATATCTAATTTGTGCATAGTTGAATCAGTCTTGCAGTTAATCTGATGTGGTCATTAAGACTACTGAAGACAGTAAATTCATTTTCCTGATCTGGTGATTTTTAATCATACAGTCACAGCCACTCACACAGAAAAGTAAAACAGCAGAATAAATAGCAAACTAATAGCAGGAATGATGAATGAAATTATCCCTAGGCACAAAGGCTATTACAGATAATCTATAGTTTCTGCCAAATCATTCATTCAGTTTTGATCCAACACCCTTCTGTTAAGTGATAATAATAGTCACCAATTACTAAGTGCTTCCTACAGGTGAAGCATTTAACTAAGAGAATAGCATGTTGGCTGGGAATGTGGGGTTTGGCTTGGCTTATGTCCTGGCTATCTCAATTACAACCCGTGCGACCCTAAGCCAATTACTTCAGCTATAAAACAAATATAGTACATGTTACTTATGCCATTAGTATTTAAATGTGTTCTCTTATCTAATACAACAATCTTGCGAGCCACTATTATTTTTCAACTTTTATAAATTTGCAAGGTCCTAGATAATAGATGCTCTGGAATTCACAGAAATGGACATGCTGGAATCAAATACAGTCTTTCCCTGAAGCATTTCACAACCAAGTAAAGAGGACTGAATTTTAAATAATTAATTATAATCAAAAGCAGAATAAAGTATTTGCCATACCAATAGGAATGCAAAACTCCACGAGAGCACAGAGGATTACATGGATGGCTTTGTATAAAAGTTTGTAAAATTTTCTTCGAAACTGGAGGGAAGAAAATGATCTCCAAAATCACAGCCGAGGTTAAGGGCAATCCAGAGTGAGGGAGCCACATGAGCAAAGAATGGCAGCATGAAAGACCGTGAGGCACTAGCTACAAAGTGTCTCTCGAACTTCCAGCTGTAAGAATCATTCTAGTGTGGCCCAACCACAATTATTTTTAAGTAAATATTACAGTACATTGCACATAAAAACATGAAGATGCATTTTGTGAAAATTTTTTTCAGTGATATATGTGAGTATTGGATTACAATATAAAATATATTTCTTATGATGGGTTGTGCTCTAAAAAGTTGGAAAGGCACCCATCTAGAAAGGTTGGAAGCTAAGTGGTAGAGAGAGGCATGGCGTGGGCATGAGGCTGGTATTCTAGGAAAATAACAAGCAGCTGTGGAATGATGTACAGCTGACCCTCGAGCAACACAGGTTTGGACTATTCAGGTCCACTTATAAGCAGATTTTTTCAGTAAATACAGTACTGTAAATGTATTTTCTCTTCCTTACGATTTTTCCTAATAACATTTTTTTCTCCAGCTTACACTATTGTAAGAGCATCATATATAATACATACAACATACAAAATAGGTGCTAACTGACTGTGTATGTTATCAGTGAGGCTACCCGTTAACGGTAGGTTATTAGTAGTTAAGTTTTAGAGGAGTCGAAAGTTACATATGGATTTTCGACTACATGGGGGGTTGGCATCCCTAACTCTCATGTTGTTCAAGGGTCAACTGTGTTCACGTTTGAGGTGAGAGAGGTGAGAGACGAGAGAAGGAAAGGCCACAACAGTCTGTGTCAGCACCTCCTACCTTGCTGCTAAATAGCCTATTCTGGGCACCATTCGTAGGCGTGGGGAGGCAAAAAAGTCTTCTGATGAGCAAATGTGGTCATCTAAAGCATAGATAGAGATGGATTTGCTGTAAAGCTAATAAAGCTGGAGCTTCAGAGACCCTTGTTTTCATGAGTTCCTTCCAAGCCTCCATTCTGGGTTTTGTGTTTGTAACTTTGTATTCTTTTTCTTAAAGAGGGTCTTCCAATTGTGTAAGCTTCAGGATCCTCCACACCTGGATCTGTCCTAGCTTGTATATAAATTTGAACAAGTGTCTTTTTTCTAAAACAAGGCCTCATAAAGACTTTAAGATACTAATGTGCATTTGGAATCCCCCTGAGACAATTTTATACCTTTTCCTCTGTTCTCAAATTCCCAAATCTCTTTCATAACTTGCACTCTTCAAGCAGCACTCCCGTCACATTTCAAAGGCACGATGGAAGCCGTGAGATGCAACCTCTCTCATCTTCCCAGCAACAAATCTACCGAATCACTGTCCACAAGTCACGGCAGCCTACGTTTGGGGGAAATGGTGAATTTAATTTTCTCTCACTGACTTTGTCTTTCTCTGGTGTTCCTATTTCCATGGGGAAAATTAAAACAAATTTATTAAAAGTAACTCATCTTCTTTCAATGTAAGAGAGGCTTTGGTGAAATATACAGTTTGCAGTAAATAGTCTTTCAAGGTGTTTTCCATTTTCTGTTGTCTTTCTCTCCTCCTTGGGAAGCATCTGGACATAGGGAAAGCTCCCATGCATTTACAGCAATAAGGGAGAAGCTTCTGGTCCACTCACTGTCCTTTGACCCTTCACCAATCCCTGCTGGGTTGGCTCCTTCTAATAGGCTCCCAGCCGTCCTGTGGTGACCACAGATGATGCCCTGGTCTCCTGACCCATCACAGGTTCCTCATCCCAAGCTCAGGCTTATTCTAAACCTCTGTTCCTCTCAGCACCTCCATCCATCCTTCCAGGGAGCTGGAAACAGCTGCTTTCTCACATCCCCGGGGAGGGGGTCTGTATTGGTGGGGAGGCTCTGTGAGGCAACTCTCCTGCTTGAAATCTCTTTCAAACTGATTTCAGTGCCACTCCTGTGCCTTGCTGGATGTGATACCATGTAAAATAAAGGACTTATTTGAGAGGATTTCAGCCACCCCAGGCTAGCTCCCAGGAGAGTAAATGCCAGCTGTCCAGATTCTTTCCCTGAAAATCTGTCTGGAACTTTCCAACACACATACTCTCAGGTTAGACATCAAGAGAATTCTTTCTTTCTCCTCGTCTCTCCTTTCCTCTACTTTCCTCTCCTTTCCTCTCCTCTTCTTTCCTCTCTTCTCTAGTCTCTCCTCCCTTCATACCTCCCTGTCTTCCAGGCAGGGATTCCCCTCACATCATTTCCTTCTCCTACTCTCTATACTTTTTTCAAAGCAGTATCTTCTACTGCTTCCTTGGGGTAATGAGCTTTGTGATTTAGCCTTATAGTAGAAGGTCAGCAAGGGAAGAAAAGCCCAGATGACAGAGAAGAAAAATATATCAGGATATTGTTTTAATGTCTCATATACTACACTACAAATAGATCTGTTAATCACTATCTCTCTTTTCCCCTTAGTGAGACCAGTCATATCAAAGGCCAGTCCTCCAAGTGTCCTGTGACAACAATCCTCAGAAGCCTCAAGGATTTCTCTGTTTAGGTTATTCCCCTTCACTCTGCCTTATCAGTCTCTTCCTCTGGGATTACTGCCCTCAGCATACAGATAGATTCCAAAATCACCCATCTTAAAATGACTCATTCTCAACTCCAAATGCTCATCCAGCTATGCTACCATCTCTCCTGTCATTCACAGCAAACCTCTCAAAAGCATGCGTCTCCCATTGCATTTATATATCCTTGTATATCTTCAACAATTTAATTCACTACAATCTGGTTTCTTCCCCACCACTCTACTGAACGTAAAAAATTATCAAAATCACCAAGACTTCCTCATAGCCATAGCCAATAGACACTTGGATTTTCATGTTTGTCTTCTCAACGTATTTGATATAATCAATTATTCCTACCTTCTTAAAGCATGGTCACTCTCAGTTCTATGATAGCAGTTTTGTGTGTGTGTGTGTGTTTTTTTTTAAATTTTTCTCTTACCCACTGGCCTCTCCTTTTCAAGCTCTACTGCTAGGTCTGTCTCTTTTTCCTGGCATCTGATTGTTGGAGTTTCTGAGGGTCAGTTCTGGATGCTCTCCCTCTTGCAACTCTTTCTCTATGTTCATGTCTCTCAAATTTATATTGCCAGCCTGGACTTCTGCTTTGAGTTCACTCCTGTATCCATCTCCCTACTTAACGTCTCTTCTTAAATGTCTCACATATACCTCAAGCTTGACATTCTTGAAAAATAATGATTGATTCTTCTCAGCACACTATACCCTCAACCCTAATTCCTTCCTGTCTTAGTAGAAGGCACCATGTTGCAAGCAGTTGCTTAGACTCCTAGGTTTCTACCTTTCCCACTCTTCCCACTGTCATCCAAGAGAAAGTGATTTCGACTTCCCAAATGTTCTTTCCACTCTACTGCCAGACCCTCAAGTCATCCACCATCATCTCTCAGCTGACATTATCTAGCAGTCTTTCAACTGATCTCCTTGCTTCAGTTCCTGCCCTCTCCCATCCATGTTCCATAAAACAATAACAGATACTGGCATAAAATATATTGTAGTTCTTCTACTTTTTGCTTTCCTAGTCTTCCTCAACAATTCAGCCCTTTGGATATAATTCAGCCACTAAACAGGAAATCCTGTCATTTGTGACAATATGGATGGAACTTGAAGGCATTACATTAAGTGAAATAAGTTAGAGAATGACAAATATTGAATGATCTCACTTATATGTGGAATCTAAAAAACAAAACAACACCTCATAGAAAAAAAAAATAGATTTTTGTTTACCAGAGGCAAAGGGTGAGGAGTAGAGGATTTGGATGAAAGTGGTCAAAAGGTACAAACTTCCAGTTACAAGATAAATAGATGTTGGTGAATGTATAATATGATGACTATAGTTAACACTGTTATATGATATATTTGAATGTTGTTAAGAGAGTAGGTCCTAAGAGTTCTCATTACAAAGAAAAAAACCTTTCTTCTTTCTTTCTTTCTTTCTTTCTTTCTTTTCTTTTGTTCTCTCTCTCTCTCTCTCTCTCTGTCTCTCTTTCTGTCTGTCTTTCTTTCTTGTATCCACATGAGATAACAGATGTTAACTAAATTTATTGTGGTAATCATTTCACAACATATGTAAGTCAAGTCATTATGCTGTATACCTTAAACTTACACAGTACCATCTGTCAATTATATTTCAATGAAGCTGGAAGAAAAAAACCTTAATTTAGCCCCAAAGCCATTCATTCATGCTGAACAAAGGAGGCATCCATATAGTGGGGGATTAACCATAATGGCCCAGAACTAGGGATCAAAACCTAAGCAGGGCTAAGGAGGACAGCCACGTGGGATGATGATGGCATGGCGCATATTTCCTTAGCCTCGAAGGGCGAGAAGTATATCCACACAGGAGAGGTGGAGATGGTAATACCCCAGCATGGCTGTTGGAGCCTGAGTGGAGTCAGGAGATCATCCATACTGGGAGGTAGGGGAGTGGGGATTGGTAGCAGAAATTGGAGGTTGATAGCAAGCAGGGACACTAATCAAACAAGTAAATATACTAAAGATAATGGAAGGCATGTTTCTCACTCTGGAAGAAAGGGCTATAAATACAGAGAGGTAGAAAAATAATTTGCCTTATAGTGTTGAACTGGAAATGTAAATAGCAGTGTGAATTCATAGTTCCCTATATATGTCAATAGATGTAAAAATAAACATAAATATAAATGTGTATAAACACACAGATACATACATTATACCTCCCTAGCTGTATCCTTTGAGAAAGCCTGGCAGCTGTAACACCTGCATAGCAATATGCACATATCTTGATTTCTAAATACCATTCTCCACTAAAAGGAACCAGGATTCCTTAGTTAAATGGACAATCCCAAGGTGAGGGTAGGGGAAGTACAACAAGAGCCTGGAACATGTTTTATGTCAGAAACTAAGGAAGTGCTCAGAAATGATGGAGACCTATCAAAAAAAAGAGGTTGGGATGCTCAGTCGGTTAAGGGTCTGACTTCAGCTCAGATCATGATCTCAGAGTTTGTGAGTCTGAGCCCCATATTGGGTTCTCTACTGTCAGCACAGGGCCGGCTTTAGATCCTCCATCCCCCTCTCTCTGCCCCTCCATCTCTCTCCTTCTCTCAAAAATAAATAAACATTAAAAAAATAGAGGCTAGCTTGAAGGGTCTCCCATCGGTCACATCTGAAACTATTAGCATCAAAATTAATAGTGATAGTAAAAAATAATATCCATTGAATAAAATTAAAATCTATACTGACTAGTCTATACTGATATAAATCAATAAATGAATACATTCAATGTTTCATTGGGAATGGAAAAGCTGGAAAGTACCTCTCCACAAAATATTTATTAATTACAAGGGAGGAAGAAAGGTAACGTTATAGTGGAGAAGCCTGGGTGACATCACCTTAATCGGGGGATCAAAGTTAAAATCACCAGCAATGAACTGGTTGATCAAAACCATGTGCCACCTGGTAGGATGCAATGCATCACTTCTATGATATTCCTGCCAAAGATGCATAACCTGAATCCAACCATAAAGTAACATCAGAAAACCCCAAACTGAGAGCCTTTCTAAAAAGCAACTAGCCAGCAATCTTCAAAAAATGTCAAGAGCATAATTGTCAAGGCAAAATTGAGGAATTAAGCAGACTGTAGGAAACTAAAATGACATGACAACTCAAAGCAAAGCATGATTCTGGACTGGATCCTTTTGCCATAGAGGACATTACTACAATAACTGGCAAAACTTGAATAGGATCTGAGGTGAGTATCAATTTGATTTCCTAATTCTGGTGTCTGCATTGTGGTTAGTAGAACATCCTTGTTGTAAGGTGCTTGGTGTGAAGGGTCATGTGATAGGTTGCCTCTAAGATGGTCCCCGTGATACCCACTTCTTGATATTCATGATCTTGTATAATTCCCTCCCGCTGAGTGTAGTCTATACCCAGTGATTCACTTCTAATTATTAGGAAATGACAAAAGTGGATAGCATAGCACTTATGAGGTTAGGTTATAATAAGACTATGTCTCCCATCTTGACTCTTCTTTCTCCTTTTCTTGCTCACTCTGAGACAGGTCAGCGGCTGTGTTGTGAGCTGCCCTATGGAGAGGGCTACATGACAAGGAGCTGAGGGAGACCTGTGAGGAAGCCTGTGAGGAACTGAATCCTTAGCAAAGAACTGCAGGTCTTAAGTCAATAACTTACGAGGAACCAAATCCTGCCAACAGCCACCTGAGTAAGCTTGGAAGGGCTGTTGCTATAGTCCAGCATTCAGGTAAGACTGCAGCCTCAGTCGACACTTGTTTGCAGCCCGTGAGAGTATGACACAGAGAAGCCAGCTAAGCCATGCCCAGATTCTGATCCCCAGAAACTCCGAGATTGTAAAGGTTATTTTAAGCCACTAAATTGTAGTATAATTTGTTACACAGCAATAAATAACAAACACCGTGTATCATGATTCCACTTATTCTCAAATGGCTCTGGAGGAAAAGCTGTACTTTAAGTGTGCATTGTTTTGAAAACAAAAGTGTATGCATGTGTTTGTGTTTGCGTGTGTACTGGACCATGTCTCTTCCCTGCTAAAAGCTCTCATTATGGGCTTTCGATCACCCTTGAACAGAATTCAAATTCCTTACCATGCCCTACCTGTTCTGCCCCTGATCATTTTCCCAGGTCTCTTCATCCTTCTCACCACCCTTCTGAACTTCTACCACACTGTTTGTTTTTTAATTTCAGTTCTTTGAACAAATCCTGACACAGCCTTTGAATTTACTTTTCCTTCTACCTGAGATGCTCATCCCCTTCCCCCACGTGACTATGCCATTCACATCCTTTGACTCTCACCTTAAACATCCACTTCAGAAATCCCTTACTCTCATTTATCTTCTCTTCCTCAGTCCCTCTCTGGTTTCATTCATATGGTTATCAGATTTTGCAATTATTTTATTTGTGTACTTGTTTTTATCAGTCTCTACCTTTGATAAAGATAAGCCTTGGGGGAATCATACTTCTCCTCTACACCACTGCATCCCCAGTACCTAACACAGAGTTAGTATTATTTAATATTTGATGAATAAATGTATTAACATATGTTTCATGACTTGAGTAGATTTTTCAAAAGCAAAATTTCATTTCTCCTCCCGCCCAAAAAGAAATTTTAAAGCTACAGAGAGAGAGTTCAATTTGATTAACATAGGCAATCAAGCCTGATCATAATAGACTTTTTATATTCCAACAGCAAAATTGATTGTGTATATTGAACTGAAAAACCAGGTCATTGTATTCCTTTTCTGTATTACTTTCTCGTTATCTTGGTTTTCACATTTACTTATATCTAAAAGTTCCTTTTGTTTATTCTATTCTTTTAGTCCCTATTTTGCAGATATCCCATCTCAGAGTTTTATTTAATGTATAGTACAATTCCATATGCGGGTAACAGTGTCATTACCCAAGAATCTCAGGATAGCATCCACATGGACTTAGTGGGCCATAGATCTGGCTTTGATGGTGGGGCTGGGAACCCTCTCTGACAGCTACAAGCCCCCCTCCTGCTTCAACAGTTCAGTTCAGAAAAAAGCAGAGAGAAGGAGCCTGAACTCTCCCAGCTTGTTTCTGCCAGAACATATCAGTTCCAGGTCACGTTTCTGCAGCACACATGTCATGGTGTGAGCACAAGCTGTCAATATGAAGAAGAGAGAAGCTTCTGTGACAGGTCCCACATCTACATTCCAGACCCATTACAGCAAGAAAGCTTGTTCCCCTTGAATGAGCTGCCGCTCCTTCAGTTGGCTCCCCCAGCTGTGGAAATGCATCCATTGCTGGAGAAATTCTCAGGGTCGAGGCCCATAAGAGACCATGCCTCTGCTTGTCATATATATTTACAGGACGGATTTGCAATAGTCATAATTGGGGGTAGGGGTGAGGAGGGACAAACAGGTAGAAACACAGCATGTCTCCCCAGAAGGTGCTACCTGTCATTTCACATTCTCACCATGTAAGTGCATTCAATTCAAATCTAGAATCATAAAAATAAGTGAGCTTCAGAATTAACTTCCTTTTAGTAAAAACCTCATACTTCCGAAAGTAGCTTTCAAGAAGTGGGTAAACAAACATTGTAATGAAAGTTATAAACTCTAATTGCCCACTACCTTTGAATTCTAGTTTCCAGATATGAGGAGGTTGAAAAGGAGATAAGTAGTATGCCTGATAGAGAACTTAAAGTAATGGTCATACTTAATGGACTTGAGGAAGGAGTGGAGGACCTCAGTGAGACCCTCAACAAAGAAATTAAAAAAAAAAACATAAAAAAGAACAAATAAGAGATGAATAACTCAGTAAGTGACATTAAAAACACACTAAATGGAAAACAGTAGGCCAGAGGAAGCAGAACAGATCAGCAACTTGGAGGATGGAGTGATGGAAAGCAATCACGCTGAACAGGAGAGAAAAAAATGATAAAAAAGTGAAAATAGACTAAGGTAATTCACCAACACCATCAAGCATAATACTCATATTATAGGGATCCCAGAAGCAGAAGAGAAAAGGGGGTGGAAAATTTGAAGAAATAGTAGCTAAAAATTTCCCTAATCTAGGGAAGGAAACAGAAATCCAGATCCAGGAGGCAAGAGAGCCTCTAGCAAAATCAATGCAAGGAGGTCCATATCAAGACACATAGTCATTAAGATGGCAAAAAATAGTGATAAAGAAAGAATTTGAAAGGTTGCAAGAGAAAAGAATACAGTTACATATAAAAGAAATCCCATAAGGCTATTAGCTGATTTTCAGCAGAAATTTTATAGGCCAGAAGGGAGTGGCATGATATATGCAAAGTGCTAAAAGGGAAAAACCTACAGCCAAGAATACTCTAACCAGCAAGGCCATCATTCAGAATAGAAGGGGAAACAGAGTTTCCCAAACAAAAGTTAACTGAATTCACAACCATTAGACCAGTGTTATCCAAAATGTTAGGATGTATCTATGAGTGGAAAACAATAACCATAAGTAAGAGTAAGAAAAATAGGAAGCACCAATGCAAAAAACAGTGTGTCTGTAAAGATCAGTTCAAGAGAAGCACAAAATAAAAGGATGTAAAATATAACAAATATCTGAAACATGGAGAGGAGAGCAGCAAAGAATGAGCTCAAAATTAAGCACCCATCACCTTAATATAGACTGCTTTATGCATAAGATGTTATATACAAACCTAATTTTTAACCACAAATCAGAAACCAGTAATAGATATGCAAAAAATTAAGAGAAAGCCAGAAAACTGTGAGAGAAAATAGCAAGAGAAGAAAGGGACAGAGAAGAACTACAAAAACAGCCATAAAACAACTAATAAAATGGCAGTAAGTTCATACCTGTCAATAATTACTTGGAATATAAACATTCCAATGAAAAGACATAAAGTCTTTTGGACTAAACACTCCAATGAAAAGACATAAGGTCTTTTGGATTAAATGGATTAAAAAGCAAGACCCATCCATAAGCTGGCTAAAAGAGATTCATTTCAGACTTAAAGACACATACAGATTGAAAGTGAAGGGATGGAAAAGTATTTATCTTGTAAATGGAACTGAAAACAAGTGGACATAGCAACACCTATATAAGATAAAATACACTTTAAAACAAAGACTGTAATGAGACAAAGAAGGACACTAAATCATAAAGCAAACAGTCTAACAAAAAGATATAACAACTGTAAATATTTAGGCATCCAACATGGGAGTACCCAAATGCATAAAGCAGCTAATAACAAATATAAAGAAAGTAATCAATAGTAATACAATAATAGTAGTGGACTGTAACACCCCACTGACATCAATGGATAGATCATCCAAACAGATAATCAATAAGGAAAGAGTCACTTGACCAGATGGACCTAACAGACATATTCAGAATATTCTATCCTAAAAGAGCAGCATACACATTATTTCCAAGTGTACATGGAGCGTTGTCTAGAATAGATCATATATTAGGCCACAAAATAAGTTTCAACAAATTCAAAAGATTGAAGTCATACTATGCATCTTTTCCAACCACAATGCTATGAAACTAGAAATCAACCACAAGAAAAAATCTGGAAATAACACAAATACATGCAGGTTAAATAACATTCTACTAAGCAATGAATGGGTTAACTAGGAAATCAAAGAGAAAATTAAAAAATACATGGAAACAAATGAAAGTGAAAACACAATGGTCCAAAATCTTTGGAATTCAGTAAAAGTGATTGTAAGAGGGAAGTTTAGGGCAATATCAATCAACCTCAAGAAGCAAGAAAAATCTCACATGAACAACCTAACCATATAGCAAAAGTAGCTAGAAAAAGAACAAATAAGGCCCCAAACCAGCAGAAGGAAGGAAATAATAAAGATTAGAGCAGAAATAAATGAAATAGAAATAAAAAACAATAGAACTGCTTAATAAAACCAGGGGCTGGTTCTTTGCAAAGATAAAGAAAACTGATAAACATTTAGCCAGACTCATCAAAAGAGACAGAGATAGAGAGAAAATACTCAACCAAAATCAGAAATGAAAGAGGAGAGATAACACCTAACACCACATAAATACAACGAATTATAAGGAAATATTATGAAAAATTAAATGCCAACAAATTGGACAATCTAGAAGAAATGTATAAATTCCAGAAACATAACCTCCCAAAACTTAATCAGGAAGAACTAGAAAATTTGAACAGACTTATTACCATCAATAAAATTGGACCAGTAATCAAAAAACTCCCAACAAACAAAAAGCCAGAACCAGATGGTTTCACAGGAGGAAGGAATTCTACCAAATATTTCAAGAATTAATACCTATTTCTCAAACTATTCCAAAAAATAGATGAGGAAGGAAAAATTACAAATACATTCTGTAAGGCCAGTGTTACCCTGATACCAAAACCAGACAAATACATTACAAAAAAGAAAACTATAGGCCAATATCTCTGATGAACATAGATGCAAAAATCCTCAAGAAAATATTAGCAGAACAAATCCAACAATACATTAAAAAATCATTCAGCACAATCAAGTGGAGTTTGTTTCTGGAATGCAATAGTAGCAAATCAATCTGGCTCAACAGTAGCAAATCAATCTCCTATTGATATATCACATCAACAGGAGAAAGAATAAAAACCATATGATCATTTCAATAGATGCAGGAAAAGTATTTGACACAGAAAACATCCATTCTTGATAAAAACCCTCAACAAAGTAGGTTGAGAGGGAACATACCTCAACATCATAAAGGCCATAAAAGAAAAACTCACAGCTAACATCACAATCAGGAATAAGACAAGATTGCCTACTCTCACAACTTTTATTGAACATAGTACTGGAAGTCTTAGCCATAGCAATCAGACAAGAAAGAAAGAAAGAAAGAAAGAAAGAAAGAAAAGAAAGAAAGAAAGAAAGAAAGAAAGAAAGAAAGAAAGGGCATCCAATTTGGTAAGGAAGTAGTAAACTTTTCTCTTTTTTTTAAATATTTATTTCTGAGAGAGAGACAGAGTGCAAGTGGGGGAGGGGTAGAGAGAGAGGGAGACACAGAATTTGAAGCAGGCCCCAGGCTCTGAGCTGTCAGCACAGAGCCCAACATGGGGCTTGAACCCACAAACTGTAAGATCATGACATGAGCCAAAGTCGGATGCTTAACTGACTAAGCCACCGAGGCACCCAATATACAGAAAACCCTAAGGACTCCATCAAAAACTGCTAAAACTGATAACTGAATTCAGTAAGTCACAGGATACATAATCAATATACAGAAACTCATTGTATTTCTATACACTAATAATAAAAGAACAAAAAGAGAAACTAAGAAAACAATCCCATTTACAAGTACATCAAAAAGAATAAAATGCCTAAGAATAAATTTAACCAAGGAGGTGAAAGACCTGTACTCTGAGAGCTATAAAACTTTGATGAAAGAAATTGAAGATGACACAAACAAGTAGAAAGAAATTCCGTTAGCATGAACTGGAAGAACAAATATTTTTTAAATGTCCATATTACCCAAAGCAATCTACAGATTTAACACAGTCCCTACCAAAATACCAAAAGCATTTTACATAGAACTGGAATGAAAAATCCTAAAGTTTGTATGGAAGCACAGAAGACCCTGAATAGCCAAAGCAATCTTGACAAAGAAGATCAAAAGTGTAAGGTGTCACAATTCCAGATTTCAAAATATACTACAAAGCTTTAGTAATCAAAACAGTATGGTACTGGCACAAAAATAGACAGAATGATCAATGGAAAAGAAGAGAGAGTCCAGAAATAAATCCATGCTTATATGGTCAATTAATCTTTGAAAAAGCATGCAAGAATATGCAATGGGAAAAAGACAGTGTCTTCAACAGATGGCGTTGGGAAAATTGGACAGCTTCATGCAAAAGAATAAAACTGGGCCACTTTTGTATACCATACACAAAAATAAACTCAAGATGGATTACAAACCTAAATATGAGATCTGAAACCATAAAACTCCTATAAGAGAGCAGAGGCAATAATCTCTCTGACATTAGCTGTAGCAAAATTTTTCTAGATACGTCTTCTGAGGCAAGGGAAACAAGATCAAAACTAAATTATTGGTACTACATCAAAATAAAAAGCTTCTGCAGAGCAAAAGAGTCAATCAGCAACTCTAAACGACAACCTACTGCTTATATATTTGCAAATGACATATCCAATAAAATGTTAGTGTGCAAAATATACAGAGAATTTACATAAGTCACCATCAAAATCACACAATTAATCCAATTAAAAAATGGGCAGAAGATGTAAGTAGACATTTTCCACAGAGGACTTACAGATGGCCAGCAGACACATGAAAAGATGCTCTACATCACTAACCATCAGGAAAATGCACATCAAAACCACAATAAGATCTACCTCACAGTTGCTAGAATGGCTAAAATAAAAAACACAAGAAACAATTGTGTGAGGATATGGAGAAATGGGAATCCTTGTGCACTGTTGGTGGGTGCAGTCACTGTGGAAAACAATATGAAGGTTCCTCAAAAAATTAAAAATAGGGGCATCTGCGTGGCTCAGTCAGTTAGGCATCTAACTCTTGGTTTTGGCCAGGTCATGATCTTGCGGTTTCATGAGTTTGAGCCCCGCATCAGGCTGTGTCCTGGCAACATGGAGCCAGCTTGGGATTCTCTCTCTCTCCCTTTCTCTCTACCCACCTCCCACTTGCACTGTCTCTGTCTCTCTCAAAATAAATTTTAAAAACTTAAAAAAAATTAAAAATAGAATTACCATATGATCCAGTAATTCCATTACTGGATATTTACCCAAAGAAAATGAAAACACTAGTTTGAAAAGATACATGCACCCTTATGTTTATTGCAGCATTATTTACAATAGCCAAATTATGGAAGCAGCTCAAGTGTCCATTGATAGATGAATGGACAAAGAAGATGTGGTGTATATATATATGTATATATATACACACACACACATATATATAATGGAATATTATTCATTTACAAAAAAGAATGAAATCTTGCCATTTACAACAACATGCATGGAACTAGAGAGTATAATGCTAATGAAATAAGAGAAATACCATGATTTCACTCATAATTGGAATTTACAAAACAAAACAAATGAACAAAGAAAAAAAGAGACAACTCAAAAAACAATCTCTTAACTACCAAGAACAAACTGTTGGTTACCAGTGGGCAGGTGGGTGGGGGAATAAGCTTAATAGGTAGGGGGGATTAAGAACACACTCATTACAATGAGCACTGAGTGATGTATAGAATTGTTGAATCACCATATTGTACATGTAAAACTAATATAACACTGTATGTTAACTATAATGGAATCAAAACTTAATAAATGAATAAAATAAAGAAACAGCTATATGAAAATGAAAAAAGAAGAAAATAGCTAGAAACCAATAGTTTAGTAGAAGAGATATTAATGTCTATGCAAATTTTAAATGTGTGCTCTCAATGGTTCAGCAACTGAATTTGCAGGTAATATTCAAGTGTATTATGTAATTATGTAATATGTAAATATCAATAAATAAACTCCATATAAAGGCTCTTACTATATATAGTTTTCTTAGTAAAATGAAAAAACTGAAACCAACCTATATGTTCATAGCAGTGGTAAAGCCAATTTAACTTTGGTATATTTCTATTATGGACTTCAGCTGTATAGAAATAGTCTTGAAAACACAACGTTAAGAAACATTCAGGTTACAGAAGATTATTTATAGTACAGGAAATCATTTACATAAAATTTACATATACATAAATAATCTATGTTGTTTATCAGTATATATTTGGAAAACATATAAAAACCAGGGCAGAATCACAAAATTCATGATAGTACTTAACCTTGAAGAGATGGGTGACGAGAAATGTGACCAAGGAAAGGTTTAAAGGCAATTTCAACTTTACTGGTAATAGTTTATTTATTAAAAGATTGGATAAAATATGACATAATATTCATATTTTTTAATTCTGAGTGGTAGCTGCATGGTATTTATTTTATTATCTTTTAAAAGACTTTTTGGTATTTATTTTTCAAAATAAAAAATAAATTATGACAGTTTATAAATTCAAAAGACTAGTAAAACAAGGTGAAATGGGATAATTGTTAAAGACTATTAGGGTGGCTTTTATCATTATAAAAAGCTTAGTAAAGCCATGCATTGGGCAGGAACATGGCAGTGAGTGAACCCTAAGGTCCTTCACCATTTCCCTCCTGCTTAGGACTCTGCAGTCTGAGCCCCAGAATAAATGAATTTCCACTCCTCCCCATCACCTGACTGGCTCCACCTCACCCTTCATTTCTCCGTGTGCACATCATTCTTTGGAGGAAGTCTTTTTTATACGAGTTGCAATACCCTTCTTCGTATTTGAAAAGATGTGTGTCCCTCATTCTTGCAGCATTTATCAGCTTAGTATAGTTTCTTGTTTACTTATTTGTCTCCCCTGTGAGATTGCTGGCTCCCTAGGCTTTGTGAGAGCTCTAGCTGGCCCAGTTCCCAGCCCTAACTACAGGCTTCCCACATTTTTGCTGAATTGTATAGATTCTTGGGCCAGACTGGGTGCTGCAGTGGGGCTCTGCTAGCAGAGGGCAGAACGAGGGTACTGATTGCCTGAAGATGCCAGTAGGAAATATTCAAAACAAACCATCTACTGAAAACCTTTTGCCTGGAGCTGGACTTGCATTTCAGAATCATTAATGTCTGAAGCCGATTTTTGTGGGGAAAAAAGGGGGTGGGGGTGGGTAGAATCAGTGTTTAAAAGGCAGCTATCTTGACTGTTGCCTTTCCTCCTTGTTTTATCTAAACACAAATAGGGAAAGTTGGCTCAGAAATCATTCAAAATTGTACTTGTCTTTTATAACCTCAAAATCCCCCATGTAACAGTTTTCCACACAAAAAAAGCCAAGTCGCAGCCCTACGGAAAACATCCTATGGATATTTTCCTGTTTTTGCCATCCTGCCCAATTTTTTTAAATGTAGGACTCACATCAGACGTACCCATTGTTAAGTAATGGGGAAAACATGGGTGGTGAAAAGCACACACCCATCCAGCTTGACCTTAACTCATTCCTAGTTTTAAAGTCAAAACTTGGGGCGCCTGGGTGGCTCGGTCAGTTGGGCAGCCGACTTCGGCTCTGGTCATGATCTTGCGGTCCGTGAGTTCGAGCCCCGTGTCGGGCCCTGTGCTGACAGCTCAGAGCCTGGAGCCTGTTTCAGATTCTCTGTCTCCCTCTCTCTGACCGTCCCTTTTTCATGCTCTGTCTCTCTCTGTCTCAAAAATAAATAAACGTTAAAAAAAATATTTTAAAATAAAGTCAAAACTTAATTTTGATGTCTCTTGGTTTGAGAGCTACTGGTCAGAACTTGTCAAGGGCATGATCTCCACTCTGATTTCTGAGGAAGATAATGTACCCAAGACCCACGCATACTGTTAAGGCAAAGACCCTGTGATAGGCTGTGTACCCACATCTGAGCGTTCACTACCCCTTCCCACACTCCGCCTGCTGGCTTGGAGGGTTCACTCCCTCCCTATGGGCAGCACCTGGCCACATGACTTGTTTTGGCCAATGAAACGTGAGCGGAAGTGAAGGCGGGCCTATGGGGCAGAAAGCTCTAAGGGGCATGGCAGCTTTCTCCCCTGAAGGCTCAGTCTGCTTTTTTTCGACAAGGTGAAGGGCACGTGCTAGAAAGCGGCTGCTCTTTTAGCCTGAATTCCAGGATGAAACAGATCCATAGAGCCAACTTGCAGCTGATATATAATGTGAGCAAAGGGGAGAAACGAAACAGAAATGCTTTGTTTTTGAAGCCATTAATATTTTAGGGTTGTTCGTTACCGTAGCATAACCTACTGAAAGACGGTTGATGGTGAATTTAAAAAATTAGGATAAATCGAAAATATGCTCCACACAGTAATCACCAGGCTGCTGATCAGCCACCTCTCTGCCTCCTACAGCAGGTGCTCTGTGAAAGGTGGGAGGGAATTTTGACACAGGCTAGCCTCTTTTCTTCTGCAAGGCCAGTTGTAGCACATATTCTGTTTCTGGCACACAAGCTGGCAAAGAGCCTACTGGATCTTTCTTCTTCTTCTCCTTCTCCTTCTCCTTCTCCTTCTCCTTCTCCTTCTCCTTCTCCTTCTTCTTCAAATTCATTTCTAAGACCCAGAATCTTCTGAGTCCAGAACAAGATCCAGTGTTCCACCTAACTTCCAAGGGAGATCTTTAACAAATTTCTCACCTGGTTGCAAGTGAGCATTAATGATTGAATGGAATAGATTGTTTTCTATCTTTTCTGTATCACTGGTTGGAAAAACTAGCATTTTCCAAATTAGAGTCATTTTTTTCCCTATTGATTTCACTGCTAGTGAGTCTCAACTATTTCTCTGGGAAGATAGAAGACCTTTCATTAAATATTCCTTGTACGTGCACATAGCCAAGAACCTGCCTGTAGCCATCCTATTGTACAAGGGCTAAACCAGAGTTTTGTAATTACTGAGAGAGAGAGATTTAAAAAAGCACTTTCATGGAAACATGATGCTTGGCAGGGGTGCTGTTCTGGAGGAAACAGAAATTGACTAAAGAAGGTGATAATATATGCTCTTTACACACTGGAAACATGGAATGAACTGGTCTTGTCTCCATTTAACTTGAGTAGAATCAGTCCGTTATTTTATTCAGCACACATAGGAACATTCTGCCTATCAAAAGAATTATCTCTCAATACCAAACATGCATATGCTTCGGAGACTTCAACCTGCCATTATTAGCTATTATCCTAGGTACATATTTTAAACAAAAAACAGGGCACGGGACTACAATGATTGCTTTTTTCTTTTTAAATAAGCGCTACACTCAATGTGAAGTTTAAACTTACAACCCCAAGATCAAGACTGGCATGCTGTATCAAATGAGCCAGTCAGACACCCCTACAACGATTGTTTTTAATGTTTAGAATATTAGCTAATACTAGTAACAGGATCTTGGTTTCTTTAGAAACTAAGGTAGGATGTACTCTTGTGCAGTAAATCATCTGCCTTTGATATGAAAGGATTTTACTTCTTCCCCCTCCCCCTAACCTTTCTTCTTTCCTTTCCTTCTCTCCTGTCACCCATCCTGTGCTCTGGACAGCCTCAATCTTCAATGCTTGGTACCCATTTCCCACCTCCACCATCTACCTGATCTTCTCAGCCTTCAGGGGACAGTGGTGCAGCAGAAGGGGCATTAAGCTTAGAGTCATGGGAGTTACGGTTGAGTTCTAGTGTTGCCACTAACACACGGAGTACCTTGAGATAAGTCGCATAAGCTTTCTGTATACCCATGTCCCCATCCATATAGTAAACTAAGGATGTTTTAATTATTTCTAAGGTCCATTGCAACTTTTCAATAAGATGGGTCTTCCTACTTGGGTACATACCAGTTGGTTATTTGAATCTGCTCTAGCTTTCATAATCCATTTTTGCCACTTTTTGTTATTATTACTGACATTTGGGCTTTGAAAATAGGTATCCTGCCGTATCCAATAGTTGCTTTTTTATATTTAAAGAAAACATTTTTTAAATATAAAATATGCTTTTATGATGATATTCCTCCTTTATAGATTTAAAAAGAAAGTCCAGGGGTGCCTGGGTGGCTTAGTAGGTTAAGCGTCTGACTTCAGCTCAGGTTATGATCTCTTGGTTCATAGGTTCAAGCCCCACATTGGGCTGTGTGCTGACAGCTCAGAGCCTGGAACCTGCTCTGGATTCTGTCTCCCTCTCTCTCTTCTCTGCCCCTCCCCGGCTGGCGCGCACTCTCTCTCTTTCTCTCTCAAAAATAAACATTAAAAAAATTTTTAAAAAGAAAGTCCACAACACAGGGTTGCAGACTTGGATGGGAAGCTGTAGGGAATATTCTTCCTGAAAATGGCAAGTGAGTTAATCCAAGTTGCCAGAGGAGAGTAAGCTACTTTTAACAGAATCTCATCATCTGTTCTGCAAAAGGCAAGAGTGTTGATTTCCATTTTTACTCCCAAAGTTCTTTTCTTCATGAGCCAAGTCTTAGGCAAGAAAATGTGGTAGTGTTATATTTACCTCTCAGCTGGTGGAATAAAGGAGAGGAAGTAAAATCGGTCACATCACAGTCAACATAGCTTGTGTCTGGCAGAGCTGAGAAATGGTGTCCAGGCTTGTTTTATGCCATTTGAGTTACGATCTGACACATGGTGGACACTGCAAGCCATCACAAAACAGTGTGCCCTGCAGGGAGCCAATGGCCAGTCGAATCTCTCTAGGAAGTCAAATCTCTCTTGTCCCACGTGCAGCTCCCCACATTCCCCCAAGTTATTCCAGGATTGGCAAGGACATTACTCCCTCTTTTCCACATGTCTCCTTTCCTCTACTGAATTAATTTAAACATTCTTGTTAATATGTACTACTGAGAAACGAAATCACAAAAATAAAGACTTGATAAAACCAAATTGAGAGAGAGTATACAGATGTGGACACTCTTCATAACACTGTTGGGGTAAGCCTAAAGTGGCACAACTTTCTGGAGGGTAATTTGGCAATATAGATCAAAAATTTAAATGCATAAAAACATTCCACTTCTACTAGTTATCCTAGAGTTAGCTCAAGAGTGTGCACAGGTGTTCATTGCATAATTGTGTATAAGAGCAAAATCTAGAAAAAAACTTTTAGGATATGCTGACTGTGGATCAATAGGGAATGGGTTAAATAGATTACGGTCCATCCATACAATGGAATTCCTACATGCACTGGAAGAATGCAGTAGGTCTACATGCACTGACAACAAAATAAAGCCCAAATGGATTCCTTTTAAAAGACACATTGCAGGGTCTGCACCTCAAATGAACTTCATGTAATTGTCAGACGAGTGACCCTTACGATGAGTAAACTGATCGACATAAGAATATGATAAATACATAATCATAAGTGTAAAAAAAATAACAGGTATACTGCAGAACTCATTTTCTACATGTAAATGGATACCACTCACATAACTGTATGAATATATTAAAATTGCTTGTATATGTATTAGAAAACATATAAAGGCATATTTGAGTAATTATTAATAGAGGTTCCTGTGTAGAAAGGAAAGAGGTGGGAGTAGAAAGGAAGATTTTACTTTTCTAATTAAAAATTTGCCGACTTAACTACTTCATATTTCAATGCTCATGCATTTATTACCTTTACCCTTTTTTTTTTTTTTTTAGAATTTGTTAATTTATTTTGAGAGAGAGAGAGAATGCATGCATGAGTTGGAGAGGGGCAGAGAGAGCGGGAAAGAGAGAATCCCAGGCCGGCTTTGTGCCGATGCGGGGCTCAATCTCACAAACAGAGATCATGACCTGAGCCGAAATCAAGAGTCAGATGCTTAACTGCCTGAGCCACCCAAGCGCCCCTTACCTTTACCTTTACATAAAACTTTTTCAAAGTAAAAAACTAGAAACATCTTTTTAAAAAGGAGGAAATGGTGAAATAACTTATGATGTAACCATAAAATATAACAGTAGCCAACCATTAAAAATTGTCTCCTATGACTATGTTTGCTGACAGGAGAACATTTGATTATGTATTGCTATTTTTAAAATAAGTTTACAGAGCAAAAAGAGCAAGAGGGTGAGCAGGAGAACCGTTGGAGTCCCCCGGGGACACATGCCAGGTTGAGTTCTTAAAACACCAGTGCCAGCGCAGTACCCAGCACACCTGTCTCAAAAGCAGCACTTATCTGATGCACCCTACTTGCCTGCACTGTGCTACAGGCTTGTGTCCTTACATCCTTAATGGTTGATCCTCACGACAACCTCATTTCTCCCCATCTTACAAACAAGGAGATTGAAGATTAGGGAGGGTGTTTAAGAAACGAAGCTGGGCTCCAGACCCAGGTTTTTCTTCCCAAACCCAACGGTTTGTGGAATAAATTAATCAAATCAAAGAACAACAGCATGAATCATGGAAAGATGACAGGACTGCACTAGACTGAATAAGTACAACAGTGAATATGGAAATCATAATTCAGGGAGAAATCCTTACTCTTTCACAGCGCCTGAGCAAGGGAAGGTGTGGGCTCTAGGCCAGGTGTTGAGTCCTGATTTCTTGACTTCGGGTATTCATAAGCACTGGAAAGGTCATTAGTGATCACATAAGTTCATTGTTTTTCCACCTGTAAATTGTAACCAATTAATGGATCCTGAAATCAGTGTAGTCAGTCACAACTAGTATTTTTTTTTAAATAGTGAACTGGAATAGAATGCAATACAGAAAAAAAATCAGATATAGTGCATATTGTGAAGGTCCATATATTTTTGTGAAACATATTTCAGTTATATGTTATATACAGAGAACTGTGTGCATTAAATCACACTGCAAGGTATTAATACATATGGCAGCCAAAAAAGTTCTAAAACCATCAATTCAATTTCAGCTCCTTCGTTAGATGACAGCCCTAAGGTCTAGAGGGATTAGACCTTGAAGACCCTTAGAGGCATTAGGCTCCTTGAAGACCATAATGTCTTTGTCTGCGGAACCTGACTCCATCTTATGTTTTCCCACTTATATTCTTTGTGTTTTAAAAGCCCCATCTTTCAAAAAGAATTAAGGTTACTGAGCTCACCTTTCTGACGAGGCTACTAGGAAAGATAATGTATGTATAAATATAGAAGCTGCCATGTTATTATTGCTATGTTGAGACTTAGCATGCTATTAATACAGGATAAGCCAGTGGATTCTGGCAAGACCCAAAGCCACTCCCTCGGCATCAGGTGAACAAAGCAGGTTTCCTGCCATGGGAAGTGAGGACTCCACAGCTGATGTCCTCACAAGAATGTTTGAAAGTTGTAAATGACCCACAGGTAGGAAGAGAAGCATTTGGCATGGCATTAGCCATGCAGTATGACAGTGAGGAGTTGTGGAGCATCTAGCATCACTGTCCTCCAAGCACCCAAAAGCAAAGTCTTTTTCAACTCTAGTTCTTGCTCCAGCTGTACATATTTCATCTCAACAGGTATATTAAAGTCATAAGAAAATGTTCATTGTGATCCATTTCAATGCTCTTCCCAAAGCATTACTCTAGTCGGTTTTGTGCTAAGTGAACGTTGTTGCCTTTCTTTAGTCTACCAATGCACTATTTCATTACAGAATTACAAATTTTCCTCCTTTCAGGGACATAAGAAAAAATGTCCTCCTCTTCTCCAGTCTAAGGTGCAAACATTTCATCCCTCCCTACTCCTTGACTGTGATCACTTGTACTGTGAGTCCTTTTGATTTCAGCCCCTGGACCTAGTGAGGGCCCAGTTAGTAATACTCCTTTCTATAGATCTGATACCAGGCACAGTCAAAACACTGTGGCAGGATATTGTATATCTTGAAACAATATGCCTTTATCCCAAAGCAGAATAAGACTGAAAAGCTAACTGGATATTACTAGATTATTGAGTTTCCAACTTTTGCTTTTGTACCACTACCAGCCCAGACAAGTATGCTCTGGGCAAGCTAAGACATCCTTAAAGGAACATAGGAAAATAACAATGCTAAAATGCAATACCTTTTGTAGTTTACAACTTTTTTCCCATTAATTACTCATTTCTTCATTGTAACTATTTGGTTTAGATGTGCTTTTCCTTATCCTAATTTATTCTCGTCTCATTAGGATTGGCCTGACTGAGAATGTCTGTTTTTTTTAATTAAAAAAAAAAAGTTTTATTTATTTCTAAGAGCAAGAGAGACAGAGCCCAAGGGGGGTGGGAGGGTCAAAGAGAGAGGGAGACACAGAATCTGAAGCAGGCTCCAGGTGCTGAGCTGTCAGCACAGAGCCCAATGCAGGGCTCAAACTCACAGACCGTGAGATCACTACCTGAGCTGAAGTCTGATGCTTAACCAACTGAGCCACCCAGGCGCCCCCCGAGAATGTCTATTTTTAATCCCGTTTTTAACCTGTGCTTACACCCGTATGCAAAGAACAACCTGACAGCCTTGATCCATTGATTTTTAAGGAAGCCTTTGCCTTGTTTTAGGGGGGGCTGGAGTGCATGGATTATACAGTAGCTGTGGATCTATTGAGACTCTGCATTTGTATCTGATTTTCTTTTCCATAATGATATTTCTATAAGACCCAAGCCTTCTGCTCTCTGTCCCCATGACAGAAATTTTAGATATCTCTTTGGTATCTGGTCTAAAATAGATTTCCCGATGGTCAGAAGCTGTGGCATCACGATAATTCTTGGGTAACACTAAACATACCACAGCCCTATCTCCAATGCAGAGAACACCAGCATTGACAATAGATCACTTCTTTTGCAATAAGATAAACACTGAGAATGATTAACACTGGAAGAGACAAGTCAGGTACTCTTCTCTTCAAATTCATTTCCCAACTATTTGTAAAAAGTCAAATAAATAGTTTATGAACTTAAATCAGATGATACTACTATAGGTTTATTCAGTTCAAGTCAACTAAATTTAATACGCAGTTACCATGTGCCTATAAATACATGCCAGATGCAGAAGATTCAAAGGGATCGATGTTACTCATCCTCAAGAAGCCAGCTAGGAGAGATCAACACATACACAAATGTAATAACTTGTGAGCTTACTGTGTGCTAGGTCAACATTAAGAGCTTTCCAGGACCTCCTTTGATTCTCGAAACAATATGAAGAACATTGCCGGAGGTCACTTAGCTTTTTGGTCGCTGAGCTGTAACTTGAGTCCAAGCCTACTGACCCAAAGCTGTTGCTCCTTCCATTTCAGAACTGTCCCTTTCCCTGCAACATATATTGTAGTTTCTTGATCTGCAGCAATGATTATAGGATGTACCACTGATTTTATAACATTCTAAACCAACTGCAAATAGCATACATTTACCACCACCCCCAAGTACATTCTATTTGTACAGTTTGAGTCCAAGCCTTCTTTCTCTTCAGTGAGTCTTCTGAATCACTCTTGTTCAGTGGTTTGTAAACTTTTTTTTTAAGTTTATTTATTTATTTTCAGAGAGAGAAAGAGTGTGTGTGTGTGTGTGTGTGTGTGTGTGTGTGTGTGTTTGAGAGTGGGTGAAGGGGCAGAGAGAGAAAGAGAGAGAGAATCCCAAGCAGGCTCCACACTGTCAGCACAGAGCCTGATGTGGGGCTTGAATTCATGAACCATGAGATCATGACCTGAGTGGAAATCAAGAGTCAGATGCTTAACTGACTGAACCACCTGGGAACCCCTGTAAATATATTTTTTAAATACTTTATTTTTAAGTAATCTTTACACCCACTGCGGGGCTCAAACTCATAACCCAAGATCAAGTGTCACATGTTATACTGACTGAGCCAGTCAGGTACCCTGTAAACTTTTGAGAGAAGAGCTTAGAGGAGGGAGAAACCTCCTAATGCTTTAGAATTCAATAGGAGCATTAAAACCTTCCTTCTTTCTTAACACAACATTCCCCTATGTTCAACCAACATAGGTTGAAGAGTGAGAAGTAGAGAGGCAAGAAATACATTTTTAAGCATTTTTCCTCCTCCAGGGAAATAATGCAGTTCACAACTCCAAGAGCCGAGCAGACACGCTGAGACACAAGTTCCTGATCCAATGTTCCCTACCACAGAGCAGGCAGGAACTCCAGACACAGGTATGCCCCGAACACCCTGTCTGAAGGCCAGGCTGGATCCCCTGGGCCCACAGACACTGCTTTCCCTGCAACTCAGAACTGAGGGGGTGTTAGTAACAGGTCTAGATGTGACAGATCTCTGCTGGGATCCCATCTGGCAAGGTCTCCGGGCACAGGCAATTGATGCAGAACCTTTTAAATTTCCTGTGTCTGGAGGAGGTCCTGGGCCATGGCTTCCTCAGGTGTTGGGAGAAGCAGGCTTTCAGCCATGCTTCCTGCTCGTTCAGAGCCCTAGCCTGTCAGGATATTTCTTAAGTCAGGATTTGTCAGATGTGCTCTCGTGTGGAAAGATATAACACTTGTCTTCTGCCAGTTTCTTTATCATGGAGCATTTGGTGTCCTAAAAAAGAGAGGGAGAAATGTCCTAGAATAGCCCATAAAGGCCAAAAAGAAACACATAATGGGCCCTGGTATTCTATAAACAGTCTCAGCTGAACTACTCTGACCCAGAAGAATTCCTAGCTGGCAGGCAACTTAAAGTGAGTGGCAGACAACTTAAAGACTTTACTGGAATAAAAGGGCATTGCTTAGAAGGATACAGAGGAGCTCAAGGGATTGAAGAGAGGGTGAAAACAAACAAACAAGAGAAAGGACAGGGCTGGCTCCTGGTGTAAGGACTGGTCCCTGGGATTTTGTAGTTTTGGGTTTGTTTGTTTGTTTGTTTGTTACCAATGTTACAATTAGAAAGTAGCCAATTCCTCCATAACTGCTTTCTTTGTTGCATGCTTATTGAGAATTAAAGTATGCATTATAAAGTACTGTGTCATTGTTCAATTTCTTGACTTTGATAACTGCACTGTTGTTCTGGTAGAGAATATCTTTGTTCTTAGGAAATGTTGAACTATCGGGGTAAACAAGCATGATATATGTACACAACCTTCCTTAAGATGGTTTCATGGTAAAAGAAATTATTATATTATTACAAAGAATGATAAACCAAATGTGGCAAAATTTAAAATTAATGAATCTTCTTGAAATTTTTCTGTAAGTTTGGAATTATTTTTAAATAAACAGCTAAACAAAAAGTAAAACAAAATCATGCTTTCTAGGTATTCTCATCTAAGATCAGCACAATCCAAGTCTCTGGGGGAAAGATTTTAAAGAACCCCAGGGACCTCAGTGGGCAGCCAGGGTTAAGAATCAGAACCTAGGACTCAGGTCTGCCCTTGGTTAACGACACCATGGAAAAGTAACCTCCAAATTAATAATAACCATTACTTTAACCATATATCATCTTAACTGTTTATTATATTTATGGTTTTCATTATAAAGTAATATAACCACATTATGTAAAAATTGGAAAATATTTTTAAAAAGAGAAAGTGATTACCATAACGTATGCAATGAGAGCATTTTGTTCTGTTTCCTCCAAGTAGAATTTTTAATGTATATATTCACTTCCTAGATAGTACGGCACATTGAACACATGACTTTAGTGCTGTTATTTTCATTTGACATTGAAAATGTCTTCAGAGCCATCATTTTTGATGATACTGTACCAGGTGGATGTTTTGTTATTGATTTAACTATTCTCCTATGCTTGCACATTTAAGTTGTCTTGAATTTTTATTTATTTTAATTTTTTTGTGAATTACAAATAATGCTGCAGGGAACAAAATTGCTCATAGCAGTGTTTTCATTATTTCAGGCCATTTGCAAGAGCAGGGTTATTGGGTGAGGATATGTCCATTCTCATAGCCCTCAACTCATACTGCCAAACTGCTTTGCTAAAGAGCTTTAACCGTATATGCTGTAATCAGCAAGAGATGCTAGTTTTGCAGCATTTGACATTGTAAATTTTTTGTTGTAAATTTAATATGTGAAAAATGTGTGAGAAGTAGGTCAAGGCTGGCAGAAGCTGATTTTAACTCTTATTCTGTCACTAACTAGCAATGATTCATTAAGATTTTCCCTTAATCTCTTTTCATCATTTCTTGTATTTATTCAACAAATGCTTATTGAGCATTTGGGTTCCAGGCATTGTCCTCAGTGCTGGGACTATGGTAGCACTGTAGGTTGGGATCCCTGAAACGTGGACTCTGAAATGGAGATTAGTGTGCAAGGGAGTGGTTACAGAGTGCTTTCGGGATCAACACACACGGAAAGGTGATGACAAAGCAGGACCAGGCAGAGAGAGAATGAACGTTGCAACAAAGTCTCAGGGAAGCCACAGCCAACCCCATGCGCAGCTATGAAAATGAGAGATGCCTTCAAAGGTACCCTAAATTGGGGTGAGGGGCTGGGCCTTTATGTCCCCCTTTCATCCGGTGACTGGATACTGGTTGCCCTGGAAGTGGACATGGTCTTGATTGAGGCAACTGTCTTCAGGCCTGTTGATGCCTGAGGAGGACTGCTGGCTGAGGGCCATGGGTGGCAATACTTCCAGCGGTTGGGAACAGAAGTCTTTCTTTCCTGAAGGGAAATCTGGGAGGTGCGTCACAACACTACTAAAGCGGTGAGAAAAGGAGACAACTGTCTCTGCCCCATGAAGGAGAGATAGACACTGATATTACACACACGCGCGCGCACACACACACACACACACACACACACACTGACAAACTGAAAAGCACTATAACAGAAAAGTTCAGGTTCCATGAGTGTGGAGAGCAAGGGAACTTGATCTTATCTAGGAGTTTCAAGGAAAATATCCTTGAGTAAGTGATATATAGCTGAGATATGGAGGATAAAAAGAAAGGGAGGAGGACATGTGTTAGAGGAAAGAACGCTATGCAAAGACCTGAACCTGGAGGGAACAGATGTTTCAAAGAATGAAAAGAAAATCAGAATGGCTGGTGTGCAGAGAGTCAGAAGGGATGAGATCAGAATGAGGGCAGGGGGAGGGGTAGGACCAGCCCAGGGCCACTTTCTAGGCCTGAAGAGGATATTATTTTTCCACACCACAAACAATACGAAATCTTTGAAGAGTATTAAGCACATGGGTGACATAGTCAGGTTTGTATTTTAAAAACTATTTTTGGTTGTAATAAATGAATTGAAATGGAGGGGGAAAGATGCAAGAGATGAGTTAGGCCAGAGTGGTGCAAGTGGACATGGAGAGAAGCAGATAGACTTGAAAGAGATAAAATTGATAGGACTTGGCCGTGGATTTGATTTGGGAGGTGAAGTAGAGGGCGTGTCAGGAATGACCCCAGGTTTCTGGCTGGTAATTCATCCCCCAACAGCTGGATTGTTCTGGTGCTGTTCACTGAGATGGGGACACTGGAGGGAGGTAGATGGCACGTTCAGTTTTAGCCTCCCTTGAATTTGAGGTAACATAGAGATGATATGTTGAGAAGGTGGAGAGTTTCTAGAATTCACAGGGGACTGAGGGGGAGAGAGACATCTGGCAGGTACTGGGAAATGGTTGGAAATTTAAATAATGGGCATGAGGAAATCACCCAGGAGAGATTACAGAGAAGGAGGCTAGTGCAAATCTTGAGGAGCTTTGGCATTTAAATTGGGTAGAGGAGGATAATCCATTAAAGGAGATTGAGAAAACAAGGGTAATAAGCAAACTCTTGGGAGAGGGTGGTTCATGGAAGTGAAGGGAAGTGATTCAGCAAGAAGGGAGTAGTCAAAGTGTAGACAGACAGAAAAGTTAGCTGAGAGGAGAACTGAGAAGTGGCATGGGCTGGGCAGCTTGTCTGTCATTAGTGAATTCAGGAACTCCTCTGTGAGCTTAGAAGAACAGAGTGAAGAAGTTTGGTTGCAGAGTGTAGTAAAGAGGGGGCAATGGAAGGGGGACCTATGGGTCAGGTTGGTTTCGCTTTGTTTGGCTTTTATGGTGTTTGAATGTGGATGAGAGAGATGAGACAGTGGAGGAAGCCGAATATGTGGCATGGGAAGCAATCTGTACAGTGAGTCCCTGAGGAGGGTGGAGGGAAGGGGATCCTGTGCTTAGAAGGGAGTAACCTCATCCATGTCACAGGAGGGACAGAGAGCATTAGTGCAGATGGAAGAAGGTGCCTGGTTAAGTGTGAGTAAGCTGAAGTGTCCTCTATTGCTTTTTTCTCTATTCATGTAAATAGGAGGGGTGCCATCTGTGGAAAATGAAGGGAGAGTTTGAAGGCATGCAGGTTTTGAAGACAGTGAAGCTAAGGGGTTGAAGTACTTTATAAAGTCCTCTGGGCCAGAGTGCCTGCGATTTTCAAGTTCAAGGCACTGATAAAGCATGCTGTTGGTGAAAGTCGAGGACTAAGATGGGCTCTACAGGATGGTCCTGGTCAGGTAAGGACCTCTTGGTTGAGATGTTTACACTAGAGGGAAAGAAACATTTCTAATTCCCCCCATGCCCAGCCTACTGTTTAGATCTATCACTCAATAGCCCAGTTTAAATTAATTACTTCTTCTTTCTGGGCAAGATATCACTGGACAGGATCAGCTAGTGGAGGATACCCCTCCAACTCTAATGTGTAATCTGGCCAAGATTGGTATTCTTGGAGGGACTACATCCACAGGGAATATTACATAGGCAAGGTCATGTTATATCAGTTTGATCTGGTAAGTTAGTAAGTGTCTATTCTGTGTCCTCTGTGTACCAGATACTCGGTGTAGAGCAGAGACAAAAAAGGAGATATTACCCAAGTTCATGGAGCTCCCAGCACAGTGGGGAGTCACAATAATAACTAATTAAATAATTATACATGAGTAAAGTATCATAAAGGAGAAGTTTAGACTTCTATAGCAGTTACTAACAAGAGGGCTCCACTTTACTTTAGAGGTTGAGAGAAGATTCCCCAGGGAAAATGAATTTAATCCAAACCATGAAAACAGAGCAAGTGTTTGGCTAATGAAAAACTAGCTTATAAGGCGTCAAAGGGCTATGAACATTGAATTTCAGGAAAGCTATGAAGTCAGTCTTGGGAGGAGTTGGTAATCAGCTGTAGATGACTGTAACTGAAAGGTTAGGTGCCAATGGACTGGCCCATGATTTATTTTTCTAGATTGGTCTTGACTAAGCCTGCGTCTGTGATTATTATTGATCATCCCTGATACATGTTCAGCATTTCATGTTTGTTACCTAATGGCTGCCCATTAGAGTCACCTGGGGCAGAGGGGCTTTACTAACTGTCTGCTGTTTTAAAGCACTTAGACCAACTAGATTAGAATAGCTGGACATGGAGCCTAGTCATTATTCATTTTAGAAAGCTCCCAGGTGGTTTTAATATGTAGTTGGTGTGGAGACCTACTGCTACGGGGCTCTGGAAGCCATGAGCACACTGGGGTTTAGTCTCAGGATATCAGATCTCAGGTCTCAGAATGAGGGCACAGAATTAGAACAAGATCAGCTTCCTTGAACTCTACCCTCTTGTTCAAGTACCACCAGGCATTCCTGCTTCCATGAGGTCTGAGAGATTTAATCCTCGCATACTTTTGAGTTTGAAAAGCCTCTTATTCTTTCTTTTTTGTGCAATTTGCACTCAGTAATTTTGGTCTTATATTCTTGCCTAGTTCATTTACCGGAACTCCAGCCATTCATCCGTCCCTGCCCTTCCTGCAGAGACCTTTGTCACTGTTCTCCTTTGCCATCCACTGGTGTGGGTGGTACGTGCTCAGCTGCTCTCTTACTGATGCTTTTTCCACTGCTCCCTACATTGGAAGCATTGTGTTATCTATAGTGCTCTATAGTCTTTCATGCAACCTACACTCTTAGGCCTTCCGAATTTTGCTCTGTTCCTTCAACTTTATCATCCCCTTTGTGTAAGTACCAGGAATAAAGTGCCCCAGCTACCAGGCTGAAAATATGTAAGTGAAAGCATCCATGGTCATGCTCAAAAGACACATTTCCCAGGCTAAGTCAAATATTCATCTCTGTGTACCAAAGGGTGAGTTCCGTATCTTCTGAGAATTTAAGGCAGTGGATAGGACCACTGAACAGTCACCTTGATAAGATTCTTAGTAGGCTTCTTGCGTTGCTTGGAGCTCCTGAGGTGGGTACACAGCAAGGCCCTTACTGTCTCCTTCCTATAAAATGAAGGTGGCCATGGGCCTGCTAATTTGACAAGATACTCACACTGACTGTTCTCAATATGTTCCACCCTAAACCCATCAGCTATGCTTTTCTCCCAGACTTGCAATACTCCAAATAGTTTTCGGTTCTTTAGATTATTTGACTTTGAAGAGATAGTTCCTGGGAGGTCTGATCGCATATTCACATTGGTCTTGGGCTGTCTCACACGAAGGAGGGTGTGTCTCTTGGTATTTAGGTCAGTGGCAAAACACACACAGGGTAATTAATTAATTAAATGTGATATTAAAGTCAGGGATGGGCCCAAACCTTTGAGCATTTAGAAAGACTTTAAAGGTAGGGATAAGCCCAGTTCTGACATGTGCCAGGACCAAGCCAGACTCAGTGAGTCACGAGTGAGCCCAAATACGTTCTCTCAGACTATGGAGGTCTACTCACCTCTTCACCCCAGACACCACAAACCACAAGCACGTCCTCAATGATTCATCTTCACACATCACTGTGTGATGTGGGCCTCTGGTTGCTCACTCCATCCTGCTTAATTGCTGGGAGTGGCTGGGGTGGAGATGAAGCCAAGCTGCTGGGCAACTGGGAAGCTGGACCAGTAGCCATCACCCAGTGAACACCAGGGGAAGGCAGGTGTACTGAAGAATGGGCAGACATCCCATAATCCAAACAGTAGGGCTTCATTGTAGAGAGAATAGGGATTAGACAGTGAGTCAGTGTGAATTCATCTCAAAGATTAATGGATTTATGGAGGGTATGTCTTACTTTTGCATCATGGCTATATTCTCATGGTATGTTGTTCATTTTGCCTAACCTCAACAGAATTGCTTTTCATACATATGTTCCTGACTTTCACAAAATGATCCCTGTCACAGAAAGACTTCAGTGAAAGCCTGAATTCCAGGCCTGAACATGGCTTTTGAGGTTGGCTTCTGAGAATGGACATGCCATAAACCCTTAGAAAATCATTTCTGAATAACTGATAATCTCTAATTTAGACAAATCATTCTGTTCTTTTTAGGCCATGATTCTGAAAATTATTATTTCCATAGAACGTTTTTCTTTTCAAGTTAGAATGAACAATTGTGTTTCCAGAAGGCTAGCTGGCTTCCTTGGTGAAAGTCTGCTCTCTCCACATTTATTCTGTGTCCTTTCCTATATTGATGGTCCTTGTGATATTACTAACCCATAGTGAGTGTGAAGGAAGAGGAAACTGCTAACCTGCTATCCATTTCCAATGTCTTGATTACCTTGAGCATCAAAATAGGGACATTTTGATGGTTTTTACCTTTTCTTAACATAAGCAATGCAGCTTTCTCAGAGACAAATGGTCTGGGTTCTCTGGGGTTCCTTTTCCTCCTGTATAAAATAAGGAGGCAGACTAGAAGTTTTCTAAGTCCTCATTCACCTCTAAGTCTGAGAAATGGTTTTTTAGTAAAAGTGGTAGAAAAAGGTGGAGCCATCATGCATGTCACCCTGGTGGGGGTGGAACAGAATCCTGGATCAGGAATCAAAGTCTTTGTAATATAAACTATCAGTGGGACCTCCTTTAACCACTTCAAAGCTTTAGCTATGAAAGCTGCAAATGGGATCATGTTGATCAACTGAAGCAATGCATATGAAAATGCTTTGAAAATAAAATCATATACAAGAATCAGGAGATTTTGGAATTCGGAGAGCTGCAAAGAGTCTCCCTCAGAAACCATTTTAGGTCTCCGGTCAGCTTAAAATACAGCTACATAGAGATGCTACCCCACCCCCCTATCCAATTTCAGCAACTACAGTGGAGTTGAAATTTGCCAAAGGAATGGCAAGACAATATTACTTTGCTAATGGGAAAAACCATGATTTTAAAATTAGCTAATGGCAGTAACTACTGAAAATAAAGGCTTGATTTGAAAGACATTTTGGAAATCTGCATTGGATTTTTAACACCAAATTAGGTTAGAAATTTTTATATTAAAAAAATCAGAGACCTGTTTTCTAGTAGATTCCAGTGGAAAACAGTTTAGGTTAGAGCCATGATGTTTCAAACTCATGTCTTAGGACTGTTCCCAAGTTGTTATGCAAGCTTAGAAAAATGGCTGAATGTCTGAGGTCATGCTCTCCCAATTACAATGTGATTATTAGTACATGCTCAAAGAATTTTCATATATTTTACTCCTAGCAGATAAGTTAAAGGTAATTTATTAGAAACATTTGTAGGGGTGCCTGGGTGGTTCAGTCGGTTAAGTGTCTGACTTTGGCTCAGGTCATGAAATCGCAGTTTGTGACTTTGAGCCTTGCATCGACCTCTGTGCTGACAGCTCAAAGCCTACAGCCTGCTTGGATTCTGTGTCTCCCTCTCTCTCTGCCCCTCCCCTGCTCACACACACTCTCTCTCTCTCTCTCAAAAATAAATAAACATTAAAAAAATTTAAAAAGACATTTGTAAAAGTGGTTTAGGTATTTTAGCTCAAAATTACCATAATGTAGCCAAGATACAACTGGCTTTGCATACCTGGTATGCCATAATGGTTTTTTTTGTAAATAAAATATTATAAATGTGTTAGGAAAGAAATGTAAAATTCCTTTTTAAAGAGAAGAATCCTTTTTAAACTCCAAATTGGGTTACCATGTAAGTCTATGTTTTCAAAATCAGATTTTCTAAAAGCACAGTCTACCTGCAGCACTGGTGAACAGAGGTTAGTGATATGACTTATTTTCATGTACACGTGACACTGTAAAAAGCACCAACACTGTCACTGATCCAGAACCTAACAGAAAACCTCTAACTTTAAGGAAAACATGTATTTCCCTGAAAATGTCAAAATATGGGGTATTTAAAAAGAACCAAAATTTATGTATGGTGCCCTAGTTTTTGTGGTCTGCTACCCAGGGAATGCCCCTTGACCACCTTGCTCTGGTGGCCAGGGTAGCTTGTGTTCCTGAGTCTCATGGGACTGCAACAATCAGAGAGACAGTTCTTGGAAGGCTAACATCCTCAGAGAAATGCACTGACAGAAAATTGAGGCACACCCCCCGGGTTTCTGTGGAGACTTCTTTGCTTGTCCTCGCCTTTGGCATAAGTGGCAGGCATCGGGAATGCACACATCTAGAGGGTACAGAGGTGCTTGCAAGGAATGTAGATCAGGGGCTGCCCTCTCTGTGTTCTTCCTCTACCTTACTCCTGCTCACTGGTATCTCCCAGAAATAAATGTATGCACTTCTCTGGCCCCCTGATTTTTGTGATTGTCACCTAAGGGGACACCTCCAGATTACCTATCCTGGTGGACAGTAGGGCTCATGCTTGTAGTCCTACCGAAATGTATATATTATCATACTATAAAAGCTGCTCCCCTAGGGTCTGGCTTCCAGTTATCCTGAAGCTAGGTGCTAACTGAGATCTTTCCCTTTAGGACACTGACAGGTCTTGGTTCACCCTCAAAAAGTAGGAGCTATTAAAAATATAATAGGTTACTTGGATAATCAGAAGCTTGAGAGACAACCAAGAGCTAGGGCAGAGTTTAACAAGGTTCATCTCCTACACAAGGCCACTACTTCAAGACTGGGAGAAGTGGTTGTTTCATCTAATGCATAGAAACCAACACAAAGTCAAGCAAACTGAAGAAACAGAGAAATACGTCCAGACAAAGGAACAAGATAAAACCTTAGGGGAAAAAAGCTTAACAAAAGAGAGAAAAGTAATTTATCTCACAAAGAGTTCAAAGTAATGGTCATAATGATGCTCACTGATGAACACAATGAGAACTTCAACAAAGAGATAGAAAATATAATAAAGTACTAAAAAAAAGTACAAACAGAAGTCACAGAGCCAAAGAATACAATAATTGAACTAGAAAATACACTAGAGAGGTTGAACAACAGACTGGATGAATCAGAAGAAAGGATCAGTGAACTAGAAAACAAGGCAGTAGAATTCACCCAATCAAAGTAGAGGAGAACAGAAAAAGAGGAAAAGAAAAAAGAAAAAAAGTCAAGATAGTTTAAGGGACTGTGAAACAACACCAAGCTGACCAACATTTGCATTGCAAGGTCCCAGAAGGAGAAGAGAGAAAAAGGGGCAGAAAATTATTCAAAGAAATAATGTCTGTAAAATTCCCAAACCTGGGGAAGAAAACACATCCAGATCTAGGAAACCCAGAACTTTTAAATGAGATTAACCCAAAGAGACATTATAGTTAAAATGTCAAAAACAAGGAAAGAATTTTAAAAGGAGCAAGAGGAAAACAACTTATTACATGCAAGGAACATCCATAAGACTATCAGCATATTTTTCAGCAGAAACTTTGCAGGCCAGAAGGTAGTGACAAGATATATTCAAAATCCTGACAAAAACACAAACTTCCAACCCAAAATACTATACCCTGCAAAGATATCAATCCAAATTGAAAGAGAGATAAAAGAGTTTTCTAGATAAGCAAAAAAACTAGAGGGATTCATTATCACTAACCTGACCTTACAAGAAATGTTAAAAGGACTTCTTTAAGCTGAAAGGAAAGAACACAAACTAGTAACAAGAAAATATATGAAAGACTAACTCTCACTGGAAAGATAAATATATTGTAAAGATTGTGGGGGCGCCTAGGTGGCTCAGTCGGTTAAGCGGCCGACTTCAGCTCAGGTCATGATCTCGCGGTCCGTGAGTTCGAGCCCCACATCAGGCTCTGTGCTGACAGCTCAGAGCCTGGAGCCTGTTTCAGATTCTGTGTCTCCCTCTCTCTCTGACCCTCCCCCGTTCATGCTCTGTCTCTCTCTGTCTCAAAAATAAATAAATGTTAAAAAAAAAAAGATTGTAGATTAATAATTTATACAGTTAGTATGAAAGTTAAAAGATCAAAGAAGTAAAAGCAACTCTAACTACAATAATTAATTAAGGAATGCATAAGAAGACAATGTAAAATGTGACATCAAAAACATAAAATGTGGTGTGGCGGCAGGGAATAAAAATGTAGAACTTCAGAATGTGATCAAACTTTAAGTTGTTACCAACTTAAAATGCACTGTTATAGAGATGTGTAGGCCTCATGGTAACCACAAAGCAAAATCCTACAGTAGATACACAAAATATAAAGAAAAAGGAATCTAAGTTACCACTAAATAAAATCACCAAAACACAATGGAAGAGAGCAAAAGAAGAAGAAACTGCAGAGAGGAATTACAAAAGAGCCAGAAAGCAAAAAACAAAATGGCATTTAATTAATTTAAATATAAATGAACTAAATTCTGAAGTCAGAAGACAGAATGGCTGAATGATACAAAAAATCCAATGGAATGAACAAAAAAATAACACCCATGTATATACTGCCTATGAGACTTACTTCATATGTAAGAACACACACAGACTGAAAGGGAAGGGATGAAAAAGACATTCCATGTAAATGGAAACCAGAAGAAAGCTGGGGCAGCAGTATTTATATCAGGCAAAATAGGCTTTAAAATAAAGACGGTAATAAGAGACAAATAAGGGCATGTCATAATGATGAAGGGGTCAATCTAACAAGAGGATGTGACATTTGTAAATAGTTATGCACTCAACATAGAAGCACCTATATATACATAAAGCAAATATTAATAGATCTAAAGAAACAATTATACAGCAATATAGTAATAGTAGGGAGCTTTAATATACTCAACTTACATCAATGGATAGTTACTCAGACAGAAAATCAACAAGAAAACATTGGCCTTAAACAACACATTAGACAAGATGGACTTAACAGATATATCCAGAACATTCCATCCAAAAGCAATAGAATACACATTCTTCTCAAGTGCACATGGAACATTCTCCAGGATATATCATATGTTAGGTCACAAAGAAAGTCTTAATAAATGAAGAAGATTGAAATCATATTGAGTATTTTTTTCCAACTATAGTGCTAGAAATCAATTACAAGAAGAAACCTTGAAAGGCCACAAAAATGTAGAGATAAATAACCACATGCTACCGGGCAACCAATGTGCCAAAGATGGAATCACAAGAGAAATCAGAAATACCTTAAGACAAATTAAATGGAAATATAACCAAAATTTATGGGATGTAGAAAATTATTTTGAAGAGGGATACTCACAGAAATAAAAGCCTACCTCAAGAAACAAGAAAAAACAAAAAAACCCTAATCTTGTACCTCAAGGAACTAGAAAAAGAAGAAACAAAACAAAACAAAACAAACAAAAAGCCAAAGTCAGTAAAAGGAAGGAAATAACAAAGATCAGTGAGAAATAAATGAAATTGAGACTAATAAGACAATAGAACAAATTAATGGAACTCAAAAGCTGTTCTTTGAAAAGATAAACAAAACGGACAAAACTTTAGCTAGACTCACCAAGGAAAAAAGAGAGGATTCGAATAAATGAAATCAGAAATGAAGAGGAGAAATTATAGCTAATATCACAGAAATACAAAGGGCCATAAGAGACTACTATGAATAATTATACACCAACAAATTTGACAATCTAGAAGAAATAGATAAATTACTAGAAACATATAACCTAGTGAGACTATATCATAAATGTACAGAAAATCTGAACAGAATGATTAATAGTAAGGAGATTAAATAAGAAATCAGAAACCTACCAACAAACAAAAGTTTAGGACCAGATGATTTCACTGGTGAATTCTATCAAATATTCAAAGAGGAACTGATACCAATCCTTCTCAAACTCTTATAAAAAACAGAAGAAATGCTTCCAAATTCATTTTATGAGGCCAGCCTTACCCTGATATCAGATCCAGACCAGGACACCACAAGAAGATAAAATTATAGGCCAATTTCTTTGATGAACAAAGATGCAAAAGTCCTCAACAAAATATTAGCAAACCAAACTCAACAATACATTAAAAGGATCACATACGAGTATCAAGTGGGATTTATTCCGGGGATGCAAGGATGGATCAACATCCACAAACCAACCAATATGAGGCCCCACATTAACAAAATAAACAACAAAAATCATACGATCATCTCAACAGATACAGAAAAAGCTTTTGACAAAATTCAACATCTCTCTTTGATAAAAACTCTCAACTAAGTGTGTAGAGAGGGAATGTAATTGGATATAATGAAGGCTGTATATGACAAGCTCATAGCTAAAATTATATTGACTGTTGAAGAGCTGAAACCTGAGCCTCTAAGATCAGGAACAAGACAAGGGTGTACACTCTCCCCATTTTTATTCAACACAGTACTGGGAGTCCAGGCTAGAGCAATTAAGTAAGATAAAGAAATAAAAGCCACCCAAATTGGTTAGGAAGAAGTAAAACTGTCATTATTTGCAGATGACATGATGCTATATAGAAAACCCTGAAGACTTCACCAAAAAACTATTAGAACTAATAAAACAATTTTCAATGAAGCTGCAGGATACAAAATCAATATACAAAAATCTGTTACATTTATTTTTCTTAATTTTTAAAAAATTTTATTTATCTATTTTGAGAGAGAGCATAAGCGGGAAGAAGCAGAGACAGCGGGGGAGAGGAAATCCCAAACAGGCTCCACACTGTCAGCACAGAGCCCAACACGGGGCTTGAACCCACAAACCGTGAGGTTATGACCTGAGTTGAAATCAAGAGTTGGATGCTTAACCAACTGAGCCACCCAGGCATCCCTATTACATTTCTTTCTTTTTGTTTTTAATGTTTATTTATATCTGAAGGAGAGAGATACACAGCATGAATGGAGAGGGGCAGAGAGAGAGGGAGACACCTAATCCAAAGCAGGCTCTGTCAGCACAGAGCCTGATGTGGGGTCTCAATTCACAAACCATGGGATCATGACCTGAGCCGAAGTTGGACGCCCAACCAACTAAGCCACCCAGGCGCTGCCGCCCCCCACCCCCACTGCCCCATTCCATTTCTATACGCTAATAATGAACTATCAGAAAGAGAAATTAAGAAAACAATCCCACTTACAATTGCATCAAAAAGAATAAAATACCTAGGAATAAACTTAATCAAGGAGGTGAAAGACCTACACATAAAACTGTAAGACATAAAAAAAAGAAAAGAAAAAAGAAAACTACAAAACATTAATAAAAGAAATTAAAGACACACAGAAAAGGAAAGATATTCTGTGCTCATGAATTAGAAAAATTAACAATGTTGAAATGTCTATACTACCCAAAGCAATCTACAGAGTCAATGCAATCTCTATCAAAACTCCAATGACCTTTTTCATAGAAATAAAACAAACAATCCTAAAATTTGTATGGAACTACAAAAGACCTTCAATAGTAAAAGCAATTTTGAGAAAGAAGAACAAAGTTGGAGACATCATGCCCCTGATTTCAAAGCTATAGTAATCAAAATGGTGTAGTTTTGGCATAAAAATACACACATAAATCAATGGAACAGAACAGAGAGCCCAGAAATAAATGCATGCTTATATGGTCAATTAATCTATAAGAAAGGAGGCAAGAATATATAATGGAGAATAGACAGTCTCTTCAATTAATGGTGCTAGGAAAACTGGACAGCTATATGCTGAAGAATAGAGCTAGACCACAGTCTCACTCCCTACCCAAAAATAAACTCAAAATGGATTAAATAACTAAATGTAAGGCCCCAACCATAAAACTAAAAGGAAACATAGGCAATAAACTCTTGGACATCAGTCTGAGCAATAAATTTTTGGAACCATCTCTTCAGGCAAGGGCAACAAAAGCAAAAATAAACAGTAGGGACTACTTCGAGCTAAGAAGCATCTGCACAGTGAACAAAGCCATCAACATATGAAAAGGCAGCCTATGGAATGGGAGGAGCTATTTGCAAATGGTATTTCCAATAATGGATGTTAATATCCAAAACATATAAATAACGTATACAACTTGACGTCAAAAAAACAATCTGATTAAAAATTGGGCACAGGACCTGAATAGACATGTTTACATAAAAAATATACAGATGACCAACAGACACATGAAAAGATGCTCAACATCACTAATCATCAGGGAAATGCAAGTCAAAACTACAATGAGATACCAATTTGGCAACTCTCAGAATGGCTATTATAAAAAAGACAAGAAATAACACATGTTGGTGAGGATGTAGAGAAAAGCAAACACTTGTGCACTGTTGGTGGGAATATAAACTGGTGCAGCCATCATGGAAAACGGTATGGAGGTTCCTCAAAAAAATTAAAAATACAACTACATGATACAGCAATTCCACTGCTGGGTATTTACCCAAAGAAAATAAAAACACGAATTCCAAAGATCTATGTGCCCCCTGCCATGATAATTGAAGCTTTATTTATAATAGCTAAAATATGGAAACAACTTCAGTGCCCATTAATGCATAACTGAATAAAGAAGATATATATATATATATCTATATATATCTATATATAGATATATATAGATATATATATAGATACCCATAAAAAATGTTGCTATGTGTTACAACATGAAAGGAACTTGAGGGTATTACGCTAAGTGAAATAAGTCAGAGAAAGACAAATACTAGATGATTTCACTTATATGTGGAATCTGAAAAACAAATTAAAAAAAATAAAACAAATAAAAAAAAGCAAGCTCATAGATACAGAGAATAGATTGGTGGTTGCCAAAGGTGGAGGAGCAGGGAAGAAATGGGTGAAGGTGGTCTAAAGGTCAAGCTTCTAGTTACAAAAAAGAAAGTCATGGGATTGTACAGCATAGTGACTATAGTTAATAATACTGTACTGCATATTTGAAAGATACTAAGAGAGTAAATCTTAAAGGTTCTTATCAGAAGAAAAAACATTTAGAACTATGTAAGGTAGTAGATATTTACTAGAATTATGGTGGCCATTGCACAATGTATACAAATGTCAAATCATTATGTTTCACACATGAAACTAATAAAATGATATATGTCAACGTGCCTCAATTAAAAAATATAAATAGATAAATAAATAAGTAAATAAGTAAATAAATAAATAGAATAGAATAACCAGAGACCACAAACAAGCTGAAGATTTTTAAGACCACTTTCAATATCTATAATTTTACTAGGAAAAATAAAATAAATTCACTGCATAGATAAACATTTATACTATTCAAATATTTGTTTCTTGTTGCAGAAGAAACCATCAAGGAAAAACACTTTCTATTGGATCATCACTAACAGAACAAAATGAGATTTAAAAATTAAGAGTTAATGGGGTAGTATTTAGATACACACACACACATACACACACACACACACACACACACACAGTTTTATTTTTCCTGATTTAACAAAGAAAACGCTCTAGGGAAACTGTAGACCTGATTAAAAAGTCTGGTAATCTTTCCCTCTTTGATTTTCTGCAGCACTTACTGTCTACATGAATCATTTGGCATGAGTGAATTGTCTTGTATCTTTTCATGCGTGTATGTCTTGTCTGTACAACGAGAAAATGTGCTCTTGGAAGGAAGTTCCCTGTGATCCTAAGCCCTACGCCTTATACATAACCTGAATGCCTTAATCATTGATTGACATGTACATTTACAGGGAGGAGCCTGATGAGATACACTTAAAACCTTTATTCATTGATTTACAAAATGTACAATATTTACAAAATTTAGGCATTAATCTCTATTGACATGAATGCTATGGGGAGTCTGAAAATAAATAAGTGGCACATAGGTTAATGTACACATCATGGCTGTTTGCACTTCAAGCCGTCACCAATGGTGGGATTTGAGGGAAAGTTTAATGTGGTATAAAAGTCAGATGGATGACCAGTCCTGGGCCTTCCACATGAATGGCCCTTCCTTGGCTTCTTGAGGCTGGGGAAGGTGAGCCAACCACTTTCTTTCAAGAGAATGAGACGTCAGCCATTCTGACAGGCACTCAAGGTGCATGCAGTCAAATCTGTGTAGAGTTTGCAGTGATCCCCCGGGTGGCAGATGAGTTCACATTACTGTGGACTTGGCCCCTGCACACCAGACAGGGAAGCTCTGGAGTGGTCGCTTTATGATTAAGAACCAGCATTTGGATTCTGTCTCTCACTCAAATTGCATGCAGTACTTGGCAGGTATCAGTGGAGAGTGGCCATGCACAAAAAATGGTACTTGTAGATATGTACAACATCAAGTTTTCACTGTCTTAAAGCATTTCTAGCAATTATAGCAATTGACCTGTTACCTCTTTTAGCAAGAGGAATGAACTAGGAAGCTGTACCTCCACCCCTTAAAGAAAAAACACCATCTAGGGGACCCACACAAATGACATCCTGCAGAGGCAGGACTAGACAAACACCACATGATCAGAGGGTCAAATTCCCATGGTCAGGTCTGGAAGTTTTCCTAGGGGTGGTAATTCCATTGTCCTTGCACTCTTCAATCCCACCTCAACCTATATAACTTAAATAGGGAGGAAAAGGCTTCATGTTATTGAGCTTCTTAGAGCCTTAGTACCTTCATCTGTAAAGTGAAAATACTAGTAATATTCCTTTCAGGGTGCTTGCAGGTTTTACAGGACTTAATACATACATACATATATAAAGTGCTTAGCATAGTGCCTGCCGCATAAGAGGTGCTTAGTAAATATCTTGCTTTCTCTCCCTCTACTTCTCTCACCCCAGTTATAAGCAAAGTATTGATAAGCCTACCAAACTCTGATTTAAGGCCATTTGATGCAATTTAGATTATTTTGTATCAGAGTTACCGCTCTCAGTTCATATTTGGTAATCCCTGAGGGGGCCTCATTTTATGAGCCACAGACATTTTCCAGTGCAGGGCAGATGGACCCTGACAATGCTCTCCTGTTTATCAGCAATGGCTCCACCAAATTTCAGGAAAATATGCCCCATAACCCTGCAGAGAAACTCATACCAGTGATCGTCACCACCTGAACATTTCTGGGACAACACCACTGAGGAAACAATGAGTGAAACCCTAGAGGCCAACACATTTACTCTTGCTCAAACATAAGTTCATATTTTTCAACACTGGTGCAAGTATTATAGATAACCTTCAACAAACATATATTACAGGCTCTACCACTGTTGAAAAATAAGTATTCTAATTCAGTCATTTTGTTTAGAATAAAGAATATTTTACAATATATTTTAGTTTCTAGTTACCCCATACAAAAATAAATATTGTATAAATGATTTACAAGGAAGAAGAAAAAGTTGTAACTCAGGCCAAAAAATACAGGAAGGATGGCAAAAATTTTACCATCTACTTCAAAAGCAATCACCTAAAAGAAAAACTCCTCCTGGGTCTCCTTACTAGTCTCACCATCACCCAACTGGCTTACCTCCTTCTCATTCTAGGATATTATGTCTTCCTTCCCTATCAGTCTTGAGATAATGTAGTGTAGAACCTTCTCCCTAAAGTCACTGAGGATTTGAAAGAGGAAGAACCCTGAGGGCTTTCTGGAAGTATGAAGTGCAGAAGGACAATCTGACTAAGCTACTGATTGGGCCCTCGCGGTGAACTCGGGTCAACCTGCACATGTCTCTTTCCTTTCATTCTGATATCCTTTCTCTCCTTAGATTATCTATGCCTGAATAGACCCCATGACTGGAGAAAACTCCATCCTGCTTTGGGACTCTTTGGATACCCTTTGGCCCAGGTAGAACCCAGGATCTCATGGAGCACAATGAGGTGCCAAATCAAGGTCAATCTCACCAATTTTAATGCAAGGCTATGCAAGGTACTTTATGGATAATAGTTCCATTAAGTTGGGAAAAATCTTTCTCCAGCTAGCCCTCCCCCTATACAACAAATTTATGATTGCCTTTTATTTCCCACAGAGAGCAGAGGGAATAGGATTCCCACCACTGGGAGAAAAATGTTGGGAAAATTAAATTGGACAACTGCATACTACTTTTTTAGGGACTCAGTCAGAATCTCCAAGGAAACAGTCTGTTCCTTTTGGAATCAAAGTTTGAAAATTCTAAAGCTATAAATAAAGTCATATCCAAACCAGTGGTCTTTACCTTTTTCCTGAAGCACACACATCTATGCATGTCCACATAACATATCATCTAACATCTCAAGGGTCCCAGGACCTCTTGTGGCTCATGCATGTATTCCAAATAAAGAGACTCGGACATCAATAAATGCAGAACTATTTCCTGGAGTGAAAAGAAAGGTTCGTGGTATACGACTCAGGGTCTATTTTGGGGGCAGGCTGGCTTTGATGAGGTCTTGGACTTGAAATGACTACACTGACACAACGCTTGTTCCTCATGGTAAATGGCGATGCTTGGCTGTGAAGACATCTGTGAGTGTTGTGGTTTCCCATGTGTAACTATTGTCAAGCCAACGACTCATGCATGACTATGGACCATGGAGATCCCCATGGATTGCTACTATACATGGCGTCTTTGAGCTGCTATAATGTGAGTCCCAACCACACCCACAAGCAGGACACGATCACTGACATGCAGTGTGGGTGCCCATTTGTCTGATTTATGGGTGATGTTGTGGCAAATGTGGCATCAGTTTCATTTCGGGGGAGTGGCAAGTTACAGATATTTCCTTCACAACAGGAAGTGCAGACCTGAAAGAAAGGAAGAGAAACAGAAGGGTGATGAGAAGCTGGCAGATCTTGGAAGGAGGCAGGGAATTTGGAAGGAACTGTCTCCCTCACAGTAAGACTGAAATGAAAGTGACCCGTTCTACAAAAGAGGCACCCACCCTGCATTTAAGGAAGTGGGATGAGATTTCATCTGGAAGCAATGTGGCCAAAAAAAAAAACAAAAAACAAACCCTGGACTCAGCTTCCAGGAACATGGGTTCTGCTTCTAACATCCCATCACATGCTTATTACATGGTTTTATAACCTTCCTAGGTCTCAGCTTTTCCATCTGGGTAATGGGGATTCTAATACCCTCCTATCTCAAAGAAACCCTTTCTGACTACTTGGGGAAGCTGTTCAGAGGGTAAACTTTCACTTGCCAAATTTTCACAGTGTACATGAAGTGGAAACAACCCAACTTAAACTGAACTATTTGCTTTCATTAGAACTGTCCACATAATTATCACCATTCTTGTGGGTGAGTTAAAGTTTGAAGGGTTTGCATTAATGCAATTACTCCTGCTTTATCCAACTTTATTCATGGACCATAAGAAAGAAAGAAATCTAAAGGATTGTTGACAGAAATTACTTGGGGCCATGGCTACACAAAGTACATATTAGCAGCTTCCACATCACCTGGAGCCCATTAGAAATGCAGAATCTCAAACCTCACCCCAAATTTAGTGAATCAGAATCTGCATTTTAACAAGATCCTCGAGAGGCCCATATGCACCATAATATTTGAAAAACTGTCTGATGGCAAATATCCTATTCAGTCATTATCCTGCAGGGATTTGAGTCTTGTCACAGTTGACATGGGCTAGGGAGACATTATAATATTGAGGAGAGAAACTGAAGGTCAGAAGTGAGTTTGAATTCTGTCAGACAGAATTACCAGCTGTGTGACCTTTGCACATGATGTTACTTCTCTGATCTTTAACTTGATCCATGGTAAAGCAGCACAATAAGGCCTGAGAGCCTAGCTTTCTGGGAGTGGAGTGAGAGGTAGGTAAAACCCTTGAACATAGCTTTTATATTTCAAACCAGGATCAAGTTGGTATACTATATTTTAAAATTTAATTCTTACTGTATTTCACAAGTTGCTTGAAAATTAGGTGTCTTCTTGAAGCCCCTACTAAACGTGCCGCTCCAGGGTACTGAGAGTAGAAGTTGCTTCTGACACCAGGAAGGCAGCCTGATGGGGAGAAGTGAGCCAACTCCAAATAAAGGCCAAGGCCTGCCTGATATACAAGATTATATGTGGAGCCAGCTCTGAACCATCAGCAGGAGAGTCGGGGGCATTCTCCACTCCAACCACAAGTCAGGCTGCATTTCTCTGGTTCTTTGTATTCTCTTTCAGGGCTGCACTTGAAGTTCACTTTATACTGAGTGCTTCCATATAGGCACCAGATAGAGTTTAAGAGGGAGCCAACCCACAAGGAGATGGTTCTCTGATCACCTAATCAAATTATTCAGGAGCCAATGGATACCTTCCCCAAATCAGCATTCCAATAAAGACATGAGCCTCACTTCACAGATAACTATTGATGCTCAACTGCCGTGGCCATCCTCAGCTGAATGAACTGTTGCTACATCTGCAATGCTTTATCGTGAGGATGTAACTGATCCCTCATTCCTCTTCCTTCCAGTGGCTTTACCACTTTCTTCTGAGGAAAGGAAGGGATTACAACTTTCAATATCCTCTTGGTGTTGTGTTTACATAATTAAACCGGTTTTCCTATGCTCTGCTGTAAATTTTTATTCTTTTAGAGCAAACAGGAAAGGAGAATCTTCTCATAATGGTATAAAAGTACTCAAAAGCCAGGTTACATCAGGGAGTGGGAACTGGCTCATGAGCACGGGCGCGCATCTGTGGTGGAGGAAGACTAACTATGCTATACCGGTCACTTGCTTTGTTGCCCAGACCTTGTGGCCTTCATGCTCAGAATCTCTGCAGCCAGTGGACAAGCACTCTTCCAGTGGAACGCAGCGTTTGGTGACAGAGATGCTGTTTCCTGTGACTTCCATTGTATGCTGAGTGTAGCAGTATCTGGTCTCTGTCAACAGAGAAAAAATATGTTTCAATTGAGATGGGAAATGTTAACCTGACCTGCCTGGAAGCGAAACAACAGAAGGGTCAACATTACAAGTCCTGAAGAGATTTAACAGCACATGAGATGTACACTGTGTTGAGTTTACGTCCAATCCCAAAGACGTCCTTGGAGAGATGCGCTTTGCCATGGTAGGAAGAGAGCCTTCTGAAGAATATTGGTCTCTTGGCCCGTCGTCATCCCCATAAAGCAAGATACAGTGGTATGACTCTTTGCCTTTCAACAAGTTTTGCCACTGTATTGATTTTTATTTTTAGGGAAGGAGAGGTCTGGAGGGACGATTAGGATATGAGAATCAGAAATTTTGGGGAAGATAAAGGGGTGAAAAAGTTCAAAGAACACAGGGTTTAAAAACAAAAAGTTAGGCAGGTAACAATGGTCTTCAAAGAGTTAAAAGACTATAGCACAGGTACATGTGTGTGTGCGTGTGTGTGTGCGTGTTTTGGAAACAGCTATTCCCAAGTAAGGGCTGAATAATTAAAAACCAATTCATTTTATCTTCAGAAAATGACTTTATCCAAAAGAAAGAACTTCTTGACAATGAGCATAGCTAGATCTTGGAATTTATTACAGAAGAAAACTAACTCAATAATGAAGGTGTTCCAAAATGGAAGGGCATCATTTCTCCCTAGTATGATTTCAGTGTCTTCTAAAATGGCAGATGAAGACCGACCATGATGTAAGTTTCTAGACATCCCTCCAGGTCTTAGGAATCCAAAAACTTAAGATTTCTTCCAAACTACCATGGAGAATTTTTCTCTTTCAAATTTAAAGACTAAAGAAAAATGGCTTTGTCAAAGTAATTCTTTAAGGCCTCTAGGCAGTGTTCAGCTTTCTAAGCCTGGGATTTAGGAGAATGTTCCTGCTCCACTTTCAGAATGAAAAAGAGAATGAATAATTCTTAAGAAATGTCACTGAGCTGTTTTTCATCCATATCTTGGATTCCACTTTGCATGCTTTATACATTTTGGATATTTAGTGGCTAATATGGAATTATGACCTTCTATGATATTATTTATTAGGCAATAAAAATTCCCCCCACCAGATTCTGTCACAATTTTGGCAGCTTTTAACCAAAGTACTAATGTCCAAAGAAGAAAGCTTGAGAATTTTAGGCCCTGAGAATGAGCTAATACAGACCACACTGACACATCTTGAGAGTCATAAAAATCCAGGGGTTTTAATAATCTTCCTAACACCCCCCCTCCCCACCTGACAGGAACCTGAGTGACCTCTGATTGAGTCTCACTATGGACAGAGATTTTCTTAATGGTTACACTACTGGTGGGCGTACTTGGGCTGAGTCTGGTCAATGCCCTCCCCAAAATGCTGTTCCCACACTGTACCCTGACCAGAATTTTATTGGTGGGAATCAGGTCAAGGCAGTCCTAGCTAGCTCAGGGTCCTGGAGAGCTCTTTGGGAGTTGAGTAAGTACAGCCACCCTATGAACTCACAGGAAAAGTTGACAATTTTGCACCTGGAAATGATTCTCCCAAAGCCCTAAAATATTTTAGAATTGGAGTGATTGTTTTTCTGATGGGAAGCAGGTGTCAGCTCTCCTCTGATTTTTAAAAAAAGATTTTAAGCCTGTGACAGGTTTTAACAAATGGAGGCCAGTGGCCTGAGGGATTTACCACATTTCCCAAAGAAGACTGGTTTACTTCTTTGATATCAGACTTGGACACTTATGGCCATGACAGGTACCCCTTTCCCACTGCATCCCACCTTGAGATGCTCAAAAAAGCAATAAAGACAGGAATGTTCTTATCTCCTGTCTCATCTTCATACAGAACCAGGAGCAGATGCCAGAGGTTTAACTGCTCCAAATGTAAATTGAAGCAGATAAGATCATACATTTATGGAATAAGTAAATCATTATATGGTTTCAGCTTTGGAAATTGGGTTTATCCCCCAAGTATTAAATTCTCTTATCTTCAGTAAGCTTTGAGTAACAATTGGTGAACTTGATATAACTACTTTTTGTTCTTACTTTTATGCCCATAACAAACTCTCTTTTAATTTATTAATTGCAAATTTATTCCACTGCACAGATAACAACTAATGAGGAAGATATGCCAAAGTCCAGTACTTAATAAGCTCATTCTTAAAATCCTGGGGGGGGGGGTGGGGGCGGAAGGAACAAAAATGATCAGTGATGAGGCTGGATAAAAAATTGTCTTGCACTCACTAAATCTGACCCTCAAAACAAAGATATTTTGAGAACATCCCATTATTTCCAGCAGCAGCAACCTCAGATCCGAAGTGTCAGTCTCTTAGAAGTATCCATCCCACTTCTTATCTTACAAAACCCCTGAGTGAGTTATGAAATGTTAATGTAAAACAAGGTTCTGTAGTTAAATAAGTTTTGAAAATATTCAAATAAAGTTGAACAGGTTTCTTTAGAGCACAACTTAGGAGAGCCTTGAATGTGTATTGTGATCTCCAAGGCAAGCAGGCAGCATTTCCCAAGCAGAACGAGGTGGACCACATGTGGCTTATCACTGGGCTGTAGAATTGATAAAAAAAGGAGTTTCAGCCACTGAGCATTGCTCTCCATGCATCCCGAATAATCCTTGGGTTAGTAATGAGGTTATATGAGACTCAAGCCTGCTGATAACTTCACACTAAAAGGATTTCAAAGGCTTTTATCTAAAAGATAAAAGATGGATTTGAATTTCTACCAGGTTAGTTTCGGCCTCTAAAATCTCATATTCTGCAACAGCATGGTATTCCCAGAGGTTGTGAAACAAAAGTATTTTTCTGGAAGACTCACAGGCATGCAACTGAAAGCAGAACTCATTAAGAGAGCTTAATCAACTATTGGAAAACACGAAATTTATAATTTTCATGAAATACACATACACACACAAATTCCTTAACCTAGTTCTGAAATCAAAACAACGTTCAAAGCTAAAATGTAAATTTCCATTTACCCACAAATATTCAGTTTCCAATAATAGAAACTGAGTTTCAACAACATATATATTAAATGATTTGAATTAAAAATGACCAATTCTCTGGTAAAAGGCTTTCCCGCCACTCAGTTATTCCTGTGGCTCTACTAGTTTTGGTCTCTTTGCAAACATATATAACGATTAAAGTGATGCCAGAGAACAATTCACCATGTGCAAGAAAATTAGTGGCAGGAAAATAACTGTAATCATAATATTACAAATTATGCTGAAAAACTGAAAGTCCAGTGGCATCTGGTGGCATACTTCCAGCCTGGTTCCTTACCGCGCCCTCAGTCCTTCACATCCAGCTATTTCCAGGTCCTCCTTTGCAATGACTTTGCCTAAGTGTCCCACTGGATCCCCTTCTCCCATGTCTGACCCCAAAGGATTTCATTGCAGCTCTTGGGCTCCACTATGTATAATGTCCTCTGCGTGATTCCCCTGGGCTTCAGAGTTTTGTCTTCTAGATTTTTTTCTGCATCTCTGGTCTCTTCTCTTCCAACCCTTTCTCTAACCTGAATGTTGATATTCTCCCATGATCTGTTCTTGAGCCTATTCTCTTCTCACTGAAGTGACCTCATCCAACCTCCAACGTTGTCTTCAGTCTGATTCTCTCTCCCAAACTATAGAACCAATCTCTTGCTATCTCCTGGACATTGCAAGCAGCACCTCAGACCTCACATATCTCAAATAACTCATATTCCTCCCTCCCCATTTGTTTATCTTTCCAGTGTTTTTATCTCAGGAAGGGACATCCTGAGTCCTGAGATGTGGCACCTCCATCTCGGACTAGGAAATTCAGAATTAGCTCAGACTTTTCTTCCCAAGCCAGGTGTCTTTAAGTTCCCTGAAATGTGTTCATTACCCTAATCTTTCTGTTCCGTTTTCCATTTTCCCAGTGCAGGACCTCATCATTTCCTGTCTTCTTTGTCTCTGACCTCTCCTTTCTAATGCAGGTGTCAGACAGCCATCCGATGTATTGCTGAAACCAAGGTCAGATCACGCTACTCACTGTCTATGAGAGCCTGAGTGAACCCTAGCTGTCAAGCAGCCCTGGCCTCAATACTGCTAGGTTTATTTGGCCTACTGGAGTGGTCAGTAGGTGGTCTGTTACTCTCTCTCTTCTCCTGAAGCTGTGTGCCAGTAATATAGTAGGAGGGGCGCCTGGGGGGCTCATTCAGTTGAGCGTCAGACTTTGGCTCAGGTCATGATCTCACGTTCCATCTGTGAGTTTGATTCCAGCATTGGGCTCTCTGCTGTCAGCACAGAGCCCACTTCAGATCCTCTGTCTCCCTCTCTCCCTATCCCTCCCCTGCTCGCAAGCACTCAATCTCTCTCTCTCTCTCTCTTAAAAAAAAAAAAAAAGAGGATATAGGAGTAGCTTTGCTTCCTTGCTAGAAGTATTGATTACATTTATAACTCAGAGCTTGGCATTTGAAACTCAGCACTTATTCTTATTCAACATTACACTTAATCTAGGCCCCAGACTATCTCCTCATTGCCTACTAGATACCTTGAGACACCATGTTATATCCTTTGACCATTCTTCACAACAAAAAAAATTTCCCCCTATCTTCTGCTCCTAGAAACCTTTTCTTCAAGGTTCAATATAAATGTGATGAATTCTGTGAACCCTTCCTTGATTTTCCTCCCAACCGGGTTCACAGGCCTTCTTAGCTTCCTCATTTGTTATATCTGGCTTTCCTTCTAGATCAGTGTTTCTCAACATTAGCACAACTGATGTATCTTTTTGTTTTTTACTGGTTGATTTTTTAAATTTATTTTGAGATAGTTACAGATTCACATGAGTTTGTAAGAAATAATACGGAAGGATCTCATGTACCCTTCACCCAGTTTTCCCCAAATGGCAACACATTGCAAAAGTATAGTATCACAATCAGGATATTGATATGGATGCAGTCAAGATACAGAACATTTCTACCTCCACAAGGACCACTCATGTCCACTTTTTATTCTCACATCCTTGTCCCTCCTCTTCCCACCCCTCCTTAATCCTTGGCAACCACTAATCTGTGCTCCATTTCTATAAATTTGTCATCTTAGGGATGTTATATAAATGGACTCATAAAGTACTCAAACTTTGGGGATTAGGCATTTTCACTCAGCCTTATTCACTTGAGAGTTATCAGGATTATTGTATCAACGGTTTGTTAATTTTTAATCCTGAGTAGTATTCCATGCTGTGGATGTACCAACGTTGGTTTAACCATTCACCCATTGAAAGGGTATCTAGGTTACGGATATTATTAATGAAACTGTTATCAACACTTGTATAAATGCTTTAATGTGAACATAGGTTCTCATTTCTCTGGGGTAAATGCTCAGAAGTGGCATTACTAGGTTATACGGTAGGTCTCTGTTTAATTGTTTAAGAAACTGCCATAATGTTTTTGAGAGTGGCTGTACTATTTTATACTCCCACCCACAATACATATATGATCTAGTTTCTCCTAATTCTTACTGGCATTTGATAGTGTTGCTATTTTTTTTTTATTTTAGACATTCTGATAGATATATAGTGTTATCTCATGTTTTTAATTTGGATTTTATGAATGGCTAAATGATGTTGAACATGTGTTTATTTGCCATCTGCTTATTTTCCTTGGTGAAATATCTGTTCATGGTTTTTTTCCTTTTCTTGCTTATTTTGTTTCCTTTTTTACTGTTGTGTTTTCAGAATTCTTTATACATTTTAGATACTAGTCCTTTGTCAGATATTTGATTAGCAAATATTTTACGTCAGTTTGTTATTGGTATTTTCCTCCTATTAACAGAGTCTTATGTAGAGCAAGAGTTTTTAATTTTGATGAAATCCAATTTACCAAGTTTTCCTTTTATGGATCATGCTTTTTATATCAAGTCTAAGAACTTTTTGCCTAGCCTTAGATCTCGAAGAGTTCCTCCTGTGCTTTTTCCCCAAAGGTCATATAGTTTTATATTTGACATTTAAGTCTATGATTAATTTTGAGTTAACTTTTGAAAGAAGTGTAATACTTGGGTTGAGGTTCATTTTTTGCCCCTGGATGTCCAAATGCTCCTGCAAGCGTGTTTGTTGCAAAGGCTCTTTCCTCTAGTGAACTGAATTTTGTATCCTTGTCAAAAAGTTGGGCATAAAAATGAACAAATCAGGAGACTATAGATGCTGGAGAGGATGTGGAGAAATGGGAACCCTATTGCACTGTTATTGGGAATGCAAATTGGTGTAGCCGCTCTGGAAAGCAGTGTGGAGTTTCCTCAGAAAATTAAAAATAGACCTACCCTATGACCCAGTAATAGCACTGCTAGGAATTTACCCAAGGGACACAGGAGTACTGATGCATAGGGGCACTTGTACCCCAATGTTTATAGCAGCACTCTCAACAATAGCCAAATTATGGAAAGAGCCTAAATGTCCATCAACTGATGAATGGATAAAGAAATTGTGGTTTATATACACAATGGAATACTACGTGGCAATGAGAAAGAATGAAATATGGCCCTTTGTAGCAACGTGGATGGAACTGGAGAGTGTGATGCTAAGTGAAATAAGCCATACAGAGAAAGACAGATACCATATGGTTTCACTCTTATGTGGATCCTGAGAAACTTAACAGAAACCCATGGGGGAGGGGAAGGAAAAAAAAAAAAAGAGATTAGAGTGGGAGAGAGCCAAAGCATAAGAGACTGTTAAAAACTGAGAACAATCTGAGGGTTGATGGGGGGTGGGAGGGAGGGGAGGGTGGGTGATGGGTATTGAGGAGGGCACCTTTTGGGATGAGCACTGGGTGTTGTATGGAAACCAATTTGACAATAAATTTCATATATTGGAAAAAAAAAAGTTGGGCATATTTTGAGAGTCTCTTTCTGAAATCTCTATTCTGTTCCATTGATCTATGTCTCTATCCTTCTGAAAATACCACAGTCCTGATTCCTGTAGCCATATGATGATTCTGGAAAGAGGATTGATTGGTTCCTCCCACTTAAATTCCATTTTCAGAACTGTTTCAGCTATTCTTGTCTCTTACCTTTCCATATAAATTGTATAATAATCTTGTCCAGAACTACAAACAATTTTGCTAGAATTTGATAGGAATTGTGTAAAATCTGCACATAAATTTGGACAGATTTGACATCTTTACCATGTAGAGTCTTTCAATTCATGAACGTGGCCTCTCCATTTACTTAAATTTCCTTGGAATTCTTTCATTAGCACTTATAGTTTCAGCATACAAGTCCTATATGTGTTTTGTTACATTTACCTTGAAGCATTTAATATTTTTTGAACCATTATAAGTGGTATTATATTTTTAAATTCAATGATCATGTGTTAATTGATAGTATATATGAGTACAATTGAATTTTGTGTCTTAATCTTAGTATTTTGTGACCTTGCTGAACTTAATAGTGCTAAGGGTTTTGTGTAGAAGTGTTGAGATTTTCTACTTAGAAAATCATGTCATCTGTGACATGGGACAGTTTTATTTCTTCCTTTCCAATCTGTATGCCTTTCATTTCCTTTTCTTGCCTTATTGCACTGGGTAGAATTTTCAACAGGACATTGGATAAAAATGATGAAAGTGATATCCTTGCCTAGTTTTTTATCTTAACAGGGAAGTATTTTGTCTTTCACTATTAAGTATGTTTGCTATGGGTTTTTTAAAATAAATATTCTTTATCAAATTGAGGAAGTTTCTCTCATACTGTTTTTCTGAAAGTTGTTGATCATGAATGGTATTGAATTTTGCCAAATGCTTTTTCTGCTTCAGTTGATATTGACATATGGTTTTTCATCTTCAGCCTGTTAATATCGTGGATTACACTGGGTGATTTTCAAATATTGAAGCAGACCTGCATTCCTGAAATAAGCTCTATTTGGTCAGGCTTATTTTTATATATTGCTAAATTTTATTTGTTGATATTATATTAAGGGTGTTTGTGATTATATTCATAAGGAATATTAGATTTCAGGGGGTTTTGTGTGGCTTTTGTTTGTTTTTGTTTTGTTGTTTTTTGGTACTATCTTAGTCTGGTTTTAGATTCAGGGTAATTCTAGATTGTATATAAACTGCATAACAAAGTACCTTAGACTAGGTGACCTACACAGAAGAAATCTATTTTTTCCCAGTTCTGGAGGCTGAAAGTCCAAGTTAAGGTGTCAATAAGGTTTATTTCTTCTGAGGCTTCTTTCCTTGGCTCACAGATGGGCCACTTCTCCCTGTATCTTTTCATGGTCTTTCCTCTGTGCGAGTCTGTGTCCTAATCTCCTCTTCATCACTGAACCTGAATCACTACTTTAAGGACCCTATCTTTAACTACAATCATATTCAGGAATACTGGGGATTAGGTTTCACATGTGAACTTTGAGGTGGGGGGGACACTACTGAGCCTATAAGAGGATCCTTGGTGGTAGAGACAGTAGCTGAAAGCAGTCATGTAAGAAGCCTCTGGGCTACTGAAAATAATCCATTTCTTAATCAGGGTGCTGCTTCCATGATGATATCTTGGTTTTTGTTTTGGTCTTCTTTTTTCAAAAAAAAAAAAAAATGTTCCATACCTGCTAAGGACAGGTCACATATTAACTTGAGGAATCTCTCTTTTAAAGCAAATCTTTGAAATTCATAAAGCTATGTGCTTATAACCAGGCAAAGACCAAAAAGGTGGTTGGGGAGGTATACAAAAGCAGTGAGGGTAAACAGGATCTTATAGAGGACAGTAGTTAAAATAAAAGTGATAAGACAAAAACATCAAATAGATGCTTCCTATCTGAGGCAATTATGTTAATAGAAAATACTTGGGCAAAAACACTGAATTGCAGTAGGTTAGATGATTTCAGGGTGTCAAAAGGAAGCCATCTTGTTTAGGCTGATATAACTTTGGGGTTAAAAATTACTGGAAAAGTTCTTTTTTTTAAAGTTCTTTTAAATGTTTATTTATTTTTGAGAGAGAGAAAGAGAGGGAGAAAGAAAATGAGTGGGCGAGGGGCAGAGAGAAAGGAAAACACAGAATCCAAAGCAGGCTCCAGGCTCTGAGCTGTCAGCACAGAGCCTGACACGGGGCTCAAACTTATGAACCATGAGATCATGACCTGTGCCAAAGTCAGAGGCCTAACTGACTGAGCCACCCCGGCACCCCTGGAAAAGTTCTAATAAAAGAGTAAAGAGTAAATCTGGGCATCACAATGCCAGCTGAAATGAACTAGCTTGTATCTTCTTACTGAGAAACAACAGAATAAAATTAAAATAGCCAGATAAAATTAAAGCAACAAAAATCTCTGTGAAAGCATAGGTGAGCTACCAAGGCAGATAGGATTTGAAGAGCAAGGTATCAGCGAGACGAACAGCACACTGAGTTGAGCATGACATTCTATTCTTGTTCTCCCCTCAAGGCACCTGCTGACTCAAAAGTTGCACACATGAAGGCTGAGAAGCCAAGCAGAAAGCCCTGCTAAGGGCAAAGAAGCTGAGCAGAGCCTCTGTCACTCTCAAGGGAATTGGGAGGCACAAACAGGAATTCAGAGCCAGCAGGCAGCTGGGAGAGATGGGATAGATATATGGAGAAGTGAGGCTGGCCGTCTCGGTACAGAATTCTCGGGTAACAGTTCTTTACTTGCAGCGCTTTAAAAATGTCATTCCATTAACTTCCAGCTTCCATGGTCTCTGTTAACACTAAGTGTTGGCAAGCCTGTGCAGCAACTGGCACTCTCAGGCACTGCTGCGGATAGTATAAACTGGTACAGTCATTCTGGAAAACCACTAGGCAGTATCCGGTAAGGCCAAAGCACGCCTGCTGCATGCCCAGCAACCCCGGTGGGATAGACCTAGCGGAAATGCACACATACGTGTACCGAAATACATGGACAAGTGCGCCCACAACGCTCAAAACCTTGAAACAATCCAAACGTCCATTGAGAGTGGAAGGATGAATTTTAGCATATTCGTATAACGATCTACTATACATCTGAGAGAATAACTATGCGGCTCACAAAAACATAGATGAATTTCACATAGAAAATGAGAAAAAGAAAGGGATACATTCTGTGATTCCCTGGATACATAGCTCAGTGATAGTAGTCACAACTGTGTTACCTCTGAGAGGTAGGGTGTAATGAGTGGGGGACCCTAGTGGCCTTCTGAGGTTCTGTAGCTTAACACAGGTGACAGACACACAGCCTGTGCAGTTTGTGAAAATTCAATGAGCTCAGCACCTATGACTATTCACTTTCTGGTATGTATGTTAAACTTTAAGTTAAAAATTTTTACTTAAAAGAAAAAGGAGGAAGTCTAAGGCTTCCATTTAGCAATATGACAAAATAGATCACCTGAACACCATTTCATTACATAGCAGCCAAGAGTATTGGATAATATATAGCCAATACTTTCTATAGATATACAAATGAACTCTCCTGAAAGTGAAGGAAATTCCAAAAGCCAGCACTAGGCTCTGAGTTCTCTACCCAGGATGGAGGCGGAGCTGGGAGATGTTAACAGATAAACTATAAGAAGATGCAAGGCCTGGGGTCCTCATGGGGTTTAGAGCTAGAGTACAGACCCCTATCGAATGGTAGAAACCCTGAAGGACTATATCCTAAGATTGCCTAAAAGAGAAAAAAAATCCACCCTCGGGTAAAGTAAAACACAAGAACTGTCTCAGCCTGGGCTCAATCTGAAAAAAGTCAACAATAAAGAAGTCTTTCCTGGAAACATGTAACCATGGAGCTTGTCTTCAGTTATGCTGGGGACCACATTTATGTATTTCCTACTTACACTAGATAACAGACAGACATATGAAGAGTCCTCCAGGGTCATGTCCAGCTTTTCCTTGACTTCTACAGAAAAGCTGTGAGCAGCACAGAAGCCAGAACCCAAAGGATATGTGTCCCTCTATCTCGAGATTTCTCTTGGTCTGATGTTGCATCAGTAGTAATTTCAAGGGAAGATTTTGCCTCAAAGGGAGGCATCTGTACTTCATAATCAAGAAGAAACATAAAAGCCTTGGCTGCTTAGGCATCCTCTACAGAATGAGCTTTTTTGAAAATTATAATGTTTTTGACTTGAAATTTAATTCCAGAGACTCTTAATAAACACTGAGATAGCCCCATTCTCAAGGAGCTTTTAATCTTGCACATAGGCAAAATCTGTGAACTCAGGGCATGCTATTAACTCTTCTTTGCTTTCACCAGTTCCTTTAACTGGTCCCTCATATAATATAATTTCAAGATCCTTTCTGACTAGAGTTATTGCACAGGAAGTGCTCAGAGACCAAAGCCTAAACAGAAGCCAACCAAGTGAAACAATGAGAGTCAGTTATGGAGGGCTCTTAAATGCTCATGTTCTAAGGCAAGAGTATGGTGTCAGGAGTCTGTTAAGTGCTGGAAGCACTAACAAAGTGATGGAGAAGAAAATATTTGCCTAACACACACTTGAAAAGTTAGAGTGACAGGGAACCTGAGTTAGCTAGAGGAAGGTGGCTTATGCCACCATTTTCCTACAGAGTGATTCTAGTTAGGATGAAGCTTTCTGGGTGCTTATTTTACCAAATGATGATTCGCAACAAGTCTGTCGACTCTGGAAGCAAGCTTACCTCAGCTGCTAAAATACAACAGTCTCTATTTACATCCATTTGACTGAGTTCAGTTTTAGAAAATTCTTAAGATCCAGGCGATCCCCTGTGCAATTTGGAAAGTGGGCTTATTCCATGGAGATAAGATTAAATACCTACATAAAATTGTGTTGTTGTTGTTGTTGTTGTTGTTGTTTTGCTTTCAACAAGTTATTTTCACATCATGTGATACTTAAAACCTAGCTAAATGTGTCATAAAAATAAATAAAAACCCAGGAATATTGCAGAAAGCTAGGATGTTTTTCCATAGCAGCTACTGAGCCCTGCTTACAAAGCCTGTTGGTAGTCCTATAGCTGCTCCAAACTAATAACAAACAGAAAAAAATAAATCTAGGGTCAGTCAGTAGTTTTTAGTAGTTAGATGCAATTCATATTTTAATCTAATAATAATGATGCCATTTTCATCATTAGAAAAATCTGGAGAAAACCCAGAGGAAGAAGAAAGTTGACCGTGGCTTCATTTCTTCTCAGGTTACAGCTTTAGTCCCCATTCCTTACCTGATGTTCAAGGCCTCACAAAAATAAACAAACTCCACCACTTTGCTCCTACTATTCTCCGACACAAATTAGTTGCTGTACCCAGTTCGGGTCTCTCCCTGTCCATGGAGCACACCTGGGAATCCCATCTCCGTACCTTTGAGTCACGTGACTTCTCAGAAGACACGTCTTCTTCAACATCCTACTTCTGCTGCCTACTCGTAGGGCTGTTGCCTCTTCTCAGCCCACAATGCTGCCACTGGCCACCTCAGTCCCCACAGAGTAATTGTCCCCATAAGCTCCCACAGCACTGAACTCCAGGCTGCATTTGGTACTTGCTTTTGTCCTGATATTTTTGACATTTGATACCTTCAGATCTCATCTCCCCTAACTGGGGAGCTCCCTGAACGAAGAAACCAGATTCCTATCTTTCACTGCATGATGCCCCCTAAAAGCCTGGCGTGGTGGTTCTGTGTCATGAAGCCTCAGGGCAACACTTTCCATTTATCCTTATAAATGTAAGGACAAAAAGATAAAAGTGGGAGGAAAAAAGGGGAAAGGGGGAAATTGTGTGAATGCTGTGATACTTTCAGATATCTGTACTTTGGAAGAATAGATTTTGACCTTTGAAGAAAGCATCAGAAGGGATCTTCCTCTTTTCCTGAGAGGAATTCAAGCAGAGTGCTACCGGTCACCTGTTTTTCCTTTGTGACAGGGATATACTTGCACACCATCAGACTTGGACTGGGCCTCTATGAAATCTGGCCCAAGGCCTGAGAGCACCAGTTCACGATCCCTCCTTGTCCTCTGCATCCTCTTTGCTAGGCAATACCGAGGAAAGCACTGCCACATTTCCTCTGAATATGTCTGACTTGTGGCAATGGTTTCAAAAGCTAATCTGCCAGCTCTGTCCCTGCTGGAACCATCCCAAAGTTGATTGGCTACCCAAGCAAATCACCCTGTGTTTGTCCAGAGTCACTGTTTACAGTGGTTCTCAAATTTGCTGCATATTAGAACTACCCAGGGAGAGTTCAAAAATCCTTATGCTCAGCCATACCCCGTGCTATTTAAATATAAATCCCTGACAACGGACCGGGCATCAGTGTTTTAAAATCCCGTCCCTCCTCCCCCATTTCAATGTACCATCAAGTTTGAGAAGTGGTGGTTAAACCAAATCCATCAGCAACCTACCCAAATGTTCACTCTGCTGGGGAAACGTTAGAAAAACACTGGCTTATTCCAAAATAAGCACAGGACTGCAGAAGGCAATGCAGACAGGACTTATCTTTGATTACCGAGATGGCTGGATATCTAGCTTGTGAATCAGCCAATCTTTAGCATCTCCATGTTTTTCTCTTCCCTGTGGTCTTTTGAGGCCCCATTAACATCTCAACCTAAAAGTAAACAAGAGGAAGCTAGAAATGACAACAACAGTACCTTTCACTCTTTATTAGTGGGGGGAGGCGTTCCCAGTGGTTCTTGTCCCTGACCGTTCATTAGAATCACCTGTGATACTGAACTACACCAGCGCAGGGCCCTCATCTCAGACATGCAGGTTCAAGTTCCCTAGACTGCTTTTCTTACCATGTGGTCTCCGCACCAGCAGCATCTGTATCACCTGGGAACTCCTTAGAAATGCAAATTCTCAGACCCCATCACAGACTTACTGAATCAGGAATGGGGCAAGGGGAGAGGCATAAATCTGTGTTTTAATAAGCCATCCAGGGAATGCTGATCATGCTGGAGATTGAGGACCACTGGTCTAGGGAGGGCCAGTGATTTTGAAGAGATCCGTAAGTGTTTCTAATGGGCAGCCTAGATGGAAGTTCATGGGCAAAATACTACTGGCTTAGGCAGCTGACACTTGTCTTTTAATTGCACTTTCCATGTTCTCCCAATGTCCAGTCCTCCAGGGAAGACAGGATGCCTTCCACTAGGGTATGAGACTCCTGCATTATGTAAAAATATAATAGATTCAGGGTTGGTGTGTTCAGTCATTTTAACAACTGGATTAAGTCATCAGCGAAGCCCATCTACTCACTCAAACATTTGTCAATAAAATGTTCTGTCCTCACCATCTCTCCATCAAATGAACAGACTCTCCTCCAAAATTAAAATACCCAATTAACAGTGACTCCATAGCTAAATATAACCATCTTTTTATTCAAAAGGATAAAAGAGATACAAATATGGATGTGAAGCATCTACTTCATTTTGAAATGGGCCTTTGGGTCAAAATGTCATGCTTCAATTGGGCATCTATCTCTTCCTTCAAAAAGAACTTAATGGCTTAAATAGCTCAGGGTTGTGTGTGTGTGTGTGTGTGTGTGTGTGTGTGTGCAATGATGGCATTTAGAATTCTAGCTTTCATGCAGTCTCAGAATAGAAGCCTCTGGCAAAATATGCAATAAATGGGATCTTTATATGAACATCAATTCAAACTTTACATAAAGGAAGTTACTATGTAATGACTAATGCTTCAAAGAGTGGCCAAAAGGCTGGTTGTTCTCCTCTTGTCCTCCCTTTGGCTGGGGAAGAGGGCAGCCAAAGCCAGCACTTACCTCTACTGGCACTCCAATGCTGCTTCATGAGGAAGGGGGCAATCCTATGATTAGCTGATGTCTCTAAGAACCTTTGATAAGAGATCTACTAATAGCCTTAGACAAGAGAAGTGGCTGAGATTTCAAGCATGCCTCTCTCTACCTATGCATCAAAGTCAACAAGGCTGTTCACTCATGAGCACCCCAATCTGTATACTGAGAGTTTACCTCGAGGACAGTAGATGTCTGGAGCCCATCGGTTGCACTCATAATTGTCTGCTGCCTTTTCACAGGTGAAACACTTAAATCCACCAGGATATGGCGTGGCTAGAAAAAGGATCAAGAGAAAAAATTAATTTTTTAGACTGAGCACAGAATCCTGAAGGTAGACATTTTCATTTTTTAAAAAGGATTCTAAAACCTGGCAGTTTCTTACAAAACTAAACATGTAACTACTATATGACCCAGCAATTACACTCTGGGGCATTTATCTCTGAGAAATGAAAACTAAAAGTCACACAAAAGCCTATATGCAAATGCTCACAGCAACTTTATTTGTAATAGCCCACGACTGGAAACAATCCAGATGTCCTTCAATGAATGAATGGTTAAACACACTGCGGTACCTCAATACTATGGAATGAATACTAGCAATAAAAGTAAACTATTAATACATTTAACAACTTGAATGAAATTCTAGGGAATTATGCGAAGTGAAAACAAAAGCAATCCAAAGGTTATATTCTGTATGATTCCATTTATTTAACATTTTTAAAATGACAACATTTTAGAAATGGAGGCAATATTAGTGGTTGCCAGGGGTTAGGGATGGGAGCGGTTGGGGGGCAGGGTGAGAGGAAGGAGGGGGAGGGGAGGCTTATAGAAGGGATTCTTGCGCTATTAAAACTATTTAATGTCTTGACTTGGTGATGGATACATAAACTTACACATGTGAGAAAATGTGTAGAACTAAATACACACATATACAAATGGACACAAGGAAAATTGGGGAAGTTTGAATAAGACAGGTGGATTGACTATATCAATGTTAGTAACCTGGTTGTGATATTATTCTATAGTTTTCAAAATGTTATCATTGGGGGAAAGTGGGTAAAGTAAACATGGGATCTCCCTATATTATTTCTTATAGTTGCTTATGAATGTACAATTGTCTCAATAAAAATTTCAATTAAAAATAGGCACTCTAGGGGCACCTGGGTGGCGCAATTGGTTAAACATCCAACTTTGGCTCAGGTCATGGTCTCACAGTTTATGCGTGAGTTTGAGACCCACATCAGGCTCTGCCCTGGCAGTGTGGAGTCTGCTTCAGATTCTGTGTGTGTGCGTCTCTCTCTCTCTGCTCTTCCCCCGCTTGCACTCTCTCTCAAAAATAAACATTGAAAAAAAAATAGGCACACTAGATTTCCAGTGATTCATTTTTATGTGTCCACTTATATAGCTATGTCGATATGTAAATATAAATATTAGGTTGAATCATTAAAAATTTCCTTATGTTTGACCATTTTTGACCTATAAAAGTGGCAATTTCTCTGATTCAATCTGATGTCTTTATCTGGTTGACTTGATATGGTTAAGAATTCCTGGGGACGGTAAGTATCAGCTAAGAAGAGTCTTCATTACTAAAATCCATGCTGTGCAGAGATGACCCTCTTAAGGGCTGTCTTGGGCCCATATCCAATGTCCACGGGGCAGCATGCTGAGGGCACATGTGGATGTGGAGGCATTACAGGCTTTTAGCTTGTGTCTGAGGGATGGGTAATTCCAGGAGGCCCTCCTAGCCCTCCCCCTCTCCACCCCTTAATTGGCCCTTCCTGCCTTCTGAAGAGTACAAGTACTCTAAAGGTACTTGTATCCTTGCCTTCATTTATGCTCAGGCACAGGGGGGTCTGGTGAGTCATACTCTAGAGTGCCCAGCGCATGCAGGGCCTGGTGGGCATTTAAGGATGAGCATCCATAGAGGATGCCAGGAATGGCCAGGTTGTCGCTGTCCTTTTCGCTGATGCGCTCTTACTTGCACTGATATGCTTTTACTTACTCAACTTAGAGTTTTGCCTCTCGTAAGCAGAACTTTCGTATTTTTTTTTTTAATTTGTAAAATTACCTGGCCTCTTTGAAAACTACAAACACTGAAACACTTCATCTGCAGGAGCCAACTGTTCTCCCTCGCAGATGGCTGAGCCTGCACATCCCACTGGTGGAAATAATCATCTCAGGGTAAATTGCTTTGCCCACATGGAACCAATTAAGTATGTTATCAAAAATAAATGAAGGAGGAGGCAGCAGCTTAAGGCCAAAATTATGGGCCAGATTTAACTTTGCTTTTCACCTTGCATAGAAGAGCTGGCATCCTTGTACTGGCTTGCATTATCTCACAGTTGACTCTGACAACAGTCAATAACCTAACATGATCAAAACCCAAACTGTCTAAAAAAGACAAATAACTGGACATTTTTAGGGGCCAACTATGTTCCTGCAAGTAGTTGGTGAGTCAAGTTCATAAGCATAATGAAAGTGAGTTCATGGACTGCCTTAGACTGTGAGGGACGGAGAGCGGCCAAGACGTTGCCATCCAACTGCTTCATTCCCAATGAGGAAATGTCACTGTGGGGAAACACATTCTCCCTAACATACAGTTATAGTAAAACAGAAGTAAACTATTTTGTAAAACCACACACAAATAATTTTTAGGTCTCCACATCCCACCATCAAGATAGGTGGGTTACATTTGTATTGAAAGATTCTACTTAGATATGCACACCTGAAGAATTAAACACAAATAGCTTCCTGAATTCCAAAGACATTAAATATTCTTATGGACCCTTAAATTAGCTTATTTTTACAAATATTGTTATGAGAAAACCCATACGAAATATTTTAGGACACTGTCCTATCGGATACATTAAAAAAATAGTTTCACTATCAATTTGATAGTTTCACTATCAAATATGACACTATCAATGTGTCATATATTGGGAGAGCTGGGTGGCTCAGTCAGTGGAGCTTTGGCTCAGGTCATGATCTCATGATTCCTGAGTTCCAGCCCTGCATTGGGCTCTCTGCCATCAGCACAGAGCCCACTTCAGATCCTCTGTCCCTCTCTCTCTCTGCCCCTCCCCGACTTGCACATGCTATCTTTCAAAAATAAATATTAAGAAAATAATAATTTAAAAAATATGTAATACACAACTAAGTTTAAAGGAACTTTAAGGCAGCTGGTAAAATTTGAAGAATTCTCCAAGTAAGAGTTTTGGAAAAAAAAAAGATGTAAATGATTTGTCAAAGAAAACGACTTCTCAAAAACTTCTCATCATATTCACCAAGGTTTCTGACTGCAAGCGAGCCGTACCACTTCAGCTTGCATGATTAATTCACAAGAGCATCCAATTTTATCTGTCTGTCACTGCAGCCAGTAAAACTTTTCACTGGAATGCTGGACTAGTGATTCCTGGAAACTTTCCCATCAAAGAGATAAATTAAGAACTCTGAATGAAGATTGATGATCCAGCCACTACAAGAATAAACTTATTGAGAACTTGGCACTAATAGGTTGTAGTGTTCCCAAATTTGGATTATTTAATAGATTCTTCAAAATGATCTTTTGCAAGACGAGTGACATATTAAATACTGTCATTTCTTACACAGATAGGCCTGGGTTCTGCAATTAACCCAAAGTATAGAAAAACTTAAATAGGAATATGGGCTAAAGCCCTATGGTAGCAAAGTGAAGCTTCGTTCAAATCATTTGAATCTGAATGCGTTTATCAGCACATATTACTTACAATTAATCAAATGATCTTATTTTCGGTGAGTTTTACTTTTAAATCTACAACTTCGTTATCTGTATGATTGTCAACCATGACAGCCTCGTACTGCTTATAGGAACTTGTATTTGCACCTTGGGAGGTACTACTGATCAGTGAATAATCAAACCCTTTTCAATGACCTGTCTCCACAAACAGACTCAGCTTTAAGCGGCCAGTTATAGCACAATACCACATAAATGGTTAAGTTCCTCCCTCTGGAAATATTTAACCAAAACTAAGGTCTACAGATGAGCAACTGTCTCCAGTAACTTGCTAATTGATACTGCATCTGATAAAGAAGTTCTTTTTTTAAAAGAAAGGAAGGAGGTTCCTAAGAGATGTGTTATTTTCTTCTTTGTTACTTCAAAGCATTACAGAGCAAGTAGAGTTTCAAACCGTTGTGGCCCCAGCTGTGAATGAATCTAATTTGGCTCTTGATCACAGAGTTAATAAGCTTAGTGTTCTGTATTTCAGGGCATAAGTCCTTGGTCCCTCAAGAGTAGGTGATTGTAAAGAAAAAAAGAAACGCCAAAGTGCCCAGTTACTTCCTGTAACGTAATCTGTCCATTAAGTCTCATGGTCAGCCATAGTTCAACCGACTATAATTCATTCGTAAGGCGATGGAAGAGATTTCATCTTTGTTTCCATCTCTTGAAACTTCTGCCTGGACAAAGGCCTTCAGTTTCCAGAACTGTGGTGAGAAGGGAATCTTGTTTGAAAATGTATGCTGATAGGTAATGCATCCAAACTTGTTTTATTCTTGCCAAGTTAATTTCCATTGTTTTTGGAAATTGGATGCAAACGTAAAATTTCTAGAAATCTAATAAATTGATCTTCTTTCTCAGTCTATCTAGCAACAAAATATTGTCAGTATAACTTGAATACTATGAATGTATTTCTGATGGCAATGCATTTCCTGGTACCTTTCCAGAAAGTGCCCTTACTCCCTAAAACTTGCATAGTCTGGAATTATGCAAAAACGTCATTGGCTCACTATGTGGGCATAAACAAGCCTGCTCTAGGGATATATCTCTTTGTTCAACGTGACTAAGGAAAGACTCAGAATATGCAACCAGAGGAAACCTGGATTTCTCAGGAAAGGTTTCTAGTATAAGTAAAGAAATGGAGGCCAAGAACAGGTTGAAACCACGTAGGATGTTAAATTCTGTGATCTCGTGTGACATCTAGAAACCAAATAAGTCACTCCATTTCTCTGAATACTAACTCCTGTTTTGAATGTTTTATTAGTCTTTGGTATTTTAATTATAGGGTGGGAAGAAATTCATCATTTTTCACATGAAAAAGAAAAGAAAAACAAATTATAGAAAAGAATGTTATTGAGGACAGTGCCTCAAATTTGAAAGCCATAAAATTGATTTCTTTTAAATGTTAGAATCTCCAAAAATTAGGGGACCAGGGAGCAAGGGAGATTAGTCATGGGATGCTGAACTTTCCCAACCAGGGTTTCAATCTCAGCCCCCTTACGACCTCTTAGGGCTACTCAGAGCCCATGGCAAACGAGTTTGTTTGCCTGGTGTGGAAAACTTGTGTGCCTTCTCAACATCTCTGGCATCATTGATTTCTCCTTGGGTAGGTTCTGAGCAGTAGCTAACATTAATGGAAACTGAATTTCTCGCTGACCCCAGAAAAGCTGTTTGTGCCTCCATCTACAAAGTGAGGTGATTATATCAATAATTCAAAATCAGAATAACCCCACACCTCCCTCATCTATTTTTTTATGGTCTATGTTCTACAGAAACCTGCTTCTTTGTAGAGAGATCACTCCATCTAAACCTGGTCTAGTGGGTGCTGCTCAGGGGCAGAGGACCATGACCTTTTAAAAAATCAAAGTGCAAAAACAAGCAAAAAAACATCAAAAACTTCTGAAATAGTGTGGGGGAAATGTGCAGTAGGAATCACTGACAGTAAGAATTTTTACTCCCCATGACCAGTCATGGAGGCTCTAAAAAAAAACTCTGCCCAGAACTGCTGGTGAATCACCTATGTCTAATCTACTAGCTTCGAAATGACATCCTCTATCGTCCATATCTCAAAATCATATCAGAAAACCCCACCAAGTTTTTCTATATGGTGAATTCTTTCTAATCAGGCCATGGCCTACTTAATTAACATAGGCCACATAAACTTTCCTACCAACTTCTAGAGAGCAGGAGTGATTGCTCCCCTGGCCTGGCAGAGCCCATGCTTCAGAGATTTCATTCCAAAATGGACTTTTTTGGATAGGGGCCTACTCAACCCAGGCACTGATCCCCCCTAAGACTGGCACAGAAGTGGTGTGTGTGTTTGTTTTATTCTTGCTCACTTACATCCAATCCCCTTGATTTCCCTTCCCACTCTGTGTACAATCACAGCCTCAGAGGAGGCCTGTCTTTCAGCGAGGTGACCACTGAGTCAGTCACTGAAGCGGATGAAAAGCCCCACAGAAGCTGAAGGATTTAGCAATCAAAACCGAGACTGAAATTTAGATTTTTGTTCACCAAGTCTAATAAAAAAGCATGGCTCTTTGGAGAAAAGAACAAAAGGCAATCCTAAAAAACACAGCAAGTATCAAAGCACCTTCTTTTCATGGTTACTAAAATAAACAGCCCTCCAAAAACAAGCAGCCAGAGAATATTCCCACACAATTAACCAGTAGGCACCAGCCTTTTACTGGTGAGAGTACACAATAGCAGTAAGACTGAAGAAACTATTTGCTGCGTGTCAAAGTGTACTTGGAGTTAAAAAATTAGAGGGATGCATTTTCAGGAACCTCAGTTTACCATCTAAGCCAATTACAACATCATAAGCAACAAACATCCAGTTGCCTATTATATATGTGCCTACTATTTTATGGATATTATCTCTAGTCCACAAAATAATGCAACAGGATGTATATTATTTCAACCACTCTAGAAATGTGGAAATTAACAATAAGATTCCCCTAACATTTATTGAGCATTTATGTTGGCTCACACACATCTAAGTGCTTTGTATGCATTCCTTTATTTAATCTTCACAAAGTTAGGGAATTTATTTCAAGCCAGAAGGCTACAAAGCAGTTGAGCTGGCCGCTGACCCAAGATCCAAGCCCCTGTGCATTCCTTGGAACACCTCTCATCTAAACCAGAACACATACACATTAATCATTCTAACCGTGTAGCGCTGAAGGAATCCATGTTGCTGTCTCCACTTAGTGGACTATAAGATCCTCAAAAGCAAGAACTATGTTTTATTTACCTTTATATTTTCCATGCCTATCACTACGCTTGACACACAGCAGACACTCAAAAAATGTTTGCTGAACAGAACATTTCAAAAGAATAATACACCTCAGGGCGAATACTAAAGGTCAATATATACCCATTATATCCAGCTCTCACCACCACAGGGGCAATGCAGAAGAGGATTCAAACAGAAATAAAAGATAAGATAAATACAGAGATGGAGACCCAAACAGCAAGTAAATCTTCTGTGTTTCCCAAAGTGTGATCCTTAGAATATGTAACAGAAGCATCTGAAATTCTTGCTAAAAGCAAAAATTCATGGGTATCGTCCAGATATGTGCAGTCAGACACCCCAGGGAAGGGATCTGGGCATCTACATTATTATGCACTCACTCCCCAGATGATTCTTAAACACAGGAAACCAAAAGGGATAGGGAATAGGAAGTTGTGGGAGGCAATTATGCTGAAACTGAGAATCAGATGCACAGACAGGAAGACCAGCTATTATCTTGCCTATAAAGGACTGATCTTTTACAAATACCTTCCTCCTGGGACATGCCGGTTCACTTTGATAACTGATTGAGAGCTGGCACAAGTTAAAGGGAAGGGTGTTCAGAATCAGAGCGATTGTGCTGGGAACAGAGGAAACAAGCCTTAACAATTTGCCTTAAAATAAAAAAAAAGACACCCTACAAAAAGGCGAGGGTAAAACATACAACATCTTCAGTAGCACCTGCACCCCCAAATTAAATCATCCAAGGTTCCCCTGCATGGAAGGCTGCCTTCTCCTGTCCATTTTCAACTCACATCTTATTCAAAGCAAAGTGACATTTCTGCAGTGAAGAGAACAGAGTCTTACTTGAAGGGTGGAGGTAGACAATGTCTTTCACTGTGAAGTCTCTCGACTGAGCGGCTTTCAGACAATCCGCCAGCAGGCTCAGGAGCAGGAGCCAGGCCAGGGCAGGGCCAGGTTCCATGGCAGACTGAGGCGTCACTCATACAGGGGGCCTGGGAGCCAGGACTTGGGACAATGGAAGAAAACTCGCACCTGAAATATAAAATGAGACTCATCTCAGTGTCCCACTCGAGGAAACCAGGAGAGACCTGGCAGAGCTCCTGTGTTGGTAGGATGGGCTGGAGGGAGACAGGGAGCCAAAGGCACAAGAAAGTGGATAGACACGGAGAGAAACTTTAGAAACAGTAACTTTAGAGCACTTAGAACATTCCAGCCCCAATCTATCCCGAATCAGGTAGCTAACGCTCCACTGGTGTCCATCCCCCCTAATATCCAGCAGAGATGGTATCAAGAGAGATTGAATTTTAATGAAATCCAGGAGGATTTTGCCAGAAGGCTAGGGGATGTCTGCCAGAATGCAACAATAAATAAGTCAAGTACAAAAGTGCAGAAGCATTTCCTTGATAGTGGTGACAGCCAGGTATGAGAGTGCAGACGTCCTGTGTCATAGTGCTCAAGCAAACCTACACAAGGTAGGCTTTCATATTCGCCGGGGGGGGGGGGGGGGGGGCGGGGCGGAGGGGGCGCGAAGAAATGTAGGTAAGTTGGCCTCTCCCAAAACACAAAGTGCCTTTACAGCTCAAAATCTCCTTAACTAATAATATTGGCCGGCTGCTGTTGAAGCCCTTACAAATATATCACTTAATTCCCCCAACAACCCTATGAGGGTTACCCATTTTCAGTAAACTGAAGTCCAGCAAATAAGCAGAGGAGTTGATTCAAACGGAGACAGTCTGGCCACTGACTCCACATTTGCAAACTCTAGGCGATATTCTGTTCTTCCAAAGACTGATTCAAGGTGTATAAACTTAAACTAATAAAATGAGGTCAAAGGATCCCAGTAGCACTAAGCAATCATCATTTTATCCTTTATTCTGGTTCTGTCCTTTTCAATTAAAATTGAGAGCAGTCAATTTTTTACTAGGGTTCAACTGTCCAACTTACTAGGAATGTAGATATATATCTTAATTTATACGTGCTATTTTCTTGCCATCTTATTGCTTTCCTACAGAGCCTGTTCTTCAGGCTCCACCCTTTTGCAAATACCATCATTCTATTGCCCACAAAAGGGGTCATGTTAGATATTCACCTTATTTTAAACTGGTGGAGAAAAAAAACCCAACACCATTTGGACATTTTGTTTACAAATTTTAACACAAAGATTCAATGAGATTTTTAAAAAGGCATAACAAAATCCTAAAATTATTTTGTCAAAATAAATAGATCAAGAGTAAATATATTGTAAAACAAAATCAATACAGAAGATCAATATGAACTAATCAGATATTAATGAATACTAATCAAAACAGGATAGAAAATATAAAAATAAATACAGAAAATAGAACACTCGAATAGACACAACAACTGACATAAGTATTTTCTTTTAAATTACAGAACAGGAAAATACAAAATGAATAGTATTATGATAACTTAATTAAAAATTGTGAAGATTAACCAAAACCAAACAATACACAATGCACTCATATGAACTCCAGATGGATCGATGCATTCATTGTTGTTTAAAAAATCGACAAACTATTAGGAAATAAGAGTAGAAATTATCACCCTGTGGCAGCTTGATGATGCCAGCCTTGCCAATTTCATGCTAATTCCCCATCTTCCGTTTACACTTGGTTCCCCAGGCGAATGTGCATTCAAGAGGAGAATAAGCTGCTTGCTCCCTTAATGAGTGTGGCTGCCAGGCACCGTGTTAGGCACTTGTTTGAAAAATATGGTAAGAAAACAAATATTCACGGTATTTCTCCTCCGCCGAATGACAGAGACCAACATGATCTCATCTTAAATGAACGCAGTAGTGCTCCATTTTACATCCACTGTGGCCAGGTATGGTTGCACCTGAGGAGCAAATCTACCCTGCATCATCACGCCTCAGCTCCTCACAGTCTGCAGCAGGGCCCAATTTGAGAGGGATGGGGAGGAAAGCTATCGGGTTTTATTTTGATATAACCTAACGTTAAGTATCAACGAGCTGCCAACCTAAGTTCTTTTTAATGTGAACCTCACTGTCCACACCAATACTTCATATGTACCAAACAGTGCATTTATTAAAGCATTTCTCAATCACAGTATTCCTTCGGTTACTGGTTTAAAGGTCTCCCTCTGCACGGTACTCACACTAAGCATTATTTAATGCCATCTGAAATTTCCCTTACCTCCGTAGCATGGCTACCAGCCACAAACCCTCATTCCACAGCATGTGTGTGCTACATCTGAGCAAAGAGGTAAAGAGCTAGACCCCTGGATTTGAAACCTTGCTCCAATGCTTTCTTTCTGTGCAACCTTAAGTCAGTTACTTAACCGCTCTGTGCCTCAGTTTCTTCATCTGCAAAATGAGGATCATAATGCTACCTACCTCAAAAGTTTATTACGAGAATTAGGTAACATAGCATAAAGCACTAAGAATAGTGTCCATCACACGGTAAATACTGTATAATATTTCCCAATATTTTTACTACTACTGTTTTGTTCAAAATGTAGTTTTAAAGTCAATGTGGTTTTCTAGGTAAAGGTAACTATGATGCAAATGTTGTGTTCTAACTGAAAGTAAATACGGTGCCATTTATTTGGGTTCAACACACAGCTCACTTTCCTTAAATCAGAAAAATATAACAATTTCCAGAACTACTATGTATGACAAATCACAATCCACACGTCTCTTTCTCCCCAGCATCTGCCCCATGGCCAGCCAGGCAGGGAGGGACAAAGCAGGTGCGAGACAGGGGAGGGCACGTCTTGCCACCAACATTATAATATTGCCTAGGCTCATGCAGACCCAGGTGACCTCCTGCCATCCTTCATCAACGAAGCAAACAGATGGGTGATGCCCATCTACACTCTCTCCATATCTCCTCCAAGCCACCCTCCAAGGTCTATGTCCCACCTCCATGACCTTTACATTTCCGCTTTAGTTAGATTTTACTTGTATAAAAGATATTGAGAGAGCATAGGTCTCTTATATCCCTTTGAAGCACATGTCTCCATTTTGTGTGCTCACACATGTGTTTAGAGTTTCCAAATTCTTAAAATAGTTGAAACTTGATTATCCCAACACACTTTACTCATGAAATTGTTCCTTTTTTAGAAAAAAAAAAGAGGAAGTATGTATTTTCTAGGCTTATGTATGATTAGAAAAAACACCAAAATGGTTTAGAATTTCTGATAATTTTAATGGTTTTCTTTTTGCTTAATTTGTATGCTCAAAAATTTCTGATAAGCATGTATTACTTCAGTAGAGTTTTTTTTTTTGTATATTCATAATTTTGTACAACCATCACTGAGTCTGGAACATTTCCATCAAAACTCTTGTACCCATTAGTGGCCACTTCCAATTCCCTCCTCTCCCCACCCCTGCAACCACTAATCTACTTTCCATCTCTATAGATTTGCCTATTGGGAACATTTTCTGTAAACAGAACTATACAACATATAGTCTTTTGTGTCTGGTTTCTCTCAGTTAGTGTGATATTTTCAAGATAAATCCATGTGGTAGCATGAATGGGTATATCATTCCTTTTTGTGGCTGAATAATATTTCAGTACATGAATATAACACATTTGTTTATCCATTTATCCCATTGACAGACATTTGGGTGGCTTCCATTTTTTGACTACTGTGAATAGTGCTGCTATTAACATTCACGTTCACACTTTTGTGTGGACATATTTTTAAGTTTTCTTGGGTATATACCTAAGAGTGGGATTGCTGGGTTTTATGGTAACTTCGTGTTTAACTTTTTGAGGAACTGTCCATCAGTTTTCCACTGTGACTGCACCATTTTACATTTCCATCAGTAAAAGACCAGTGTTCGAACGTTTCCACATCCTCACCAACCCTTATTTTCATTAAAAAATAGTTTTTATTATAGCCTAGTGAGTGTAAAGTGGTGTCTCGTTGCATTTCCCAAGTGACTAATGATGTTGAACATATTTTCACGTGCTTACTGGCCATTTGTATATCTTTTTGGGAATAATGTCAACTCAGATCCTTTGCTCATTCTTTAAGGGGGTTATTGTCTTTTTATTGTTGGGTTATAAGAGTTCTTTCTATTTTCTAGACTCTGGACACTAGATCCAGACACTCAGATCATTTGCAAATGTTTTCTCCCTTCCTCTTGACTTTTCACTTTCTTGATGGTGTCCTTTGACATACAAAAGTTTTAATTTTGATGAAGCCCACACATTGCTTTTTATAAATATAGATTTTGTTCCCATATACAAGTCAAGCCCAACATAGCACTAAAAAAATCTGCACACAATGCACAGTAAAAGAACTTGTCTACTTTGTAGTAGCCAGGGCTATATTTTCCACCTCTCTTTCCCTTAAGGAAAAGAGAATGGGCAGAACTGTTTATTAATATCACCATCAACTGCTTACATTCCTGCAGTAAATCATGAAGCACTACTCACTCTATTATTATATTCTAGGAACTGAAAAATGAAAGATGAGTTACATGCATTCACAATTAGTCTAACCATTCCTGAAATATGGGCTCTGCTGAGGGGGCTGTATTTTTTCTGTACAGATTCTCAGTAGTCAATGAAGCTTTATTCTCTAAGCCTCTCAAATACGATGCTGGACATGCTCAGATAATACGAAGGGTCTTTCCTAGGACTTTGACGCTTTTCTCTGGAGTCCACAGTACCTTTGGACTGTCCTAGACATTTAGAAAAGATGTTGCACTTCCATTTTATGTGCTGCTATTTGAATACGCACTGAGGACCCCATCCCTGACTCCAGTTCTCTTTATGAAGAAGTACACTCTCATTTTCACAGCTCTGTGACCTTTCATTTGTTATTTATGAGCTTTTGCAAATCTAATACCACTCTGACAGATTTAATTTGTGCTCTAAATTACCTTTGCATGAGTTACTCAACTGCTGGTTTTATTCCAATGGATTACTTGCTACATTCTGAAACAGAAAAAAAAATTAGTTCGAGATCTATTCGACTTCCTCCATTTGGGAGAAAGTTGAAAAGAGTTGCATTCTGATTTTCACTGCATGGTAATACTTAGTATAAAGGAGGATTTCTAAGACTAGTCTTGGAGGCAAAGAGATAGACCCATAACCCAGATCACGTTTTACAAATCCACATCTTAATTGCTATTTTATATAGAGACCATAAAACAAGATATCCCCAATTCCTTAAACTCATCACTAAGATAATTAAGCACTTCTGGAAGCTACACTGACTAAGGTGCCAATTACCAAACAACACCTCAATATTAAACCAATATATAAGTAATTGTGAAGTAGAGAAGTAATACAAGTCTAAGTATTTTTCAATGCCGTTCCTATTGTAATATGAAATGCCTAATATGGGAGCAAAATGAAATTTTGAAGCCTGGAAGATCATGAGAAATCTTGACTTAATTTTCAATAATCCAGGTTTGGTGGTGTCTTAATGATCTGAGTAAGTTAATTCAGCTCCCAAAGTATAAATTCAACGCATGTCTTACAAAAACTAAGACTACTTAAATATATCATTCTGACTATGGTACCTTCTCACCATTTGGGAATTGCTTATAACATGGTGGTGGTTTTCAAACATGGGTTCATTGACATGTCTCCATTGAGAGACAACATCTACATCTTCTCCCTTTTATTCTGGGACAGCCCTATAGACCAATTGAGCAGAGTATGGTGGAAATAACACTCTCTGGCTTTTCAAGCTAGGTCACAGAAGGTAATTAAACTTACACCCAATGTTCTGGAATGCTCAACCACATAAGCAATCTGAGCACTCTGAGTGCCATGCTGTGAAGAAGTTCAAGTAGTCCACACAGAGCTATGGAGACTTCATGAAGAGGCAGTGCTACCCTGCCAGCCCCCAGCTGCTCCTGCCCCACCGCCTTACTCCATTCCAGCTCCCGCCACAGTCTGATCAAAACTGCATGGAGACTCCAAGTGAGAACAGCCTGGGCCAAGCTCTTCCCACATTCCTGACCCACACAAACCATGAGAGAGAAATGAAATGATGATGATAACTACTTTATGCTATTACATTTTGTGGTGATTTGTTCTGTAACAATAGATATCTAGAATATGAAGAACTGGTGTAGGAGAACTAACTAGGAATTCTCGTACTCATGAAAATAATCCTATTTTCCACATTGGTTGCAAGGTACAGAAATCGAAATCAAACAGGCTATAATCAAAAGGGGGAGAAAGGGAAGAATTTTATGGTCTCATCTAATACTCCTGCTTGAACATGGCTGGACTTTTAACTCTCTTATCAGGAATTTCCAGCCCTCAACTCTACTTTGTCCCCTCATTTGCTTTTATTCTCATTCGGATCTTCCAGCTTCAGAAGCATTCCCAGACTATTTTTCAACTGTTCCAGAAAACAACAACAACAACAAGAAAAAAAAAACACCTAAAAAAAAAAAAAAAAAAAGGGCGATCCATCCTTGGACTACAACTGGCCAGGGGAATATGGCATTCCAACTGGCCAGAGCTGGGCTATTAGCATGTCACTTGGACAGATGCATAGTGTCAACTTCATATAAATCACGTAGTTTGAGAATAGGGGAGGTATTGGTTTTCCGAAGGAAGGAAAATCTAGGTATTGTCACCTGAAGAAGATTTGCTGGGCTAGCAAAACTACACAGATGTCCATACAATTAACAATACTAACTTCTAAGTACCTGCATTAACCTAGAAGTGCAAAATGAAGTTAATGATGGCCAAATGAGTATTTCAGCAAATGGTGGGGAAGTTACCTGTTGACATGATTTCCTTGTCTAAAAATAGAATACCATGCCAGTACCACTTTGCAAATCAAAACAAAAGGCGAAACAATAGTTCTAGTGGGCATTTAGAATCACTTCTGCCCTATGTTCTCCCCTGGTTACAAGATGGCTCTCCTACTGATACCCATCATGTGGTGTTATTTGGGGTGCACCGTGTTCTTACACGGTCCATCCTACAGGGTGCTGTTGTTTGGACCAGGGTCGGACATTTGATCCAAGCCAGACTAATCAGAGATCTTCCTGGGTATTTTTCAAGCCAAAACTGGATAAAGACAATCAGCCCTCTCTGGTACAGAAGTCCTCAAGAAGTGAAACTCAGGAACACGTGTATGCCATATTCCTCTCCACAGGGAGGAGGAAGAAGAGAAGGCAGCTTGCTGCCTGAGAGAGCTACTGATAATGGAGGTAAGAGCTGAGCTATGTGTAACCATTGCCTTTTGGGCTAATTGTTAACTCTTCCCTTAGAAGATTCAATCTCCATCCAATAAATAACATTTTTGCCCAAGCTAGTTTGAAGTTGCTTTCTGCCCCCTGCAGCCAGGAGATTGGACCAACCAATTCAAGACCAATTCTTATAAAAGAGGCCAGCCCCCAGCTTAAATTTTTCTTTGTAACATATATGCTTTTTTACATTAATACTTCTTTAAGGCTTATCAGCTAAAAGGTTAGAGTTGGTTTTAAAAACGTCAATAATAGAGAACTAGTCAGAGATTATCTCTTTCAGGCTTCATAGACACTGATGTTTCCTTTCCTATAGGGAAACAGATGATCATCTATTCCCAATATGAATTGAGGACCTATCTGCATAAAAATCAATTCTTTAAAAAAGTGTGTATTTCTTTTCCTGGAACCCCTTGGCAAGGCTAGAGTTATAGGGAAAAGCTGCCTTTGGACCTTTCCCCAGTCTGATTTAAAGGTCAATTGCATCAAAACCCTTCAATTCCTGAAGGATAAATGATGTCTGGCCTAGTATGCTTAGCAGTATATTCACATTTCTAAAAGATATTATATTCACTCTCTTCTGCTTGTTGGCTGTTTGCTTGTTAGCTTCTTCTATCAATTTGAAGTTTCTAGAGAACTGACGAGAAGGCATTTTGAAATACAAACAGCCACAAGGGGATGGAGTCAAAGAACTCTCCAGGCAGGAATGGAAAACTAGGTACATTTCAGTGCTGGCCTGCCATTTTTTATTTACCTGGAAGGGAGTGGTGGTTTGGAGAAATTTTTTGCTTTGTATCTTTTATTAAATGCTTCTGTATGTTTAAGAATGTCATATTTTCATTTTACTTGTTCTAGGAATTCTAATCCCAGAGACCTTCCAAAAAATGTGGAAGTTAAAAATGTTTGAACTTATTAATTCCCACTTTCAACTTATTAACAACCACTTAACATAATCTTGATTCTCACCCAGGACAAAAAAGAACGAATCCACATTAAATATTTTGCACGCAATAGGGTTTTGCCCAGGGTTCCAAGAATCCTAACCAAGTTTTTGTCCAAAGTCCTTGAAAATTGTTACCATTTAGCCATTTATAACTCAAGATCAAGAAAACTGTAATTGCTAGTTTCATAGGTGTGGCAAACCCTTTCAAAATTTCTTACAGGGTAGGAGGGTGAGCCTGTACTCTTCCTGTGGGAAAAATGAAAAAAAAAAAAATCAAATAGCCAACATCAAAACAGCGACTTATGTAAAACAAAAACCTCTCTGGCTATATTTTTTTCAAATCACTGGATTCCTCAGTAGCTAAGTAATAAATCTTAACCAATTTTTCTCATTTAATAAAGAATATGCTTTTAAAAACAAATCTATCCATGCACTCATCCTCCAAATTTCTGATCAACCAATACCTTGAGCTACACAACACGTGTCCTGATAGTGCAAAGACCATCAGGGTTTCATTTTTGTGAAAGGGTATTGGGGTCTGTGAAAACTCACAGTCTAAACTATAATCTGACTCTTTGCTCACCATGGGTTTGAAGGCAAAGGAATGTATCCGATGACCTCCTGCCTCTGTACCATCGGGGTAGGAATTCTTCCTTTGTAATGCACCATCTTCATTTACAAGCCTCCATAAATAATGGTTATTAAAGAAGTCTATTATTGTAGCAAAACAGAATATAATAAGATTTTTACATAGTAGTATCCATCCAGGCAGAAAAAGATGTAGGAGTTATTAATAAAAGAAGATTGTCCTTGATAATAGGAACTTTTTTATTTTTGCATCTAAATTAACTCCCTTCTTAGAAAAAAATATTGAGTAGCTTCTTATGGATGAGGAAGTGTAGGTACCTAAACTGACTCCACTCCCTGAATGCTGATACTGAAAGAACCATGTGAGATTCCTCTCCCCTCACATTACTGCATTTTCCTACTTGTCTCCAGTTGTCCTCCTTGGTTTTGATTTTACTTGCTCATTCATTCATTCATCATCCTCTACGAGCCAGGGATAAACAGCATTATCTATTATACATGCTGTCGTTAATAGTTCCAGCTTAATACTCAAATGATTGAACCATATTAGTAAAATCATTGATGTAACTCTTAAAATTCCCCACACGGTTGCTAAGTACGTGGGAGGAAATGTTGACCTGCCTTGTATGCAAGGGAGAGATGATACATCTTTGAGTCACTGAGTCAAGAGTGATCATGGTGTGATATTGACCTCTTGTCCTTACTAAGGCCACACATTTGTAAAACACCAGGTAGAGGAGCCAGGTAACACAGTGACTGCACCTGCCCTACACAAACCTCAGGGAGGTCACCAGGCATTACCAATAAGACCCAACAGGAGGTTCAGAGTCCTTCCTAACAACCAGGGCAGCTTATCTGGAAGAAGGAAGAAAGGGAGAAGTGGAATTTGATGGGGATGACCCATTATATTTTATAAAGATCCAGTTAACATCTAAGTTCATATGAATTATTGAATAATTATACTAGTAACAGGACACTGGAAATAAGTATTAGAGAAAACAAAAGATATTAAAATTCCAAAGAATCATAGCCAGGGGTGGACTTACCATGTAGTGAAGGGTAAGCTTCAGGGTCCCTGATTGTAGGGGCCCCTGCCAAGGCCCTATTTCTAATCTTAGGATTGTTAATCCATGTTTTCTTTTCCTTAAGGGGAGCTCCTCCCTAAAAACCTGGATCAGCCACCCCTGACCATAGTAATGCAAAAACAATGTTTATTAGTCACAATATTCTTGCTTTTTCTCTGAAAAGGGTTAGGTTAATAAACAGAAAAGAAATGCTGTCATTCTACTCTCATGGAAAGGAAAAAAAAAAGTAGGAAAGACAGCACATTAACCAAGGCTGGCCTCAGAACTGGGAAGTGGAATTATAGCTGGAGAAAACAATCAACCAATGAGATAACTCCATTCCTCTGGGGCCCCTCCAGCACTGCCCGCGAGCAAATCTCCCAGGACCACTGAATGGAGAAAGAATGTAGGGCGCCCCCAAGGCAAAGGAAGAATTAAGGCCGAGAGAAAACCCCAAGCTTTAGATAATATGTGTTTCTTAGCTATTTTAAGAAGGGTCAGAGAAGCCACTTCATCTCATCGCTGGACTGGAAAGGAGGCCAGTCTAAAGGGAGCGACAAGATCAAACCCAGCAGTCCCGGCAGTGCTGATCAGGCCCCAGTCGATGGAGTAGAAAGGGAATTACATAGGAGCTCTGGAGCCAGGCAACCCCAGGGCCTTTTACCTACCTCCTTGGATTACTGTGAGAACAGATAAATGCCTGGAAAGACTGTGGAGCACCGGGTCTGGAGCCAGTCCAGGCTATAATTCTGACTCTGCAACTGACAGCTGTGTAACCTTGGGCAGGCTTCTCAACCCTTGTGCCTCAGTTTATTCATCTGCAATTAGGGGCAATCATACCACCTAGGTCAGAGGGCCCTTATCAGGACTAACAGAGATAATACACAGAAAGCACTTTGAACCATACCTAGCACATGCCTGCTAGCTAATGCAATTCGAAAAATCAGCTCTCAGTGTCCTAACAATGCATTGGGTTACTCGTTTGGGTGGGTCAAGATGCTGGCTCAGAAACTTCTGCACCCCCAGTCTGGGAAGGAGATATGAAAGGTCTTCAAAAAGGCTTCTGTGGAATGCCGTGTTCTATTAGGAGAAATCAAAAGCCCAGGTAGCTTGCCAGATTTTTCTAGCTGATCCCAACTAAGATCAACATCTTCAGGTGAGGATAAAAACACAGGGCAGGTGAATTAAGTGAGGCAGATCAGGGAAGGTCTACGGCAGGACTTCTCAAATTTCAGAAATGCTTTCTCCTTCAAAGAGGAAAAAGTCTCACAGACAGAATTTCATCTACCCTTACTGTCAACTAATTAATCCTAATTATAATAATTATATGCTACTTACACACACACAGATAGGAAACTAGGATTAAGCTCCTTTGTTTAAAAGCCCACACGGTACTTTAAAAGCTAAACAAAATTACCAAATATAAATAAAATTACATTAAAATTAAACACACTAGTGAAATAAAATCTCCTTTAAAGAAAAAAAGTCAGGGGCACCTGGGTGGCTCAGTACGTTAAGCATCCGACTTCGGCTCAGGTCATGATCTCACGGTTGGTGAGTTCAAGCCCCTTGTTAGGCTCTGTGCTGACAGCTCAGAGCCTGGAGCCTGCTTCAGATTCTGTGTCTCTGTCTCTCTCTGCCTCCCCCACTTGCTCTCTCTCTCTCTCTCTCTCTCTGTCTCAAAAATAAGCATTAAAGAAAAAAATTTAAAATAATAAAGAGAAGAGTCTCACAAACAGAATTTCATCTACCCCTACTGTCAACTAATTAATCCTAATTATAATAATTATAAATGCTACTTACATACACACAGATAGGAAACTAGGATTAAGCTCCTTTGTTTAAAGCCCATGTAGCAGCTTTAAAGCTACACAAAATTACCAAATATAAATATAATTACATTCAAATTAAACACACTAATGAAAGAAAATGGAAAATAACAGTAATGACTAGCATTGATTGAGCACTTACTATAGGGCTGAACCCAACATGTGCAAGGCACCCTTTACGTGCTTTCTTTAATCCCCACAACACTGTGAAGTAGGCACTATTATTACCCCATTTTACAAATGAGAAAACTAGGGCACCAAGAAATGAAGACACACCTTTTTAAATCTACAGAACTGGCAGGTGCCCAGAAGTGCACAGACACCACTTGGGGAAGCCCAGACCTAGGAGGTACACAGCATCTGGTGACAGGGTGATGGAGGATTAGGCAGACCCAGAAAAGAGTTCGGGGCGTCACTTAGCACAAGAAGGACACCAAGATGGGGATGCTGGAGGGGAGGGGCCACCCACCAAAGACCACATTGTCTGGGTGTCCTTCTGTTTTTGTTCTGGTTGGGGCATAAAGAGGGCTTTGCTGGTAATCCCAGAGGGAGAGGAACTGGCCCTCCTACTGGAGTAAGAGTTAAGATGAAAACCTGGAGAGAGGAAGTGCAGGGGAAAGATGAGAAGAGAGAGGGTAAGTAAGAGGGAAGGGGGTTGTCAAAAGAGGGCCAAGGTTTCCAAATTTGCTGATCCTAGCAAACTGCTGATGCTGGCTCTCACACATTACAATTTCACTGGTGTGGGTGTGACGTCAGTATGAGGTTGAAAAGTCTCTCCAGGTGATTCTAATTTGCAGCAATGTTTGGGAAGCTTTATCACACTTTTGCAAATGACAGTGGAAGGAAACAGCTCTGAAAGGTATTCTGTCCATCCAGGGCACCAGCACACCAGACTGGAAAGTTCCCCTTAGCACTCACTCACTTAAGGAACCAGTAAGCAGTCCAAAGTAATCAGCGTTATGTATTCCTCTAGGAATCCTCTTTATCCTATCTATCCTTAAAGTACTGAGGAAAGGGAACGAGCAGGTTGTGACCTATAAAATGACCACAGCTTCCAACGTGACAGACTTCTCTTGGCCACTTTGGTAATAACTTCCCAAAAGTGGTTTTCATCCTCTTGATGAAATGACTGTCCCATGTTGCCCTTGAAAGACTCCAAGGTGAAGTTCACTCTACCTTTCCGACCCAGCACACTTAATTTTATGACACCAAAAGAGAAAATGTCAGGAGGCCTCTCCTGAGACACACATATGCTTACAACCATTACTCCCAAGGTAGCCGGAGAGACAGAGGAGTTTTTGAGAAAAGAAACAAATAGGCCAACATTTTCAGAGGCAGCATGGAGTGTTGGGAAGAGAATGGCTTTTGCAGACTGCAGACTTGAGTTTGAACTCTTGCTCTGCTACAAAGAGCCATGTGAACTTGAGCACTGAACTCCCTGTGGCTCAGTCTCCTTGGCTGCACTGACACACTGGGATGCCTTCAATTCATCAGGACCCCACACTGCCATTTCCATTATGCGTGACTATGATCGTGACGCCAAGCCTCGATCATTAAGTGACACCCCCCTACCTGGCCCTTTAGAGGTGGCAAATTCTCATCCTCACTGACTTTCCAGTCACTTGTTCTGATGTTATTCATAGAAGGAAGTTAGGCTGAGAATAAAGCAAAAGAAAAGAACAGAAGTAACATCATTGGGAATAAACAGGGAAGGCAGTAAAACATTCATCCTGGTTTCACTCTGTAAAGTTAGAGTAACATAGATCTGATATCAAAACCATATAATTTATGCAGTTGCATTAGATCCTGCCAGGTCTTTCTCATAGGGGTTACAGAACAAAAACAAAAACAAAAACATGAATATATTGTAGAGATGAAAATGTAGGTAATTGTAATGGGCTCTCTCTTTCAATCCTCCATTATTATTCATTCCAGAGGGTTCTAAATTTCTGTATTCTAAATAACCCTGTGAGTAGCATCCTTGCAACTATAGCACATGATCTATTCCCCCATTATTTTCTTAGAATGAACTCAGACACAGGAGAAAAAAGAAAATGAAAGGACCCTGTCTTCCACTGGGTAGACCAGGAAGAATGCTGGAGGGTTTCTCTTCCCTGGAATTGTGTCATAAAACTACAAGGTAAGTATTTTCCAAGATCCTTTGTTTTCCTATGCTTGCAATCAAGAAGGGAAAGACAAGAATCTCTTTTAGTCCTTTCCTCCTGCAGGATTGATTAAGCCAAAAATATCAAGTCCAGGTAAAATGAGGCAATGACTGAGTTTCCCATGACAATAAAACCCATCTCTTCTTATCCTGAGACCTGTGAACAGGTATCTTTTCTAATCCTAATTTACACTCCAAGTTCAACATTTTCCACTAATAATGCATGCTCTACACTTGATCTTAGCCAAAAGGCCGAGAAGCAATATTAATAATGCATGCTCTAAATATGGCAAAAAAAAGCATCATAAACTCAAAATTAATCACTGGTTATTTGGGAGAATTCATTCATTTAATAAATATTCACTGTGTCAAATATGTATTGGGTATTATTCTACATTCTGGGTTATAAAATAAACAAAACAGATGAAAACAATATTTGATGTTCTGGCTCAATATATTTCTGGTTTATTACAGCTCAGTAGTTTTGGAAGAAGAAAGGGATTCAACAAAAATTAATACTGAGGTTCAGTTCGTGATCAAGCTGATTGAATGTAGCTCATTAACATTGTTGGCTCAGCACGATTCAAGTTTCTTTTAGTGGTATAGTGCTTGGGGACTCTCTACTCCAAAAGGAAACAAAAAAATGCAACACATGAAAATTTTTTGGTTACTCACCAGATCCCAAAACCCCAAAATTGTTCTGGGCATTTTTTTTTGAGGTGTAATAACTCCTGTGTTTTTTGATCCTACTTTCTAAATACTTTACAAACCAGTCCTACCTTCTTCATCATGTCTATGGCTGGAACTTCAGTTCAGGTCTTTAATTTTTGTTTGGACTATGGCCATAGCTTTTAAACTAGTCTGCCTGACTCTGGTTTCTTTTCTTTCCAATATTTCTGTCTTACAGTTTATAAAAACAGATATCTGATCACATAGCTCTACATTTAGAAACTGTGAATAGTTCTCACTGCTTGCAGGATATAGTTGAAATTTTTTATCAGCACATACAAAGAGTGGGAGAATGAGTAGATAGGCCCTCAGGATTCTGGATTAAGGCCATGCCATTGGCAGCAGAGAAGTATACCCCTTTTGAAAAACAGCCCCTGGCATATTGCTGAGCCCTGCTAAAGACAGAATGCTTGCTCACATGATAACAAGGGATCATGCATTCAGAACTTCCCATTATAAGCCGGGATCTATTAGACTTAATCATTCATAAAGGCTGTCATACCTATCAGAACCTCAGCCAGCATTATCACCTGAGGGCTTAAGAAATGCCTGGTAGGGTGCCTGGGTGGCTCAGTTGGTTAAGCATCTGACTTGATTTTGGCTCAGGTCACGGTCTCACGGTTCATGAATTTGAGCCTTACATCCGGCTCTGTGCTGACTGTGTGGCGCCTGCTTGGGATTCTCTCTCTCTCTCTCTCTCTCTCTCTCTCTCTCTCTCTCTCTCTCCTCCTCTTCCACTGACGTGCATGCACTCTCTCTCTTTCTCAAAATAAATAAATAAACTAAAAAAAAAAAAAAAAAAAGGAAATGCCTGATGCACAGGCATAGAATGCTGCATAACACAGCATAGGACCAGGACCCACTTCACAGAAAGGAGATGCAGCATTGAGCCCAAGAACATGGGGTCCACTGTTATATCATATACTGCACCACCAAGAATTAGCTGGAATAGCCTTCTGAAGGTACAGCTGAAGGACCAGCTTGGAGGCAATACTCTGAAAGGATGGGGTGCCAGCCTTCAGGATGCAACACACGCATCAGGTCACGGTCTTCCGTACAATGCTGTGTCCTGAATAGGAAGAATACATGAGTCCAAAAACCAATAGGTGGAAGCATGAGTGGCCTCCCTTACCATCACCCCCAGTGATCCATGCAACTCTGAGCTCTGTGATATTGGAGGTCCTCATCTCCAAAGGGGTACAATATTACCAAAGGACATGGCAAGGTCCAATCGAACTACAAGTTTCATGTCCCACCAGGCTACCTGAGACTCTGTGTCCAAAGACCAACCAAATGCCATTATGGCAGGGATAATTGGTCCTACATAGGAGGAAGAGGCAGGGCTACCTTTTCACAAGAAAGGCAGGGAAGAATCCATACGAAACCTAGGTGATCCTCAGGGGTGCCTCCTGGTGCTCCATTACCCCTGTGTAGTTGTGAAAAGACACATGTGGCAATCCCAGCCTGAAAATGCATGATTACCAAGGTTCCAGACTCCTAGGAATGAAGATTTGGGTCATACAATTAGGTGGACCATCAAGACCTATCAAGGTGATGACCAAGGATGTGAGAAACTCAGAATGGATATTGTAGGAAGGAGGGGGTAAGTACAACTGCAGCCCACAGATCAAATGCAGCCAAGGATGGGGCACAATTGTCCAACCAACATTCATCTCTGAGTTCCCTCCCACAGGAACCACAGGGATGCTCCTCCTTGAACTTGTGTAGAGAAGGAGGTCCGTGTGGCACAAAGGGCAGACTGTAGCAGCCATGAAAATAAGCCTCATGATTTTTGACTTTGGGGGACACGATCAACCTACAGTCCTAGCTGTGCTCCAAAATCCATCACCACATTCATACTGAGGCCACACTTCCAAAAGGCTGCTCCCAGCCAATGACTGAGGAAGGCAGGGATACTACCTACCGAAGCAGGCTCATTTTCTGGGAATACAGGAGACTCCTCTGATAGATGACTTTGGCTTCAGGGTACCCCATCTTCCTCACCAAACTTTCTTAGAATTGCACTATAGGCTATGATCCCTCCCTCCCTTCCAAGGGTCATCCTGTACAGCATCTGACAACTCTCCCAGTCTCCCTAGTCCATCCCCATTTCCCTCAGAGGTGTGTAATAAGTCTCCTATACATCTAATCCTGTCTCAGCATCTGCTTCACAGCCTTCATGACCTCTTCTACCATCTCTCTAGGCTCACCCCCTACTTGCTCCCACTGTGCACTCCACAGACACCACACTAATGATCATACTACTTTCTGCATCCAAGCCTAGGAAAAGCTATACTACTCCCTCTGTCTAGAGTGCCCTTTCCCCTTTGCCTTCTCTCTGGGGTCTGAGGTTTGACAGCCAGTATAATTGTGCACCAGACTTTGGCTTGGCTCTGTTTTCATTATTCTGTTTTTGCATGACCAGTTCAAGGAGAATCTGCCTGATTACAGAGTGCAGATTGCTCCATATCCTATACCAAGTTGTAAGGTTCCATGTGTTTATCCTATCCAGTATGCATCCTACAAAGTGTCTCTCCCACTCAACATAAGGGCAGGGAAACAAAGTGTCTCTCCCACTCAACAGTGACAGAGTCCAGAATGTGTCTGTCTGTGAAGAACAGCCACTACTCAGCTCCAGCTGAATGTTGCCATGAAGGATAGCGAGGCAAGATCTGTTGAGTTTTCAAAAAAACCTCAGAAAACCAGATTTTTATTGTGAGATTTCTGCATTTTAAAGGTTACAAACTGATTCAAAATTAAAACAAAACCCAACAGGAGGTCACACAAAGAATACCCACTGACTGCTATGGCCCACACCTGCCAGCTTTTGTCCACCACTCTAAAATGCACCAACGACCTCGCCCATAACTCATACGGAATGCACCCTGCAGATCTGAGCACTGGAGGCTCGGCACATGGTGATGTGTCCGAGAGTCTGCACTACTCTCTTTTAAGAAACTTAACCGTTACATTTTAGCGTTTTGTCTTCTTAGTTCATGAAGTATTTCATAACCCCATGCTACTGAGGACTGTATTAGCCTCACCAAAGAGGCAACTAATTCATTGTCTTGTTCAACAAATATTTACTGAAGACCTAACATGGGTCAAACCCTGTGCTATGTCTGGAGGTTCAGATTTGAATAATTGAGCCCTTATAACCAAGAAAATTGTAATTAAGTAGAAGAAACAGAAAAGTAGACGGTACAATATTATATTGTTTGAGAAGATTTTAAAAATACTCTACTAAAGCAAACAACTTGAGTTCTCTACTAAAGCAAACAACTTGAGTTCTCAAGAAACATTAATATCTTTTAAACAAACAAAAATGAAACTATCTATATCTATATCTATCTATCTATCTATCTATATCTATAGATATATATATTCAAGAAACACCTTAAACAGTAACCTGGCTATTTGAAAGATCTTAATGGGTGAGAAACCTTTTCATTATAAAATTGTAGAAACTAAATGAGGACTTACAAAATACAAATAGTGAGCATTTAAAAAAATATTAGTACATATTTAGTTGTAAATGCTTTCATAGAATCACTTCAAAACTGTTCCTCACTCTTACACTCTGAAATTTCTTTTTCTGAATAGTGGCATAAAACATAAATTACTTTGGGGGAAGAAAGTTTATTAATTGAATATCTGCCCTATCAAGGTTCCATTGTTTATCAAGCCCTGTTTCTAGCGAGGTAAATTTGTAAAAATACACGAATACAACAGCGGCTAGTTCTAGAGAGACTTTTGGCCATAGATTCCAGGATTCCTGAAGACCCATCTATACATTGTGAAGATACAACCAGCTACCCCTTGGCCTTGTCCCTAACTTAGGCACACCTGCACTCAACTAGTCTGACATGTGTTCTCGTGCAGTAAGGTGTGGTGTGTGGATGGAGCCCAGAATCAGAGTGAACCTGGCAATTGTTCCAAATATTTCTTTCCTTCTTCCTCACACGTCCCCAGTCACATTGCAAATCAGTTGCCTGGTACAGGCCTAGTTCCTCAAAGCAGATCTATGTACGTCACTTTCTTAATAATCCTGGCCAACCCTTCAAAATTTACAAGGTGAAGCTATTCTGTGTCTGTGAGTATTGGGAGAATTTTAACAATTGGATTAAAAAGCCAATCAAATGGTAAACTCCTAGGGGAAATGCTCATGCCAGGGACTAGATTAACTGTTAGCTGATTTCAAGAACAAATGGAAAGTGCAAATCTCAGAGAAATGAGGTGGACAAGGAGAATAAAGTAAGTGAGACATGAACAACTGAAAGAATTTGGGCCACAGACACTGGTTTGGTAAGTCTATAACACAGTAGAAAGATGAAATTCTTTTTTCTTCTCAATTCCTTTTTTTTTCTTTAAATCAAATTTCATCTTTCTTTACACTTGATACAATTTGGGCATGTTTGTTCTCTACATCTGTTTCCCTGTATAATATGATAAATGAGAGGGGAAGAAATGTATCCAGTAACTTACAAACTTGATCTCCTCTTTCTCTGACCCTGGTCTCCCCCGAGCAAGGTAAGGCTGCAGGCAAGAATGTTGGGTTCAGGATTACTCATCACCAGGGGATATCTGGAGGACCCTGCTGGAGAGTCCTACATATCCTCAGTTTGCCTTGTGTGAGGATAAGGCCAACAGTTGGATGATGCTTAGCGGTATATTAACCTTTTATACAGTCATGGAGAAGGGAAAATGCAAGCCATAGAAGAGGTTTTCTGAGACGAGTGTGACATTGTCAAAAACAATAGAAATACAGCGGAAATTGAAAGTACCAGAACTGAGCAAAGTATATTGTTACTGTGCTGGGTCTTAAAATTCAGTCCTGGGGTTTCCAGGCTCAAGTGACAGTATGGGGAGCATGAAGAGTTCATGATTATGAAAGAAGCAAACTTAATCAAGTATTTATTATCTATCTTCCATTTTAATTCCCACCACATAAGACAGTTTGGATCCTAACATGAAATGCCTTTATATATATATATATATATATATATATATATATATATATATATATATATATATTTAGCTTAAAAAATGGAAGCAGTGACAGTATTTTGGCTCCCAATTAACATAGTGCCCACAATGCATATTGAATATTTATTTCCTGTTTACTAGGTAAAGAGAACAGACATGGCTTGTCTAAGAAATCTGTCCTGGACACTGCACTATGTTTATACTATTCTCGGACTACAGTCCCATTTTGACTGTTCGTCAACATTACCTGAAAAAACAGACTAGTAAAGAAACAGACTCAGGAAGTCTAAGGTAGAATTAGAAACTTTGTATTAAAACAACAAAAGCAAAAACAACTTCTGTAGTGATTTTAAAGATTTCCAGATATAGAAACTTTAGGATTAGATCAAGAAAAACATGGATAAACATCCCTCAACAGCAGTTCACAAAAAAAGAAATAAAAAATTAGCTAATAAATCTTGTTAAAAGGTTTAATCTTACCAGATTTAAAGACAAGTGAATTGAAACAATGATTCAGAACAATATAATTTGCTCACCTAAAATTGGCAAAAATACTTCCATCTGATAATACCCTATGTTAATAAATATGTGGGAAAAGAGACAATCTCATCTGAGAAGTAAATTAGTTTATCTTTTTTTTTTGAAACTAATTTTTTAATGTGTGTACTCTTTAATCAAAAATTTCCATTTCCAATAATTTACCTAGCAGATATATGTCAAAAATGTGCTAAAATCATATAGGGGAAAATGTTCATGATAACCCAAATATTTAATAATAAGGGTGAGGTTTATAAGTTAAAGTAATACCATACAAAAGAATATTGTATCACTTCTAAAAAGAAAGAAGATCTACAAGATATATTATGAAGAAAAGGAAGACACAGATGATATTGTACACTATGGTGCTTTCTAAAATGGAAGTGAATAAACAATACACACACACACACACACATAGCACACACACACACACACATATAGGCTCTATGCATTATCTTTATCTTCTAAAAAGACACCTAAAAGTTATTAATAATTATGTTTGGGGAGAAGGCCTTCACTAGAGGAGTGAGGGAAGTTTTTACTTTCATTTTGTATGTTTCTACACTGTTTGCATTTTCTCACCACGTACAAATATTCAAGGGCATGCATGGTGTTTTCTGCAAGATCTGTTTAATTCCATGCTAGCTTCCCTCACTCTCTAGTACATTTCTTAGTCAAATACTTCTGTCAATCACTATGTGAGTGAGTCAATTTATTTCAAATTATATCCCACCCACACTGCCAACCTACTTACTAGAAAAATGGATTTGAGAAGGCCGATAATAAAAGACTCATAGTAAGGCTATTAAATAAAAGAAGCAAATAAAATTCATGGAAAGGAAGGGCAGATAAAAAGCCCAGGAAAATGTATTGACTATGATTGAGCAGTCAGCATGGCTCCAAATTTCCTAAAGAAAAAGGCAAAAATGGAAACATGATGGTTGATGTCATCGTCTGCAAAAAGATTTCATGCCTGTTTGTCAAAGATTTTTTTACTTGGTGCTGAATTCTAAGAGACATGATCCAAGACACCTTGAAAATATCTTGACTTTATGTCCTTAGGCTCCCAAATTTGACCCTGCATCAGAATCACCGAGAGGACTTGTTGAAACAGATTTCTGGGCTTTACCGGCAGGGTTTCTGATTGAGTAGGTGTGGGGTGGGGCCTGAGACTTTTCATTTCTAACAGGTTTCCTAGGTGATGCTGATGTTGCTAGTCCAGGACCATACTTAGGGACATGGGAATTTTTGACCAAGCCTTCATTCATTAACCCTTAATGACTTCACCAGTAGTTCTGCCTAGGATCTGGAGATACTCTTCACATAAGCGTTTCAGTAAAAGATCCAAATGTAACCCAGTTTCTTATGATCTAATCAGAAAACAAAGATGGAACTTGAGACAGCCACAGATACAAAAGCATTGCATATGCCTTGGCCCTTTCTTAATACAAATTCATTCCACACCACCTGTCCCTGATAGGCTTAGACAGGAACTGATAATGCAGATTCATGACTCACATTAACAATGGCCTCATTTTACCCACACAGGAGGCTGGTCTCCTGCCAACATCCAAAATATATTATCGTTCAATTCCAAAATCCAGAATCAATGACCTTTAGACAATCTGCACTCTTTTTAAAAAATTTTTATTTTTTGCCTATTGCCATGGGAAATAGAGGATTAACTGTACCAGGAATTAACATAGGACCTTTCTCCTGGAGGGATAAGAGTTCAAAACACTTTTCAGATAAACAACCTCATTTGTCTTCCAACATGGGCGGTGGTGGGGGTGGGGTGGGTTGGGGTGGGGTGTGTAAACTGCATTTTTATTACAGCACTGGAATTCTAGGTCTAAGGCCACTGTCTCCAGTCCCTCTTTGCTTCATGGTTCTCAAAACACTTGGTGCCATAGGAAATAACTGGCCCATTTAACAGCTGCACTCAGATAAAGATCTCACACACACACACACACATACACACACACATTCACATGTACGCTGGCACCAACAACCAGTATGTTTTACAAGATTAAAAACATCTAAAAATATATCTAACAGAGGCACTTATAAATGTATACATTGTAGCTCAAAACAGAGAAAAATGAAAAAGAATTTGAAAAAAACTAAAAATGCTCTGAGATCCCTGAATTTCAGTAAGCTTACCTGGCCTTCAACAGTTCTGTTTTAAATAAGCGTCTACTGTGTACCAAGTACTGTTTTAGGAACCGGGATTAAAAGTTGGACACAAACCCCACTCTTGACAGTAATTGCAAGATCTGTCATAAAACTGATCATTCCAGATGACAGGAATAGGTTAGGTGTGATGTTAACTGTATAGCTAAACAACGTGCAGAGAATGGTCACTTAACCCCTCCTGGGGGTTCCAGGGGACTTCCTGGGGGAGAAGACACAGCCAGAGACGGATGAACAGGAAACAGCTGCAATGCAGACAGAGGGGTATGGTGAAGGATATTGTGCTAGGCTGAAGGTTACATACCCCAAATCCGATCACTCCTTCTTTGTTACAAATAGAAATTCTATTTTGTTCAGGGTGGCATCCAGCCTGACTCAAAATACACTTCCCAGAATTCCCACCAGCACTGGTGGTCACGGGACACATTCCTGGCTAATGAGATGTAAATGAAAACCACAGTGGTGCTTCTAAGAAAGCTGATGGCTCACCTTTGGCTTTTGCTTTTCCTTCTTTGCCCTTCACCCTTCTTGGGGCTTGCAATAGAGATGAGAAGCCCAAGAGTGTGACTATCATTTTGGGGAGTATGAGTAGAAAGATGGAATGAAACTGGTCTCTCAGAGCTGTCACATCTGCCCTGGACTGCCAACTTCCAGTCTTATTATTAATGAGAAAAGGAAGTCCCTGTCAGGTGGAGCCCCCGGAGTGTGGATGCAGCCAGATATACGCCAACAGAAACCCATCTCATACATGCAGGTGAGACTATCTTTGCATTTGTTTGTTTGCATATCCTGGGGAAGGCCCCAAATCTTAGAGCAAACGCTAACATCCAAAAGCAATCTTCTTGAATCCTCCACTTTTATCAAAACATGAACTTAAGGATGTCCTGGTACTTTTAAAAAGTATTGTTATAATTAAGCAGCAAACACTATTAACAAGTGTGTTACTGGAAAGTTTAAATATGATCTCTAATCAAGAGCTAGTAAAGCAAGATTACAATGGCCAGTAACATTTACAGTTTCCTCTGGAAAAAAAAAATCCCATGAATACATAATCCCAGGGCTTAAATAAAATTTGTTTAGACAAGATTTTTTCTTCTCTCATCCTCCAGACAAAGAACTACGAACTTTCTCTTCCTCCCTCCCTTCTCTCTCTCTCTCTCTCTCTCTCTCTCTCTCTCTCTCTCTCACACACACACACACACACACACACACCCCGCCTTTTGTTGTTTCCTCACACACAATGACACAATCAGTAGTCTCAAGCACTGATGTTGCTCTCCTCTTGCTACTTAAAGGGCAACCAAGACCTACAATCAGCAGGACATCATGCAAGAGTTAAAAAGGCTGTTTCTTTGTTATTCCAGGAAAAATGTTAAGGGACAGGTACCGCCTGAGTGTGGAGTAAACAGCAACAAGTGCTCAGGCAGAGGACATGCTACCACTGCCTGGGGCAGGTACAGATCACCACAAGTTCTTTCAGGTCTAAAAGCATCAGGTGGTTGTCCTGGGACTTTCCCACCAGCCCTCCCAGCCCCCTCTTCAGCCAAGATGGGTGGGGAATGGCATGGAGGTCTGGGGCAGGGATGCTCCAGTCCTGGCTTTGCCCGAAGTAGCTTTTCCCAATGGACAATCACACCAGCTTCTCCACCTGTGCAATAAAGGATTTGACCTGCATCGGTGATTCTGAGCCTGAGCGGGGATGGAGCGAGGGTGGAGGGGATTGTGGACCAGTAAAATTTAACTTGAAAACAGGGGCACCTGGGTGGTTCAGTCGGTTGGGCATCCGACTTTTGACTCAGGTTAATGATCTCACAGCTTATGAGTTTGAGCCCCGTGTTGGGGTGACAGCTCAGGGCCTGGAGCCTGCTTTGGATTCTGTGTCTCCCTTGCTCTCTGCCCCTTCCCTGCTTGCACTCTGTCTCTGTCTCTGTGTCTCTCTCTCAAAATCAATAAACTTTAACAAATTTTTAAAAAATTTAACTTGAAAAAAAAAAAACTACTCCAACAAAACTTTGCCAATGTTGTGTTTTCCTTTAAAAGGCCATACAAATAAAACAACAACACAGACATAATGTTCCCAACCATGCTTCATGGGGAAGACTTGTCCTGTTATCTGGCCTGCTCATTTTGGAAGGGTCAGACTGTCCACTAAGTCTCTTAATATCCCAGTGATTGTGACCTTTTATTTATATATTTTGCTCTTATATTTTGAAATGTTTTTCCACTTGATCTTCCAGACCAGTTTACCCCAACAGTCCCTATATCCCAAAACTTCTTGACTTTTTTGGGCACATAGATCCCTTATCAGTCTAGTGAAACCAATGAACCTTTTCCCAGAGCAGTATTTTTAAATGCATAAAGCGAAATACATAGGATTACAAAGCAAACCAATTATATTTAAATATCAACATAAAAATATTAAAATACATAAACTTGTGATACAGCAATATATATGCTTCTTTATTATGACATTAAATATCAAGCTCTACTGGTGATGCTAATAATGATTATAATTTCAAGCAATGATGAGCTTAAATGATATTTCAGGATGTCTGCAACAACTCTAATGTTATCTGAAAATGTTTTAGATTTGTACTGATGACAAAGTCACAGGTACTACGAGTCCTTTTGTGGTTTCATTAGAAGATAATAAAAATAAAGATGCATTTTTCCTTCCAAATTAAATGCCATATTTTCCTATAATTTGGAAACAGAAATTTTCCACCCTACCCTAACACCACTGCTTGTTTTTTATAGCCCACTCCATTCCACATCCAACTGCATAACTACATTCATATGTGATGTGGCAATGTGATGTAGGGCCAAATATCAATGAAAAGGAAGTTATCTTCTAACCCTGGTCCCCTTACCATCCCACCCCTCCTTTCCAGAGGCAATCACTGTTGACAATTTCTTGGGCATTCTTGACATCTACGGAATGTTTCATTTAAAAAGCATTTTGTTGGAGCACCTGGGTGGCTCAACTGGTTAAGCATCTGACTTTGGTTCAGGACATGATCTCACGGTTCATGAGTTCAAAACCCACGTTGGGCTGTGTGCTGACAGCTCAGAGCCTGGAGTCTGCTTCGGATTCTGTGCCTCCCTCCCTCTCTGCCCCTCCCCCACTCATGTTCTGTCTCTCAAAAATAAATAAACATCAAAATAAATAAATAAATAAATAAATAAGAAGCATTTTGTTTAAATTCTGGAAAACTTTATTTTGCAATGGAATTACTTTCTATCTTTTTTTTTTTTAATCATCTTTCTCCTCCATCTATTCTATTTGACCAATATCACCTACCTTCTGCTTACTATTCTCTGGTGCCTGGGTCCCTTTATCTTAGTTTCCATGGCTTACTCATTGCTTTATTCACCCTCAAAGTTCAGGTCAAGCTGTGGGATGCTTTGATCAGCTACAACTTCATGAGCCTGAGGCTTGTCCAGCAGGCCAACTCCAGCTGTCTGTCCTCTGTTGAGGTCCCCAGAAGAACCTCCCTGCACATTCCTCCCCCCTCCCACCCCACCCCAGGTAGCAAAAGAGTATTCTAATGAGAAGAAAGCAGCTTCTCTCTGAAATCCCACAGGAGCACTTCCAGGACAGCCATAAGACAAAATAACAACTTCCCCCGTCCCCCCCCACCCCCACATACGGCCACCTTCTGCCATCCCCACCCTAACATAAAATAGAGGACAATCTTCCAAAATAGGAAAATTAGAACCTTGTAATAAAAGGGCAAATTGTCCCAAGAAAAGGCAGTTGGCATATTATAGTTATACAAATTACAAGAACATGTAGAAAAATAGGAGCAGACGGAGGAAAGGCAAAAACTGAAGAAATAACACAGGAAAATGGCCTTATCTTGAAAAAAGGCTGCAGTTGGAAGATTGAAAGAGCGGGTCCAGTTCCAAGTTAAGAATCATCACTGGAGTTTCTGGGTGGCTCAGTTGGGTAAGTGTCCAAATTTGGCTCAGGTCATGATCTCACAGTTTGTGAGTTCGAGCCCTGCGTCAGGCTCTGCTGACAGCTCAGAGCCTGGAGCCTGCTTCAGATTCCGTGTCTCCCTCTCTCTGACCCTCCCTGCTCACACTCTGTCTCTCTCTCTCTCTCTCTCAAAAACAAAAACAAAAACAAAAAACAATGATTACAAAAGACACTTATCAATGCAAACCCCAGTACTTGCTAGAATAAAGAAAAGTTTGTTTTTACGTATTTATCTCATAATCACTCACCTTACTATACATTTTTTTTTCTTAATAGAGCCTCCTGAGTTTTCTAAATATAATCATCAGCTCAAAGAGGAAATTTTTTTTCTTTTTAAATATTTCCTCCTTTATTTTCTTGTCTCATATTTTCTAACGCCTCCAAAAGCCTGTTCAAAAGTGGTAACACCTGTCTTATTTCTGAGTGTAATGAAAAATATGGGAAGCATCTAGACAAAAATAACAAGTTACCTATAAAGGTAATTAGACTAACATCAGACTTCATCTGCATGCTACTGAGAGGAAAGAAGTGCATTCCCAGAATTCTGTGCCCATCGGAGACATCGTTCACCTCCCACAGTAATAGGAAATACTGAAGTTGATTTAATAACCACAACAATAGTATCATTGAGTTAACATTTAATAGCACTCATTCGGTGCCGGGTTCAATTCTAAGCATTTCACTTATCGTGGTAGTTTGTCTATAAGGTGGCTCCCATTAGTTCCTTCCCTCCCTCTCCATTCATGCCAGCCCAAGATGAGGTCTAGTCTCCCACCTCATAGAATCTGGTAGAAGTGTACCCATACCAGTTCTAAGCCAAGACGTTATGAATACTGCCTCTTGGAGTTTCCATGTAGGAAACCCAGGCTTCTCTGATGAAAAGAGTGGTTGTATGAGAAAAACAGTCATGTGAGTGAAAAAGTTATCTTGGACATCAAACCTAGTTGAACCTTTGGAAGATCCCAGCCCCTGCTGCTATTCGATTCTGACCACATGAGAGCCCCCAAACAAGAATAGCCCAGCCAAGCCCAACCCCCAGGATCACGAGAGATAATAGTAAGTTGTCGTTTGGGGGCAGTTCATTACATAGCAATAGGTAACGAGAATACTTACACTAACTCTTCACAATATTCCTATGAGGTAGCCATTATTGGTATTACCATTTTACAGATAAGGAGACTAAGGCCCAGCTAAGTTAAACTTTCCCGAGCTTATCCAGCTAGAAAGAAAATCCTTGGAGAAATGCAAAGTTTCATAACTAAATAAAGTTCATGTTTCATATGTAAAAAAATAGTGACAGGGACCCTAATGCAACAAAAATGCATCAGAGCAGGGACCTCGAGAGAGAGGAAAAGGGAAAGGAGAAAAAACAGTGACGAGAAGTATACCTTGCAAATATATTGTGAAATCTAAGATACTACGGCTATCATAACTGGGAAAGTGTACAGTGAAGGTGAAAGTCTTCCTAAATAACAGAGACAGCACGAGTAACAGTAATAGTCATGAATGAAAGGAAATGTAGGAGCTGGGAAGGAGCAAGGCTAGAGGCAGTTAAAAGAGAAAGAAGCAAATGCATTCTGATGTTCTTGGCATGAATTTCTGCAAGTTATAAATTAACAAAACTAATTCACGTAGAAAATCGAATAGATAAATTATCGTAGTACAGATGTCAAAAGTGGTTAAATTCCTACTATTAAGAAAGAGAGCCAAAACAGAGGATTTTTCAGTGAGTTCCATACAACTTACAAAGAATAAAAATATGTTATTTAAATTATTCAAGACTATGGAAACATAGAGAAAGCCTCTAAATCCATTTTATAAAACTGGCTGAGCCTTTAAACCAAAATTGATAAAAGCAGTACAATAAAGGAAAACTACAGAGAAATCCCACTTGTAAATATTTGCTTATTGGTTATCCCACTTATAAAAATTCTAAGTAAAATATTAGCAAGCACATCCAAAAGTAGACGAAAGAATACTGCCAGTAATCAAGTGGGTTTTATGCCAAAAAGGCAGGTTCTACAGTAGCAAATCCATTAACATCATTTGTAACAGAAACAAATGCATGGAGGAAAAGTAGTTGGTTATATGGATAGTTTCTAAAAACCACCTGGTGAAATTCAACAGCCATTTTTAATAAAACCCCAAGTAAAATGTAAATAGAAACATCTTGAACGTGAAAATATCTATCGAAAATCAACTGCAAATATCATTCTAAACAATGCCAGGAATAAGATGGGATACCTATTATCATCATTACAATGCAACGGTGAACTGAGGTAAAGAAAATAGTTAATATAAATAGAGTGATGAGGAGAGAAAGTTTTCCCTTTCTCTTAATGATATGCTTACATACCTAGAAATTCCAACTCTGGTTTAAATATGAAAACTACTAGACGCAATAAAGGACTTGGATCAGGTGGCTAGTGGTTTAGAGCTTTTCCCCATATTTGCAATGAAAATACAATAGCATTACAATAGCATCAAAAAGGAAAAGAAAGATTAGAGATAAATATATAAATTCAAAATTCATACATTCATTTAATACAATGTCAATTAGAATCCCAATTTTTTAAAGTGGATATATCAGGGTGCCTGGGTGACTCAGCCAATTGAGTGTCCAACTCTTGATGTCGGCTCAGGTCATGATTCCAGGGTTGTGAGATTGAGCCCTGAGTCAGGCTCCGTGTCAGGAGCCTGTTTAAGATATTCTCTCTCTCCCACTTTTCCCCACTCATGCAGTCTCTAAAATTAAATAAATTTTGGGTGCCTGGGTGGTTCAGTCAGTTGAACATCTGACTTCGGCTCAGGCCATGATTTCAAGGTTCCTGAGTTCAAGCTCTGCATGGGGTTCACTGCTGCCAGCACAGAGCCCTCCTCCGATCCTCTGTCCCCACCTCTCTCTGCACACCCCCCCACTCACTCTATCCTTCTCAAAAATAAACAAACATTAAAAAAATTAAATAAATCTTAAAAAAAATAAAGTGGATATAATATCTGTTTAGGCAAGATTAAATGTCCAAAAATTGGCAAGAAATTTTTGAAAAAGAATAAAGAAGGAAGGGCCATACCAGACAGACTTAAATCCATTAACATCAAAACATGGCATGGGAATGAATAACAGAACAGACTAAGAAGCAATATTCATAGACTAGGAGCTTCCACGTGACAAAGTAAGCGTTGTGATCCATTGTGGAGAGAACACCTCATTGATAAATGGCACGTGCCCAATGGGATGTCATGGAAATGGGAACAAAAAGAATTAGATGGAGCTCCTACCCCACATTTTATTACCAAGTCACTAGAGAGAATGAGTTAGCCATATGCCATCTCAACAATGAAAGACTATGAGGTACTGCTCAGTAAGAGAAGATTCGGAGTATGTTACAGTAATCCCTCTATTTTTGGAATGTATTGTCCACTATTTAGAATTCTGGATAATGGAGCCTGATCACATGACTAACACTGCTTTGGGAGATGCCTCTTCATAGCAAAACATAAACATAAATATAAGTGTGTATATAACACATGGAGAGAAATATGGAGATATCTAGATATATAAACTAGGTTGTTTGACACTGGTTGATGGTGGGGGGTGGGGGTCATGGTGTGAAGGGAAGGCAGAAACAATGTAATTTTTAAAAGGTATCCAATAAATACAGAATGTTTAATAGGATCTAATTTATGAAGAACTATTTGTACACACACACATACACACACCAATGTGTCTGTGTAGAGAAAGATACACAAAGAGAGAGATAAAAGGCTGGGTACCAAAATGTTATTTGTGGTTATCACTGAGATACGAGTTTCAGATGATTTTTACTTTATATAATCAGGAAAAAATAAATTTCATTATAAAAAAAGATTCAAGTTATGAAATATGAATTTATGGTATAAATTTAGTTTTAAAATATATTTTAAATGGATGTCAAGTCAAAGGATTTTCATATTCTTTTTTGTGAAGCTTAAATAAGGTGAACAATGAGAGCCCATAGCACATGCCTGACACAGAGAATAGTGATGGCTACTATCATTATTTCCAGGAGTTTAGAGGTCCCCTGTTGACAACTCTGCCTAGTTGTAGCAAAAGTATAAACTCAGGGACTCAAGTGAAGGGAAGCTCATAGAATCACTAATGGCCCTAAAACCACCTTTCATGCAGCAGAACAAAGAACATTGGCTGATTTCCTCAATACAACTGTACAGCGAAAAGAAATGACATCATTGTGAATTAAGAGTTGAAGCAAAAACATTTGCTTCTGACTTTCCAAACAGCAGGTCTTAAGTACTCTTGTCATCCTGATAGAAACGTGACAGTGTAAGCTGATTACTGCACTTTTGATTCTAGACCGTCAAGCCACCTGATTTGTAAGCAGGCTTTGCGTAAAACCTCCCTACCTCCATCATCAGGTCTGGAGGAGACTATCCAGTCTTGTTTGGCACCTTGGTATTCAAACCCCACCACAAAGGAAAGCAAATCACCCTATTACTGTCATATCTTCAGCAGTCAGTGCTTCAAAGCCCCAGGAGCTAATAGATGGTAATAGATTCCAGGAGAACTTAGAAATCCCTGCGGTTAAAATACTTTTTAAAATGTATCCAGTCTTTGTAGCTGGGGAAAGCTAATCTCATCTTCTCACACGGTACAGTAGAACCCAGATCCCTTAATCTTGCTCAGATTTGTACATCATACCCTCTGGTGTGTAAGTAATGCTGTGGCCAAAAAGACAGCTCCCTAATGCACGCCTGGGTCTGCAGCCTGCCCACACTTCCCAGTGAGGCTTCCTTGCCCACAGCGCACCCTCCACCCTCCATGCCTGCTAACTCAGTGAGCCCTATTCTTGATAAACTGGTTATTTAGTACCATCTAATATCCTAAAAAGAGCAAGTATGAGGCTATTTATTTTGAAAATTTATGCTTCTAGAGTTGTGAGGAAGAAATAATACTATCTTCACACAGTGAAGAGCCTTGAATTCATCCGCTAACCATAGTCATTTAGGACCAGACCAACTCCCTCGCCTTGCTGCTGAAAACGCTAGAAACACAAGAATGGGTTTTAAATGGAAATTCTTCAAGCTAAATCAGCCTTCAAAATGCTTCTGATGGCATCCATTTAAGTGTAACACTGAAAAGCTATAGATGCATAAATGTATTCAGAACTCTGATTATAATTACCATGAAAAAGGGCTTTACTGTCATCACTGAATCATTCTAACTTCAGAAGTAGGAGAAGACTTATGCAAGGCTGTACCTGAATGAGGCAGGTACAGCGACAGAACACAAGACTATACACTTTTCATCACACACTTGAGCCAATGTGCAAGGATTATTTTATTTTTTTCCAGGGGGGTCCTACATAAAGCAATATCCTCTCACTTGACAGAGAACCTTCCCAGAGGGTCAAATTTGGACCTAAAGGTTTTCAAAAAGAATAGACATTCAAGATCTTTGTATAGCTGAAAGAAAGAAAGCCAGAAAGTGAGCAAGCAAGTAAACCAGAAAGCAAGGAAGGAAGGGAGGAAGACAGAAAGAGAGAGAGAAAGGAAAAAAGAGAGAGAAAGTGAGAAAGGAAAAAAGAGGGAGAGAGGAAGAAAGAAAGAAAGAAAGAAAGAAAGAAAGAAAGAAAGAAAGAAAGGGTTAAAGAGAGAAAGAAAGAGAGATATAAAGAGAGAAAGAGGAAGGAAGGAAGGAAGGAAGGAAGGAAGGAAGGAAGGAAGGAAGGAAGGAAGGAAAATATAACACCTCTGTATGGCAGCATCCTGCTAATATAAATGGGAAGAAGACTCACTGCCATGCAATCACAGCTTCCATTTCCTCAGAGGGATTAATAATGCACTGCATGAATTTCCAAGATGTTTACAGAAAGGCTGACATACGCCAAGCACTCAGAAATTCTACCTTCCTTTTACTTTCAGTCCAAATAACTATCGAGAAATCGTTTTCTACAACCACATTGATTATGCCTTTTATGCCCACGTTACACACTCACACACCATGCCCTGACTCTGAGAAATAAACTTTTGTCATTTTTCTAAAACTTTGCTTTTGAGACAGAGAGCGTGAACAGGGGAGGGGCAGAGAGAGGGAGGCAGAAGTTCCGAAGCAGGCTCCGTGCTGTCAGCACAGAGCCCATCGCGGGGCTCGAACTCATGAATGAGCTCAAGTCAGACACTTAACTGACTGAGCCACCCAGGTGCCCCTAAATTTCTGTCATTTAAGCCACCCAGTCTGTGATGTTTTGTTATGGTAGTCAGAACTGAGGGAGACACCCTCCTCCCGTGGCTTCCCCTGCTCAGGTACTTGACTACGGTCAATCGAACTGCCGACTAACTCCAGTTGTTGTCCTGCTAAATGCACATTCCTTGTTCTCTACTTCCCCACAAACAAGTCAGGATATTTATAACCACATTTCCTTCTACTTGATATACCTTCTCTTCTTCCAGAAAGCTTCCTACCAGCAAACCTCTTCCCCCATTGAAAAGTGGCACGTCACAGGCAGAGAACCCAGGGTCATGTCAGGCTCATCACACCCACATGAGTGGCTTCTGAGAGTCACTGCTATGAAACAGGGATCAAAAATCAGCTCTTATAAGGATCAATCAACTAATGTACCTGGAAAGCATTTTATAGGTTAGGAGGGGCCATATAAATATAAAACATTATCATGCTGTCTTAGCTGCTTTTGTGGAATCTGACCTCAATGCAAAAAGCCAGTAAGAGCTCCAGGAACAAAATTAAATTTTTTTAAAGCCCCATACAGACATACAAAGATCCACAATACTCTAGACCATCCCCTAAATTCAGTTACTTCAGGGCAAGAACTTTTCTTCATAAGCAGGGGAAAAAATGGTTTGGAACAAGAGAAAGCTCAAAGACAGTTTCTATAGCAGACACTAATTCAATGACACTAAATAAGAGGTTGCCTCACTAAACTGTGGGATCCTCAGGGACAAGGGTCAAGTTTTACTCACCTCTAAAACTCCAGAATCCATTTTAGTGTCTGGCACATAGCAAGAAAGAATCAATCAGTCATCCAATGAAAAACTGTGGTGCCACATTCAAGAGAATGCTCAGAAGTGCTTTTTCCCGTGGAGAGTGGGTTACTAATGATCACTTCAGGATTCTTCTTTGTCAATACACAGCACTATAACATAATGGAAAGTTTTGAAGTCAGAGGCACCTGCACCAGGATACTAATTCTACCACTCACCTTGGGCAAGTGTCTCAATTCTTTCATCTGTAAAATGGGGGTACTAATGCTTACCAGAAGGGCTCGTTGTGAATATCAGAGGAAATACACCTAAAGCGGTTAGCGCACTGAGCAATAGACTGTATGTACCCAACAAGTAAAGGTTGTTACCACTGGTGAACATCTCCAAACAAGAGTCTATGTATGAATACAACTACACTCACTGCATCACGTCATAACCAGCCCATCATCTGTGAACTACTCTATCAATACTTCCGTTCAACTACTGTCCGCTGGCTTGAGGGACTGTAAAACTTTGTGTCGGATATAACAATCCATAGTGTTTAGAATTCTGAATTGGCTATCATAAGACTTCAGATCCTGACATTTGAAACAATGAACTAGGACATGTACCCTGATGCCTTGGGTCAAGCCGTAGGGACAGGGCCTGCCTGGCTGAGGGGCTAGGCACTGCTGCAACAGTTCCAGGTACCAACGTCCCCCCAAATTCTCTAGACAGTCAAAAAAGTAGGCTGTCTCTGACTAGGACAGAGGTTCACTAAGCAAGGTAAGAACGAGCCAACGTGAAAACCTGCTGTGAAATGGAGCCACAGGAACTAGAGGAGTAGAAGATAGGAACAAAGGACAAGCAAGGCATCCCTAAATCTTTTATGGCAGTGGGAAGTGGACAGCACAGAGGTTCACAGCAACAACATGTGTGCGGGGCACTCCCGAGGGACAAGAGTATTCTTCCCCTTTCCAAAGAGTTGGACAAGAGATTATTCAAAGTAAAGATGAAGTAAGAAGGTGCTAAGAGGAAGAGGCCAGAAAGCTACACTAAACAGGAGCTACAAGGGTACAGGTTTTCAAAATTGGCCATAGCTTCTTTCAGATGTCCAGTATGGAGCATTTTAAAAATGACACAAGGTCCAAAATATGAGTAAACTACCGGGATAGAGTATCTCCTGACAGGGAATTCAAAGCAAAATAATCATGGTCAACTGCATTTAATTAACGGGCGGTATATAATAAGTCTATATTTCAGAGTGTTTACAAGTATATCATTCTATTTGGGAAAATGCAAGGAGGTTAAATACTACACGGTCAAGAGCCAGGGACAGGTAGGGGGTCCACCAGCATGATCCCAGAAGAGCGACACATGCCACTGTGCTAGCCTCGCAAATGTACCCACCCAGTACTGGAGTGTACCCCCTACACTGCAGCCTCAGACAGTAGGGCTTCAGGCTCCAGTCCCGATGAGACAGAGGCAGTCAGGAGAAGGAGGAGAGACTCATTGGAAATGTGAAGCTGGCCCACCTCCACTCAAGGCCCTCAAGGCCATCTCAGGGAAAGGTCAACTTTGCTTTGAACAACAGACTTCACAGGCCAAAAATAAAGACACCAAACCTAAACCCCATTGCCGTGACAGGTCAAAACCCCTAATCCTGGTGACCTTCACTGCTATTCAAATGCAACCATTGTGATGAAAATGTGCCTGGATTCAGTTTGTAAACCAAGAAGCACACAAGCACAGATGTTCCCTTAGGCCATTCAGTAATGCATGGGGCCATTTTGGCTTCTCTGTTTCTACTTTTCATATTTCCCTAATTTGGTTCTCAGCCTTCAAAGGTCTGACTCAGTTATTCTCTCTGAAGCCAGTTCCAAGCCCAGTTGTGACTATAACATTTTTATGGCTTAAACTTTTAACTTCTTCAGGTACCCTGATTTCAGTAAACACAGGAAAATATTAACAAATCAATCCAAAGAGACAGGGGTACCTCCCACCCCCACTGTCCTCCACCCTGTATAACTGGTCCTGTCTCTCTCAGGCATACACAGGACAGTGTTTCTGCCATGAAAGAGCTTCTTAGGAAAGGACTAAGGAGATTGTTATCAGGATGGAAATTAAGAAAAGTGATCGATCAAATGTCACAAAGCAACTACAATTTCATAAGTCTTTAAAAGCTAAGGCTTTGGGGTTTTTTTTAATATCCCAGCCATTCTCCCTTCCCCCTAAAATGATGGCATAATTGACCTTTAAGTCCTATGCTGTAACTTGATCTGACAATGTCCACTGTAAAGCTTAACAAAGTGTGCAGTACAGTATTAACCCATTATGTTGGGCAAGGAACTTTCTGGAACTTTTCCAGTCCTTCCAGAAGAGAAGGAAGATAATCTGCCTAGCATTAGGAAGGGTTAAGATCACCAGGTTGTTGAAAATTCTTAACCTTCCTTTTAATGTAAGTCATAGTACGATTAACTTGATGTTACTAAGAACAAACATAGGGGCACCTGGGTGGCTCAGTCGGTTGAGCGTCCGACTTCAGCTCAGGTCATGATCTCACGGTCTGTGAGTTCAAGCCCCGCATCAGGCTCTGTGCTGTCAGTTCAAAGCCTGGAGCCTGCTTCAGATTCTGTGTCTCCCTCTCTCTCTGCCCCTCCCCTGCTCATGCTCTGTCTCTCTCTCTCTCTCTCTGTGTCAAAAATAAATAAACATTAAAAATGAAAAAAAAATAAAAATAAATAAAAATAAAAACAAACATAGTTGATCAGCTCATAAAATAATAGCACAGAAAAGGAGAAAAAGTATTTGACTTCAGTAAAGCTAAGACTATGTGAATAACAGATTTCAAATATAGCCAATCATCTTATAAAATGAAACCTAAGCATTCGGGCAAGAATTACTCTCTCTCCAATCACCCTCTCATCACACCCTGACTCCTCTACCTCCCCATCCCCAAACCCCTGCTGTTGACTTGTGAAAACTCCCTGGCATTAACCAATTCTCACCAATGTTCTCCTGAAACCTCATTTACATGAGGCCTTCATTGTGCGTGGCTTTCCTGAAACCAGGAAGATGGAGCCTAAGACTTCTCAACCTTCTTCTCTTAACTAACCCAATTATAGAGAAAGCAAATGCCTACCCAAAGGGTACTGAGATCCAGCCCAAAGTAGAAAGCCTAATTTCTGTGATACCTCATGTTTCATTTTTTTTAAAGTGTCAACTACATTCTACTCCATAATATATTCATCCGTTTTCATATAAAGCCAACGTGCTATCTGAATTCATGTGAAATGAACGCCTGGCAGGAAGCTGCACCAGGCTAATCCTACAGCTTTGTGTATTGTGGTACATTGCCCTCTATTTCTGTAGAAGTTCACTCAAACTTTTCATCCCTTTTATCTTTGTAGTTTAGGGAATCACAGGTTAATTCCCCCACCATCTGTAAAAGGGATGGCATCTGACCCAGACCTAGATGGAATACACGTCTCCTTAGCTACAAAGATTGGTTTAGGAATGGGCATGTGGTCAACCAAGCCAGAGAATTCCCCAGCACTTTTGCCCAGAGCTCTTTCCCTTCTCTGTATTGCTACTATGTATGTACACAAAATATCTGAAGAAATCAGTGTCCATATCTGTTAACATGTGAAAAGTCTCTTAAGAATCAAGCTGATTTGTACAAAAGAGGTGCTCAAAGCAAATCAAGAGGAGAAATGACACAGAGACTTGTGGAGGGAAAGGCACAGACAGTGTCCCGATGACACCACTTTAACCCCTAGATTCCACTGTACCTAGAGCCAGAACACCCCTCAGACCTCCCACTTATGAGAGAGGGGGAAAAAATAAGGTAGTTTAAGTTAAGTTCAGTCATTTATAACTTAATACTTTCCAAAATGAAAATATGGACATGTGATTTCACTCCAGGTCCTTTTACACTCCCTATCAAATACTTAGGAGGACTCCAAACTCTTTAGGGTAGCACCAAGGCCATCTGCCATCTAGACCCCACCTTCCATGGGTCAAGGCTAACTGTAGGATAAGCCTTGGTCTCGTACAGTACATGCAAAGATGATTTGCAAAGATGCTTCAAAGATGCTTGAAGAAGGATGTCTTCCCATTTTCTCAGTTGATGTCATTGTTTGTACTTAGAGCTCCCTCTACATTCTCTAGTCTACCTACTACCGCCTGATCTGTTCCTCTTGCTGGGAGTGTCTCATCTCATTATCTGCCTGGTGAATGTTTAACCTTGTATCTCAGCCTAAGCAGGTTCCCGTGTGAGAACCTTCCCCCACTCTTTTCCCACTGAGTTGCTCACCTCCTCCTAGCTTCCTCTGCACCACTCTCAGAGAGGCGGTGCTGTATCCACTGTCGGCAGGCCTGCCTCCACACCCAACCAGAGGCTCTTCCAGCCTGCAACCTGTCCTATTTATCTCTGCATCACAGGCATCTAACACAGTGCCTCCCATGTAGTGAATCTTAAGAGAATATTTATTAAACAATTGAAAGAATGAATAAGTGAAATTAACATATGCTAGCTATTTGCATAAAGGGCAAGGTGAGAAAAGGAAGAGAATTAGATGCTGGTTGGCTTCCTTCCATCTGCAACCCAAACAAGGACCTCTGTTACTCAAAATGATTTGGCTTAAGAGAGAAGCATGAAGAGGACTAAATTTGCTGTTAGAAATATTAACATGTTTTCTTCCTTCTGCCACTACCCACATTCAATCCAAGTATCAGTCCTTGATTCTACTCCTTTGAAAAAAAAACATTTTGTTCAGATGTTCCTCTGGGAACTGAAAGTTTATACAAAAATAGAGAATCTCTGCTCAACGTCACTAATCATCAGGGAAATGCAAATCAAAACCACAATGAAATATATCACCTCACACCTATCAGAATGGCTAAAATCAGAGACGTAAGAAATAAGTGTTGGTGAAGATGTGGAGAAAAAGGACTTTCACGCACTATTGATGGGAATGCAAACTGGTGCAGCAACTGTGGAAAACAGTATGGAGGTTCCTCAAAAAATTAGAAATAGAAATACCATATGATCCAGTAATCACAATACTGGGTTATGCACCCAAAGTATACAAAAACACTAATTCAAAGGGATACATGCACCCTTATGTTTATTGAAGCATTATTTACAATAGCCAAGTTACGGAAGCAACCCATGTGTCCATCAATAGATGAATGAATAAAGAAAACAGGGTATAAATATACAATGGGATATTATTCAGCCATTAAAAATAATGAAAACTTGGGGCACCTTGGTGGCTCAGTCAGTTAAGCATCTGACTTTGGCTCAGGTCATGATCTCATGGTTTGCAGGTTTGAGCCCCACATCAGGCTCTGTGCTGACAGCTCAGAGCCTGGAGCCTGCTTCGGATTCTGTGTCTCCCTCTCTCTGCACCTCCCCCTCTTTCTCTCCCCCTCCTCCCCGTCTCTGCCCAACCCCATCCCACTCTCCAACGCAGGTAGTTCTCTCATTGTCTGTCTCTGTTTCTCAAAAATAAACACACATTAAAAATTTTTTTAGGGGCGCCTGGGTGGCTCAGTCGGTTAAGCGTCCAACTTCAGCTCAGGTCACGATCTCGCGGTCCGTGAGTTCGAGCCCCGCGTCAGGCTCTGGGCTGATGGCTCAGAGCCTGGAGCCTGCTTCCAATTCTGTGTCTCCCTCTCTCTCTGCCCCTCCCCAGTTCATGCTCTATCTCTCTCTGTCCCAAAAATAAATAAACATCAAAAATTTAAAAAAAAAATTTTTTTTAAGTAACGAAATCTTGCCATTAGCAACGACATGAATGGAGCTAGAGAGTATAATGCTACATAAAATAAGCTGGTCAGAGAAAAACAAATGCCATATAATTTCAATTGTAAGTGGAATTTAAGAAACAAAACAAATGAGCAAAGGGAAAAAAAAGAGAGACACAGAGAGACAAGAAACCGACTCTTAACTATAGAGAACAGATTGGTAGTTGCCGGAGGGGAGGTGGGTGGGGGGGATGGGTGAAATAGGTGAGGGTGATTTCAAGTGTAAGTGTAAGGTGCTCTTCATTGCTCTTACTTATCACAATGAGCGCTGAGTAATGTACAGAATTATTGAATCGCTATATTGTACACCTGAAACTAATGTAATATTGTTTGTTAACTATAGTGGAATTAATTTTTTTTAAAAACAGATAATCTCAAACTGAAGATGTAGTTGGCTTCCTGTGGCTAAAAGGACATTATCACTGCCGTGCCGGGTGCACTAAGATTTTTCCATTTGGTTTCATTGGTGACCACTGTAGTCCCACACGTTCGAGGACACACAAGGTTCTGAGAAGCAGGATAAGCCTCAATTTTGTGAATTACATGAAAAGGCGATTAGAAGAGACTAAGTGTTGATAAAACACATCTTCCCATGTTCTCGATGTACCTCATTGCTGATACTCAGTAGGTAGCCAGTGCACAGTAGGACTACATGTGGCCACGTGCTGCCTGGTGGCAAGCTCCCATCCAGAAAGGGGCATTAGTGCTGGTCCACCAGAAACCCCCATTCAGTGCTGACTACAGCGCAATAACTTACATCCATTCTCTCCTTTTCAGAAATTCCATTAGGCTTCAGATGTATTCTACAATGTTTATTTTCTGAGCCGTTGCTCTCTGCTGAATGAGAAGGCACAGCGCTTCAATGCCAGCATCACCCTGTGTTCCCTGTCTCCTTGTTTTCACCAGAATACGCCCACAAGCAAGGTATTCAGGTCCAACTCTGAGTCTGATAATAAAGGGTCTGTTTCCCCTCTCCGGCTGAAGGCCGTGCAATGCCAGAGACAGGAGTTTCTAGCAGCTAAAGGCAAGAGGATGAAATCAGTGAGAAGCAGAAAATCAGGCCTTTCCATGTCAATAAGCATTATTAAAATTTAAAGCACATGGTAGATGAGAAATCTGAAAATCATCTCACAAAGAGGGGGAAGTTCTACGCAGCTGTGGAAACAAAAATACTCCAAACTTAAGTGCAATAGGAAATAAAACCTACTACCCTGCCATTACTGTTCTGAAGATTCTCCTGTCCTTATAATTATAACTAAATTCAGGTTAGTCTTCATTCTTCAAGAAGGGGTAACTTGGCCCACATGCTCTTTCTCTTTCTACAGAAGATTCAAAAGGTTAAAATATATGGATTAGGTTTTCAGGACATTTTCATTTTGGAAAACACAGGCAATTATAATGGTTAATTACAGGTTTGGGGAGAAATTCTTGATGCTTTGCCAAAATGTGTGCATTCAGCTGCACCTGGGGAACAGTGGCTTGGGGAACAGTGGTGATGTTCTAGGCCCAAGCACTGCCTTTGTTGTCCAACTCCTGGAAAGGGAGCCCAACCCCATTCCACTCTCCAAAGCAGGTAGTTCTCTTGTTCTCTCTCTCCCTCTCCCCCGCCTCCTTGGCACATATAAAGATAAATGTACCCTTGTATTTTTAGTGCCAGAGAAAAGTCAACCCTTTTCCCTCCCCCTTTCCCATAGCTGTCCTGGAAAGAGCACAAACAAATAAGGTTTGATCTCTCTGTTTGATAATCATGGGAAAGGAAAAATTTCAATTTCTGTACAGAACCAGTCTAATTGCTTTCACGGAATTCACTGGGCATTTCACTCTAGGAAAATAAATCTCCCCAATTGCCTGGCTGAGAAGACCGGTTAAGTCCCCGGATTCTTAACAAGAAGGTCACCAAGATAGCCTCTGCAGACATGACTGATATTAGGACTCTGTTGCTAGTTATCCAAATTGCCAATTTCGTTTGCACACCAGGGCTTATCTTGGACGAATACCATTAAACTCAGATAAATCCAGTATGTCCTTGCTGGGTTTGTCCTCCTGGGGGCTTAATGAAAGAAATGTGCCTTTCAGATGCTTCTGCTCTGAGTGTTGCATACAGAGAGGGCCAGGGAGATCAGTCGGTTGAATTTATGCAGAGTGAATAAAATGAGGCATTCAGGACTACCTGTCCTCACTCACACTCTGCCACCTAGAATGCCATGAGCTCTCCTTCAGGGCAGAAGAGGAATCAAAAGAGAAGCCAAGGGGAGGCAAAATGAAAGAATGGGTTCTATGAAGCCACTTGAAGGCAGAGGGTCGCTATATTTGCACCTGGACAGAACTTCATAAGGAGTGAGGGAAGTCCCATTGTCTCATCACAGAAATCCTCAGTGACAGCTGTTCTCTTTGTACTATTTCCTCTGTGGTGCCAGCTGCAATGTAACACCAGTGCCCAACAGTGGCAAGCGCCATGTCAAGTGGAATGTTTCCCTGACCAATGCCCGTGGGTATTGGGACCAGTGCTGGGCCTTTACCCAGAACAAAGCAGATGATGGGAGATTTCACACTCTGGCACTAAGGACTTGAAGGAGACATGTCCCCCAGAGCCTTCTCAATTCCCATGACAAACATACACAGTCATCCAGGAATTTCTCCAGGGAACACCATCTTGAGTTTTCTACAGCCACGGGCAAAATGTCCAAGAGTTTGTGATCAAAATACTTTGCCTTCAGTTGATGTCACAAGTGGAAACGGCTGCCACCTCAACACATAAAATTGGTCACTATATACATTTTGCCAATCTATTTAGTAGGTAAAATATAAACATCTTATAATTAAGACGCTGTCAAAAAATGAAAATCCCAGTATGGATGCTTACATTGATTTGTTCATGAATTTAGTCAGTCAACAAGTGTTTAACAGGTTTCTCTTATGCTCTAGGAACTGCGGTAGGAATACAAGTAGGAACAAGACATGGTCCCTATCCCTAAGAAGCTTCCAGTGTAGAGGAAATGAGAATTTAATGTGATGTTTGCTACAATATGGAGTTTTGTGGGTTTTTTTTTTTTTTGTTTTTTTTTTGCAGAGTAGTATTGGCCCATAAAGGAAGACTCAATGGCTGTCCATGGGAGCTGGGAAGTCGCCACAAAAGAAATGGCATTTAATTTAAATCCTTAAAGATGAACACATGTTTTACAGGTGGAGAAAGATGTGCAGGTCATAGTAAGCACAACATAAGTAGGGAAAGTCAGTTACATGATTTACTGGTATATATCATCAGGTACTAGGAAGTCATTACCACGGTTACCTAAAAGCAAATGCATCAATGCTTTAAATTGAAAAGTTGTACATTTGCTCAAAGTACACTCAGTTCATGGTAATTTGCCAAACTGATTCCTTTCTATGGTATTTACACAGTTCATGGAAGGCTCTGACTCATAATGACTTAGTAAGATCATTTCTCTTTCATTCTAGTTTTCATGTATGGCTTCTTTCAGTCATCTGTTATTTGGGAACTCTTTAAACTGAATGGACTTTAATCTTTGGACTGTACATGTGGCGATACATGGGATTGCCGAATCTCTTTGATGTTAAACTAACAGACGCCCAGATTAATTTTGTGGTACTTTGATAAAGGGATTAAGGGAAGGCTCATGAAAGCAATCACCTTACCTGAAAAACCGAATTTTAACAATAATCAATGAGGCCAAAGATGTGGTTAAGCTCAGCCTAGTAAGAAATGAACATATTATGAAATGAACACTCGTATTGGATAATTTCTGACCCAAAACTTATTTACTGACCTACTAAAACTTGAGGCAATTCTCAAGGTCAGTTTTCAGCTGGTACAGGCAACTTTTAGTACTTTCATGTAATTTAAAAAGCACTTACTGGGCTTGGGATAATAAAAAGTTTGGAAATTGAACCGTGGTGATGGTTGTACGACACTGTGGATGTAATTAATGTTACTAAATTGTACACCTTAAAAGGGTTAAAATGGTCACTTTTATGTTATGCATATTTTACCACAATAAAAAGTATCCCCCAAACACTCATTGGAATATTTTCTTTATAAACCAGATATTGATATTCAAAGTTTTTTATTCTTACCATTTTCCTTGGAGAATATTTTAAAAGATCATCAAAGACTTTCTAGTTAAAGCCTATTGCCCTCTGTCCAAGCAAAATCATATGTAAAATATTAGCAGTATAAGAAAACGTAGCCTCCCTTAAAGAATTCTAGAGAAGGTCAGTGCACAATATTTTCATAACTTTCTCTTAAAGTAATGAAGTAGCAACATTACACCAGGCTATTCATTTGAGTATCTACTACTCTTCTGCAGACATTCTGAATTCCTCCAGTTTTTAGGTGTGACAAAAATTTGTGCATATTTAAGTTGCCCTGACACTAACTGATTTTATATGAGATTTGAATCAAGCTATTGAAAGATTTAGAAACTCCAGTGATTTACGGTATGGTCAGTAACACCAAACTGAGATGCTGACTGCTGCCAGTGTGAGTTTCACAAACATGATTTAAGGCCACAGAATCAGATCTCAAAGAGGGTGAAAAGCAGTGAGTAAAATTCAGAAGGCAGAGTATGGTGAAGAGTTCCTTGTAAAAGTCAGCATTTAAAAGAGGAGATGCAGCATTGAAAATGATTAAGATTCTAATCTTCTAATACAACAGGAAAATCATCAGTTGTACCTTAGAAATTCTAACCATACTTAAGGGAGAAGGAAAGATATTTTACCCTAATATTACTATGCATATGACACAATTAGGACCATACAAGTTGTGACTGCAGAGTAAGAAGAATAATTTCATACCTAATTCTTATTAATAATAATACTTTGCACTTAAGGAAATTACGACTTCCCATGTTAACAAAAGTATTTCTAAAAACGTATTTATGATCTGGAAAGCAACCAGAATTTCCATTAACAAGGCCATGCTTTTCCTATTAAGTAGACTTCATTTTTAAGCTCTGCAAGGATTTTCTCACCATTAAACTTGCTTTACCCTGGACTGCAACCCCAAATGATAGAAATCAACACTTGATAGTGACGAACAAAGAGCACAGAGTCTGATCTCTCTGTGGGACTATTTGGAGCAGTAAAACACGGAAGGACGAATAGAGATCCTGTGAAGTACTTTCATACCTGGAAATCATTGCCAATTAACACTCACTGAAAAAGAGAAGCTTGACAGGGAAAAAGAATTCTAGATTCAATCCAGAGGACCTGGATTTGAGCCCCACGCCTTGACTTCCAGCTGTGTGCTTTTAGAACACTCCCTCTCTCTGCCACCTGGCAGGGTTGCTGGGACAGTCAGCTTATGAGAAAGCACTTGGTAAATGGAATAGCACGGACGAAGGTACATTAATACTGATAATAAAGACCACAAGCAGCATTAGAAATTAGTCCACAGCATTAGACATTAGTTCATTCATGGCTCCTATTCTCCTGGATGACAACATGATAGCTTCTCTTTTCTCCCTCAAACTTCTACCATTCTCCACTCTAGCGTCACTCTCTGCTGGTGATTTGTTTTCTCACTTCACTGAGAAATCTGAAGAAACCAGAAAAGAATTTCTCACCACCACCTCTACCCATCTGTCAGAATCTGTGCCTCCTTGACTCCACTCCTGGCCTCACATTCACACCTTATCCATTTGTAAATCTTCAAAATACATCCGGAGTGATCTCTTCTCACCACTCCAGTGCCCCGTCACTTCTTACCTGCAATATTGCAATAACCTTCCACCTGATCTCCCTGCTTGCACCCTGGCCCCTCCAGTTTCTTCTCAGCACAGCAGGCGGTGATTCTTGTAAAAGATACATTGGTTGTCCTCACTCAGAGTCAAATCCGGATGTGTCACAAAGGCCTCCAAGGCACTATATAGTTCAGCTCCCATTACCTTTCTCATCGCATGTCCTACCACGCTCCCCTGATCACTGCTTGCTATCTCTCAAAGTTGCCAATAACTCCTGCCTCAGGGTATTTGTACTTACTCCTACGTCTGTAAGGAGTGCTCTTTCCCCAGAGATCAATACGGTTTGCTTCCTCACCTCCACCAAGTTTTTGTGCAATGTCACCTTTCCAGTGATGTCTTCCCTAACCTTATTAAAACTGCAAATCTCTCTCCATCCCCCTATTCTGCTGTATTTCTAGGTAGACCTCATATTACTTAATTTTACCTCTGAATACACAGTCTCATTTATTGATTTATTTTGCTTATTGTCTGTCCCCCCTCATCCTGTAGATAATGTAAGCTTCTCAAGGGTAGGGATTCTGTCTGGTCCCTGCTGTGTGCCTGGAACTTAAAATAGTACCTGGCACTTTGTAGTCTATGCTTGATAAATACTTGTTGCATTAATGAATTAAATTGGTGAATCACAGATATTAGCCATAAATTTCAGCTATCTAGTCAATTCTCTTATTCTCAGGTAGGTAAGAAGATAGAATTCCTGTATTCTAAAAGACATAACAGATCCCGAGAGGACGACAGCATACCTAAGCCTAAAGGGGTACAGATGACATGGGACAGAGCAGAGCCCAGAGTAGGGCTTCTTCAGCCCTGTGGCTCTGTTGCAACAGACACAGACCTGAAGTATATGTGAGCTTGATCACGCACATGAGAATAAACTCTCCCACTGCTAATTGGGGTTAAATCTGATACCACTCCAATCCAGAATTTTTTCAAATACCAATTTTTAAATGGAGGTCTAGGGGCCCCTGGGTGGCTCAGTTGGTTAAGCCTCCGACTCTGGATTTCAGCCCAGGTCATGATCTCACGGTTCATGGGGTTAAGCCTCGTGTCGGCCTCTGCGCTGACAGCTCGGAGCCTGCTTGGGATTCTCTCCCACTCTCTCTCTCTGCCCCTCCCCTGCTCACATGGTCTCTCTCTTTTAAAATAAATAAACATTCAAAAAATTTTTTAAATATTTAAAAAATAAATGAAGGTCTAGTCCACTCTACTAGGCACTGGGCATCCTTTGGTAAGATATTTTTTTACTCTATACTGTTATTGCCAAACATTTACAGTGAGTGGTTTGTAAAGACCAGGCTTCTGATGGTTTACCCGTTTTGTAACAGGTCTCAATGGTCACTGGTGGCTCTGCTTCATTCACTTTCCTCTACCTCTTGGGCGTTAGTCCTCCAGTTCCCACCTGCTCTGAATTTCCAGCTGGTTATTTGATACCAAAGCGGCTGCAGCCTGAATGTATTCTCTGACAACACCGCCTCTGCCCTTTAATTGAGGGAGCCCCTATTCCATACATGCACGCCCTCCTGCTTGCTCAACCCAACACAAACTCTGATTTACAAAATGCCCAAAGGTTCCTGAGAGAGCAGGTTTTAGTCAATTCAATGATCAAATAAATATCTTCCACAAACAGCCCAAGATGATCATTAAAATGTTTGCTAATACTCAGTATCCTCAAATAGAATCACTCTATTATAAAAATCAGCCAATCATTCAATCAGTATTTTTTGCATATCTATACTCTCTGTAAGACACTTTGCTGAACACTGTGGAGAAAAAGTGTAGGCACAAGATTCTTAGATGAGGCACTTAAGACATACACACACTGCAAGATGAACCGGGATGCAAACGTGGGGGAGAAGTGCCCTGTTGACAGGAAGAGTGTCCTGCAGCACGAGTCAGAGAAGGCCTCATGTGGCAACTGCAGGGTTGGATGAGGAGCTGTATGACCGAAAAGGGTAGCTGGCTAATTAAATCGAATTGCTGAGTGCAAGGCTTCCTTTCTACCTTCTGCAAAAAGACTTGTGCAAATCAAAACAACCACTCATCAGTAACAGGAACCATATTGTATCTTGAAGATAATAGGCGCTCAAAAAATATCTGAATATTAGATACCTAAATGAATATTAAATATCTAATGAATATTAGAATAAGTTAAAATATTGAAGCTCAGTTGACTACTTAAATTTTTTTAATGTTTACTTATTTTTGAGAGAGACAGAGTGTGAGCAGGGAAGGGGCAGAGAGACAGAGGGAGACCCAGAATCCAAATCAGGCTCCAGGCTCTGAGCTGTCAGCACAGAACCCGACACGGGCTCGAACTCACAAGCTGTGAGATCATGACCTGAGCGGAAGTCGGAGGCCCAACCGACTGAGCCACCCAGGCGCCCCTCAATTGGCTACTTAAAAACAAGAGCACTAAAGTGAAGTGACAGGACAAGTACTTTTATTAAAAGTTTGATCACATAAGCTCCCTTGATTCTTCCTATGAATTAAATACAGCTAGGAGAGACCCTCCCAAGAATGCGTAAGACTTAGGCATCGCCAGTTTTAGAAGGTGCAGAGAAAAGTGTAGACATGAAGTGATCTTACTGGATCCCCTAGGTCCGGCCCAGGGCCTGGCACGTGGGAGACTTGGTGCATTTGTAATGAATGAACACAGAGGCCGAGGGAGGCTTCGGGGCAAGGATAATACAGAGCCAGCAAACAAAGATGACAGTATGAAGACTGGAAGGACAAGATGGGGCCTAACACAGTTTTCCTTGCTTTGCTTTTCTCCACTTACATAATTACTTGGCCCACAAGAGCCACTGTGCCTTCTTCTATTGAGGAGAGAGCCTGGGAGGAATGCTCTTGTCTCCTGCAGTGCTCCTAAAAGCCCACGAAAGCAGCTAGTGTCGCACAGTGCCCACTGCAACCTAGGACTTGTTGTTTAGCAACTGCAGCTTTCCTAGGTCATTAAGCAAAGCAGGCAGACTCCTGCACCGTCTCCTTGCACCAAGACTTACCTACAGACCCAAGAGACCACATTTTTCAGCACGTTTCCCAAAAAAAAAGGAAGAAAGAAAAAACAGTAAGTCATCTACTTTGCCACAGGGAAGTCACTTACCTAATTCAAAGTAGAATAGACTCTTCATCTTTCTTGCAGACTAAGTTCTAAACCAGGCACCATCGATTTTCTTAGCAGCAGTGGTCTAAACCCAGCTAAAACATGGAACCCTGGGGTGCCTGGGTGGCTCCGTAGGTTGAGCATCCGACTTTGATTTCAGTTCAGGTCATGATCCCAGCATCGTCGTGGGATCGAGCCCTGAGTCGGGCTCTGTGCTGAGCATGAAGCCTGCTTAAGATTCTCATTCTCTCTCTCTCTCTCTCTCTCTCTCTCTCTCTCTCTCTCTCTCTCCCTCCCTCCCTCCCTCCCTCCCTCCCTCCCTCCCTCCCCCCTTCTCTGCTCCTCTCCCTCTTCCCTGCTCATACTCCTGTACAGTAGAAGTCTGATTTAATGCCACCTCCTGGCACCAGTGTGACAAAGAAGACGGGAAGGTATACTGTTTGGGGACTGCACTGTGGACAGTTTGTTTAAAACCAAGAGAGAGGAACACACATGCTTTGGACTGTGCTATATTTAATTAAATGAATTTACTCAGCACTGTACCTATCAAACAGGGATATTAAATATTAGGAACAGTACCACTGGTTGGTTACACAGAGGCTTTACTGTGAGTTCTAAGGATATCAGATCCCAGTTCTGCTCCTTGTGAGCTGTGTGAACCTGGATGAAGCTGCCCCAAATGAGATATTGCATAAAGCCGGCAAGACAGGAGGTAGGACATGAGCATGTGGTGATGTATTAACATCAGATGCTTTACATATGTATGGTGACTGAGGATAATACACTTTTACATTACATTTAAGTAACACAATGAATTGCATTTACTTCTCATTACATTGCCAAGCAGTGGTCCTTAGTAGCCGCCCTTCTTTGAGCATTCCTGCAGTGTTTTCTCCAGGTTAGAAGACCCCGCCCACTATGGAGAAGGTCAGAGGCAGCGGAGAAAAAAGTGCTGGGGTCAGTGTGGGGCGGAAGGACCACCACCTCTATTTATTTTAATAGTGTTCAGATGAAAGGTGGGGCATACAAATAGCTTGCATAACGTGAGTTAACAGCCAGAAAGCTCTTCCATATTGCCCAGTTAGAGAGAGCTGTTTGTTCTGTACGGGTTTTGGATTGCAAATCTGGGGTTTATCTGCAGGGCTGTTTTCCCAGAGCCTCCAAAACAGACCCAGGGCGAACCACACACCCAGGCAGACACTGCTGGACCTTGGCTTCTGTTGTTTCAGCCCTGGAGTGATTTCCATGCCAGCAGGCAGCCCTTTTGTGTTTTTGCAGCTCCATCCAGGGTCACATTTGTTTAGGTGTGTTCCATATCTCCAGTTCAGCTGCCTCCTCTCAGGCTAAAATAACGTTTGGCTTATGTACTAAGAAAATACTGCAATTGTAATTTTGCAGCCGTAGCATTTTCGGAACTAGACGCCCAATTCCATATGCTCTGCATGTTCATGGAATTGTTCTTATTAGTGATATCCTATAGAATATTCTCACATCTCAGTCAGAGGGCTTCCCCCCACCCCAGCCACACTCTCTTGTGGGGTCCCCCCTCCCACCTGTCAAAGCCAATTCCTCGCCTCTAATGGTAATAATAACAACAGCAATAATAGTAACAAAATGGTCCCTTCAGGGCACTTGGGAGGAGATTTAGTGTGTCGGTATCAGTTATAACTGCAGGCCTATAAGAAAGCATGATGGAAGAGGCAGGGAAACAAGAGGGTAAAAGAACAAACAGGAGAACTCCACTTTCCTGACTCTGTTTTAGAAAAGATACATTCAAAATCTTGTTTGAGATAGTTGGGACTCCAGGGTCAAAGAACGCATATGGATTTTCTGGGCCTTATTTTCATCACGCCAAGACAGAGAGTAGGCCCCCATTTCAGCAGGTGACCAAAAACCAGTAGACGTCATTGTCATCCTCAACTAACCTTCAGCGGTACAGAAACCTCTCACTCGTGTTTCTCCCCACTCATACCCACGTCTACCTCCAAGAGCTGCATGACTCAGCCTTACAGGCCCAGAATAATTTAGTTTGATGCCACTTATATGTAAAAATTACACAAAAATACATATGCTAGGGGCACCTGAGTGGCTCAGTCGGTTGAGTGTCCAACTCTTGATTTTGGCTCAGGTCATGATCCCAGGGTTGTGGGATCGAGCCCTGAGTTGGGCTCTGTGCTGAGCATGGAGCCTGCTTAGGATTCTCTCTCTCTCTCTCTCTCTCTCTCTCTCTCTCTCTCTCTCTCTCCCTCCCTCCCTCTCTCTCTCTCTTTCTCTCCCTCTGCCCCTCCCCAACTAGTGTGCATGTGCGTGCTCTCTCTCTCTCTCTGTCTCCCCATTTCAAAAAAAATATATACATGCTAACTACACGGGCATTTACATACAAGGTTATTTTACACTGATGAAAAATTCTCAAGACATCAAGGCAAGCGCTATTTTGGCCACCTCCAAAATAAATCTACACATACCCCATCTCTCCATCTAAAGAAAGATGTGCAAAGGCCCTATGATTCTAATCTAAAGTAAATCCTAAAGTAAGTTTGCAAAACTGCTCTTCCAATGGGTCATGAACACTCCCATAAGTCTCTCTAGATCCTTGAAGATTAAAATTTCCCTGGACTAAGCTGAACATCCAACCATCCCTGAAACTTTGGCCCAGTGCCAGAAAAAATTAAGCTCTTTGCTATTTTCTCTCCTCCGTCATCCCAGCACAGGCAAAAAAGAAGAAACAAACGGATATGTAACATTTGGTAAACATGAGTATGCTGCGAAATCAAATTTGATCCTAAAAATATTAACCACCTATAATAAAAGCCTAATGTATGCCACCTTTCCATTAAGCAAGATAACTCTTTCTCTTCCCCTTGACACCACAGTGAAGAACCTCACTATAGATCTGACCTTGCAATTCTCAGCAGAATCTCCTAAATTGAATAAGAAATTTAATACAGATCATTTCTCTTAAAGGCCTGAGACTCAGAAAGAAAGCAAGAGAAAGGAGATTGCCAGGGATAGATTTTCCATTCTATGGAATATTATTCAACATTTAAGAACCGTTGGGCACCCACTACCTCCTGGGCTCCAGGCAGTACTCACATCATGCCTTCATTCCCAGCACGGTGGAGCACTCAGGATCCAGGTGCCATCACCCACCCTCCAAGATGTAAGAGTCACACTTTTACTGTGTACATCCAATGTTGTTGACCAAAACAACATGATGCATCATAATCACAAAACATTTCCCACACCAAAGACCTGGGTGTAATTTTGAGACTGTTTTTCTTTCCCCCTCACCTTTTTCTCAACCTATGTATTTAAGTCAACAAAACACTATATTTGATTTCTGAAATAATGTGACATGAGCACTGACTGCCCTGGTTTCTTTCAATTATTGGGATTTCTATAATAGGTTTAAAAAAAGATGCTGGTCTTTTAGCCTGGAGGGATACTTACCCTCAATATCAGCTAGGGAAATTCTAAATTTCCCAAGAAAGTTCACTCAACAGTTTGCCCTTTTTTTTTTTTAATTTTTTTTAACGTTTATTTATTTTTGAGACAGAGAGGGACAGAGCATGAACAGGGGAGGAGCAGAGAAAGAGGGAGACACAGAATCTGAAACAGGCTCCAGGCTCTGAGCTGTCAGCACAGAGCCCGATGTGGGGCTTGAACTCATGGACCGTGAGATCATGACCTGAGCCAAAGTCGGATGCTTAACCGACCGAGCCACCCAGGTGCCCCAACAGTTTGCCCTTTAAAGCAACATGATTCAAGTATCATACAGTTCACTTCTGTGCGGGGGCAGGAATGGACTGTGAAAATGATCTCTTTAAAAATCCTACAGAGTAAATATACGGACTTGAAAATAATTTCCCACAGCATTTTCTAAATTCAATTTCTTTGACTAAAACAACTAAGAAACTGGGACCCCAATTAATCCCTTTTATGTTGTGCTGTAGAATTAAATGCCAATTTAAATGTTGTTACACAATTAAGTGTTACAGAAAGGATTGTTGTTTGGAATATACACTTAATGCAATAAATATCCTGCAGGAAAAAAAAAATCTGTTTTTGCCTCCCTCATTCTAGTGTGGCTTCGACCACCACACCTCCACGGAAACCATTCTTGCTGAGGTGACCAGTGGCCTCCGTGATACTAAATCCACCTGAGGAGTTCAGTCCTCAACTTACTTGGCTTTCTACAGCCTTCACCGCTGTTGACTACTCTGCTTCTAGAAACACTCTTGCCTTGGATGCTGTGGCATCATGGCATCACAGTCTTCTTGATGTCCTTCTACCTTTCTTGCACTCCTTTGTAATCTCCTGTTCAGATTCTTCCCTGCCTGACCGCTGAATATGGCAATTCCCCAGGACAGTCTTGGAATCCCTGGTCTTGAAACTCTATGCTCCCACCCAAAGTGACCTCATGCACTCCCACTGCTTTAAATACCACACCACTCCCAAATTTATAACCTCAGCCCAGACCTATATTCTGACTCCAGACTTATTTATTTAATTACCCACTTTCATCACTAAAGCTGGCACATAGGCATCTGAAACCTACCCTGTCTCCAGCTGGCTTCTTGATCTCCAGGCAATGGTCCCTCCATCCACACTACTGGACTCTTGGGAGTCATCCTCAACACCTCCTTCTCCCACAGCCCACCTATCCCTCCATCTTCTTTCCCCCTCCACCATCTAATCCAAGGACCCATTATCTCTTCCTGGACCACTGAATCAGCCTCCTGAGCCCTTGTCACTGGTCTCACTCTTGTCCCTGCCCATCCTTTCTCCAGCACCTACCAGAGAGAGCTCTTCAAAGTACAAATCTGATCGTATAACTCCTATTCAGTCTTAAAACCCTCCAAACATCTACACTGAGGATTTATAACAGCCTGTGATCTTGGAGAATGATGGTATAAACTCCTAAATGAGAATTTTTTTTTCTCTTTTTTGCCGATGTATAGCTCTGTGAAAGTTTACATATGTGTGCCCCTGTGCAATCCCCACCCTGAGCAAGACATGGAACATTTCCAGCACTCCAGAAAGTTCATGCCCCTGCCCTGTCCCCACCCTCTCCTGAGGTAACCACTCTTCTGGCCTTTATTACAATGAATTAGTTTTGTTTGTTCTTTAACACCATATAAATTGACTTATAGAAATGAATACTTTTTAAACTAAACCAAACTCTTCAAGTGTTCCTGCAAATTAATGATTAAACCAGCTTTAAGAAAATAACATTCTAGAGTCGTCAGGTATTCAGCTCTAGAGTCTCAGCTCCCCAAAAGAGTTTGTTAATTAACAAGTGAGAACAAAATCCCCATAACACTACAGATTAAGTTGTTCCCATGAATTGTCCCCAACTATTTAAGATGACACAGGAACTACTACTTCTACTCATGGACTTTGAGCCAATCTAGATAACTGTCGGCCAGGCAAATTCAAAGAAAGTACTTTTTTGATTCAAACAAAGACTTCAAAGTGAAAAAGAAATGTGACAGCATGAGCAAAGTATACAATTAATAGAGGAATGAGACTTTAGGAGGCTATTGGTCTTACCAGGAGAGTTGTGTTGCAAGTATTAGGAATTAGTAACGGGCTATGGGGGGGTGGGGAGGGGCAGCTTAAAGCTGGATAAAGCCGCATCTGTACCCATTCACCATTATAACTTCACCCTGGAGGAAGGCCATCAAGTCTCTATTTTCAAAGTACAGTCCCTGATTTTGTCCCTCTGTCCAGAATAAGAGCCAATTCCAATAAAGGGCCCGGGGAAGCCCAGCCCCTGGGATGCATCAGCCCCTCCTGAGAATTTATTCTGCTGCCTGAAATTCAGACAGACCTCTCCCCAGGGTTTGGAACTTCTGAAGTTTATGTTGGGCAGGAGGTGACGAAAGGGGGAGCAGGCGGGCAGTAGCAGAGTCCCAGGGACTTGTTTTTGCTCTCTTGATGGTCCAATGCCCCTCCCTAGCATCAAGAAGAGAAATCCTAAACCTAAAATTAGAATCGACTGGGAGATGTAGGGAGATTTTACCAAAGTCTGGAAGAACTGACAAAACAGGTCTCACCAAGCATCCCTGTTTGCAGAGAGTCTTGCTCTCTGCACCCATTGACAACAGTTAGACATCTGCTATTGACATATGTATGCCCCTGCATAACCCCCACCCTGAGCAAGACATAGAACATCTCCAGTACTCCAGAAAGTTCATGCCCCTGCATGGACCAGTGTACCAACTGGTGACCCTTGCCCATGCCGGCCAGCCAAGTGGCAGGGGTGGGTTTTGATGGTACAGTTCCTGTCACATGCAAGGCACTCAAAAAAATGTCGGGGACTATTACCATGAAGGGATTCCCACAAACTATAGTTCTGCTTCCTAGACATAAAAGAGAAAAAGAATTGCTCATTCTTCAGGTGAAGTGTTGGGAGGGTGGAGTGAAGCAGAAGATAAGGAAACAATTTGGGTAAAATCACCATCATCCCCTCCTTTTTTTTTTTTAATAAACTAAACCCAGAAGATTTCCCAGAAGATGAAAAATATATTTTTTAAAAAATATATATATAATGACATATAACATAAGCCTACTTTCTCTTCCTTTATCTCCTTAAATTTTCCTTGAACCCTATCCTAGTAAATTTCATTTAGCCTCATTAAGGTTCATGGAAAAAACCTCCCAGGTCCTTTGGTAAATAAAGTGATGATTGGGAGGGTGAGTCCCAGGCAGGGCCAGACATCTTCAGCTATGTTCTTCAGCAGTGACTGCTGTGGAACTTGGGAGCAAGGCCACCTAAGATAGTATCCCAACCCTGAATTGTCCTCACACAACCAAAATCATCACAGTGAGGATGAAATCCATGATGTGGAGATAGGAGAAAGACAAACTTTAAGTGTTTTAACTTGCATGGTTACAATCAAGCCCTTGACTCGTAGTTTCATTTGTTGGCTCACATTTTGATGTTTGCTCCTCACAGGATGTTCTTGGGTTTACACAGGGATGTAGAAATATTTGCATTGGACAGGGACACTGGACCCAACTGGAGACTCCTATAAGGACCCCCCCCCCCACCCAGTCCTGGCTGCAACTCTGTGTCAGTCCCCTGGTGCATGGAATAACGAAGTTTTTGTTAACAAAGACATTCAGTATATTCAAGGAGTGAGAAAAGAACCTGGTGTTTTGTAGAGTGTGAATGATTCCGGGTATAAGGACCTGGACTTATTCTGGGCAGCTCATCCTCTTTTCCACAGTCCAAATTACCTACATTATACCCCTCCTGTCCTCCTACTTTGGCAAGAGGTGTGGCCCCCTCCTTGTCCGGGTTCAACACTCCATCTATATCCTCTCTCACTTCCGCAGGAACTCCATTCCTCAATAATGCTCTCTTTCAGCTGTATCTTCTCAATCCCGATTTGATGACTTTTACCTCTTCCACCACGGGTAAGTATATTTATACCTGTGCCATCTAAATAAAAACCAACCGACCAACAGAAAATTTCCCTCTTATTTTCACAAATTTAGCTTCTCAGTGTCATTAAGTCACCGTCTTCACTCTTCCTCAGTTCCACCTCTCTGTGGGGTCAATGACATCAAACACTGTGGACCACTTCTCCTTGAAGCCCTCTCCTTGTCTGGCCCTCCTGCACCCATACTCTCCTAGTTTCTTTGGGGCAGTTCACCATGCATACCCCTAACCACACCGCTGCTTCTCTAGAGGCTGACCCCAGCAGGAGTGGGCCTTTGTTAGCAATATTTTTACTATATGGCATCACAGGTACCTTCCCCAGACAGGAGGAGAAACTAGGTTAACCTTCCCACAAAAATGGCACTGAGAGGAGGGGCAGCCTGTCAGATTGGCCATCTCATCAGGGGAGGTTTAACCTTGGGAGCTATGGGTTTGTCATGTGCACAGAGCAGCAGAGGAAGATGGTGTTAAATAGAAAAAAGAAACACCATTGCTGAAATATCAGAAACTAAGAGTGATAGAGTCTCACTGGGCTCCTTATGACTCTATGGTCCCTAGTTTCACATCCCTGAGTGCCTCAGATAATTCATTCAGCCTTCTAATAAATTCTAAATATATATATATATATATATATATATATATATATATATATATATATTTTTTTTTTTTTTTTTTTTTTTTTTTTTTTTTTTTGCCTGAGCTAGGTTGTGTTGGTTTCTGTGGCTGGCAACCTTAAGAACTTTCATTACCACACAACTTAGTGCTCCTCCTCTCTTATAATTTCGCCTTCCCTTTAATGGTAGGTGTCACTCTATCCATCTCTTAGCTCTCTTCTGAGTCTGTACACTCTCTCCTGGTGATCATCTCCACACACTCAGCTTGAACTGCCACCTCTAGGCAAATAATTCTGAATGAAATCTGTCACCCAGCCAGACCTCTTTTTCTGAACTCCTGACCTACAGACCCTGGAACATACTCATTTCTGGGGAATGTCCCACAAGCCCCTTACAATGAATAATTACAAAACTGAGCACAAATTTATTGCTTTTCTCAATTTTTCTAGACTGATGAATCACCTCTACCATCCACCCAGTCACCTCAGTCAGCAAGGGGAGGCAAGCTTCACTTCTCCCTCTGCTTCACCCTCTATAATCGATTTAATCCCTGTATCTTAATAATTCTGCATCCTTAGTATTTCTCCAATATATACATCCTCTGTCTCTATTCTGACTTCACTGTATTTTAGAGCCCCATCACTTCATTCTATTTGGCCTTCCTATCTCCTCATACCCCCTTATCCTTCTCTATTTCTAAAACACAAACCTGTTTGGTTTATCCCCTGATTCCTTCGAGGTAAGGGCCAAACTCCGTAGACTAACATCCAAGAATCCTCATGATTATCTGACTCCTGCCTCCCTTGACAGCCACACCTTTTATCACTTTCCAGTGGACCCCTACACTCAGTCTACACTGAAGAACTTGCAGTTTCATGAAGTGCCAAACTTCCCACTCTGTTGGTGTATGGCTTTCTAAACAGCCTTCAGCTAAAGAGTAATGTCAGTTTCGTGTGTGTACCACTAGCTGGACGTATATGCCAGGTTCATCTGTAAATTCTACAACCCACCTCCCTGCCCCAACAGCCAGAGGTAAGGTCATCTCAGTTAGTTTGCCCATTAACAGCATTTCAGAGCCCCAAGATGAAAACACACAACTGTAGGACACACAACTGAGCCTTCACACCCAATGCCCCTGCCCTGCAAAGCCTGTCCACGTGTCTTCAAAGCCTAACTCAACTAATTCAGTTCAGCATCACCTCTTTCAGGAAGCCTTCCTTGAACGTTGCTTAATACCCACCCACCTGCACCTTGGGATTAGGTTTACAGCCTCTGTGCTCCCACTGCATAATGGTGTCCCTGCTGCATAACTTTTCCATAGGCCTTTGATGCCATCGAGTCATAGTCCACTTTATCTGTGACTTATCCACAACACTGGAAGTTCCTTAAGGGAAGAGACAATGTCTTTCACATATCTGTATTCACAGTGCCTGCCATTCAAGACACGCTTCCTGGATATCTTGTCCTAGAGCATCCAGCTGGGAATTAATGAGAGACAAAAACTGAGAATCTCTAGAACTAGAATACATTGTCCTCTTTCTGTTACAGCTTTGAAGATAAGAAGGAAAAGATGAGGGTGTGTTTTCTGCCATTGTTTTTGATAGAGCTATGGGGCTTTTTCTTTCTCTTCCTTGGGATATCTCAAGGGGGTGGTTTTCTACATACATGTATTTAAAGAGTGGTCTTGTCATACATGCACAGTGCTGGCCCAGGGCTGCAGAAAGTGCTGACCACCACTTAGCAAAGACTCTGTAAATATTCTAACTCAGAATGTACAAGGTCCCTTCCCTCAAGAAAGGGAACCCAAGGTCTTAAAGCCTTGTTAGAATGGAGCCAGGTATCTCTTCGGCATAGAATCCTAAGGTGGTCACATCTGGTATTAATGCCCTGTGTAACCTCTTTCCCATTAGTGTGGGAAGACCTGGTGGTATGTTTCTAACCAACAAAATATGACAAGGTGTTGGGATGTCTGCTTAGCAAACTGTATCTCTTGCTGGCTTTGATGAAGCAAGTTGCAGAGTTGGGGAGGCCCATGTAATAAGGAACTGAAGGTGGCCTCCAAAGCAGGTAGGAACTGAGGTTCTCAGTCGAAATGTCTTCAAAAAACTGAATTAGGCCACAACCATGTGAGCTTAGAAGTGAATCTCTCCCCAGTTGAGCCTTCTGATAAGATGCCAGCCCCAGTGAACAATTGATTACAGCCTTGTAAGAGACCCTGAAACCCATCCAAGCCATATCCCACAAAAAATGTTTTAAGCCACACACTTGTGGCAATTGGTTACACAATGAAGGGTAACTATTATAATCTTCTTTACCCCTATTGAAGTCTAGCTACCTGGAAAAAATTTTTTCCATTTTTCAGCAGGTTGAATAGAAAGCTGTCAGCAAATAAATGTTTCACTAAAATTCAAATCCCCTCTAAAAACAAACATCAGCATTCTAAAAGTTGAGGCTACAAGAATCCATACAAAATGAAGGAGTGGGGGAGGAACCAAGGTTAAAACTTGTACAGGGGCTCTGGAGAAAACTGCAGGCTCCATTGGTTTATTTAACTTTTAAATCTTATTAAATTTGCTAGATGCATGTTAGCATTCATGGTTCATTTACTTTTATTCTGACTTCTATAAATAGGTACTCTATGAGCCCTGATAAATGACTTAAAATCTTGTTTGACTTCAATAAAGAAATTAGCATGTTAATCTTAAAAATTCTACCCATAGAAATGAAGGAAAGCCTCCTTTTCCACCTTCCTTTACTCCCTGCAAGTACACCTCCCTAATTCCTGGGCCCCTCCCTGCCATCCTTGTTCTTTTCTTTGGCTCTACATGCATAAAATCTGGCATCCTCTCAAATTGCTTCGTTCTGGCTCTCCTGCAAAAACAAACAGAAGCTACCTGGGGCCCCTGATTCCTGCTCATTTACATTCTTTCTGTGCCAAGGGTCAGAGGATGTCGGAGTTGGTGGCAGCCAGTCAAGCCCAGCATGGGACAGCACTTATCTACCAATGCAGTGTTTCTCTATCTCTCAACAAGCCAGCATTCATTTCTCTACAATTATAAACGGAAACATGTAACTGCCACATGTCTGATACTAGTAAATCTAAAAGTTCAGTCCAGAGTTGTAACAGACAGGAGCCCATACAAAGCTCATTAAAATAAAGCAGGCAGTGGGTGTAGGAGAAAGACATAATGTATACGACCTATACAGTACATGGAAAACAAAAGCAAGTTGGAAATTCCCAGAGATTCAATTACACAGAATGCATATTTAAATTATTAGCAATTCACATTAAAGTACTGATTCTTTGTGAGTAGCTATTGTTGTATGGCTTTCTAAACAGCCTTCAGCTAAAGAGTAATGTCAGTTTCGTGTGTGTACCACTAGCTAGACGTATTTGCCAATTTCATCTGTAAGTTCTACAACCCACCTCCCTGCCCCAACAGCCAGGTGTAAGGTCATCTCAGTTAGTTTGCCCATTAACAGCATTTCAGAGCCCCAAGATGAAAATTGGTTTTTAGGACACACACAAAAAAATCTTATACAGACCACCAGTTTGTGACTCTCCAAAGCTCATTGTACTTGACAATATCTTATTCCTCAGTATTTAATTTCTCTCATTAGGAAGAATTTAAATTAAATTATTTTTTTTCCTCGGGGAGGAAGAGATAATGAAAAAAGTTGAGAAACACTATTCTAGGTGCTTAGAATTCTAGATGAGCCTATAGAGAAGAAAATGAAGATAAGAAAGGCACAGTAAAACCTGCAGACACTAAATGAAATAGCCTAATAGCAATCTAAGAACCAGATGCATTTGTATATTATAATAGGAGCAGAATTAGAGAAATCCCAAAGACAGGTTATGACACAGAATTAGAAACTCTGACCTTGAAGTCAGAAGAGCCGATCTGAGTCAGTTCCTAATACATGATTACTAGTTGTGCAACCTTAGAGAAAAGTTATGTATTATTTTCTTTTTCCTTTTCTGTAAAAAGAATGAAAATGTCATTTTTACAAGGTTATTGCAATAGTTAAATGAGATAACATTAGTGAAGAATTTTGCCAACAAGAGCATGTGGGTCAGTTAAAAGGTAGCACCATGAGCACAATTACTTGAACCTTGGAAACCACTGCATGGGCACAGGAGCACTTCAATAAGCCTATAGTTGGCACTACCGTGAACTGCTGCTTCAAGGTGGTGTTACACCGACAGGAAGGGTCTTCTCATTAGGAATACCACATCCTGGGGCACCGGCGTGGCTCAGTTGCATAAGCGTCTCCCTCTTGATTTCAGCTCAGGTCATGATCTCACAGTCTGTGGGTTCAAGCCCTACATCAGGCTCTGTGCTGACAGCGCAGAGCCTGCTTGGGAATCTGTCTCTCTCTCTCTCTCTCTCTCTGCCCCTCTCCCACTTGCTCTCTATCTCTCAAAATAAAGAAACATTAAAAAAAAAAAAAAAAGAATACCACATCCTATGTTAAAAAAAAAACAAAAAACCAGGAATGACCTAATGCAATTGATCTACTCTATTCCAAGGGAACAGTGAGAGATACTCAGACCACAGAGAAGTGGTGTGAGAGAAAACTTCCTTTCTTATCTTTCTCCCATCAACTTGGGCTACCTTTCGAATCACCTGGTTGTTTTTATAAACTTTTGAAAAATACCTGAACCTGGAAGATTATGAGAACTCCATAAATATTTATGGAATAAGTGAGCACAGACAAGGTTGCAAGGCAGGAAGTATTCTCATATATGGTCCTGGGAGTAGAAATTAACACAGTCTTTAGAGAAAGCAGTCTGCTAATATGTATCAACATTTTTTGTTTGGTTTGGTTTTTAATTTTGTTTTTGTTTTAAGTTCATACCCCTGGCCAGCTAAGAACCCATCCCAAGGAAATGATCAAAAAGAGAAACAATAATGTATCCATAAAGATTCCTATCACAGTATCATTTTATGTTTGGATGTAGCTTGACTTGCATGGAGCATGCATAAAACACTTGTGCTGTATGGACTCCATGTTATGGGTGCGGATATCTGACAGGTAAACAAAAGAAACAGTAAATCAAAACAAGGTCCTACAAAAAGTCAGGTATCATCTTAACCAAAGCCAGCAGCCCTGAAGCTTATTAATATTTCAAAAAGTTGAGAACCTGCCAATCAGTCCAGGTCTGGTCATGTCAGATCTTAGCCTCCCATCATCCCGGTGATCTCAACTAATCTCAAAATCAAAACGGCAGACAATTAGCAATTAAAGCATCTTAAACGAACAAGTAATGTTGCAGGCTAAGGCAGAACAGGGAGAAAGAGAATAAAATTCACCTCACTGGCTTTCTTTTCAAACTCCCAATCTTCCTGAGTCAGGACTCCCCAGGATTTGCAACTCATCACCAGACTAAGTTTCTCCACAACAAACAACAAGCATTCTCAAGGGACTAATTGTTCTCTTATCTCCAAAAACCCTACTGAAAAGGTGCTGAACTCACTGCAAGTCTTCTATAAGCCCTACCTTCTTGGGGGCTATGAGATACAAATATTCTCTCAAGAGTGCAATAAGAAAGATTCATTTAAAAAGGGCAAAAAATTAAGTTCTGTGCAGAAGACTAAATTGTAGCTCTGATTTTTAGTGTCAATGATCTAAAACATAAGATTGATAACCAAGAGGGCAAAAGAGCATTTTTATCAAATGCATGTATCAACGATTGCGGAGCGCCTACTTCTCAAATGAGTCAGACATCCTAGCTATCAGGTGCCCCTGATAGAGAGGAATCTGTGGATGATATGCAAGCAACCAAATGTATACTGAAATAAAAAAGCATGTGTGCAATATCTGATACTTCTCAAGGCACTTTCACTCATGATTTATCATTTGATCCTTGCATTAACCCTGGGAGGTAAGCAGAAAAAGAAAGATTTGACGAAGATAGGCACACAGATCTAAGTTAGCTAACTTGCCCACATTTGCAGAACCAACTGATTACTGGAGGCATCAATACTCTTATCTAGCTCTTTCCGTTTTCTTCATGCCGTAGCACATTGGGCAGCACAAAGAAATGCTATACATGTGAAATAAGTAGATGATCACACAAGACAGGCGTAACCAAGACCCAGGAGCCAGGCTGCTCACTTCAAGTCCCAGTGCTACCAACTGTGGGAGTATGATTTGAGGTCATTTATTTAAAACACTCTGTGCATCAATTTGCTTACCTGTGAGGCAGGAATAATAATAGCACTCAGCCATTTGGGTGATTAGAAGGATCATGTATAAAGTGCTGTAGTGACTGACATATAGCAAAAGGCTCAATAAATATTAACTACCATAGTAATGAGCAGCACTGACTGAGGATCAAGAAAGATTCTCTGCTTAACCCAGATGCGACGCAAACATACCGAGTCTTTCTTCGTGTCAGGTGTGAGTTACGTGCTGTATTAGTTTCCTGTTGCTGCTGTAACAAACCATAAATTCAGTAACTTAGAATAACATTACTTTATTATTTCATAGTTCTGAGGGTCAGAAGTCTGAAATGGGTCTTGCTGGGCTAAAATCAAGTGTCAGCAGAGCCGTGTGCCTATTGGATGCTCCATGAGAAAATCTATTTCCTTCTCTTTTCTAGCATCTAGTGGCCACATGCATTCTTTAGCTGGTGACCCCTTTCTCCATCTCCAAGCATATCATTCCAATCTCCGTTTCTATAGATTATCTCCTCCTGCCCCCTGCTTCCTTCACCATGTTTTCTGCCCCCTGCCCCTGCCCATTCTGCCTCCCTCTTAAAGGACCCTGGTGACTGCATTGGGCTCATGAGGATAATCTGAATAATCATCCTCTCAGAATCCATAACTTAATCACAGCTACAAAACCCCTTTTGTCATTTAAGGTAACATTCGCAGGTTCTAGAGTTTAGGATGTGGCCATCTTTGGGGGTCCATTATTCAGTCTACCACAGGTGCCAAGGATACAGAAATGAATTTGATGTAACTGCTGAGTTCAAGACGTTCACAGACTATTGAATAAAATACGTATTTTTTTTTTAAAAAAGAAAACTAACTCTAGTGTACATCAGACTCCATCACTCAGCGGTATTAGAGAAGTATAAACAAAGTACCCTGGGGTAACAGAGGAAAGATCCATTTATGTCAACCAAGAAAGGAAAAAAGGCCTCATGAATAACATGATACATGCAGAGAACCGGTCATTGGAATGTGTTTAAACTTGTCGTGATGAAGGTAATTCCAGGAAAACACATGGAAAAGTCAGGAATATTGAATAAGCAACTGTTATCACAGCCAGGGAGACAAAGGAAGGAGCAAATGGGAGAAGGAAAATGTTGAAGAGGGACATGAAGGCTAGATCATGAAGAACCACCGCAAGGGTGGGGGACTTTACAGAATGAAAAGCCATTGAAGGCTGCTGAACCCGTCATTCAGATTGATATTTTACAAAGAAAACTCCAGAGGCAGAAAGCAGAACTCAATTTAAGAGCTACTTCAATAGCGCACAGAAAAAGGGAAGAAGGACTAAATTAAGAAATACAGGAAATGAAGGCAAAGATGGATTTGAGACACATTCCCAAAGTGAAATCAATAGGACCAAGTGACTAAGTGAATACAAGTGGGAGACAAGAGTGATGCTGAATGTCTAGCTCTGGCAACTGGTGGATGCTGATGTCACTAAGTGACGCAGAGAACAGAGAATAGGGGTCAGCTTCAGACATGCTGATTAGAACCCTTAAAGGTGCTAACTCTGTTTAGCAAAAAGGAAAAGCGTACAAAAATGACATCTATGTGTCTGAGAATCTAAATAGAACAAATATTTGGCATCAGCGGACCCCGGCTCTGGTACTTTTCTGACATTTATTTAGCTTTGTGACTGTTGGACAAGTTGCTTAACCCCTCAGGGCCTTGGTTTCCCCATTTGTGAAGTAAGAAGTTGGGGGTGTTAGATAATCATTCAATTCCCTTCTCATTCTAACATCACATTGGTCTAATACCTGAGTCATTATTTCCTTCTCGGTTTCAATCACTTCTTCCAGCCTCTAACAGAAAATCTGATGGGTCCTAATTTTCAAACAAAAGGGGTAGAGCTAGAAAGGTAAAGACAAAGGCACTAACAATCACTGCAAGCCTACTATGCACCAGGCACCATTGCTGCCCTGCTCTCCTCCAGTCGCTTGTCCCACTTGGCCCAGACACCCCTGTGGGGGTCCTAGAAATGACCAACAATTTTTATTTCTTTATAATCAATAATTCAAGAACATAACAAAGGAATACTGGAGGTGTTTTTGAAATATAATATATACACCAAGGGGATGGAGAATGAACCATGCACACAATACAAGTGGCAAAAATTGCTTGATTATTTTTTTTAAATTCTACTTATTCTGCCATCATGTCAAAAAAATAGAAATTGAACTATCACCACCTTAAATTTCATGTTGCCGTGGGATTATAATTTGTAATACTAAAACAGTGGGACATTTATTTTTGTTCCATCTGTGCTGAAGCAGCTACAGGTCTCCCCTTCAGGGATGTATTTATGGCCATATCAGTCAATAAGCCCAGAGAAACAGCTCTCAGGGAATATAATCACCACTAACGGCAGAAATAAAATAAGCATGTTAACATGTGCTTGGTGAGATTCTTATAAACGTGTTCACCTATGCAGCCACCCAGAAGGACACTAAATTGAACCCTAAAAAAGAATGTCAGGTAACTATGTCCAAATCCTCCCTTAATCCTAGGAGACAATGCCTTTTCCAGCAGAAAGTGCTTACTCAGTTTCAATTATAATGCAAACAACAGACTGTGATACAGGCACTTGAAGTTAAAGCTCATAAAGCCCTCTTTAGCAGGAGAAAAATCTAATTCAATGGTCAAATGCCAATCAGGGTGGGATAACTTGGCAGCAGCTGAAAACACAAGATTTCAAAATCAACTGCAACTCCGTTGGGAATGCCATTACTACTGAATGCCTGTCAGAGCACAACATGAGTGAGTTAGCACCATTAACGTGGGAAAAAAAGAATGACTCCTATTTCAGTGAACACAGATAGATTCCCAGTGAATTTTTATTTGTTTTCCTGAACAATAATTGACATACAATATTATATTAGCTTCATGTGTACAACATAGTGACTTGACATTTGCGTATATTGCAAATTGATCACCCCAACGTCTAATTGCCTACTCTCACCATACAGTAGGCAGTATTACTGGCTGTATTCCCCATGCTGTCCTTTATATTCCCATGACTTATTTATTTTATAAGTGGAAGTTTATAACTCTTAATCCCCTTCACTCATTTTGCCCTCCAATTTCCATTCCCTCTGGCAACCAATACTCTGTTCTCTGTATCTATGAGCCTGGATTTTGTTTGTTGTTGTTGTTGTTGTTGTGTTTTAGATTCAACTTATAAGTGAAATCATGTAGTATTTGTCTTTCTTTTACTTATTTCATTTAGCATAATACTCTCAAGATGCATCAAGAAGTGGCAAGAGGTGCCTGGGTGGCTCAGTCAGTTAAGCATCCGACTTTGGCTCAGGTCACGATCCATGGTTCACGGGTTCAAACTCTGCATCGCATTTTGCGGCGCTCAGAGCCTGGAGCCTGCTTGGTGGATTCTGTCTCCCTCTCTCTCTCTCTGCCCCTCCCTGGCTCTTACTCTGTCTTCTCTCTCTCAAAAATAAATAAAATATTTTAAAAAATTTATTAAATGGCAAGGTTTCATTCTTTTTATGGCCAAGTATTCCAGTGTATATACATACCACAACTTTATCCATTCATCTATTGATGCACACTAAGGTTGTTTCCATATCTCAGTTATTGTAAATAATGCTGCAATGAACATAGGGGTGCATATATCTTTTCAAGTTAGTATTTTCATTTTCTTCAGATAGAAACCCAGTAGTGGGATTGCTACATAGTATGTTAGTTCTATTTTTAATTTTTTGAGGGACCTCCATACTGTTTTCCATAGTGGTTGCATTTTTGTATATGGTGTAAGACACTGGTCCAGTGTAATTCTTTTGCATTTAGCTATCCAGTTTTCCCAACATCATTTACCAAAGAAACTGTCCTTTCCCCATTGTATATTTTTACCTCCTTTGTTGTAAATTAATGGACTATACACATGTGGGTTTATTACTGTGGTCCCTTCTGTTCCATTGATATGCATGTCTGTTTTTATGTTAAAACCATATTGTTTTGAATACGATAGCTTTGTAATTTAATTTGAAATCAGGGCATGTGATACCTCCAGCTTTGTTCTTCTTTCTTAAGATTGCTTTTGCTAGTCAAGATTTCTATGGTTCCATAATCCTAAATTTTAGGATTGTTTGTTCTAGTTCTGTGAAAAATGCCATTGAAATTTTGACAGGGATTGCACTGAATCTCCAGATTGCTTTGGGTAGTATGGACATTTAGACGATATTAATTCTTCCAATCTAGAAGCACAAAATATCTTCCCATTTCTTTGCGTCTTTTTCCATTTCTTTCATTAATGTCTTACAGTTTTCTGTGTATAAGTCTTTCACCTCCTTGGTTAAATTTATTCCTAGGTATTTTATTCTTTTTGTTGCAAGTGTAAGTGGGATTGTTTTCTTAATTTCTCTTTCTCATAATTTATTATTAGCATATAGAAACACAAATTTTTGTATATTGATTTTGTATCTTGCAATTCTACTGCATTCCTTTATTAGTTCTAATAGGGTTTTTTAAAAGAAATCTTTAAGGTTTTCTATATATAATATCATGTCATCTGCATAGAGTATCCATTTTACTTCTTTTCCAATTTGGATGCTTTTTATTGCTTTTTTTTCCCCTTAATTGCTGTGGCTAGAACTTCCAGTAATATGCTGAATAAAAGTGGGGAGAGTGCACATCCTTGTTTTGTTCCTGATCTTAGAGGAAAAGCGTTCAGCTTTTCACTAATGAGCATGATGTTAGCTGTGGGCTTGAGGTTGTCATTTATGGCCATTATTATGTGAGGTACATTCTCTCTATATGTACTTGTTTGAATTTTTATCATAAATGGACACTGAATGTTGTCGAAAGCTTTTTCTGCATCTATTGAGATGATTGTATGATTTTTTTATTGTTTATTTTGTTAATGCAGTGTATCACACTGGTTGATTTGTGGATGTCAAACCATCCTTGCATACCTGGAATAAATCCCACCTGATTAGAGTGTGTGGTCTTCTTAATGCATTGTTGAATTCAGTTTGCTAATATTTTGTTGAGGATTTTTGCATCTATGTTCATCAGAGGAATTGGTCTATAATTTTCTTTTTTTGTGGTGTCCTTGTTTGGTTTTGGTATCAGAGTAATGCTGGCCTCATAAAATGAATTTGAAAGGATTCCTTCATCTATTTTCGGGAAGAATTTGAACAGGACTGGTATCAATTCTGCTTTGAATGTTTAGTAGAATTCACCAGTGAAACCATCTAGTGCTGGACTTTTGTTTGTTAGTAGGTTTTTGATTACTGATTTAATCTTCTTGCTTGCGATGGGTCTGTTCAGATTTTTTCTTTCTTCATGAATCAGTCTTGGTAGATTATATGTTTCTAGTAATTTATCCATTTCTTCTGTGCTGTCAAATTTGTTAGCATATAATTGTTCACTGTAGTCTCTTATGATCCTTTGTATTCCTGTGATATCAGTTGTAACTTCTCTTCATTTCTGATTTTATTTAGTTGAGTCCTCTTTTTTCTAGGTGAGACTAGCTAAAGTTTTGTTAATTTTGTTTATCTTTTCAAAGAAACTAGCTCTTCAGTTCATTGATCTTTTCTATTGTCTTTTCAGTCTATATTTCTTTATACTCTGATCTTTGTTATTCCGTCTTCTGCTAACTTTGGGCTTTTTTTTGTTCTTTTTCTAGCTCTTTGAGGTGTCAAATTAGGTTGTTTGAGTTTTTCTTCTTTCTTGATGTAGGCATTTATTCCTGTGAACCTCCTTTTTTAGAACTGTTTTTGCTGCATCCCATAAATTTTGGTATATTTCCATTTTTATTTGTCTCCAGATATTTTTTTTATTTCATCTTTATTTTCTTTGACCCACTGGTTGTTTACTGTCATGTTGTTTAATCTCCACATTTTTGTGGTTTTTACAGTTTTCTTCTTGTAACTGAGTTCTAGTTTCATACCACTGTGGTTAAAAAAAGATGCTTGATATGATTTCAATCTTCTTGAACTTATTGAAACTTGTTTTGTGGCCAAACATGTGATAACTCTCATGGAGAATGACCCATGTGCACGTGAGAAGAACATCTATTTTGCAGCTTTGGGGTGGAATATTTCATATAGATCTATTAAGCCCATCTGGTCTAACATATAATTTAGGCTGATGTTTCCTGTCTGCATGATCTATCCATTGATGTAAGCAGGGTGTTAAAGTTCCCTACTACTATGACATTGCTGTCAATTTCTCCTTTTAGGTCTATTAATAGTTGCTTGATATATTTTGGTACTTGTATGTTAGGTGCATAGATATTTATAAATGTCATGTATTGCTGGATTGATTCCTTTAGCGTTAGGTAACGCCCTTCTTTGTCTTTTGTTATGCCCTTCTTTTGTCTTTTTTTTTTAGTGTTTATTCATTTTTGAGAGAGAAAGACAGTGTACAAGTTGGGCAGGGGCAGAGAGAGAGAGAGGAAGACACAGAATCCGAAGCAGGCTCCAGACTGTGAGTCGTCAGCACAGAGCTTGATGTGGGGCTCGAATCCACAAACTGTGAGATCATGACCTGAGCTGAAGTCAAATGCTTAACTGACTGAGCCACCCAGGTGCCCCACAGTCTTTGTTTTAAAGTCTATTTTGTCTGATATGAGTAGAGCTACATCAAGTTTATTTTCATTTCAATTTGCATGCAATATCTTTCTCTGTCCCTTCATTTTCAGTCTGTATGTGTCCTTATTTCTGAAGTGAGTCTCTTTTAGGCAACATATAAACGAGTCTTGTTTTTTTATCCATTTAACCACTCTGTCTTTTGACTAGAGAATTTACTTCATTTACATTTAAAGTAATATTGATAGGTATGTACTTTTGCCATTTTATTGTTTTCTGGTTCTTTTATAGTTCCTCTCTCTTCCTTTCTCCTCTTTCTTTCCTTTGTGGTTCAATAATTTTCTTTAGTGTTATGTTTAGAAGTCTTTCTCATTTCTTTTGTGTATTTATTATAAGTTTTTGCTTTGTGGTTACCACGGGCTTCACATATAACATCCTTTGTATGTGACAGTCTATTTTAAGTTGATAGCAACTTAAATTTACATACATTACAAAACTCACTATTTTCAATCACTCACTCCATGTTTTGGTTTTGATGTCACATTTTACATTTTTAATTTTATGGATCCCTTAACTAATGATTATATTTTTAGTTTATTTTAGTACTTTTGTTTTTTGACCTTCATACTAGCTTTATAAGTGATTAATCCACTACCATTACTAAATATTTACCTATTCCAATTCGATTTTTATTTTCATACATTTTCTTGTCTTTAGTTATTGACATTTATTTTCAGCTTAAAGAAGTCCCTTCTTTTTAATTTTATTCATTTTTGAGAGAGAGAGAGACAGAGACAGAGCATGAGTGGGGGAGGGACAGAGAGAGAGGGAGACACAGAATCTGAAGCAGGGCCCAGGCTCTGAGCTGTCAGCACTGAGTTTGATGTGGAGCTTGAACTCACAGATCATGAGATCATGACCTGAGCTGAAGTTGGACACTTAACCGACTGAGCCACCCAGGCGCCCCTTAAAGAAGTCCCTTTAACATTTCTTGTAAGGCTGGTTTAGTGGTGATTAACTCCTTTAGCTCTTGCTTATCTGGAAAACTCTTTATCTCTCCTATCCTGAATGATAATCTTGCTGCGTAGAGTAGTCCTGGCTGGACGTTTTTTCCTTCCAGCATTTTAAATATGTCATGCCACTGCCTTCAGGCCCTCAAAGTTTCTGCTGAAAAATCTGCTGATAGCCTTATAGGAGTTTTTCCATTGTATATAAGTTTGGTTTCCTCTTGCTGCTTTTAAGATTCTCTCTTTAACATTTTAATTATAATGTGTTTCGGTATGGTAAAGGGTGCCTGGGTGGCTCAGTTGGGTAGGCATGTGACTCTTGATTTCAGCTCAGGTCATGATCTCATGGTTCGTGAGTTCAAGCCCCACATCAGGCTCTGTGCTGACAGTGCAGAGCCCGCTTGGGACTCACTCTCTCCCCCTCTCTCTGCCCCTCCCCCATTAGTTCTCTCTCTCTTTCTCTCAAAATAAATAAATAAACTTTAAAAAATTAAAAATAAAAAAAATAGTGTATCTTGGTAAGGATCTCTTTGGGTTTATCTTACTTGGAACTCTCTAGGATTCCCAAACCTGGGTATCTGTTTCCTTCCCTAGATTAGAGAACTTTTCAGCCATTATTTCTTCAAATGAGTTTTGTGTCCCCTTTACTCTCTCTTATCCTTCTAGGACCTATATAATGTGACTGTTATTCCATCTGGTGTTTTCCATAGGTCTCTTAAGGTATTTTCTTTTTTTTTTTTTTTCCTTAAGGTATTTTCATTTTTTTTTTTTTAATTCCTTTTTGCTGCTCTGTCTGGGTGAGTTCTGTTGCTTTGTCTTCCAGCTCACTGAACCGTTCTGCTTTTATCCCACTTACTTTTGAACCCCTCTAGTGTATTTTTCAGCCCAGTTATTATATTCTTCAGCTCTATTTGTTGAAGTTCTTACTGTGTTCATGCACTCTTCTCCCTAGTTTGGTAGGCATCTTTATTACTATTGTTTTGAACTCTTTATCAAGTGGATTACTTATCTTTGTTTCAGTAAGGTCTTTTCCTGAAGTTTTGTCTTGTTCTTTTCTTTATTCTTCTGTCTCTTCATTTTGCCTGATTCTCTGTTTGTTTCTAAGTATTACATGAAGCAGTTACCTCTCCCAGACTTGAAGGAGGGTCCTTGTGTATGTGAATAAACTATGAATACCAGAATACAATCCCCCTGGTCACCAGAGCCAGGTGCTGGAGGGCTGTCCCCTGTGAGGGCTGTGGATGCTCATCAGCTGTGGCAAGGCTGAGGTTGCAGCACAGGGGAGATGGTACACTTGCCCAGATGGCTGTGGCATTGGTACCCCATGGGCGGGGGGGGGGGGGGGGAGGGGGGTTGGCAGTATGTTCATTTGGCTTGTTGTGGCACAGCTGTAGTACAGGAGGATGAGGCTTCCCGGCCTGCACTAACAAGTTAGAAAGAGGCTGTCAAAATGGCACCCACCAATGCCAGTATTAGCAAAGTTGAATAAGATTGCAGAAAGTGGCACCTGCCAGCACTTCCATCCCTGGACAGAGTCCCAACAGTTTCCTGCCCTCCAGTAGTTACTTTAAGATTAGTAAGGGGTCTCCTTCACATATGGTCTAGGTGCTTTTCAAACTTCTGCTTTTGTACTAGGTCCCAGCGTGAGTGAGTCTGTGTGTCATCCCCTTAAGGGTGGCTTCTCCATCCCCTACAGTTTTACAGTTTTCCTAGAGATAATCCCCATTGGTTTTATGATTTGGAGGCTGGCCTCTCCAGTGCAGGGCCCAAGAGTTGGGGTGCCTGATGCAGGGCACAAATCACTCACTCCTCAGGAAAAGGTTCATATTGTTGAGATCCCTCCTGGTTGTGTGCTGCTACACCTGGGTTGGGGTTTTTGGCAAAAACCCATTTCTACCTCTCCTACTCATCTGGATACGGTCTCAATATAGCCCTTTTATCCTGTGTTGTGCAGGTGCTGTTCATCTAGTTTTCAGAAATTTTTTAGGGGAAATTATCCCTATATGTAGCTATAGATCTGTTGTGTCCATGGGAAGAAGTGAGTTCATAATCTCCCTACATTGACATCTTGAACCACCTTCAGAATCCCAGTAAATTTTTGAAGAGTTACATGTTAAATTGGTTTGGAAAGCTTTCTTAGCCTAAAAAGTATGTGCAAACAAACTTGGATAACGAAGACAAATTAGAAAATAAGAAAAATCACAAGTGCATTTCTCCAACTATTACACATGTTATACATACATAAAGAATCAAATATCTCCTAAGGCAGTCATGAAATTTTGGACTCATGACTGATCCATTCATCCCAACAAAATATTTAGCCTTTAGAAAAGGGCATTATCTCCTGAGCCAAAAGAAGATTGTTAACTTCATCATTTGACCTTTTCATTTGCCTTCTCCCAAGCTGCCACTTCTCCCTGAATTATAAAAAGGAAAATGAGCATCATTGGGGCTCAAGGAAAAAGACCAGAAGAGACTTGCTCTACACCATTGACTCAGGAACTCTCCTCTCCATACATCTTGCCCCAAGTTATTTACCAAATCAGGAAAAGCAACATCATGCAAAGTAGAAGTGAGGGGGGAAAAAAGAAAGTATGTGGCAGAAGCCAGGTAATCACGTTTGGGAAGAGAGATATGATGTGTCCATAAGGAAGGAAAACATTTCACGTGTTTTCTCTAGTCTACACCGATTCTCCTTTTGCTGATACATAGGAAAAGGGCCACCAATGGCAAGTACATGTGGTTCTACCCCCAGCCACAGCCTGATTGGTCCAAGCTGATATCTGTCCCAGGTTGAGCCAATCAGCTCTCTTCCCCAGTACTGTTAGTCTGGGACCAGAGAGAGCATGAGTCAGTCCTATATGCAGTGGCATAAACTATTAGATGTATGCATCTTAGGAGGATTTGAAATCATCTTTCCCATCTTATCTGCACCTGGTCTACAGTATGAAAACATGAAACCAACAAGCTGGGAGATACCAAGAAATAAGGAAAGAGTATCAGATGCATTCAAGTCCCTGCTAGTGAGGTGCAGCTATAGCCCTGGTCTTCTAGCCATTTCACAGTCTGACTCTTCCTTCAGTTATTCTACACTTAATCACATAAGAGAGGGATGGCACAGTCCAGCACCATAAAAATTTACTCTTAGTTAAGTACACAGATCCAGTGTGCAAAGGCCAGTCCTTACAGAATACAAGGAGAATAAATTAGGTGTGAGAAAAAGATCAATTCTGCTCCACACATGAGATAACCTTTTAAAAACAAAATTTCTTAAGTTGATTTGACTTGGTTTTTTGCTGCTTATAAACAAGAAAATCTAAATACTTGATTTAAAAAAAAAGATGTGATGCCTAGGTACCTATGAATGTAATAGGGGACTTGGTTAGATGACTTGTTTGAGAAGCTAAGATCTCCATGACATTTGCCATCTGAGTGTGCACGAGTCCTTTGCCTTGCTGACACTGGAGCTCTTTGAAAACTGCCTGCTCACATACATGGATATATGTACATATGTGTGTACAGAGGTTAATGATGATCAGGCCTTTCCTCAGCAACAGAGGTTAAAACTAGTATGTCCTCTCCCTGGGTCAATGCAGTCTCAAGACAATGTGAGATTATTGTGGGGGAATAATAAAAACCACTTGGCAGCCCTCAGAGAAGTTTCGAAAGGTTACAATTTTCTACAACTATATGCAGACTTTGAGAAAGTATATAAAATGCTAATGTGACCAGCATCATACATGAAAGCATATAAAAGGTTTATGTGATAATGTTAATTAGAAAACCAGGTCTCATGCAAGCAATTATAACTGACACTTGGAGACAGATTTAATTTCTATCATATCAATTTAAACAATGCACCTGAGCAAAAGGTGATCTTCCCCAAAACTGTATGATGGTTAACTAACAAGTTTTGATATTTAGATATTGAACACTGAGATTCATGCTAGTTTTCTTGGTCATCTCCAGGTAGATTCTTCTACCAGTCTGAAATATTAAAAACATCTAAACTGACATTCAATATAACTTTGTAAAGAAGAAGCCATTTACCAGGAATAATTTTTGTCCTACAAGGAAAAATATATAGTTAATTTTACATAAAAGATTATAAAATAAATTTCAAGATAAAGTATATAATTTTATACAATATTTTAAAATAAAATATTAATTAATGTAGGTACTTTTATTTAAATAAATTCTAGTTCTCTTCACATCAGCATCTCAAAGGCCACTTCAAAACACAAGTAGGTGCCTACAGGTCCATGGCTCCTCAAGCTTCCCAAATGCCTAATTCTTGGGGCTCTGGAGCTCCAAAAGCAAACAAATCTGCACCTTGTGAGTAAGTGGAAGAGGCAAAAATTTCAGCTGGGCCTGCCATCTTATTAACCAATACGCCAAAGTTAGCTTCTTCTCCAGATTTGGCAGATCATTAATATCCCTGAGCCTCTGTTCAGGCTTGAAGCAGATTGGCTTTTTCATACAATGAAAGGTCAGCTTCTCTCCCAGCCTCCTTCTCTCCCAGCTTCCTTATATACCACAAAGTGGAGGGAGAAGGCAAGCACAACGACTGAAGTTGAGGGAATCACTTCATGTGTTTCCCAACAACATAGAGGCATTCCTTAATACAAACTGGACAAGGCCCAGAAAGAGCCAGCTGTAAGCCCACTAGTCTCTTGTTCCTTCAGGTGCTGATGTTCTGTGCCTCAAGTTTCAATGGCTCTGCCTTTTTCTCTTAAAATGATAAGAAGTTAGCTAATGTAGCTGAGATACCAGGAGCCACTCTCCACAGCCACCATTGTCACCGCTGCTTCCTCTTACCTGCCCTAAGCACCTGTGCAACCTGTCCATAGAAATGTTACACAAAGTGTGTGTGTGTGTGTGTGTGTGTGTGTGTGTGTGTGTGTGTGTGTGTGTGTGTAGGGGTTTGGAGAGTGGGGGGACAGGGAGGAAAGAAGCACGGCATCTTATGTTTGCATCTTTCCGATACCAGTCCCTATCCCTAGTTATAACTTTTCATGCCAGGCATCATGATAGAACTCCTTTGAAAACTAACAAAATACACCACTAAGGTGTGCTCAGTTTTCTGAGCAAAGCTTCAGCCCCCTGCATGGAAGGCAGAACCACCATGTCTGGTTCCTCATTAACCAGAGCTCATTATCACGGCCCCCCTGCTTTCACCATCATCTGACTGATGCCAGAAAGTTTTGATTTACAAGCTGGAGGGTCAGAGAAAAGAGCCTTGAAAAGGTTTCTTTTCTTTTTAATGAGCATATTTAGGTTGTTATGAGTCAAGTTCAAAATTCAAGTCACATATGAACAATTTTTATAGGAGAAGGAGTAACCTGATGTTCAAATTCATTTGCCTCCCATTTTGAAGTAATTCATCTTTAAAATTTCTGTGAAAATTCTACAGAGTTGCCCAGAAAATGGCACCAACCATCTGTAAGTAAAAACAAAAGCTCTCTATAGTATATATCACAGGTTCAAAGCACTTTGGCATCGGCAGATTGAACACGTTGTTAAAAGAATTTAACTGCAAGAAGAGCTACCATAATTACATAGCAGCTGGTCTAATGTTGACAAAACAACTTTTAAAGGCTTTCAGAAGCCTTAAAGGCTAATCAATTAAAAAGGCATGAATAGTAATGTGCATCCTCTCCTTAACACTGTGAGCTGCATCTCCCACAAATGCAGTGAGGTTTTCATTTTGGAACAATCATTTCTTATGTCCTACAATTAAGCCGAACACGTGAATAAATTCTAAGTTGTGTCTAGGTGAGACCATTATACTTAAAATAAAATAACTCCATAAAACTCAATTATAAACATTGAACTTAATGAGCATTTCCATACCAGCAAAGTTATTATCAAAATGCCAACAGCTCATGCCAGAATTTGTGCTTACTTTACCAAGAGCAGGCAGAGGAAGTGTTTTAGATTGTCGTCTACACTGGCCAAGGATATGCTGGAGGCATGAAGAATAAATGAACGGATGAATGGATGGATGTTGGGATGAGTCTGTACTCAGCATCCAAAGAACACTGACTTAATCCCTTTGGGATCAGCTGAGGGGTCATGTTGGAAGGCCTCCTCTGCCAGGACCAGCCAGTTTCCTTGAAGGTCCAGCTGGAAGTCCATCTCTCACGGGCACCTTCCACACGCTTCCCACAAGGCTTGTTTCTTTACCAAATCCCTCACCTTCAGAGAATTAGAAAGGATTTTATATATCACGGGATCCCATCCTTTTTAGGACCCAGCTAACTTTTCCTATAGAAGGCCAGATAGTAAATAATTCAGGCTTTGTGAGCCACAGAATGCCACCACACCACTCACCTCTACCATTGTAGCATGAAAGCAGCCTGCATGAGATTTACACAAATGGGCATGGCCAGGTTCTGATAAAACTACTTACAAGGGAAAGCAGGAAGCCAGACTTGGCCCACGGTCGGTAATTATCTGACCCCTGCTCTACCAACGTGAGTCGCCTTGTTCCCACTCAGGGTCCAGGGAGCCTCTTTCGGAACACCTCCAGGGAAGAAGGTCAATCCCCTCAAAGCGGCCTCTCCCACCTTCTGAAGCTTTCCCTTCTATCGACTGCAATGAATCTGTCCGCAACCTGCGGGCACTGTCACATCTGTGCACCCTGTCCTCTCCTAACTCATTCTCCCGCCCCAGTGTGCTCTGCACAGATAGGCCTTCAAAAATCCTTTCTATAATTAAAGAAAATACCACCAGTGTTGCCTTCTGGAGCCCCAGAGAGTAAGCCGAATACCTCTTCCACCAGACAGCCCTTCATGTATTTGAAGACAACTGTGGGATATGGCATTTTCTGTCTGCGCCGCTCATTTGGGATCTATCTCACAGCGCATTTGATTGTTAGTTTTCTTCTTCCATGTACACACTTTTTTCCTCCTCATTTAGATGGCAAGTGAAGCATAGTCCCTGGCACACAAGCTCCATTTAGTTTTACGAGACAGAGTGGCAGGATGACCACAGAAATATCAATCAACACATCTTTTTAAACGCCTTTCTCCACAATGGGGACCTCTTCCACTACGGGAGGTGGACAGCTCACCACAGCCGCTGGAAGGCTGCGAGTATGTCAAACGTCTTCAGATGTAAGAACTGATTTTTGAGAGGCAAAAGGCCTCCTTTCTCTGTCTTCTACCCCCCACCGGGATCCTGGAGTAAAATTTTAACGTGGCAGACTGCAGAACACCAATGTTCCAGCTGAGAATTCTGAGGCTGAGTCCGTTGTCCGTGCTGGTTGCACAGCTTCCTGAGGCCCCATCTTAGTCATGTTCATATCCTGTGCTATTTACCCCTCTCCTTAACAACCACTGCCCCAGAGCAACATGCCCACTGTTGGTATTTATGTGAAAGCACACTGTAGGACTTCAATAATGCACTCTCAAGTGCAAAAAGATTAATAAAAATCTTGAGTGCTCCTTATAAACGAGCAATCCTCCTCAGGGTAAGAAATTGGGTCCCTCACAGAAGTTTTCAAGGCACTGGTAAAATGAGTTTCTCACAATGTTACCTCTAACCTCTACTCCCCAGGCTAATTCTCTTTCACAATCGGTAGTAAAATATTCAAATAGGCTGTGTTTTAATATCTTAGTGAGAAAAGAGTCTTTAAAACCATTACAAATACTTCATTGCATTTAATGTCACTTTACCTTTTTATGTTCCTTCTCCCCACTCTTGTGAAGGACAGGAAGGACACATCTCACAAAGTCCTGTACTATATGCACTCTTTAGCAGTGACCCCAGGTGCAGAATCCCTGCGTGAAAGAAAGACCTGTTTATGGACACTCATAGAGGGGTAGAGACACCCCAGCAAGGGGAGCCTGGGCACCTCCCATTCCATCCTCCAGAAAGCCCAGGACAAACCATCGACTCTACTGTATTGGACAGTGGACGTTAGACACTTGTGGCCACCTAAATTTGAGTTAAATACAATTTAAAATATAGCTCCTTAACCGCATTAGCCACATTTCAAGTACTCAGTAGCCATATGTTGGCCAGTGCAGATGTAGAACATTTGTCACCACAGAAGAGACTAGAAAGTTCTACTAGACAGTGCTAGTGGGCCCAGTGGGCCTCTCAGTGATGGCCACTCTCCAGCCAACACCCGTGGGGCTTGACCAATAAGCTGTCAAGGCCAACTGGAGCTGCACTCTGTACTTTCTTAAAGCCCAAAGAAAAAAATAGGGTATGGAAATGTCATACCTGGTTATGCCAGACAATTAATACCACACTGGTTTAAAGGTATTCTTTAAATAAAGTGAAAAAAAAAAAGAAATCCATAATTTGCTCTTATCTCAGGGAGTTCTGCCAAAGTCCCCAGCCTTTGCAACTCCGTGAGAAACTTTTATACAGAATAAAAAAGCTGGATTCTCATCTGGATTCTAGTAAAAAGTAGGGGGAGAGGGAACAAGAGGCACAATTTCTCTGTTTTTCTGAACTCAGCATCCTTTGTATTATTTTATGAAGTTCATCTTTGCTCTAATCATCATTTTGCATGAAAAAAGAATGGGGCTTTTTGCCTTTAGAAAGTAGGACTCCCAAGTTCTAAAGAAAGCATTAAAATACTTCTGTGCCTTAGATTTATCATCAGGCAAGTAAAGTTGTTCAATAATCTGCATCTAGTTAGCACAGCATATAATTGTTTTTTTCAGATTACTAGAATCACCACCTCTCTAAAATCTAAGAACAAGAGAAAGTTGCTAATAAATTTTAAATTTACCACATAGTTACTTTGTAGAATGTAAAATTATGAGAGTAACTAAATTCAAATTTCAGGCTGCTTTCTGAAACATGAGATGACCCCCTGATAGTCTATAAAGTCTGTGGAACATCTGTTTTGATAACATATGTACTTAAAATTCCCCACATGTCAGTTTCAAGTTACTACAAAATATAAGGCGGCACCAGCTGCAAGGATAAGGAGGAAAAGCTGTTAGCAAAGTGCCAGGAAATGTTCAAGATTTTAATGGGACCAAGTCTCTTTACCATTTGCATATCATCATCCTAGGAAACAGACCAAACGAGAGACTAGAAATCCTACCTCTTCCACTTGTGAGAAAATTCCACCATGATCTTGCTATATTTTCCTTTACTACCTTCCTAGTAAGGAACTATGGTATGTTTAATTCTGGTAACTGTTTTTTTTTTTTTTTAATTGAAGCATAATTGACACACAATGTTACCTTAGTTTCAGGTATACAACACAATGTTTATACACACAAAGTTTATAGGTTACGCTATGCTCACCACAAGTGCAGTTACCATCTGTTACCACATGACGCTGTTACTGTCATATTTCATCCCCATGACTTATTCATTCCATAACTGGAAGTCTGTACCTTCCATTCTCTTTCTCCTATTTTGCCCATCTTCCCAGCCCTCTTCGCTCTGGCAACCACCAGTTGTTCTATGTATTTATGGGTCTGTTTTTGCTTTGTTTCGGTTTTTAGATTATACACTTATAAGTGAAATCATATGGTATTTGTCTTTCTTTGTCTGACTTATTTCACTGTGCCTAATACCATTTAGGTCCATCCATCTCCTCGCAAATGGCAATATTTGGCTGAGTAATATTTTTATGGGTAATATTCCATTATATATATATGTAATCTATATATTATAATATAATCTATCTATTATATAATATAATATATATAACATATATTGTATCTTCTTTATATATTCATCTATTGATAGACACTCGGGCTGCCTTCACCTTAGCTATTGTAAATAATGCTACAATAAACAGGGGTGCTTATATCTTTTCACATTACTATTTTCATTTTCTTTAGGTAAATATTCAGTGGAATTACCAAATCATGTGGTATTTCTATTTTTTATTTTGGGGGAACCTGGACACTGTTTCCCACAGCGTTGGCACCAATTTACATTCCCACAAACAGTGCATGAGGGTTCTTTTTTCTCCACATCCTCCCCAACATTTGCTGTCTTTTGGATAATAGCCATTGTGACTCGTGTGAGGTAATACCTCATGGTGGTTTTGAATTGATATTTCTGGTATCTTCAACCAAAATGCTCTCCCCTCATTATTTCTACCCCTCCAAATAGTACCCATCTGCAGGGACCAGTTTAATTTTCACACTTTCCATGAAAGTGACTTCATCTCTTCTAGCCTGCAAATTCCTACTTCTTCTGTACCTACAGCAAATAATAAAGGGCCATACAACTGCAACTTAATTGTCCTCCTTCTGCTCTGACACCCTGATCTAACCTCCTCATGTTTGTGGATCTGCTCCCATTTCATGGCTTTTACAGAAATTGTGAAGCTCTCAAAGTTACCTCTCCCCAGAACTCATATCCATATCCCCCCCCCATCTACTTCATATCTCCACTAGAAAGCCTAACACGTATCTCAAGTGTAAGATGTCCAAAGCTTATCTGATCCTTTTCCAAATCTGCTCTTCCCTAGTCTTCCCATCTCAGTAAATGATAGCCCTACCCTTCCAGTTTATCAGCCATCTTTGACTCTGCTCTCTCACGCGTGCCCTGCATCCTGTCCTCAGCAAATCCTACCTCCTGCACACTCTTTCCAGATGGATGAAGCATGCCCCTTTTCACCACCTCCACTGCAACCACATGGATATAAGCCAACATCATCTGGATTATTCCAACCTTGTCCCCCTTCTATTATTTATTCTAACTGTAGCCAGTGGTCTTTTGAATCATACAATTAATCAGGTCATTCTTTAGTGCAAATTCTTCCAATGTCTTAATTTACTCAGTAAGGAAAGAGGAAGGAAGGAAGGAAGGAAGGGAGGAAGGAAGGAAGGAAGAAGGGAGAAAGAAGAAACGGAGGAAGGAAGACCTTTACAATAACCTCTAAAGCCCTGAATAATGGATGGCCTATCTCTTATGTTTTTGAGCTTTCACTACTCTCTCTCTCTCTGGCTTACTTCACTCTTAGCACCAGTCTTCTTGCTGTTTTGAGAGTGAGGCATGATGCTACTGCAGGACCTTTGTGTTTCTGTCTGGAAGGCTCTTCCTGCAGCAGCCCCCAAGGCCCTTTCCCTTACCCGGCCCAGGTGTTCAGGTGTTCATGAGACCTGCACCATGAGGTCTCCTGTGACCACCATGTTTAAAGTTGCCAACTGCCAACGGCTTCCTGTCCACCTCAGACATTCCCTCTTCCCCTCTTTAGTTTCTCCAAAGCACTTAGGACCATCTAACATACTACATATTTTCTTATTTATGACCCCCTGATAGAACGTAACCTTTATGAGGACAGGGATTTACGTGAGCCTTATTCACTGCTTTATCAGAGACTTTTGCCTGTTTCAATCACTTCTGTGTTTCCACCTTCAACTATGATCGGCACAAGGTGATTCTCAAATATTTAAAGACAAAGACAGAGAGAAAGTCAGTTCCAAGCTCCATGAGGACAGTTTTCCATGTCTACCCTTCTTTTTTATATCCCTGGCTAGCACCCAGAAAAAAAGTACTTGTTGCCTAATTATTGCTATGTTTACATTGGCAAATGTAAAATATTAGGTTACTCAAACGGTTGGACATGTTAAATATACACAGTGGTGATGCACTATTAAAAGAAGTAACTATTTTTAAAAGATTTCAAAGCTATTTAAACTTAAGCTCATAATCTCTATTCAAGTATGAACAATCCTCACAATCACCAAGAAGAGACAGATTCTTAAGCGCTGCCAAAGAAAGATACAAATACCTGCCCAAAAAAGAGAGGAAAGGAAGCCTCGATACTATCTATCATTTACTGGGTGAATTACAGCAAATATAACTTCAATGCCAAGCCCCAAAACAAGTCGTTTGGGGATTTTGGCCACTAGGTTGGTTATTAAAATGGACAGGTGCTTTTAATAAATCAACAACGCTTTGCCAAGCAGTGATAATGATGATGGCCTAGACAAACTGCTATGAAACACTGGGGTAATGCAATAGAGAAAGGAAGAGCCCTTCCCCCCACCCCATCTACAAAGAGAAGGGTGTACATCCGTCATCTCCCAAACAGATAGTCTTTAAACAAGGGAGACTTACTAGTCAGTACGTCTAAGAAATGGCTCAACCTTTCTACACATGCAGAGCGTTGCCTATAAAACATCAACAGTCAACTACAGACCAAATACACACTAGATTCTTTTTCACATAAGATAATTTGAAGACTATGCAGAAAGCTTTATGGAAATCCTTCATCCATAAAATGATTGAGCGTCCCAAAAGGGGAATGCCATAACATGCCAAAACAAATCCTACCTAGTTTTTTGTGGCACTTAGGTTCAGGCCCATACAGAGCATCTCTTTCCCACGTGAAAGGACCCACGTCTCTTCCAAAGTTCACTGAGCTGCTGCAGCACAGAAACAACTGCGGGGATATATCTCTTCTGCTTTATAAATTCTGTACAAAAAATTCTAAGAGTTATTTTATCTGTGGATACTTTTTTTTTTTAAAAAAGGAAAATAAACATTAAACACTAGCATCATATTTGCGGGTTAAAATATCCACCTTTGATTGTTAAGAAAAATAGTGTTGTATGTCAGGTCATGAGTCCACGATGGCTTGGAAGTGGTGATGATTACAGGAAGCACCATTCATTAACCAATCTGTTCATTTATTCAGCAAATACTGACTGAGTAGGGAGAGCCTCTGCTCATCAAATACCTACCGAGTATCTATCCACTTTGTGCCAGGCCTTGCGGTGAGTGATGAACTAAGGCACCGCACATATGTTTAAGGGTACAGGAAAGATGGCCTCTAAAAGATGAAGCTGAATTCAAAAACTGGAGCACAGTGTGCTCTGGAATCCTCAAGACAATTCAAGGTGAGGAAGGAACCACAAGACCTCCGAATTGAGCCAATGTTATAATATGTCTCTTGTCACTTGGAAAAAGAAATGCTTAGCAATTGTCCACCAAATATCAAAATTCAATTTAGAGTTAAAAATACAATTAAATGGGGGTGAAACAATATAATTAAATAGGGGCGCCTGGATGACTCAGTTGGTTAAGGGTCCGATTTCAGCTCAGGTCATGATCTCATGGTTCATGAGTTCGAGCCCCGTGTTGGGCTGTGGGCTGACAGCTCAGAGCCTGGATCCTGCTTCGGATTCTGTGTCTCCCTCTCTCTCCCTGGCCCTCCCCTGCTCATGCTCTATCTCTCTCTCTCTCAAAAATAGATAAACATGAATATATATATATATATTATATATATATATAATATATATAATATATACAATTAAATGTGTGCAACTAATTCCAATTTTTTAGACAAGCATAACTAAATAGGAATATTGATGTTTTATTAGACACATGCTTGAGTTCGAATAACAGTTCTGTTATTTGAGCCTTTTGACAAAGGCTCTTAAGAATTTAGAATGGTGGAAAACAGATAACTAAAACTTAGAAATAGACATACAAATTTAATTTAACAGTAAAGTGAAATTGGTATCAGATTTTGGCTTTTGTATCCTAACATTACCTAATAAATTATTTCTTTAAAAACATGAAAAGAGCCAAACTCATAGGCCACTATAAATTGTCGGCTGTAGATTGTCTTGTAGATTACCTACTACAGAGATCCAGAATAGCCTAACTTCAGAGAATTCACAAAGTGCAAGGATTACAATATGAAAAACAGCCAGTGTGAATCTTTACTTTTCCTTTGAACCCAAGAGATTACAGATGGCCACCCTGTATTCCTCCACCCCTTACAACCTCTGCAAGCAGAACTATTTCAGTAGGAAAAGGCAAAATCCAGACCCAGCCATACTATCCCCCTGGACATCTATAAGGGCTTCCACTCTCTCCTGAGACACTATGGCTTTTACCAGCTCCTCATCAAGCAAAGGGTGAATCTGGCAGGAGCCAAATAAAAAAAAAAAAAAAAAAAAGCCAAGACTGGTATTGGGGGCCAAGGTGAGATAAACCTCTTCTGTAATCCTGAAGATGAAGGGAAGAACTGTTCACATTTTGTATACATTCAATATTTGTCTTTTCATCTTGATGTTTCAGCTCTGTGATTAATTGCGCTGCTTGGCTCAGAATGCCTCTGTCAGAATAATATCTGGGTCTTTTGCAAATTGTTCTTTTCTGAAATGTTATCCCCTCTATTAGCATAAATGTTTCAGTGTTTTGTTAGGGGTGTGGGGGGCAGTGGGTGTGCTTGGCGAAGTTTTTATTCGTGTTTTGACTGCCTGTGAATTTATGCAGTCTAAAATTTAAACCTACAAGGGAAAATGCACACCTTGCAGGTTTGGACTCTCTCAGCATGCTCTTCTCTTAAAGTAGATGCAGGGATTTTCTAACAGAGTACATTTTTGATCAATAGGTTTATACACAACACACAAACTCTTCTAGATGAGAGGCAAGGGGCTAGCTAGAAAAGAAACAGAAGAGAGACAAACTATTGAATTATAGATTCACAGAATTTAAAACCCAGAAGAAACTCAGACATCAGCTAATCCAATATTTTGTGTTGTACAGAACACTACACTGACCATCAGGATGCACCTTCAAAGGGGGTGCTATTTTCAAGCAGTTTTGGGCTTCACTGAGTAGTACACCTCCTTTCAGATATTTAGAGTGACTATTCAGTTACCAAAAGTCCTGCAATGTAAACATATATATATATATATATATATATATATATATATATATATATTATTTAACCCATTGTTCCAAACATATTGAACCATCATCCCCTTTTTTCTGCCTTTAACATTCCACAGAACTGGTGTTTCTTCTTGCAGATCCTGTCCTAGAAGTGCTGATCTCATCATACAATGATTTTCCAGATGAAGAAACGGACATTCAAAATTAACTCATTTGGCCAAAAACCTGGAATTAGTTAGTGGTTGATAATTCAGAAAATAGCATGACTGGAGTTTGGATAAATAAGCAGAGATCCCAACAACTTTCCTTTCCACCCATACCTCACTACAAAATAGTTGCCTCTCCTGAGTCCCTGCCTCACTCTCCTCAGACTCCTACATTCCCTCAACTTCTACTTATCTACTTGACCAATGAGCACCTCTTAACTGGCTCAGATTCATTCATTAGTAAGTGCATCCTTTCCCCATGGGAAGCCTTTTAACAATGACTTACCAGGCAGTGGCTTTAATGGAGGCCATGGCAGGAATAAGACAGATAATTTAAAGCAATAGAGCTTTGTGTTTCTCCTCAACTTTATATATGTTTATTGCAGGGATTTCCCAGGGAGGTCTGGAATCAGACAGGATAGGGAAAGTTTTCTCAAACTGATCATAAAGTAGATGATCCTCTCCTTGACTGTTAAGTCCTCTGGTTCCATCTTCTCTGCACTCTTTTCCATTTTCCACATCCAACTTTATTCAGTACACGGTTTCTCCTGGAGAGATGGGAAACCCTCATGCAATGTCAGAGTGGGCCAGAAGCCACAGGAAATGAGTTTACCCACTTGCCTGCGACGCCCCTTAGGTGCTACATAGCACTCTGCATTTCCTTATTTTGTTTAGCCTAACTTGGAAACTACCTCTCCTGCAAAGGTCTTTCCTAGATAGTTCCCAAGGCGAGAAAACAGTACCCCTACACAATGTATCTTTCTTTGAAATGCTATTCCACTATAGCTATGTATTGTCCTTCATTTAGAAAGTTGAGCCTCTAAATAGCTTTGGTGGGAAAATGTCTTTTGCATCATGTTGATCATCACTCGCCAGGCTTGGCTATACCAAAGAACGACACTGGCAACAGTGGAAGATGAACCCTGAGTTGTTTCTCAGAACTGGGTGGAGTGGATGTCGATTCTGCCATATCTCACCTGGTGCTTCTTAAAACAACACTTTAAATCAGCTGGCTGTGATTCCAATCTATGACAATGGAACAGGAAGAACATTGGCCATTAGAGATTAAATCTTGCCTTGTCTCGGTCTCCGTTTAAAAAGTGCCAGTCCTCACTATGTATGTTCCTCTCTTCTATGAGAAGGGGGCCATATGGGAGATGGCTCATGAAAGAGTTTTTCAATAGCATAGAAAGATTTCGTATATCTTCACCTATATATAGCAAGTCTGATATATTGCCCTCTATTTTATTCTACCAGAATAAGGATCACATTGAACACATGCTATATACATAGTTAGGCAGCCACCATGTGACCTAGAGAAAAACAATACTATTGAGGTAGTAACAAATTACATATGAATAATAAATCTGGGTGACAGGAAGAAGAATGATTATTTTCTTCCTTCAACTTTTCTGTTGTTTTTGTTTAACAAAAATTATCTATGCACCTTAAAAAGCATAGTACAGCTTAGCGTGGAAGTGTGAAGCAAGCCAGTTTTTATTTCCACCGGTGAAGATGGCATACCTCACTTCCCCAAGTCCTAGGTCATGGTGACTAATGACTTACAGTCTGTTCTGTATAAACCTCAATACTAGAGGGTATTTCTAGAAAACAAAAGCAGGGGAGTGTCTCTGAAGAGAACAGTCAGTTTATGGGATTTGTTCTTCATGGATATCCAGAGATTAAATTAGGTGGTACTTGTTATAAACAACTAAAACTATCCTTTCCATCTAAACCAATCTTTCAGGGCACCTGGGTGGCTCAGTTGGTTATGCATCTGACTTCAGTTCAGGTCATGATCTCGTGGTTCGCGAGTTCAAGCCCCACATTGGGCTCTGTCTCTCAGACAGCTCAGAGCCTGAGGCCTGCTTTGGGTTCTGGGTCTCCCTCTCTCTCTCTGCCCCTCCCCTGCTCACACTCTGTCAATCTTCCTCTCTCTCAAAAATAAATAAACATTAAAAATAAATAAATTAAGATAAATAAACTGATCTTTTGTGCTGCTCCCATCATGATCCCAACAGCTTTTTCTCTATGAAAGTGCTAATTCTATTCAACATGTTTATTGAGGTATTACTCTATACAAGACACTATGCTCACACTAGCATTCAAGAAAAATAAGACATTATGTAAATAATAAACTAAATGTGAGAAACACGTCAGTAAAAAAAAAAAAAAAAAATACAAGCCTAAATAAAAGAGTAACATTTTTACTGATGGGAGGAGAATCAGGAGAAAAGGTTTCTGGGGGGAGGTTGCACTTTAACAAGGCCTCAAAAGATAAAAAGGATTGTCCATTGGGAAGTAATGGCTGTAAGGACACTCCTGACCAAGGACGTGTCTGACCAAGAGTCAGAACTGCTGCAAAAGTTTTTGGGAATTCACTCAGTTGAGTGATTAGGAACATGAATTAAAAGAATTTCATAAAAGAAATTCTTCTATGAAGTTATACATAAAAGAAAACCATGTACTTCTAATACCCGTCCTTTGATCTTCTATGGAAAGATACTACATAAGTGCAGAATATTACTTCTATTAAAGCCAGTATTTTTAAGTGGTAATATTTTTAGAACACTTGAAAGTGGGGTTTTTTCCTCTTCAAGATAGAAATATTGTAAGAAATTAAATGTATTCTGCATGAATAATCAAGTCAAAGAACAGTGAAGATCTACAGAGCGAGAAAAGAACAAATTCCAGGGAGATGCGCTAGATCTTTTAAATTATTTATTATAGATCTCATGCTCTTAGAAGCCAAGAACTCTGTTTCACTTAGTTTGGTCTAAATACCAACATTTTGCCACTTTCAGTTGTTCAAAGCTATTTTATTAGATCAGCATTAATGAGTAGTTTTAAATGTCAAAAAATACATATTGGTGCCTACTCATCTCGGAGCTTAAAGTTTAATTGGTGCAGCCCCTTGGTTTTATAGTTGAGGCAAATGAAGGCCAGACGGTGGGTGACTAACTTGCTAAAGGTCACCCAGCTAGTTCACAGCAACCAGTTAAACTGGAAGAGACTAAATAACTTGCCCAAGGTCACACAGTTGGCAATGGGTGGGCAGAATTACAACACAGGAGAACTTGGCCTCTAACCTTTACACTGCACTGCTCCTCTGCCAGTGGAAAATTAGCATAATCCTGCACAAGTAGGTAGGGTCCTGTAGGTGAAAAGCCATACAAACAAAAAGTAGAGAGTAATAAATGCTATTATTATAAGTGCAACTAAGTGTATACATTATCTAAATTGCTTTAATGGCATAAAGGAACCAGTATTTCTAGATGTCTCGATGGAAACTTAAATAATATGTACATTTTCTAACTTATTGTACAATTCAGTACTGAAAAGGGAAAAATGAGATGAGAATAATGTAATCCTTATTTCTCCTGCTTCTTGAGCGTAAAAACATTAAGGAATATATTTTTGAAAATGGTCACCCAAAATCCTGCCACCCAAACACAATAACCATATTGTTAATCACTTAGGATGCTTAAAGAGACTTGCTTTGATAATTCAGATAACAATCCAATCTTCATTTTCTTTTTCATGGCAGAGACAGTAGGACAATCCTGGGTTTAAGAACTCTTACATCTATGGCCTCTGACAGGTCTATCAGAAGACGAAGATTCCACAGCCAGTACTGCTGTGTCCCCTAATAACCTATTATGTAGTAATCACTCACACACACACCTATATGTTTCTTAAATCTACTTTTGATTTTAGCCTGCATGCCCCCTTGGCAAGACAGAGAGTGAGGATGGGCAGGTGAAAGGGCAGGGCAGGGACAGCAATATTATAAAGTCCTTGGGCTTATTACTTTCTGCCCCAAATCCCTTGCTTTCAAATGCCAACACATGTTTTCTAGTTCTAATTTTCCACTCTCATGAGAAATGACCAAAGTATGCTCTATGTGTAAATGTGTGCATGAGAATCTGACTTCCAGTATCCATCTAGCCCTTCTTCTGTAGCAACCTGAGAAGGGTAAAAAAGTCAACGAAGTTACTAGTTATGGTAACTAGTCACCAGTTATAACTGTGACCTCTAATTGGCAGACTGAGTGAAAACTAGAATAACCTGATGCAGAAATGATACTTGCAGTATCCCTGACCACGGTGATTCTGGAAACTGTTTACATCCTTTATGGAATCCTGGGAGCTTTGTCTATACAGTTGTTACAAGAAGATGCCAGCTCCAGGGGGCATGAGGCCTCTAGGCCAAGATGGCTCCCACGCCTGTCCAATGTGACCCTCATCTCCTCATACCTGAGCTGTGCTCCCTGGGCGGTTGCAAGGGCTCCCACAAAGGAATGCCTGATGGCAAGTCATGGTTCCTGTCCTATGGTCTTCTGGTTACACTGGTGCCATGGGTGACCAGTGGTAGTCCTGCAGTCAGATTAGTTGAATCTTTTATTTATTTATTTTTTTTTTTAGTTTTTTGTTAACATTTATTCACTTTTGAGAGACAGAGTATGAGCGGAGGAAGCGCAGAGAGAGAGGAAGACACAGAATCCGAAGCAGTCTCCAGGCTCTGAGCTGTCAGCACAGAGCCAGATGTGGGGTTCGAACTCACGGACCGTGAGATCATGACCTGAGCCGAAGTCGGACGCTCCAGCAACTGAGCCACCCAGGTGCCCCAGATTAGTTGAATCTAAGGAGATATTCTAGTAGACATTACAGTAACTTCATAATATATAGACAAGGGTCTTATCCCTTGGGGCTTTTTCTTTCCTGGAAGAGTTGTTCTCTTTATATTCTGTCATCAGATACTAGCTACCTTCCGCAAGGACTCATTCACAATCCTGGACACTGATTTGATCATTTGAGTGTTCATATCTGGTTCCTTCATATCTATCTTTCTTGAGGAATGACAATAAGAGTTGCATGCAGTGACATATATACGATATTTTACACAATAACAAGATACAATAATCTGTTCTTCCACTAAGATTCTGACAAACCGGGTATATTATTATCTTAACAACAGCAACTTATCAAGCTGACATTGGCATAGAATATACATTGACTCCCAGGTTTCTTCTAGGGATCTAGTATTAGGTTCAGTTATGAATATTTAATAGTTTGTGGCATATATTTTTCTCCTGCAAAGATTATAGCTTACCAGAAAGGGGCAGAGCACACTGGGATCATATACCCTGGGGTCCAAATTGAGGAAGGAAGATGGTGATCCCAAGTCTACGCCTGACAGAAAGGTAAAATCTAGAGCCAATGAAAGAAACAAAACCCTAGTCCAAAAACACAGGAACAAAATGAAATGAGATGGAATCAAGGAGTAGGATTTGGATCAAAAGTTGAGAATAAGCCCAGAGGATCCTAGTTAACCAACCCAGACCATTTTTGTGGCCCAGGGGTTGTGTAGTACAAGGAGTGTCAGGATGACTTATAGATCATATAAGGTCATATGACCTGAATGAATCACATGACCTCAAAGAACAAAGTGGGCCTTAGGATCTCTTCTTATTTACAATTTCTGTGAGTCTATTGGAGTTTTCATCCATTTCATTCAATTCAAACATTGAGCGTGTTTATTGGGAGACTGCCATGTGCCAGGCCAATTGTGGAGTCCAAAGGGAAAGAAACAGACTTGGTCCCTGTCCTCATGGGGCTTACAGTCTACAAAGGAGTCAGCAACGCTTCTGATAGGTTGGTTCTTCATATCCTGATAGTTATGGCAAAAATGGAATGAATCTCTTTCAAGTTCACAGTTCTCACTCCCTAAAAGAGAGCACCAGTGCTCTTCAGCCACACTTTTTCCTAATAGTAAATACAAGGAAGTTATTTACACACGCTGTATATACAGATAATTCAGGGCAAAATTTGCAACTACAGATTTCCGAAGAAACAGATATGATCATCAAACAAGCCTTTCTTACAGTAAAACAGTATGAAATCTGAGGTTATAACACTACATTATATTTTCAGAGCACTTTTTCTCATAAGAGCAATGCATGTTCATTGTAGAAAATTTGGAAAACAATGGGGTAAAAGAAGACAATAAAAACATTTGCAATCCCATACTACCCAGAGATAGTCGCTGTTAATGTGGTAATGCATTACTTTCTATCCAGATAGATGAACAAATAAGTAGCAAGGATGTATATAAACTTACTCAACAACACATTTTCAAAAAATGGTGTCACACTAGCACAGAGTTTTATATCCCCCCTCCCCCTTCTCTTAATATTGACTTTAACTTGGTAGATACACTTTTCTTTAGACGGCTGAGAGAATATTATCTGGCTCTGTTGACTACTGATGGGAATAGAATTTAAAACCATCTCCTATAAATGTGCTTGGGATTGCTTTCCCCAAGTACACTTATCTTCAATCTTCCATTTTGCCTTTAATCTTCTATTATTTTTCTTCCCACTTAGGTTGTCTTTTACGTTATTCCTATGGTTCAACTTTATCAGCTTGATTTTTACTTACTCATAAGAACTACATGCCATCTGTGAACATTTATAAAAGTTTAAATAAAATCATCCCCAAACTACTTCCTGGAAGAGCCCATTTGTCCATGCAGAGAACTGTCTATTTATCTTCACTCTGTTTCTTATTTCTTGGCCAGACAAAAAAGGTCATGAATTGGGAGGGAACTGGGATTTGAAATCTAGCTAGGCTTTTTCAAAGTTTAAAAATATTACATTTTCTGTAACACTGTAGCCACATACTTCCTCCTTTAATTTGAATACAATCCTCCCCCTTTCTGCGAAATATGTTGTATTTGATATAATCTGTGTTAGCTTTGAATACTGATCTCCAATTGTCCGTGAGGACACAGATCTGGTTCAAGGACTCCAGGGTCCTCCCTGAAACCCTCCTCCTGACAGGAACCCTAGGGATACCAGCCAATGCCCCAGAGAGCTGTCACTTACACAACGGAGTTTCTCCATCACACTCGGGTAATGGCCACCTGGTCTTAGTGATTTATCTGTGTCTAGTTTGTTGATTAGGTCTGGATATCCTGAGCACTTATTTTCTCTATTTCCTGCAATGTGATTATTGCTTGAGAAAGCCTGGGTGTAAGAATATTACTCAGCAAAAGGTGAAGCAAAGAATTCATTTCCACTATGTTCTCTTTTTATCTCTGAGTATATGTTTGGTACAATGTAAGCCAACTGCTTCTACAATTCTCATTTCACAGTATTTAAGAGTCTTTGGCTATTGTTTTAGGAATCTATTGCAAGGATTTTTTTTTTCAAGTTCATTTTGGCTGTCTCATTTTTGTGTGCCTGGGATCTGTCACCCTTTGTGAGTTCAATTCAATAATCTGACCCGTCAAAAAATTCTTTCTCATTATATATATCTAAGTAAGAATTATTTTTTCTTTATTTTCTTCCTATGTATTCAATGTTTCAAATAGCTTGAATACAAGACCTTTATTTTCCTTATCGTAAGTTCGTGTAAGGAAATCCATATACTTACTCCCCACTTTCTAATAGCTAATTTAATTTTTAAGTATTTATTTCCATTTTTTCTTCTTCCATGTCTGCACTGAATTATCTTTAGAGAACTGATTATATTTGACGTCTTTCTTTGGAGTTCTCTCTCTCTCATTATAATATCAAATTGAATTGAATTGAAATATATATATTCATCATTATGTGTTCCAATATGCACTACATCTCCTAGGTACTCAGTGAACATTTCCAGAGTGAACGTATGATACCAATAGCCAACAATCATGGGGCATTTCCTGGGTGTCATATTCCACACTAAGCATTTTACACGTATCACGTCATTAATTCTCAGGCACTAGACTGCAAACATAATTGGCAAGGAGTCTGTCCATGTATCCCTAGCATCTGGAGCAGTGCTGGCACTTAGTAGGTGCTCACTAAATATTGCCACATGAATAAACTGAAAAGCTGCATGAGGTAGGCATCATTGTTATTCATGCTCTACACATAAGAAAACTTATGTATTTTCTTATGTGTCTCTCCAAAGCACACAGAGGTTCAATCACTTTCTGAAGTCCTACCACAATTAGTATATGTGAAGCCGGGACTTGATTCCAAAGCCCGCACACTTAACTAGGAATTATTACTAGTCAACTCATTACCTACCTACATTAATGCAAACAAAATTAATTCTATTTATCTTAAGAAATATTATGCAATGTCACAAATAAACATTGTGTGCAATAATTTTCCAAGAAAATATTTGCAAATGATGGGGTTTTAATAAATAATCAGATAGGCAGTAGATATCTGTATGCTCCTTAATGCTAACTATGCAAGTAAAAACAGGATTTCTCTCTAATCAATATCTTCTGTTGCATTTGTACACTTGTTAATGACGATTTCAGGACTTTTTGATAAATGGGTATTTGTTGTTGTTTTTTTCCTGAGTGATTCTGGGTTTATATAAGTAATCTGTTTTGTCAATTCTTTTTAACATAAGAATGGCACTAATGAAATAATCATTTATTAGTACCTCCTTGTAATTGTCTATAGAGCTTATGAGTAGTTCCTGCTTATAAAGGGGGAGACTTACATATTTCTGTCACTGTTACAAGCATCTCTGTCACTACCAGCCCTTGATTTTCCTGAAACCCTATCATTAGGACATCATTCTTTAGGGTTTTGTTTACTTGTATATTTAATAACTCATTAACAAAAATAATATACCCCTTTGAAAAAGGACAGTTCCTTAAAAACATTATTAGCTTTCTCCTTAAATCCTCATCACCCTACATCCTAGTGGGAGTTAAATGATATTTAGCAGAGAGCAAAGCTTTTTGGGAATGGTACATACTGGTCCCGAAGCCACAGGTTGAATAGTAAAAAGAAGTGCAGAAATTGAAAGTAGGAAAACACTGAACATATAGTCCACATGAAGGAAGGACGGGAGGGAGAGAGCAAAGGAGGTAAAAAAAAAAAAAAAAAAGAAAGAAAGAAAGAAAGAAAGAAAGAAAAAGAAAAAGGAAAAGGAAAAGAAAAAGAAAAAGAAAAAACTTGGCTCGAACTCTACTAATTCACCTTGGGAAAAAATCATAATCTCCAAGAGCCTTATGGATCCCCCCTGTAAAATGGGGGTGACAAAAATGTGACTTCCTCACAGACACTTTAATAGGACATCACAATATGCCATGTAAACTGTATAGCATGATGCGATACACGAGATTTTTTTTTACTTGATATTATTTGCCTGTAATCAGCCCCATTCTGTAATATAAACATTCATTTTAAAAACATTGTCAACAGCTTTAAAATATAGGCCCATGAATCCTATCTCCCTTTTTTGCTCTAGAAACATTTCTGATGTTGTTAACCCAAAGAACCATTCACAATTTTTAACAGGCTTTGTGTACCTACAAGCTCAGAAAGCTTACTGTGTGCTCTGAGGACTAGAGTTCTGTAAAACCTCTGTTTAAACAGGACCTGTTTTTAAGTCCTGTTTCAGTCCGGTGCCTTTGGTCAAGGTGGAAACTAAAATTGAAAACAGATAGATGTTTTACATTTAAATGGGTTTAACATAAATGTGCATTAAGCCATTTCATGGACGATTGCACAAATATCTTTCGCAAACTTGGTACACGTGAGCACATATACAGTAACCATTAATGTCTTCCAGAGAAATAAGGTACAGATCCAAAATTTTAAGCAGCTATCTTGAGTCCTCTCACTCGAAAGAAAATGTAATGGCTTTAAGGGAATTGCTCTAATAATATCATGGCATCTGCAATGGCTGGCCAGAGCAGAGCAGAACAGAGTATATGTCACCATAGTTCAATTTAACAAGAAATAAGCTTCTCCCTGGAGAATCTAAACTCCCTAGTCTCCCACAAAGAAAATTGAATTCTGGAGGTCACACTTTGGGTAGGTTACCAGAGGGAGAAGCTTAACATTCTTTTTGAGATATGCTCTGGGAGGTCAATGCTATTCCACCACCAAATCGCTACCAAAGATCTCCTCCCGCCTCAACCCCCCTCCCAAAATTATACAAGCCCTTGTAGTTCCCTAGGAAATGGCAAATGATTGTGGCACTTAAGATGCCTGAGACCACGCCGGATGTCATCATATTGAAACACCAAGTTTTGTACGGGCGAAGTGATGAGAGGGGTGGATACTGGGGGCAGGGTGTGGGGAGGGGAGGAGAGCTAGTGAGACTGTGGTGTGGGGCAGAACGAGTCAGACAGACCCACAGATAGAGCGCTTTAGGCTAAAATTCACTGTTTAGCCAAATGTAAATCAACCGAACTGCTGTTACCAGAGAGAAAAACACATCGCCAAGTCAAGCCCAGGCGAAGCCCGGGCTCCGTGGGTGGACGGCCCCCTCGCCCAGTCGCCCGGGTGGGTGGTCGGAGGGCCTGGCGAATTCCCGCAATGGCTGGAGGCGCCCCAGCTTACTGCATCCTGGGCAGTGGCCCTGGGTGGGCGCAGCCAGGCCATGGACCCCCCACCCCCACCCCCTGCAGCAACATGTGGGGCGCTGCCACTCCGCCGCCCAGGAACTCCCTCCGGCTGGAGTTCCTGGTGGACGCACACTTGGCCCAGAGAAGGTGCTGAATTACTCCTGGGAGAGATTCCTCCAGCGTTGAACTTGGCAGCTCCTGACATTTCCATCCCACCCTCTGTGAGCCAGCGCTACACACACGCACACACACGCCCCTCTAGACCTGCGCGCAGTGCTGGCTGCCCACTCGGGGACAGAACACCGGAGCGGGATGCAGAGGCGAGCACCCCAGCTCCCTCGGCCTCGGGAAGGGGGTTGGGTGTCCTAGCACTGGGTAGTTCCAGGGACTAAGCCCACTCCCTGGTTGGCCCAGAACCCGCAGTAGTTAGAGCCGCTGGCACCAACCCAGTCTCCTTTTGTGCTCTCCCGGGAAGCCCGCCTCTACTCACCCGGGCTGCGCGCGGATTCCGGCCGCCAGCGGCAGCCCGCTGCCCCATCCCACGAACACTGCGGCGCCCCCAGAGTGTGCAATGCGGAGCCCCGCCAGCGCGCGGCCGGAGCCGGGGAGTGCGGGGAGGGAGCGAGGGAGGGAGGGAGGAGGAAGGAGAGAGAACGCGGCGGGGAGGGGCGGGGGTCGGCGGGGGGCGCGCGCGCCACTCCCACTCGCGCCGGGCACTCGCCTTCGCCTGCAGCCCTGGCCGGCCAGCCCTGCCTCGCGGGCCGCGGGACCAATCAGCGCGCGCGGGGGGAGCCGAGCCCTCCACGGGGCGCGCTCATTGGCCCGGCGCGCTCGACCCAACTCCGGGAGAGTCGGCCTGAGAGCCAAGTCTGCAAACTCCAGCCGGCAGGAGCAGACCGCCCGGCGCAGGTGGGGCGCCCCGCTCCGCGCTCTGGCGGGCAGGGGGAGTCGCCGAGTTCTACCGACTGAACGCAGAGGATTTGAGACGTGCCCTTGAAGCCCCTTCCCAGTGAGCGTTCCAAACAACCTGAGCGTTGCTTAGGTTGCACCGATTTCTTCCTGTGAGCGACCCCCTGCGCGGCTCGGCTCGCCTCACCCTCACCCTGGCTAGCAGTTGAGTGATGGAAAGCCTGGCAGTGTGAAATGGCCCCAGCTAAAACTTACTCCTGGACATCCTCGCGAAAGCCGCAGCACCTAAGAGCTGAAAAGCAAGTCGCGCTCTGGTTGAGGGCAGACCTAGACCGATTGACGTTTGCAAGAGAAAACAATACTGCGGGGTGTAGGATGGAGCGGTGGGAGAGAGAGCCTGGGAGGCAGGTCTTCGTGAGAAAGTGGGAATCTAGTTGTGAGTTTTGGTAGGCAAAATTCTCCCACCCTCTGCCAAACCCCCCTCCCAGGTAAAGTTATCCCCCCCGACCCCCTGCCAATCTCTCGGAGGTATTAATTTTTCTCTTCCTTGTAAATCAGGTTTCACTCTCCTGAACTTTTCAATCCAAAGCCTCAAAGTGGAAAGAGAGCACGACCTTACCCTCCTCCCCTCTTAGCAAGGCTGGGGCTGGGGGGTGGGGGTGGGGTTGAGAGAAGGTCCCAGGAAGGTCCCCCACTTCTGCCCAGGGTACCTGGCCTCCAAGACTACCTTCGCTGTAGGGCCCGCTCCAGGGGCCACATTTGCCCATCTATGAGGCCCCTCTTCTCCGTAGACTTTCTATTTTTCAAGCTTCTTTTCAGGTGGGCCTGCTCTGAATCTTCCTGCTTCTGCTCTTCCCATAATCTACTCCCCCTCAACATATCGGAGCCCAGTATCTTTCTTAAAAAACTTCCATCCCTTTCCTTCTATTTGTAAGGGATTTGGATAAGATATTTTTGATTAACAGCTCCTGGACCTCAGAAAATTCTTCTTTTACTTAGTGTCTGTGCACAGGTTTACACAAGCTCAGGGTTCCGGTGGGCAAAAATAATTAGCACTCCTTTAGAACCTCTGCACACACCAGGTGATCATTGCCCTGCTGTCTTCCTGCAGGGCTCAGCACGTTGAATGAGCTGAACACGAATTAATCAAACTAAAACTGGGTATGTCTCTCAGCAAGTAGGCAGGTTACCTCCGCAAGTTAGAATCTGGTACTTACAAGGGTGTGTGTGTGTGTGTGTGTGTGTGTGTGTGTGTGTGGTGCTGGCGGGGGGCGGGGGGGGGGGGGAGTATCACTGCTACTTATTTAGTCTCCAGGGAAGAAATTCCTTCTTCCAGGGTTCCTGTCCATGTACCCGGTTCACTTGATTTTTTACAAAGCTGGCTCACTCACCTCATAGTTTAGTCAAAACTTAATATTTGGGTTCAAAATGAAGTTCAGTATATTCATGTGGTTTATGAGACTCTCAGTTCCTGATGAAGATAGAATCTTTAGGATCTCTTTTTAAAAATGTATTTTAAAAGAATGATAGGCGCACCTGGGTGGCTCAGTGGGTTAAGCACCCAGCTCGGTTTTGGCTCAGGTCATGATCTCATGGTTTGTGAGTTCAAGTCCCACATCAGGCTCTGTGCTGGCAGTATGGAGTCTGCTTGGGATTCTCTCCCTTGCTCTCTGACCCTCCCCCACTTACACTCTGTCTCTCTCAAAATAAATAAATAAACTTAAAAAAAAAAAAGAATGATAGATTTGTCCTTGAAATGTCAGCAGTGGTATCTCTGAGTGCTAGAATAATGGATGATTTTTTTTTGTCTTCTTGCTTATACTTTACTGTATTTTCTAAAGGACATATAATACTAATCAGGGGGAAAAATTAAATATGTTAACTCCCAACACACAATACTCTTCAGGCATCGTAAGAGCTAAAATATTAAATCCTCCTTCTACTTTACCCTTCACACTTTATCAATCACTAAGTCCAAAAATTCTGTCTCCTAGAATAGTCCAGTTCAGAACTGTCCTGTTCAGCCTCTCTACTGCCACAGTAGCACCCTTGTTGTCTCTTGCCAGGTTTCAGCAACAGCCTTCACTCCTCTACCATCCAGTCAGTAGCCACGCTGCCTTCTCTCCTGTCACAGAACAGCGTAAAATCCAGCAGTCCCCCAAACTCCATTGCTATGAAGTTCAAACCCAGCCTGGTTGGCAAGGCCTTTGCCTCCCAGCCTGAGCCCAGCCTTCCATGTTGACCTCATCTCCTGCCCTGACACTTGTTTCTCCACGCAGGATGATCCTGCCTCCCTGCAACTTTCCATCCTTCCCTCTTGTGTCATGTGACTTCACATGCCCATGGCTAAGGCTATACAGTGCTGGAATGCCGCTCTGCTCTCCTTCCCTTCACCCTCCCCTGCCCCCAAGCAGCGGGTTCCTATCTCTGCTTCAACACTCAGTGTAGGGGCCCCTGGGTGGCTCACTCGATTGAGCATCTGACTCTTGATTTTGGCTCAGGTCACGATCTCACAGTTCATGAGTTCGAGCTCCTCGTTGGGCCTACTTAGTATTCTCTTTCTCTCCTCTCTCTCTCTCTGCCCCTCCCTTGCTTGCCGTCTCTCTCAAAATATATAAATAAGCTTAAAAAAAACATTTTAAAAGACTCATTTCAAATATTACCTTTTTTACGAAGTCTTCAAAACTGACAGAGCACAGGCAGCAACTCCTCCTCTCTGTACCTCAATGGCACATACTCTATTTATCTAACAACTATTTATGTAGCTCCTATTATGTGCCAGCCACAATGAAACAAACATACATCACATTTATACTCCTGGAACACACCCTGAGAGAAACAAACATTAAACCAAGTCACACGAATAAATGACTGTAAACTGAGATAAGTGTGATGAAACCACTACATGCACAAAAAAAAAAAAAACAAAAAAAAAACACTGCATGGTTTACTTTGAACATATGCCAACCATAACTCTTACCACATTGTGTTATAATCTGTTGATTTGTTTGTGCAAAGTTCTATCTCCCATCATATTCGCCTGTGTAATCCCATGTAGTATGCTCATAGCATATGCTTAGTAAAATTCTTTAAATAAATGGATAAATACATGAATGAATATTAAAACCCTATAAAGCATTTTATTTCATGTATTTACATGTTATTATTGTATAAAATCTAAAAGACTTTGGTTCTGAGTTTTCTTTTTCTTTTTTTTTTTTTTAATATTTTTATTTATTTTTGAGACAGAGAAAGACAGAGCATGAGCAGGGGAGGGGCAGAGAGAGAGGAAGACACAGAATCCGAAGCAGGGTCCAGACACTGAGCTGTCAGCACAGAGCCTGATGCGGGGCTTGAACTCACAGACTGTGAGATCATGACCTGAGCTGAAGTTGGATGCTTAGCTGACTGAGCCATCCAGGTGCCCCTGGTTCTGAGTTTTCAAAATTCTTATCATTAAGCCCTTGTCTCATCTTTCTAATTTGGTTTCCCCAACATAAATTATCTCATTTCTTCTCATTTGATGTCACATTTAGAAGATATATCTAATGTACTATTTGTAGACAATTTATTGTTGCCAGAAGAAATTTATTCTTTTGTTTTTTATAAATTTGGCTTTTAACATATAAAAATCCAATTTTAAGATCCAAAGCTAAAAGACACAAAGCACCATCCATAAAAGAATAAATATATTGGACTTGGTCAAAATAAAAAACGTTTGCTTTGCAAACAACACTATTGAGAGAATGAAAAGAGAGACTGGGAGAAAATATTTGCAAATCACATATCTGACACAGGACTTGTAACCAGTGTGTTTAAAGAGTTCTCAAAACTCAACAACAATAAAACAACCAACCAAACTGTCCAAAAGATTTAAACAGACATTTTCCCAAAGAAGATATACAAATGGCAAATAGCACCTGAAAAGATGTTCAATATCGCTAGTCATTAGCAAAATGCTAATTAACACCTCAGTGAGATGCTACTATACACTTATCAGAATGGCTTAAAACACACACGTGCACACACATGCACACACACACAACTGATAATACCAAATGCTGATGAGGATGCAGAGCAGTGGAACTCACGTCCATTGCTGATGTGAGTGCAAAATGGTACTTTAAAAAGTTGCACAACTTTCTCTGTCTCTCTGTGTCTCTAAAAAAATAAACAAACATTTAAAAAAATAAGGGGGGGTGGTGCCCAGGTGGCTCAGTCTGTCAAGCCTCAGACTTCAGCTCAGGTCATGCATAATCTCACAGTTCATGGGTTCGAACCCGTGTTGGGCTCTGTGCTGACATCTCAGAGCCTGGAGCCTGCTTCCGATTCTGTGTCTCCCTCTCTCTCTTTGTCCCTCCTCCACTTGCACTCTATCTCTATCTTTCTCAAAAAATAAATAAATGTTCAAAAAAAGTTTAAGTGTCACAGCTGTTCTAAAGCTCAATATATACTTAGCTATGTGACCCAATACTCCTACACCTAGATATTTACCCAAGTGAAATGAAAGGCCTATGTTTGTACAAAAACTTGTTGACAAATATTTATAGCAATTTTATTATTAAAACCTTGAAACAATCCCAAAGTCCCTCAACTGGGGAATAAATAAAACTATAGTACATCCAGAGAAGAGAATACTACTCAGTAATAGAAGGTACAGACTATTGGTACAAACATTATCTACCTCAACACATCATGCTAAGTGAAGGGAAATACTCACGAAGCTTAAATGCACACGCTGGTGGGAATGGCAGAGCCATGAGATAAAAGAACTCCAGGTTTCTCGTGACAATGGAACCATGGTGTGAGGTCTGGATGATCTGTTTTTACATGAAGGCAGTTGTTTAAACCATGGTTATTCCACATTTCCTGTCACACAGAGCTAAACCTCATTTCACCTAATATAACGAGGGCGGGAATTAATTAATGAAAATTTCACTAAACTGTAGTCTTCGTGCAAGAAGAAACTGTGACTCTCTTATTCACTGAAATATCACCGATGCCCCACACAATGCCAGTACACAGAGTGGATACTCTGTAAATATTAGTTAGGTAAACAAACAGAAAAGGATAAAGTTGGGATTTTACAGGAATGTAACAAAATTTTCCATTCAAAAGAGTGTTTTCCCCAAAGTAGCTACTTTGGTGCATTACATTTTTCATTCCAGTGACGCTGCTCCTATTTCAAAATATATTCACTTTCCCCCTTCTGCTTATTAAAATATTGCCCTTTCTTTAAGTAAAATTGTTTCCTTTAAATAAATTATTCACTCTCTTTCTTTCTCTCAATGAACAAACAATAAATTTAACATGTTTTCACATTTTACTCATTTTTCAATATCCCAATGTCCAATTTATCTTCTTTTCCTCTATCACAAATATCAGAAATTTATATAACAGGCACACAGTAAAAATAAAAACCCAGATTTTATGCAAAGCTTGAGAGATTTTTGGCTCAAAAAACCGTCATATTTCCAGATGTATCACTAAAAGTAATTTTCATTTATTGGACACTGATGGTTGACATTAAGCTCTTGAAATATCATTAAAATATTTCTGCTCTAACCAGTTTGCACAGTCAAGTGACTTTTAAAAAATCATTTACAGCTAAGCTGCTGTTATGGAATTTATTATAAGAACTCAATTTTCTCTACCTGTTTTTCTACCAGGAAACAGTAATCCTGGCTGCCAGTAGAGACCCCTCAGTTGCTTTAAAACATCAATCAGTTTTATCACTTGTTTCTATCAGGGAGCACTTTTTGCATAAACACGATACGATTCTATATGGAATTGATGCTGTAATTCTTCACATAAATAAGGTTTTCTCCTAACGACCATCTGACAATGAAAATACTAGAAGTTAAGGAGAGGAAGTCGAAGGAGATGGACAGATATATGTAAAATAAACAGGATATTGTAAAGAATGAAGCCAGAGAAGTCTAAAAGTTTCATTACTTTCATTTTTCCAAGTTTCTATCACTGTATCTGAGGTCAGATTATCCAGTACTGGTTGAATTTTTCCCTCTGCTCTTAATTCCACATTCAGGGTCAAGAAAAAATGAGATAGGTAAGATTTCAAGAGGTTGGGTTTCCATCATGTCATTAACTTCTTCCCTCATCCCCATTGCTGATACCTATACTTCCATAATGAGAGCAAATTTCTTAGCCAGATGGCAAAGAGGGTTTATCCTGCATTGAGTGCTAATCTGAACCACAGTAATGACTGCAGGAAACACTCTTGACAAGGATCATGAAGGCAATCTGATGAGTCCATTAGCAAACCTTTGGTGAAGGAGAGCAATTATAATTTCAATTTTAGCCATGTGCAGATTGAGGTGGTTGCAAACATCCAGATAAGGTTACCCAGTGGGTAGATGGATATGCAGGTCCAAAGCTCAATAGAGATACACATTTTTGAGAGTTGTGTATAAAATTTAAACTCTCACTTCTGTCCACCTGTGCCCACAGCAGACATTGTGAACCAGTCATGTGCTTGTTCCCTCCAAGCCCACACATGGCGTCTCTACCCTTCTGAGTTCACTACTCTTCATAGCTATCACAACAGATAGCTGTTGGAACAAGATATGAAAAACAATTTCATCACAAAGTATAGGATTAATCCAGGTTTAACACTGTGTGGGTAATACAATACTGTGTGGGTAGCTAAAGAAGTTGTCTATGCTAACAAGTCACTGACCATGTTGTCTAGGTTGGATGAAGAAAGAAAAAAAAAATCAAGGATGGATTTACAAATGAATTCTTTTCTTCTCCCTTGTCAGTCCCAAGAAGTGAAGCCAACACAACTCTCTGTCCGTGTGCTAACCAATTCTTGGACTAGGCATACTTTTCTCCCCATATGTTAAACATTACTGAGACCAAACAAAAATAGCCTAACTATTTGCTACAGGGAATACCCGCTCCTAGAAAATAAGACAGTGAGCCTATTAAACTGCTTCAATTTCAAGGCTAACTTCTCATCAAGTGAGTACTTCAAGACTCTCCCTTCACTGTGCCTTCCAAAAGTATTATGTCATCAACTCTGCCCATTCCAACTAGTTCTTGCTTTTCAAGACTTGCCTTGAAATCCCAGCCAAGACTCAAAACTTCATAAATACCTGTAGAAATAAATGAAGGGAACCCACAGAACAGAGGCTGTTTATTCAGAGTTTGCTACAGCAAGAGAGTCAGCCACCATCACTTGTATTTGGCAGAGACTAAGCACTGACAGAGAAGTGGTAAAACTTTATAGTTAAAAAAAAAAAAGGAGGCAGGAGGCTTTGGGTATGTTCTGATTGGAAGTTGTTGTCATGGAGAAACTGGAGGCAGGCTTCTCCATGAAAAAAGCAGGGCACTCTATGTGACTGGTTTGAGAAGCGTATGTGGCTTTCTGTGGCTGGTCCTGAGTTGGGGCAGAGGGGGCAAAATTCAGGGAGCTTTTAGTCACTGACCAGTCCTGATCATTTTGGGCTAGTTGCTTCAGAGGTTGTGGGTTAGGTTTCTGTTGTTATATATGCTCTGACCATTGTCCCTTTGTATGTTCAGTCTCTCATCCATACCCTAATATTCCAATTTTGAATCTCTATTAAGACTGTTCAGGAGGTGTCCATATTGCCGTAGAGCTAATAAATTTAGCCATGCTTGATCTACAGGTGTTCCTGGCGGTCTTTTGAAGAGTCAATAGTGAACAGTTCATACACATAGTACTACATGTTGAATGTTGTCATAACCATCTATCTCCTGCTTTTTCCCAATGACATATTACTTCCAACAAGGAAACAGGATTTTCCAATAATATCGTAGAGTTCTCTAGCAGCCAGTCCTTCCTTTTCGGTGAAAAGGCATAAAGACACAGTCTTGCAAGTCTAACACAAAAGAGCTCCTTTGCTAACATTCTCCATGACAGGTAGATTGGGTAAATGTAGAGATGTTCTAAGAGTGACACTGTGAAAGTACATAGAATAATCAAATCTTCAAGTGTTAAAGTTCCCTGGAATTCTGTGTTAAAAGAGTAGCAGTGGGTTTTGCTGACACAGTAAATTCATTCTTTTACTAAATATTGAACAAAAGGTACATACTAGAAGCTGAAAAGACAATGATGACCAAAACAACACATAGCTGATGCCATGTTTCGTTGAGCTTTCAGTCTCGTGAGGGACAAAGTCTTGATCAAATAATATAGCAAATAAATATGAAATATGAGCATGTTAACAGGAGAATCTGGGAGGTCTCAAGTCCCGAGGTCTCAGGAATCTCAAGGGATTCAACACCAAATTTATCATATAATGTGCCCGAGCAGAAAGTTTTCATACATAGACATTTAAAAACTCATCGAAAACAGGCTTAGTCGATCTCTGCTTCCAGCTAAGACAGAACAATGGGGATTGAATTTACCCTCCCACTGGAAGCAACCTAAAATTTGACAATATCTGTATGAAACAATGATTTGCAAGATACTGAACACCAGACGAGGAAGGACAGCAATCCCTGAGGGATGGGAAACATTATCTACAACATATTTACTTACTTGCCAGATTACTCTCTGTTGGGGATGGAAGTTATAAATCTGGAAAGATTAAAGAACAGAATGGACTCTGAAGTAACTGATTAAAATTTGAGGTGTTTATATAAACTCACTTTAAAATTTAGATAGATAGATGAAACGTATGCATATATGTGGTTGCATGTTTGCTTTCAGAGATAGACATAGATACAGATATACATATCAATATAGATATAGTCTTTTCCCCTAGTTCTATTTGAAAGGGCCTAGAAGCAATCACTTGGATCACAAGCAGCACACATGTACGGCAGCACGCTCAGCATCCAAACTTGATTTTTAAATTCCATTCTGCACCAAAGCACCCAGGGCTCCTAAGAAAAATGGCTGATTCCTGAGCTAAGGTATGGAAAATATATGATGAACCAGGAATATCCTGCTGTGATAGAAAGTACAAAAAGGCTCAGAAAATAGGGGAAACATGTCAAAAGGACACAGGAGCCACCTTAAAGGGGCTGCCGCTGGCCTAATCTAGGACAATTTGAACATTAAAATAAGTAACAAAACATTATAGCTATAAAATAAGAATAAATGAGTAACAATATATAATTTATATTAATTATATATATAATATATATATTAATATATATATTAATTATATATATATAATATATATAATTAATATATATATTAATTATATATAAATAATAAAATGGTCACAAAAACAGAGTCCAAGCCCACAACTCCCCCACCTTGAACTTGGGCAAGTAATTTATCTTCTTCAATTCCTTCCTTCTTTAACTTCTTTAATTCCTTCCTTTAGAAAGTGGTGCTAATAACAATGCCTACACTGGAGAATAATTTAAGAATTAAATGAGATAATAGACGTGAGAAGTGCTTTGGGATCAAAGCACCCAAGCAGGCGTTTATATGTTATTCCCAGGACTTGCGTACAAGAAGAGTTTGCAGCAATGTGCTAAGCACACCAAGCTGAGAGTGGGTTGTTGCTAGAGTACCTCACCAGAGCCACGGCATGTGTATGCATGCGTGTGAGTGTGTATGTGTGTTTGTGTTCTTGTGTGTGTGTGTGTGTGTGTGTGTGTGTGCGCACGCGTGTGTTAATGGTGGGATTGGATTTTCATGCTCCAAAAGCAATAATCATGATGAAGAGCCCTGCAGTGAAGGTGGTGGCTCTGAAAGCTGAGTTAAGAGTTGATTAAGAACACACTCATTCGCCTGGGTGGCTTAGTCGGTTAAGCGTCTGACTGACTCAGGCCATGATCTCATGGTTTGTGAGTTCCAGCCTCCAGTCAGGCTCTCTACTGTCAGCACAGAGCCCGTTTCTGTCTCCCTCCCTCAACCCCTTCCCCATTAGCACTCTCCTTCTCTCAAAAGATAAATAAACATTAAAAAAAAAGAACATGCTCGTTCAGTAATTAGTATGCAAGACATGTTAACTATGGCTAATTCTATGAACCACATTTCCAACCCATCTAATGGTACTGAAGGAGAGGGAGTTAAGTTATCCTAAAGAGATGGGAGCTATCCTAAAGAGATGGCAGACCTTTTCCCTGCAAAGGCCAAACAAGGTAAATAGCTGTAAAGTATGTTCTCTGCAAACTAACCACTTCTGTCACCTTCCTCTCCAACCAATCACTTTAAAAGGATGACTTCTGTCTACAGTTAACATCATTTTCTTTTGCTATTAAGAAACATGAAGAAAATGTATGAGCAAAATCCCTTATACATATAACCTCTATACTAACATTTATTTAAATATTTTAAAAAGCAGAAAATAAAAGAGGAAAACCACATATACTCTCCCCGTAAAGAATCCCCAATAGAAAATGCCATCGATGCTTCCGTTCCCTGGAAGAGATAATAAAAGAGCCCCCTCGCCATTGTGTAGGGAGGGCTGGGACACTCTGCAGGCCTGGGTGCTGGGGGTGCCCTTCAGGGGTGCACAGGTGGCCTCAGAGACTGGGAAATGCTCATCAAATGCCCAGCGCTCCTACGTGGCAGGCAGGATGCCTTCCCCCTCTCATGTCCTGTCATTCTTCTATCTCAGCAATCTCTTTGCTGTCTCACTGGCCAAGTGCACTCCTTTCTTGTCTTGTTTCTTGCCCTTCCATCTCAAATACCTTTTTCTGTTCTTGCAATAAACCTTCTACCTCAATTTCACAGAACTTCATAAGGTTTGATGAAGTGAAGAAAATATTATTTGCCAAATTTTTAGTGGGACCTGCCAAGAGCTACCGCTATTCTGTGGAAGAGTCAGTAGAAGTGAAGGACTAGAGCCCATTTTCCAGAAGGAAGGGTGACATGTGAGGCTTTTGCAAATGGGGGAGAGTGAAGAGCAGGGTCTATGAGACCATCAAAGACTGGGCTGTGTGTCATGTCATCTCTCCTTGTGCCACTTCCAAATCAAGGATCGCAGGTGTGACAGGTCACCTTGTCCTTACTAACTTTGATGACAATCAGGGCACTTAGTTTAAAGGTCTTCAGGGGGGGTGGTGGTGGCTTGGTTGATTAAGCATCCAACTCTTGACTTCGGCTCAGGTCATGATCTCATGGTTCTTGAGTTTGAGCCCCACGTGGGGTTCTGTGCTGGCAGTGTAGAGCCTGTTTGGAGTTCTCTCTCTCTCTCAAAAATAAGTAAATGTAGAATTGTCTTTTAGAAAGAGAAAGAGAGAGAGGGAGAAAGGGAGGAAGAAAGAAAGAGAGTGAGAGAGGAAGGAAGGAAGGAAGGAAGGAAGGAAGGAAGGAAGGAAGGAAGAAGGAAGGAAGGAAGGAAGGAAGGAAGGAAGGAAGGAAGGAAGGAAGGAGAAAGGAAGGAAGGAGAGTACTTGGAAGGAGGTGGGTCTTCTCTGTTACTGCCAGTTCATGGGTTTCTACACTGCTTAATGATAGCTAAACGTATCTCCAGCCACCAACATGGAGTGAGGGCAGGGCTTTCCCTCTCACCTTGTCTCATCTAAAGCCTCCACAATGTGTGTATGGGGAGGAGGGTAGAGAAGGAATAGGGCCAACACATAACTAGTAATCCCCAGAAAAGAAGCCACCTGCCTGGGTGGCTCAGTCGGTTAAGTGTCCAACTTCAGCTCAGGTCCTAATGTCAGGCCGGTGAGTTCCAGCCCCGCGTCAGGCTCTGTGCTGACAACTGAGCCTGGAGCCTGCTTCGAATTCTGTGTCGTCTCCTTCTCTCTCTGCCAGTCCCCCACTCACACTGTCTCTCTCTCTCAAAAATAAACATTAAAAAAATTTTTTTTTAATTCCCTACTAAAGAATTGGGTAGCTCACAAGTAAGTTCCTATGGGAAGTTGGAAATTTCACTTAATCAATCCCTGGTTCTACATATGGAAGTACTTTAAGACTTAGCCTTTTAAATAACAATGCCCCCTATGAATTTCTTTTTATCTCTTTAATACCACTCTTTCCCTGAACACCTTTAGAAGGGGGAGTTTCAGTTCATAAAATCTTTGTTGTACCCAACAAACTTGAGGGCCTTGACCTTCTGACGGCAGTTTATTGAGGCCTCTTTGGTTCAGCCATTGCTAGTTCTGCTAAAGTATAACTCTCACACGGTTAAAAAAACATGACTCTGATGCAAACATAAAATGGGTATGTGTCAAAGACTTATTCAACTCATTAGTTAATAAGGAAGAAATAAGATAGTAACCCAAAGAGCATTTAAGAAGTGGGAACGTGTCCACGTGTGTATGTATACATGCACATTTTAATAAAGAAATACTAGGATAAGATTGCGAAGCACAAAACTGGCTTATAAACCACAGCCTTAAGGGTTATCTTTCCCTCTGGACAGAAATCATTCATATTTCTACCAGAAAAAAATCTACACGGTAACATGGGAACTTAATCAATAATAACGGCTGAGTGTAACTAAGTACATTTCCCAAGATAATCTGAGGTTGGCTTTGCCCCTGTGTGGTGCTAAAAGGATGTGCTAGTCACATTTTCCTTATTTCTGTTTTACATAATTTTTGCGATATTTCTTTTTTTTTAACAAGAATTTTATTTTTTTAAGTTTACTTATTTTGAGAGAGAGAGAGACAGAGAAAGCACGGGGTGGGGGGAGAGGGAGGGGCAGCGAGAGAGAGGGAGAGAGAGAATCCCAAGCAGGCTTCACCTTGTCAGCACAGAGCCTGACACAGGGCTCGATCTCACAAAACCATGAGATCATGTCTTGAGCGGAAGTTCAGAGTCAGACACTTAACTGACTGAGCCACCCGTGTGTCCCATTTTGTGATATTTCTTAGGGGAAGGAGATATGCAACAGTCCTGTGAGTCATGGGAAAATGAGTGTTTTCATGCATTCCAGTCTTTTCGCCAGAGAGAGTTGCAGCTGGCTTCCTCAACCATACACCCAAGAAACTCACCACGGTGAGGTTATCCTTTCACAGAAATAGCACATTCTTAGAACTAGGGTTTATACCATGGGTTTGCATAAATTTAAGGAGCGATAGGAGCTCAGACATTCATGGTTGAACATGTTTTAAAAGTTATAATTTGGGAGGGATATAAAGAAAAACAAAGTGGGCTTACTTCATCAATTTGCCCGAGTCATTCAAAGGGTTAAGCAAACAAAGTGTTATTTTTATAGATCCACATGAAAACCCTAATGACCTTAAAATGAAGCAACTTAAAGGAAAAAAAAAAAGGAAATAATTCACATTCTAAGGAGATATTTAAAAATATTAAAATGACAGATGGATGAAAAAAAACATAATGACGCTTTGAAAAATCCAGAAATTAAAACATCAATTCCTGGAAAAATGGCAAGTTGACTAAGCTATATTAAAAGCTCTCCAAATAAGTCATTGTACAGGGACCCGAGACTAGTTCAGAGGCCAACAGAGTGCAATAGTGCATATTCCAGGCCTTTCTATGACATCATTCATTTTATTTTTCTGAACGGATGAAAACCCTTCTCACAGTGCTTCCTGTTCCACTCACTTTTTCTCTTACAAACTATGCAAAAATAAATTGAAAGTAGAGCAGGGCAAAGCAGTGACAGCTCATCTCTCATCCCCCTGGCACCAGCGGGGTGGCTGGAAGGAGGGCTGGCAGCTGGATACATCTGCTCACTCACACTTCCACTCAGTGGCTGCTGGCTTCCTCACAGCATGGTGGCCGGCTACCAAGGGTGGCAGTCCCAAGACAGAGCCAGACGGAAGCCCTTTGTGACATACTGCCTTCTGTAACTTAGCTTCAGGACTTATGCAATGTCACCTTTGCCAAAATTGTCCGGCTTGATGCAAATCACCAGATTCCACTATTTGACTGGAAGAGTGTTGAAGAATTTGAGAATGTGTTTTAAAACCACCGCCAACAATGCTGCCTTGCTAGTAATCTTTTTTTTTTTTCATTTATTATACTATGTTTGGTAACAGTGGTGGGAGTGGTGAGGGCTCAAACTGGAAACTCATATTTTTGCAGTTTGGGGAAATTTTATTGATTTGAAATTTTCCTATCCTCTATTTTGTATGTTATTTCCTTATGTAATGTCTCTTAGATTTTGAACCTTTTAAATCCACCTCCTAATTTTCATATCTCTTCTCTCCGATTTTCCATCTACTATGTCACTCCTTGTTCTAGATTCAGGGAAATTCCTTCAATATTACCTTCCAATCTTTTTAGCATATTTTGAAACTTCTGCTAATCTACTTTTCATTTCTAAGAGCTCTTTTTAGTGCCCTGTTCTGATTTTATGGTAGCCTGTTTTTGTCACACAGATATAATCTTTCTCATTTCTCTAAAGATATTTACTAATTTAGCTTTTGATTATAAAATATTCATATATATGCAAACTTAGAATAATACAGTGAATGCCCCCCCCATGTGCTCATCACCTTACTTCTCTGAGGAGCTAAAAGGGAAGCAAGAGCAAAGGCTGTCGTGCTGAAAACAAGGGGTTAAATGAACATCTGTATCCTAAAGCTAGATCTCAGACCTTCTTCCTGTTCAGTTATCAGAAGCCTACCCCCCATATTGGTTTCCTAGGGCTTTCATAGCAAAGTACCACAAATTGGGTGGCTTAAAATAACAGAAACTTGTACTCTCATAGTTCTGGAGGGTAGAAATCCAAAGCCAAGGCATCCTTCTGGAGGGCTCTGAAGGAGAGTCTGCTCTGTGCCTCTCTCCCGGTTTCTGGTGGCTGCCAGCAATGCTTGCCACTCCTTGGCTTGTTGTGTCACTCCAATCTCTGCCTCCCCTGCCACACAGAAATCTCCCTATGTGTCTTCCATCTCCTCTATTTTCTCTTCCATAGAAAAACAGGACACCAGTCATTGGATGAAGTCCCGCCCTAATCCGGTATGGCCTCATCGCAACTAATGACAAAAACCCTGTTTCCAAATAAGACTACATTCTGGGGTTCCCGGGGTCAGGACTTCAACATCTCTCTCTCTCTCTCTCTCTCTCTCTCAATCTCTCTCTCTCTCTCTCTCTTTCCTGGATAAAATTCAACCTATAACACTCCCCTTTGTAGGAGATCAAGTAGTGAACTCTTCCAAACCCTGTGATTTTCCCAAGTCAAGCAGCACTGGCCCCCTGTCTTTCAGGCCTTCCCCTCTTAGAATCCAAATCTTCTGGCAAACATATTCAACAATACTCTTTTCTATAACTACTCTCACATATGTCAATGCATTTCACCCTTGAGTACTCACTTGGAAAAAAAAAAAAAAAAAAGAAGAAAAAACTTTAAAGCATTTCCCAGTGTCCCAACCCTAACTCACACGTGTCTCTAAAATCTGCCAGTCAATTTTAAGTCCATTTTACAGCAATGTAGGAATTTGGTAACTTTCTACTTTGTCTTGATAAGCCTGAGCTGAAACTTGAAAGAAAACCTAGAGTATAGGATAACCTTTCAATTACTTAGCAAATTACGTTTTTGTTAAGTATTCCTCATTTTTTTCACACAGGCACATGGATACACATGTCTTATCGTGGATTTCTGTAATTATAGCCTGTATTTCTAAGCCAGGAATGGCATATGTGTGCCTGAGTGTGTGGTGGCTTCACACAGATTTCACATCCCTCTCCCCATTTTATAATTAAAATGCAGATACCATCGGGTGGGTAGAATCCTGAGTAATAGCCTTTTGAACAGGAGCCAAATTTCTACTATTGTTCTGTGAGCAGCCCAGTGTCTACTGGTAAGTACTGAGTGGCTAAACGGCTTGACTATATTTCTTCTGCAGATGTCACACCTTGTCACCAGCCACCCCCACCTCAGTAAGAACACCCTGCAGGCATTTGTTCCCTTTGAGTAAATGCCACTCTCCACAGAGCCCTTCTACAGGATAAAACATGCTTTGCACAAAGTCCATTCCTGATTCAATAAGGGGAGCATAAAAAGCATTCTTCTCAGAGGTAAATAGATGATCTAAAGTGTAGAGGATACAAAGTTTTGCATTTTTTTCCACTGACTGCATCTTATCAAAGTGAAGATTCTTAATGCCAAATCATTAGCAACTAATGGTGTGCATTAGTTAATTTACTGGACTGAAAAGAAAAAAAAGAGGGGGGGAACTAATAAGTGTTTTGGTCGACAGACATAGGAGTCTTTCTATGCAATGAATGGAGTAAAAAAGCCTAGAAAGAGGTGTAATTTTCTGTATTTCTTCACTCTTTGCCTGGGGCAACATAGCCCCTGTCTTTGAACAAGGTCAGGTGCATTGTGCATGCCCAGGGTTTGAAGAGCATTGAAAGATTCCTGGAGGGGGTGTATCCCAGTAACAAATGGCTCTGTGGGGGAGGAAAAGGGACCCCACACAGGCTGCCTCTTTATTCCCCAAAAGAAGAGGCCTTGCAGGCTCTTAACTAGCTGGGGTGGGTTAACACCTGCTCTGAGAAAGAATGTACTCTCTCTCTGGTCACAGGTAGCTGACTTCTTGATGGGCAGGGCTGGAGGCTCTTTACATGGGGAGTTTTTCTCCTTAGATATCACTGGAAAATGGATAGTAGACAACTCTGCAATGTTTTCCAAGTTGAAAGTCAGTAGGCACTAACTCTCAAAGCATGTAGCAAAAAAAAGAGAAAAACCTAACAATGTCAAATATATACATATTTGTATATTGCATACATATAGTGTATATTGAATACAGCTGCCCATTTTTATATTTCAACATTACATTTGAGTATATAAATATTTTTTAAACGTCATGGTGCACTTGTTAGAGTAATTAAAGAAATCTGAGATGGGTGGAGCAAATCAATCTGGGTTGAGACATATTGAGGCTCTCTGTGTATGGCTACCAAAAAATGTGTCATTTGGGGAATATTTTAATGATAAGTCATATTCCCTGCCTTTAAGCAGTTAGAATATTATCTTGGAGAACGGGACAAGCACACCCATAACATTTCTAACAAATCACTAACTATTTGGGTTAACTAACCCAAATAGTTAGTGATTTGTTAGTTAACTAACAAAATAAGTACCAACTTATACAATGTGCCACAAGTATTAATAGAAGACATAAATGCTCAGGCTCTGCCAAGTGGAGGAATAAATAAAAGTCAATCATGGTAGAGGATGTGGATCTTACTCCAGAGACTTGGGGTTGGAAGCAACGTCATTTATTTACCATTCTGAAATGAATTAATTCAGACTTTCATAATGATGAAAAGGCAGTGAGTTCACCTTTCTTCTCTGAACACAGAGCAATGACAGATGAAATATTTAAAAGACAGGAAGAAAGAGAGAGAGAGAAATAGAAAGAAAGGAAGGAAACCAGGAAGACCCAACCACACCTTGGTATCAGATAAAATCTCCATGGGCCAGACACAAAAGGAAAATATAAGTTGTGTACTGGCTGAGCCTTAGGAGTAGGCAATGGTGACTGGGGGCTCCGTTCCTATTGGACAAGGAGTTCTAAATGTGAATGAGGTGACTTGGAGCAGAGCCAGGCTTCCTGTTTGATGCCAGAGGCAGACAGGGCTCCTTCTCTACTGGGACTATGGCTTCAGATGAAGCTGTGAGCAGCCAGGAGACAAAGGGCAAAGACAAAGTGTTACTCCCAGGAACTAAGCCAACTTCCTACATTTTATAAATAGATCTGCTATATCCCTCAATGACCCCTAGGAGACCCTAGGGGCTGTACCTCCCAAGTTCAATTATAAAGGCTGGTTCTGGTTTAGGGGAAGGAGGGCTGGGCTAGGTAGAAACAACCACCAAACTGTCAAGGAAGGAAAAGTTTGGAGGGGATATTTGAAACGAGCTTGCAAACCAAAATTCCAAAACACAGGAAGAAGGACTAATTTCTCAAAGGACAGCCAATAAACAAAAGACTTGGAAAGAATAATTCACTCCAACTGAAATTCAGTTTAGAGACTAGTCTGATGTCAACATAAATTTCTTGAGGATGTTCAAAGAGATACATAAAGGCATTTATGATCAAAGAAATAAATTATGGAACAGAAGTAGGCAGAAATGAAATGAAAATGAAACAAACTAAATCACATCCTGAGTTCCTACATTGCTAGAAGGAATGGAAGTCAGTCCAACCTCGGTCATAATCAGACGTCATCCACAACTTAGGAAGCAGCGATACATCTCTGAGGCTTCTACAACATAAATGGAGGGTCTCTACCATTAGTCATCTTGGTCATTGCCAATATTGCTATTGTCCAGGCCCGAGAGCCCCCATGATGACTTAACTACTGAAGTACAAAGGGAAAGAGATCTCACTGAAGCTGAGGGCCTCCTAAGGCAAGCCTTTCTAGCCTGCATGCCCTCAGAACTGATGTCATTGACTTGACTTGAACACCACCAAGGATGAGGACATGGATCCTACCACTCTAAAACACCTATCACTTCAGTGTTTAAAATGCATATGTTCTCAGGCTCTACCCAGAAACTGTGATTCCCTATATTTGGCTCAGGGCTTAGAAATTAGTGTTTCTAACAAGCTCCCTTGGGATTCAAATGCCGTAGGCACAGAATTTGGTAAACCCTGATATTGTTTACAGTCCTCATTTTTCAAGTGATGAAACCAGACAGGACCAGGGGGAACAATGCCCTGGTCACACAGTTAATTTATAACAGAATAAAACCTAACTCTTTCTCTGTTTAATTTGGGTTTAATTCCCTCTTCCTTTTCTAGTATCTTAGAAACTAAAGTTGTTGATTTGAGACCTTTCTTTTCTAATATAAGGGTTTGCTGCTATAAATATCTTCTCAAGCCCTGCTTTCGTGTAATCTCACAAATTCTAATAGTTGTGTTTTCATTTTCATTCAGGATAAAATACTTTCTAATTTCCCTTTGGAATTCTTCTTTGACCTAGGGTAATATAGAAGCATGTTATTTATTTTCCAAATATTTGGAGATTGCCCAGATATCATTCTATTATTGATTTCTATTTTGATTCCCTTGTGGTCAGAGAACACACTGTATATGACTTGAATCCTTTTTAATTTATTGAGATTTGTTTTATAGCCCAGAATGTGGTCTCTCTTAGCAAATGTTCTCTGTGCCCTTGAGAAGACGGTATTCTGTTGTAGATGAACAGAATGTTCTAATAAATGTCAGTCAACTCAAGTGGGTTGGGAATGGGTTCAAGTTTCCTTGCTGATTTTCTGCCCACTTGATCTATTAATTATTGAGAAAATGGTAGTGAAATCTGCAACCATAACTGTGCCTTTGTCTATTTCTTCTTGTAGTTCTATCAGTTTTGGCTTCCTAGATTTTGAAGCCCTGTTATTAGGTGTATAAATGTTTAGGATTGATATCTTCTCTTGTTGAATTGATCCTTTTATCATTTTGAAATGGACTTTTTTGAGTACTTGGCAATATTCTTTGTTGTGATATCTACTTTGTCTATTATTTATACGGACAGTCCAGCTTTCTTTTACTTCATATTAATATGCCATATCCTTTTTCACCTTTTTACTTTTAACCTATTTGTGTTTTTATATAAAGCTGTTTTCTTACAGACAGCCTATAGTTGGGTCTTGCTTGTTTTACCTATTCTTATTATTTCTACATTTTAATTGAAATGTTTAGCTTATTTTAAGGTGATGATTTTGATAAAGTTTAGGTTTAAAATCTGTTACCTTCCTACTTGTTTTCTATTGTCCCTTTTCCCTCTTATTCTGCCTTCTTTTGTATTACTTTTTATGATCCCCCTTTGTCTCCCATGTTCACTTATTTAAATACATCTCATTTTTTAAGAAGTTTCTTTGCAGTCTACAGTTTATGTCTTTAACTTGTCAAAGTCTACCTCAAATTGCTATAATACCATTTCACATATGAGAACCTTAAAAACAGCATAGTTTCAATTCTTCTCCCTCCAGGCTTTGTGCTATTGCTGTCAGACATTGTGCTTCTGTCTGTATTTAAAAACCCACATGAGATTATTATTATTCTATTTAAATAATCAATTATTTATTAGAGGTATAAAATAACAAGAAAAATGCTATATCCTAACCCATGTAGTAACGATTTCTGGTGCTCATCATTCCTTTGTGTATATCTATATTTCTGCCTATCATTTTCCTTCTATCAAAATGGCTTCTTTTAATATTTTTTGTAGCATGCAACTACTGGGGGTCCACTACTGAATCCTTTCCACCTGTGTATGTCCACCTTTATTTCTGAAAGAGGTTTTTGTCACGTATAGAATTCTAGGTGGACAGTTTTTGCTCTTAGTACTTTAAGGATACTTCTCCACTGTCTTCTCACCTCCACTGTTTCCTATGAGAAATCCGTTGTCACCCTCATTCCTGTCTCTTGGTGTGTAATGTGTCTCTATTCCCTGGCTGTCTCTAAGATTTTTATCACTGGTTTTGTGCATTTTGATTATTCCATGCCTTACATCTATTTCTGTTTCTTGCACCTTTGATTCTTTGAGCTCCTTGCATCTGTGGCTTTATAGTTTTCATGAAATTTGTAAAATGTTCAGCCATTATCCCTTCAAATATGTTTTCTGTCTGTCTCCTTCTCTGTCCTTCGGGGACTACAATTAAACACATATTAGACTGCTTAAAGTTTTCCCATAACCCACTGAAGCTCTGTTCATTAATTACTGAAGCTCTGTTTGTTACTTTAATTCCTTTGTTTCCCCACCCTCTATGTTTCATTTAGGATTGATTCTACTTCTGTCTTCAGGTTTGTTTGTCTTTCTTTCCACAATGTCCAATCTGCCATTAATCCTACCCCGTGTATATTTTTACCTCAAACATTGTAGTTTTCATCTCTGGGAGTTCAAATTGCATCTTTTTCATATATTTCACTTGTCTACTAACAATCTTTAGTCATTTCTCTAGCACTTTGAACATATGGAATATAGTTATAATAACTGATTCAATGTCCTGGTCTGTAAATTCTATAATGTGTCAGTTCTGGGTTGGTTTTAATTGATTTTTTCCCCCTTCTCATTATACTTCTTTGCATACCTGGTAATTTTTGATTGGGTACCAGAAATTAGAATTTTGCTTTGTTTGGTGTTTGGTATACATATCATATATATATATATATATATATATATATATATATATATATACACACACACACACACACACACACACACACACACATATATATATATGGTACATAATATTTTTGAATTTTGTTCTGGGATGCAGAAACAGTCTGATCCTATCAGGTTTTGCTTTTAAGCTTTAAGTGAGACCTGAGCAGAGTTAGTCCAGGGCTAACTTACCCCACTATTGAAGCAATACCCACCTGACTACCTGATGCTCAGTGACTGATGAGGTCTGTGTGGTGAGAATAGATGCAAGTCCTTGCCCTTTATGTTCCCTCTAATACTTTCAGATGGTTCTTTCCCCAGCCTTACAAGCATGCACTGATCAGTACTCAGTTGAGAAGCAAACCTTCAGATCTCTAGAATTTGCCCTCTCTAGCTATTTCCTGGCCTCCCTGACTCCCAGCTCTATTTCCTCAACTTAAGGAGATTTCTAGGGTCTGTTGGGATTCCCCTCCCTGCACCACATCTGAAAACAAACAAAGCAAACCCTACAATTGCCCCCAGCTTATTGCTTATAAATATCTGGAAACTCTTTCTGAGAGTTTAGAAGCTGGGTCAACTGTAGGATTCACTGCATTTTTTTCCTCTCTCTCAGGTATCACTGGTCTTTGTTACCCTATATCCTACATCTTGAAAATGCTTGCTTCATATATCTTGTTCGTGTACTTAGTTGTTTTGGGTGGGAGGTAAACCTGCCCTCTGTTATTTAATTTTTACCAGAAGCGGAAGTCTCCTCAAATACATTTTTAGTGTAAAGAATGGAATTTATATAAATGAGTATTATGAAATTATTGGCCTGATGTCACATGAATGTGGTAAAAACCACGAAAAACTTTGTAAATGACTGAAGTTTACAAAATACCCGTGTATGCCAAATTATTTACTACACAGGGAAGTAACTGAGGCCTCCGTGAGGCAAGAGATGTGAAGTTCACATACCTTCTTAGTGGGAGGAGTAAAACCAAATTAATTTTTCCTCAAATATGTGCAGTATTCTTGCTAACAGTTTGCTGTTTCAAACTACCCCAAATGTGCCTATTAAAAAGGAGAGATATCATACTCTTATAAAATAAAAATATACCTGATGAAATCAGAATGTCTTTGCATTCAGAAGCCATAAAAAAATGACCACTGTTTCAATCTATTTGAACCATTATAAAAACTTTTTTAACCTCCTTACAGACACTTCAGGAACAAAATTATTCACATTCTTTCCACTGAAATAAAATACTTTTGCAGTTCATCTGGAAAGGAAAGGATCGTGTCATGTTAAGTGATCGAATCTGATACCAGCCTAAGTCACCTCCTGTTGCGAACTGTTTTCATGAGGGACAGGAAGACAAGTCAGCTGCCTCAGAAAGCACATGCTTGGCCATTAGCTCTCCAGCTGGGCAGGTCCTTTAATCTGGTACGATCATAGGTACAATCTCCTGAAACCTTCAAGGTTTCCAAGGGCCCATGGAAATATTTGAGATGTGGAAAAAGAATTGATTGCTTCCAAATGTAAAAAAGAAAATCACCAAATTAAAACTAATGCTTTTATTCCACTAATGCCACAGTGGAACGTGTGGATACAGCTCAACTCTTATGTTTCTGTCTGCATTTAATTCAATGTGGGTTGTCCGTTCATTTTAATTTGCTTGATATTGATGTGAGTGGGAAGTCCACAACAATGCTTAGGGCCAAAAGGGCTAAAAATCTTTAAAATGCCCTAAATTCAGTTACTGAAATTCCAGAGAAGTATTCAGTGTTCCTAGTTAAAAATAGTGATAAATGCCACTAAATACAAGTTTAGTTAGGGTTTTTTGGTTTTCATTTTATCAAATGGGAACGCGGCTTAGGTGATTCCAAATTGGTTTGCACTTTTGTTAACTTTATCTGTTAAGCCAGTTCTCAAACGGGATTAGAGAAATCCACATCCCAGCAAAAGTAGGTCTTTTTTTAAAAGATCTTCTGTTAAAGACTTATAACAGATCTGAATTTCCCCCACAGCTTCTGAAATATAATAGCATTTATATTTCTGAATATGTCTAAATAAAATTAAGTCTGTTTCCTACATGCCTTCACCACAGTTAATGAGAAGTTTGGTTATCAGGGCTTCATCGGCACTGTTATATCTTAGAAGAATCCCAGGTTTATGTCATCCAGAAGTATGGAGGACAACCCAGTTGGGGGTGGAAGCTTTCCTTAATTTCACAGACCTTTAAGGATATAAAACAAACAAACAAACAAACAAACAAACAAAAAACTAGTACTGTTTGCAGTCTCTCTAGTAATCCTTCACTTCCTCACCAAGCTCAACTAAGGGAACCCTAGTTGGGACCCCCACCTCTATGCTGATTGACTCCTTGTTCTGCAGGTACAGTCATCCCCATCTGAGGTTCTGCCTCTCCAGAATGTTGCATGGCAGCCACCTCATTCTTTTGCCCAGTTTCGGGGAAAAGGACCACACCCCAGGGTCAGGCTTCTTTCTTCTTCCACACACAGAGCACCAAGTCGTGTCTGCTTTCACACAAGGCAGCCCATTCTATCAATGGGTCCAGAGCAGTGTTTCTTGTAATGTGACCCAAAGAACCCCGGCTGGTGCCAGGTAGCCACATGAAATAATCTGCACCAAATAACAGTTTCATGTGAAAAAGCACCTGAGCAACTTTGTTCCCTTCCAGTTCACAAGTTGGAAATGTAAGGGCGATTACGACTTTTACTGAAATCCCATGAGATCCTTTACAATAAGCCCAAGTTTACCAAGAAGCCCCTGATGAAATAAGTGCCAAAGGGAATGTGAAGAGACATAAACTAAGAAAAGACAAATGTAAGAGACAAGTCCTTGATGCTCTAGTCGGTAGCATTGAGCATTAACTAATGAGCCCTCTTCCAAAAGGCTGGAACAGCCTTCTCAAGCAATGTCACTCAGAATGCTCTGTTTTCTTCAGCTTTCCCGGTGAATAGGACGAAAACCAGCTGAAGAAGTCTCCTTGTTACTCACAGGGAAATGTGAACACACCTTTGAGCCAATGAGATGAAGAGCCCAGCTTTATGCCGCTAAAGTAGTAATGTGGTTGATGGTAAATGAAATCATGTGACGAAATCTACTCTTTAAAAAAGCCCCCTGTCACTAGTACTCATGAACATAGTTAGACATTTTAGGAAAAGCTAGGGAAATTTCTAAGAGAAAAGAATGAGCTTAGCAAGTAGGGCACGACCCTAAAATCCGGTAAAAGCTTAAATTAGTACCTCTTTTCTCATGCTAAACCTTCCCAGGAATGCTCAAACTCAGCCTAATACATTACAGTATTGGTTATTGGTACATTCTTTTTCTTCCAGAATTTAGGGTAAGTAATAGGATCTGATATCAAGAACCATGAACTATTCTCAGAGCAATGCAATACAACCAAGAACAAGATTTTTTAGATGCTTCCAAAGAGCCGCTTCCTCAGTAGCTCTTAACAAACTGGGTGCATGGTTGTCTCTCTGTGACTGTTTGGTCTCTTTATTCTATACTATGCAATTAACACCTCATTCTACCCAATTCTGTTCTCTATACTCGACCCTTTTACACTTTATTTTGTCAGTATAAAACATAGTTAATTATCACATTGTCTTCTCGCTAATCACTATTTGAGATTGTTTTCCTCACTAAATGTTAAACTTCTGTAAACAAAAAATATTGAAGCTCTTTGGCATACCATCATAACTAAAATAGGCCTAAGTACCTAAGAGTTACACAATTACACAATCAATAATTAATGGACTCTTAGGTTTAAACCACACATTTAAAAAAATGGACCAGAACTGCGCTATTTCTTAGTCCTGCCTCTATCCCCAAAATTAGATATAGCCTCAGAGATATTGCAAAATAACAGATCATCTGTTATAAAACATTTTTTCATTTTTTCAAGTTTATTTATTTTTGAGAGAGGCAGAGGGAAAGAATGCCAAGCAGGCTCCACACGATCAGTACAGAGCCCAACGTGGGGTCTGACTTACTAACTGTGAGATCATGACATGAGCCAAACTCAAGAGCTGGACACTTAACTGATTGAGCCACCCAGGCACCCCCTTTTTTTCTTTCACAAGTCCTTTTTGGGGGCACCTGGGTGGCTCAGTCAGTTAAGCGGCCGACTCTTGAGTTCGGCTCAGGTCATGATTTCGCTGTCGTGAGTTTGAGCCCCACATCTGGCTCTGTACTCACAGTGCAGAGCCTGCTTTGGATCTTCTGTCTCCCTCTCTCTGCCTCTCTCTCTGTCTCTCTCTCTCTCAAAAATAAATAAACATTAAAAAAAATTTTTTTTAAAAGATTCCTTTTTGGAAAACACTGGTCAGGAAAGTTCAATACCCCAGAGAGACAGTGACATCATAGGAAAGTAAAGCTAAAATGGACTTTCTCACAGGAATGAAATCGTCTTAGTTCTAATGTGAGTCCTTAAATTGGACTGATTAGGTTCAGAAGGACAGAATCGTTTCTCAGGCCTATCTGGAAGAGTTCAATTTGGGGCAGGTAGGAGTCCAAAGATACAAAGAACATGGCCCTGGCCAAAGGTCCTTCCAAGACAGAGGCTTTATCACTCAGCCTGATGAAACTTTTAGTGTCTGTCACTACCTCCAGAGTCCCTGGTCCTATCTGCTCTGTGTTTCAGAGACAAGATCACTGAATTGCAGGCAGATGACCTCAGTCGCTGAGTGAATCTGTCGGGCTTACTTTTCATTGTCTTAGTATGCTTTTGTGAACCAGTTTCCCTCCTTCCCTTCCTGTCTGGTTTGCATCACTGACAAGTTCCACTTCTCCTCTTTTGAAAAAGACATTCTTCCTGAGCCCTGCCCATGCAGAAGAGGACATTCCACTTCGAGATGAGCTGGAATGCAGCCTTCATCATAAAACAATCGTAAGTGGTTGAGATAAAGCACCCAATAAAGCAGCTGGAAGTAGAAAAAGGCAGAAAGAATGTGTGCTTTCTTGTGGAGCAATACTCCCCATCCATCAGCTGAAAAGGAAAATCTGGGACATGGCTTAAAGTTTTCATTAAAATGCAGTAGGGCGTCAGGAAGTAGGATTTGGACCGACAACAATGAGATATTTTTCTTACAGTTCCTTTCCTCTGAACAGCCTTCCTGTGGGCTTCAAAGTTCTCTCTCTGACCAAATTCAGTGAAGTTGCTTTTTCCTCCTCTCTTTGATTGAACCGGAGCTTTGGGAAGGGCGGTGAAGTAAGCCAAAATGAAATTGCCAAACTTATGGTTCTCGAGTAAATGAGATTTTCTCTAATGCTTACCAACTGTCACCAGGTCAGATGGATTTTTCTGCTTGAGGTCCCCTGATGCATTAATTTCTCTGCTGTCTTATAGTATCCCTCTGAAAGCAACCCAGCCGCCATAAAAACATAAAAAGAAAATGCACGACATAACTGGTGGACAAAAGGACAGTAAGAAATAAAAAGTGAGGAGAGGGCATTAAGAAAGCTCTTTTGAGGAGCATGCCATTTGCTTGGTTTTCAATTCAGGGGACAAGTCACATGTCACTCTGCTCGCACCCACCGGAAAATGGCATCATGTGCAAGGTCTAGGCCAGCAAAACCCAGAATTCCTAAATGGTAGCTGTGCCTTCTCTGTTCTTGATTCATCTAATGCGGTGATTTAAAACACAAACAAACAAATAAACAACAACAACAAAAAACCTTTAAAGTGGTGAGACCATAATCTGTAAAGCAGCTGATGGTGGAGCTGCGCTGGCTGAGTTACAGGGTCTCATCCATAGTGCTCCCTCTCCCCACAGTAGCCCAGACAAGCGTCCAAACAGATGTACCGTTGGAGGCACAACTGGAAGGTTTTAGTGACCCAAACAGTGGCAACACAGGATTCAATGTCTCTGAATACAGATGGCCCTCATCTAAGTCAGAGAGCAAGAAGACACTCTCTAAGGCACTCATGTATGGCTTCTTACTCTGGTTTCTTGAGCCAAAGGTCAGTATAGTTTTTCACAGATACCATAAGTCACCTCCCATCGCCTATCATCTAACCGCCCTCATCTTCCTTCTTCCAAAAAACATGTTAACCAATGCGAATTGCATGCCTCTCATATCCAAGGTACTGTCTGGTCATGAAAAATATATATAAGTAATAATAAGAACAGTAGTAGTAGTAATAGCAAACACTTATATAGCACTTACTAAGTGCTGGGCACTCCCCTAAACTCTGTATATGTATTATGTATTATGTATTAGGAAGTCATTCAAGGAAACAACACTCTAGGAAAGATATGATTATTATCTCCAATTTACAAAGAAACTGAGGCACATAGAGGTTAAATAATTTTCCCAAAGTCACATGTCCAGCAAATGGAAGAGCTGAGATTTGAACTCAGGCAGTCAGGCTCCTGAATTTGCACTTTTGGCGTATTTGCTTCATGCGTCACATCTTTGTAGATAATAAGATGAATGAAAACATTCTCAGTCATCTCATTATCTATGCTGCAAAAGAGATGTTTTTGCTCCTAGAGCTCCAAACATCTTCTCCTATTTGGGACTTAAGAAGGAACTTACATAAGAAGACTGTATCTCTCTCAACCAAATTATTCACTGAACACCTATTCTTTGTCAGTCATTTTATATCATCAATATCGTTAATAAATCTTTCTGAGCAGATGTCTTTGCATTAAGACAAATTCTTTAGATCAGCTTTAGGTCACAGCAAAACTGAGGGGAAAGCACAGAGATTTCCCATATACCCCGTACCCCACACAAGCAAAGCCCCTGGAGTACATCAATGAAAGAACTGAGGGTTACAGGAATTAATTTGCTCACTGATCTATAACTCACGAGGATCAATTGTGACTCACACCCATCTCACTGTCAAGACCATGTCCTAACACTTTCCTATGCTGTAAGTCTTGCCTGGGAAGTGGTCAAAGTTGCTCATTAATGCCTCTGGTTAATGTTATGAATGCCATGAATCCCCTTCTCCAATTTCCTTCTCGCACTGTTTCTGTCCCCAGGCAATCCATACACCTGTGTATATATTTTGAAACACACATCTACAGCCTTTCACTTAGGGGCCATTGGTCGTCTAAAGCTTGAGATGTGGAAGAAGGGCAGATGCTTCCCTCCCTACTTCAGATGTCATGAAGAAGACACATGGCAAGATCAGAGACTTGTGCACTCCAAGTCCTGCGGTTTCCCACTGCTTCCGCCTAACCCCTGAACTCTCACCTGCTCTCAGAGGCATCTGAATGTCTGAATGTTTACAAAATGCACCACAGAGTTCTGAGGACTTGACCGAAGCCAACAGGCCATGACAAGCCAGGTCACACCAGAAGGGTTGAGCCAGTTTTGAAACTGGACAAGAATAATGGCTCTGCCTCCATTTCAGTTGGTGTTCACTTCTCTTTCCCACGAAACCAGCAAACAAGAGGTGCAAATAACAGACATGTGATTAAAAACAAAGTGAGGGGCACCTGGGTGACTCAGTTGGTTAAGCGTCCAACTTCGGCTCAGGTCATGATCTCACGGTTCATGGGTTCGAGCCCCGCGTCGGCTTTGTGCTGACAGCTCAGAGCCTAGAGCCTGCTTCTGATTCTGTGTCTCCCTTTCTCTCTGCCCTGCCCCTGCTCATGCTCTGTCTCTCTCTCTCTCTCTCTCTAATAAAATAAACACTAAAAAAATTTTTTTTAAAAACAAAGTGAGTAGTTCTTTCCGTGATAATCAATGGTCCAACTGGAGTCTGTCATGTTGGAGGACCTCGACCCACAGGCATATGGATTTATTATATAGCAGCGCCCTGGGCTGGGCCTGCTCCACATGTAAATGCCATCCTGTCACTATGTGAGAAATTTCTTACCCCAGTCCTACTTCTTGAGTTCTATCACTAACTGTGTCACTGGGCACGGCCTACTGTGCCAACAAAATCACTAAGGTTGCATGTGTAGGTTTAAAAAGCGCTGTCCCTTCCAGATGTCACTGAGTGTCTTGTCTGGGCTCGGGGTGAGACTCGGTAGACTGTCAGCTTAAACAACACTTCTCCCTAAAAATCTGGGTTTTAATTAACTGGGATTTTCCTGCACATAAAGCCTCCTGTCGTAGATGTTCAGTGACTTCCTTCATTACCCAAGAACTTGAAGATATTTAAAACAGGTGCCCACTAATTTCCCTTGATTTTTATGGGACCCTGGAGACTCACGTCAAAGAACTTGAATCCTGTGTGCAACAGGCCTGAGACAATACAGACTCATTGGATGCGCTAGGTATCTTCAAAAAGAAGGAAGGTATAGGAAATGAAAGTTAAACCTTTAGAGAAAAATCCCCCTGAGGGATGAAGTCTACTGAGCGAGAAGGGTTGACACTTTGGTTCTGAGTGGGGGGTTCACGTCCTCACAAGCCCACCCAGGTACAACCCATCATGACCCCAGAATGCCTGAGATCTTTGTGAAGGAGAGGGATGGGGAAGAGAGAACTTTGTCCTTAGAGCCCCCACAGCTCTGAGGTAGGAAGCACTATTGAAAGAGCTGATCAGGCAAAGCGGAAAGTACTTCTGGAGTGAGTGGCGGGGAAGAGAAACAATGGTGGTGGTTAGTTAGAGGGAGTCAAGAACTGTGTGAACAGGACCCATGGGCAGCCTGAAGGTCAGTGGTCTCTGGGGCAGGGTGTGCATGGTCAGTGGGCTTGTCCCAGCTCCCATGGTGACGTACATGCGGTCAGCCCCAAGGAGAACTGACAGCAGTATGGGCAGTGGCAAGGGCAGTGTCCAGGGGTCCAAGTGACAGCAGAAAGGCAAAGTGGTCGGGCTGCAAAGCTTCAGGTGGTAGCCCTGGTCGCCTGTGAGACAAACCCCAGGCTGGAACTTCTGGAGGAGGAGTCACTCTGTTCTGTACCCTTAAAGCCTAAGGAAGGAGTGAAGAGGGAACTAGGGACATTCAGGTGACACCTGTAATGCATTTAGAGATCCTCCACCACTAGGGGAGAGAGGATCATAGGAGAAGATCAGATATCTTGCCAGTTAGGCAGGCAGGGACTTTGGAGCACAGAGGTTCAAGCTATTACTAAAATATGACACACGTACAGCCATCACCGTGTGAAACCTGGGACTTACAAATTATGTACATGACATTTGAGTTTTAGTCCAAATAAATATGCTTTCTGTGTTATTTGGAAGGAGTGCTGGTAGAATCATATTTCAGCAGATAGGTCTCTGGAGGCCTCTGTAATTCATACTCTTCCTAATTTGGCAAACGTTGATTGTACATCAACTGTATGCCAGACAGTAGGCCAGGGGTCGAGAATACAATACTACATATACGAAAATCACTGTGGTAGAATGTCTGACCTCAGTAATCTCAGCTTAGTGGGGAACTGACCTATTAAAGCATAAACATGGTGATAAGTGAGAAGTGTCACAGGAGAGGGATGGCTGTGTATAGGTCGATTCAAAGGAAAGGCTTGGGGATAGAAAAAGGTGGCAGCATAATGGACGTGCTACACAGGTCTTTATAGGTGACTCTGAGTTTGCTCTGACAACAAACAGGAAGAAGGGCGTTGTAACTCTAGAAGCACATAGAGAATGTCCAGCATAATTTCTAGGGTCCTTTTCTCTGCTCTGTAGCCTGGAAGTTGAACTTCTTTTATTATTATTGTTATTATTATTTTTAATGTTTATTTTTGAGAGAGAGCATTTGTGAGCAGGGGAGGGGTAGAGAGAGTGGGAGACAGAGGACCCAAAGTGGGACCCACACTGACAGCAGAGAGTCCAAAGCAGGGCTCGAACTCATCAACCATGAAATCATGACCTGAGCTGAAGTCATACGCCCAACCACCTGAGCCACCCAGGCGCCCCCTGTGGAACTTCTATGTACTGCATCCTCCCTTGTTCTCTGTCTTAAGCTGGAGGTGAGAGGACAGCTCCCTCTGTGCCTGGCCAGGGTTTTGCAGAGCTGTGTTCCTCCATCTAAGACCACAACGGACCGGGGCGCCTGGGTGGCTCAAGTGGGTAAGCAGCCGACCTTGGCGCAGGTCATGATCTCACAGTTCGTGAGTTCGAGCCCCGCATCGGGCTCTGTGCTGACAGTTCAGAGCCTGGAGCCTGCTTTGGCTACTGTGTCTCCCTCTCTCTCTCTGTGCAACACCCCCCCCACCTTGCTTGTAATAAACATTTTTAAAAAATGTTAAATTAAAATAAGACCACAATGCCCTGGCAAGTTCTGGTGACAGAAGGGAACAGTTACCAAGAGGGGCAAGTTTAGCAGCTGCCTGCTGTTGCTGGCCATGGGCTAGTTGCCTTCCCTTACTGTCCATACCTTTATAAAGTACTCTTGAACTTTCATCACCTCTGTGGGTGCACAGCTGTTCCTCGTTGGGACCCTGCATGCTGCAGCCTTCTAAGCACAGCACAGCGGATAGTGTATGCAGAGGAGACGGGAAACGGCACAGCTCATTTCAAGAACTGCTACTAGTTCAAATGGCTGGAGGTGGAACTCAAGAAGCAGAGAGAGGGACTAAAGCTGGAGAGGCTCTGGGGGGCCAGGCTGCAGGGACCCTCCTGCTGGGAGAGGAGTAAGAGACCTTATCACACACTCGGCTAATACCAGTGGGGTCTATGTAGTTGGCTTTCTGGTGATTTCCTCGGAGTTCCTCAGAAACTCATATAATTCATGGCTTTGGATTAAAGGCATTGCCCTCCCACTGAAATACAGAATAAAGCTTTCAAATAACCTGCTTGAGAGGCAATAGAACTCCCTCTGTGTTATGCTGAGAAGCCCCATGATTTACTCTTAGGGTTGAAAACATAGGACTTAGTTGAAAGAAGTAGTTTTCCCCCTCTCAGTACAGAAAGTCTTTAAACAAATCATCTGCTGTGGATGCTCCAGAGTTGACTGCTTCCCTAGAATTAAAAATAGTCGTTATTCTTCATCTTTCCTCTAAACAACCACTGAATTAACCTGGGAACACGAGCCAGGTGAGAGTGATTCCAAGCTTGGAGAATAACAGGTGTCCGTACATTCCACATTCCTTCTCGAACTCAGACCTTCGTGTTCTCTGAGACTAGGAGGAGAATCAAGTGGAAGTGCTGTTCTTTGCTATTGAACACAGTGTATTTCACATAATAGGATATTGTTGGTGGGCTAACTGCTCTAAAACAGATACTTAGATAAGCCCTCCAGCCAGCCCTGGATGAGGCAGATATTAAAGGTGGGCAGAGCCAACACCCATTCCCAACCCCTTTATCCTTTGTAAACTTCTGTCATGGAAGAGTAGGAGAGTTAAATATTCACTTTACACCCTTCCGTTACAGAAAGGATACGTGATGAGATTCTGGCTAATGCACTGTAAGTGGAAGTCTGCTGGGGGGTTTCTGTGAAAGCTTTTGGTTTTCTCATAAAAAGGGACGATTGCAGTTGACATCATCCCCTCCTCATTTCTTCCTAACTTGAACCGGGAAGGGCTGTTTGGAGCAGCAGCAGCCATTCTGTAATTCAGAGGTAATAACTATGAGGACAAAAAGGATACAAAGAGACTGAAATGAAAATGGCATTGCTGAGCAGTTAAAAAAATTACCATAATTCTACCTCTACATTTCTTGTTATATTAGAAACAATGCAGGCTACCGTTTGTTGAGCAATCTGTTCTTACAGCTGAACACATTCCTAACAAATACACAGGAATCACGAAAACCCACAGCTATTCCATACCTCTCATTTCTCAGTTAGAATCAGTGCTTTTTTAAGATAGCATGTGGTCACATAATGAGCCAGTATTTTTTTCCAGAATTACCTTAACCTGTTTCTTCACAGAAATTAATGGTGTTACCTTAACTGGCCAGCTTGGAGTCCATGGTCATCATTACAATCAGTTTTGAAAAGACCTCCCCTCTCTAATACCTCTTCCCACTCTCATATTCAATTGGCAAAATCCCAACACTCTAGAAATCCAACTATCCCCCTTTTCCTTGCAGGCGGCCAAGCTGCCCAATGTTGTACAGTGGTTTTACATTAAGTTCATAGTTAGAAACTTCAAATGGGCCCACAGGGCTGCCCAAAAATCTAACCAGGGCTTGCTTTTCCTGATGGTTTTCATGCCATCTACTCTCCTCTCAAATTTCCTCTTCAGTGTTCTCTCTCACTCTCATAATTTACTCAGAAACTAGGAACTGTCAAGGAGCAATCCAGGTAGGCCTCTGGACCAGCAGCGTCAGCATCACCTGGGAATCTGTCAGAAATGCGGAGTCTCTGGGCGCCTGGGAGGCTCAGTGAGTTAAGCGGCTGACTTTGGCTCAGGTCACGATCTCAGGGTTCGTGGGTTGGCGCCCTGCGTCAGGGCTCTGAGCTGTCAGTGTGGAGCCTGCTTGGGATTCTCTCTCTCTCCCCTCAGTCTCTCTCTGCCCCTCCCCCACCGGTGCACACGTGCACACTCTCTCTCTCAAAAATAAATAAATAAAACTTAAAAAAAAAATAAGGGCAGCCTTACCTTTTTGGAGATCTCAGTCCCACAGTGTGATGGTGGCTGTGGTGTTCATCTCACCCATGGTATCTTGTAATGGCTGTGGAGGCTTCTGTTAAAAAAAAATGCAGAGCCTCAGGCCCTTCCCCCACCCCCCCACCCTGCTGAGTCAGACTCCAGCATTTTACAACCCCTGCCCCCCCCCCCCCGGGGTTTTACATGCATGCGGACAGGAAAAGAACTTTTGAAAAGCACTACTCTTGACTTTATCCCTTCTTAAGAACTTTGTTCCCTTTGTTATTCTCATTCTCCTGAGCCCTCATTTGCTTTTCCCTACTGATACAATCATAATCAATTCTGTCTAGTACTTCCGATCTGAGAGAATCAACACACCCTAGGGGCCTGTATTCCTTTGCAATGACTACTCCCTTCCCCTGTCTCCCTTTACCACCTCCCTGGGTTAGTCCTCCATGGATGCTGCCTCTGCTTCCTCCTCTCCCATTCACTCCCTGAGCCATTCTGATTTCTGTCTCTTCCATTCCACCAAAACGGCTGTTGTTGAGGTCATCCATCACCTCCATGCAGCAAAACCCAATGCTCACTTTTCTGATGGCTTCTCCCAGATCTCTCATGGCTGGGCGCTCCTGCCGCAGGGATTCTCACACTGGCCTTTTCCAACCTGCATTCTTCCACTTTTCCTCCTTCCTCCTCAGTGGTTCCGCCATAGTTGTGTTTTGGCCAATTCCTCTTCCTTTACCTCCCCACTAATTATTGGGATTCCTAGGGCTTCATCCTGGGCCTCTTCTCGACCACGTCCTCTGGTGATCTCATCATGACTTTAAATATTACCAAATACCGATGTTTGGTATTACCAAAATACCGATGTGTATCTGTAGGCTCTGAATTCCTGATTGGTTCATTGCTTATGTGACATCTACATGTGGAGATCTTATAAGTATCTCAATGCTGTCACGTTGAAAACTGAACTTTGGATTCTGAGCCCCTCCTCTCAAAAGCTTTTCATCCTTCATTCTTCTCTATCTCAGTGAATGGTACCACCCACATCCAGTGGTGTAAGTCAGAGACTTAGGAATCATTCTTGATGCCTCTTTCCCTCACTCTCTACAATCAATAAAACTGTCTCCTTTACCCCCCAAGTATATCTCAGATCAGTCTCCATCTGTCCATTTCACCACCTTAGCCAAGCCACCATCACCTTTCACTGGAATCACTACAAAATCCTCTTAAGTGGGCTCCCTTCTTTACAGTGTTGCTTCCTCTAACCTATTCTCCATACGGAAACCAAACTTGTCTTTTAAAAATATAAATCTTATTAAGTACCTGAGCTGTGTAGAACTCTTCAATAGCTTCTCACTGCATTTAGAGTAAAATTCAAATATCTATAAACTGTCCACATGATGTGATTCCTGCCTACCCCCCTGCCATTCTTCCTCTCTCCTTCTATACTTGGCTTCCCTTCACTTCCTTGAAAATGTTGTCTTCTGCACATCAAGGGACATATTGTTTTCTCTTCCTGACTGCTTTAATCCTCCAAGGACCAGCTTAAATATCTCCTCTTTAGAGAGCCCTCCCTTCCTTAACCACTATATTTAAATACTCCCCTACAGTCTCTTTATTGTCTCTTCATTGCATCCTGTTTATTTTATAGCATTCATATGTGCATATTTACTTACCTGTCTACCCACTATAAGCTAGACTATGAGCACAGAGATGATGCCTGCTTTATTTCCCAACATGAATCTGGTACCTCACAAGGTGCCAGGCACAGAGTGCCAGGTACAAGGTCACCTGTCAAACTATCTCCATCTTTCCAACAAAATAGGCCTGCTAAACATGTGTTTTCCCATGAATAACAATTTAAATGTAACAAAACACAGTGACCTAGCAAAGACTTTTGAAACTGGAATGGATACAAGTTGGGGAAAATGCCTTAAAAGTTGCAGGAATTGTTCTGTTTCTCAAGGGGTGGAAGAGTGCTTTAATCTTTGGAGGGGCAGCTTTCTTGATTTGAGAGAACTGTTAGAAGTGAGCCCTTTGCTTTGACATTAAAAAAAAAAAAAAAAAAAAAAAGCAAGTACCTACCAAGTTTTCCTTGGATAAACTTTGTTTTTTTTTTTTTAATTTTTTTTTTAACATTTATTTATTTTTGAGACAGAGAGAGACAGAGCATGAACGGGGGAGGGTCAGAGAGAGGGAGACACAGAATCTGAAACAGGCTCCAGGCTCAGAGACCGACGCGGGGCTCAAACTCAAGGACCGCGAGATCATGACCTGAGGTAAAGTCAGCCGCTTAACCAACTGAGCCACCCAGGTGCCCCTCCTTGGATAAACTTTGAAGTGATCATTACCTAAAGGCAGATGTTTTAGTCTGGACACCAAGCACTCCAGGTGAGCTGAATGACCGACTGTGATCACAGCCGAGCATGTGTTTGTATTATTGTTCCCCCTCGTTAATGGGTCAGGAAACTGTGTTACTGTGCAGACCCTATCTTGTGCTTTGCCTGCCGTTATCTCTCGTTCTTTAGAAGGCATGGTATATTGTGTGTAAAAGCTCACTGCGACATGAAGACAGTAGGAGTTAAAACAGCAGCAGCTGCCATTATCAAGAACCTACTCCAGGTGAGTCAGGCACTGGGCTGAGAGCCTGATATATACTACCCCTGTTCATCTTTCTTAGTCTCCATTTGACATTAGGAGAAAATGGGGCTCAGAGTGATTCAGTTATTTTTGAGATATAATGCAGCTACCTAGCAGCAGAGTCGGAATTGGAACCTAATTCTAGGCAGTGTTAAGGGGTGTGTCTTAACTAAGTAGCATGAAGTCTGTGTCGCACACTAAGCAGTGATCTTCACCTCTCCCGGGGGGACAAGCACTAGAGGAAGCAAGTCAACAGGACTGGACTGGACTGGTGTCCACCCACGCGAGATGTCACTGTAGGCTGAAAGCACGGGTGTTAGCCAATATGAGTTGGCTGAGTCATTCTCCTACTGGTGCCAGTGGGCAAGGCCTACTCTTGCGAGGGAAGCAGGCTTTCCCTACACAGAGAGTGCATTTCCACTGTCAACTATCTAGGAAATACGTTGCTTCTGGAACAGGAAATAAGGTTTGGAGAGGTGGCCCTTAGACTAAAGAAACTAGAAATTGTAACCCTTCCCTGGGCCTTGGCTCTGAAAGTTGGACATGCTTGGAGAGGTTGGAGCCGCCTGGCCTCTCCAGTGGGCCAGTGGCTGTGAGTATTGTTGTGTATAGCCAATCTAAACACAGCTGTTAAATTATTCTCTGCTCACAGTTGTGGCATCCAGATCAAGAAAAGACTCCTCTCTCAGATTTGAAGAGGAATGTGTTTTAAAAAAACAAAAAGGAGTCAACAGGCCCCATGTGAAGTTGTGCTAAGCCCTACCTCAGCAAACCAAAATTTAACAGCTAACTTAATTGCAGTTTTCAGCCCCTCCCAGAAATGTAACCTTCAACCAGTCAATCTGGAATTATCTGGTCAGCACTAATGAGGTAATCCACCCAACAGACCCCTTCTGTCCCCCATAGGAAGGAGACTTGCCCTGAAACAATGTGCTCTTTCCTTGCCCCTTCCCCATTTCTGCCTATAAAAGCTTTCCAATTTGTACAGCTCCTTGGGGCTCCTCTCTATCTGCTACATGGGATGCTGCCCAATTCATGAATTGTTGAATAAGGCCAATTTTATTTTCAAATGTATTCACCAGAAATTTGTTTTTTTAACAAACGACCAAGGGAAGAGCGGCTACCCCCGCCCCCCTCACAAGGCCAGATCAATGTTTCATGCAGTGATCTGAGGGAGACAGAACCCTGGTGCTTTCAAAAGTGTCAGAAGCAGTGGTGTGGCAACATGAGAAAGAATAAAGAATGCTAGGGACCTCCTTCAGGGACCCGTTTCTGAGCACTGGCGAGAGAGCGCTGCAGGACCCAATATAATGGGACATTTTGTCTTCACCTCCTGGATGACAAGAATCTAGTCCCTCTCATTCATAATTTATTACTTAATATATGTGAAATTATATTTCTAGTCACAGGCTGGTGAGACCTTTTCCTGTTTAAGGTGGCATTCCTTGACTTACAACTGGCATTTTGTGTTTGTATTTCAGTCAGAAATCATTCAGGTGCCGTGACAGAAAACCCAGCTCAAACTACCTTATGCAGAAAAGGGAACTTGCTGGCCCATGTATCTGAAAAGAAGTGGCTAGGAGCCTGCAGCGCAAATATATCTAAGGACTCAGTGCAATCCTCTTTCTCTCTCTCTCCTGGCTTTGCTTTTCCCTGTGCTGTCTTCATTCTTATGTAGACTCCCCCCCATGTTGTACCAAGACAATCCTCACCAGTCCTAAGTTTCACTTTCCTTACAGCCAGCAATCCCAAAGGAAGTATCAGAAAGGGTCACTTCTCCAAAAGTTTTCACAAATATACTGGAGTAGACTATGATTGGCTTGGCTTGGCTTGGCTTGGGTCACATGCTCACACCCGAACCAATCAGAGCTCAGCTAAAGGGATGGGCTATTTTGGCCAGCCAGAGTTGTGTACCCCAGAGGAAGTGAGGCCATGGGATTGAATAGCTGCACCACTTAGGGAAAGGCAGCTAGCTCTTGAAAGGAAGAGATGCTGAACTAACAAAATTCACTTATGTCCCTTTTGATGAAAAGTACATAATCAGCTAATAATTTAACCAAAGGCTTTTACTAGTAGGAAATGGAGATGCTACATGGATGTGTGGGCACAGGGAATATAGCAGAATGACTAGGAAGAAAGGAAAAATCCAAGGGATTATAAAAGGAAAGGGATGACAAAAATTAAAAAATAAGGATGAAAATCTGTTGATTTCAAGGCAGTTGAAAATACACTATAAACAGTATAGGTATACATGGTTTCCTAAAGGTACAGAAATGATTCCCAGAGGTGAAGCCCCGGAATATACAACCCAAGACAAAAATCATCCCTTCAGTCCTAAGGGAGAAATGAAGGCCATTCACAGACTGGAATTTAAGATACAAAGAGGAAAGGTGGCCATAAGAAATTCGCAGATTTTAGATTTGTTCTCTGTTACTTCCTGTAAATTAAATTTCTATGCAGGGGATCCATATTTTAAAATAATCACAGGAGTTCTGGGAAAGGGAAATAGGCCAACAGTGGCCACTTTCTTTGAAGCAGGCTACCAGTGGGATCTCTATATAATCAAACTGATATAGTGTTTTGCATGCAATACCTGGCATGGCCAAAGACAGAAAAATTCAATCTATGTGTTAGTGATGATCTTGAGACAGTCTGAAGAAATCTTCCCAAAAGTTTTTGATCAGGTCCAACTGTTAAAGACAGCCTGGATGTGGAATCCTGTTACACAGATAAGTATCTGGAATCAGGGCAGATTTCATAAACCATAAACCATCTAGGAGCAAGTATATAAGTGTCTTTACTTCTGAATCCCTTTAAAATAAGCATGAACGTACAGAGTGAGGCGCCATACAGAGGAGAGAAAGATTTTAGAATATATTGCAACTGACATTTTATTTTTACAAAGAAACCTGCACAACATAACATAGCAATGTGTGTTTAATTCTGTACGGCACGTGGTAGCCATAAGACTGTGTTGGAACATAATCACGTGACAGAAGGGTGATCGCGATGGCTTTAGCTGAAGGAGCAAAAGAAAGACATATCTTATCTTCAACATTTCCACTCATCTTCTTTCCTCCACAATCCCTCTGTACCCTTATCTACAGTCATCTTCATCTTCAGCATCTACAATGCTGGGATTTTCCCTGGCCGATAGCTCTTTCAACTGCCATGACATCTAGTGATATGAAAAAGAACAGAAGTCTAGAATAGGTGAGGAAGATCCATGGGGCTATGTGAGTGACAGAAAGGAAAAAAGGACACCATAGGTGTCTTCCTCTCACTCAGCCCCTCAAAGAACTAATCAGTTCCATTACAAGTCATCAAAATAATTATTTCATTGAAACTTAAACGCCAGCCATCATCCCTGTTACATCATTTTCTAGGCGCCACTCATCTCTCGACTTCAAGAGCTAGGATGTTATATCATGTGGTTCTGAAAATAAAATACTAATAAATACCACACCATGCAGATTCATTTTAATCAGCTCTGTCTTGAAATAGCTGTTTACCAATTTTGCATAATATAATTAAATGCCCAAACGCTATATTTAAGAAACATTAAGGGTATCACTTATCCTCCTGGGAGTTGGGAAATTCCAAATTTAGAATGTCTACAACCCCTGGAGTTGTGAAAATAAGATTCTCCATGAGGACAGCAAATTGGAACGGGAATTAGATAGTACAGCTCCCTTTCTATTAAATGCTGTGATACATAAAGAACACAAAAGGCAGGAGCTCAGGAAGGCTTAGAATCTGGTTCAACATTTCCTCCTTTAGTGAATCCAGTCCACAGAGACTGAATTTAATATTAGGTTTCAGAAGCTCCTAGCCATGAGGGTTTACAGAAAAAGGAAGAGGAGTGTGGTAAAGCAAACTAGTTATTTATTCTTCTTTCTAGACTATTCCTTCTCCACCATTTGTTGTCTCCCCACTCCCTCTAACACCAGGTAGGAAACTTTAAGGTCATCCTTGATTTCTCCCGCTTCCCTGATGCATAGCTTTGACAGTCTCACGTCTGACCATTCCTGTTCATTCCACACAGCATTTACCCTAGTGAGGTCTATGTCGTGTCTTCCCTTATCTAACATATTGCAAGGGTCATTTGATTGGTCTTCTACCCTCTAATATAATTTTATTCCAGTCCCTGCTCTTCATGCTACCTCATCTGCTCCTAAAATGGTATGTGTTTCGCTCCCTCTACTCAACTCCCACCAATATACCTCAAACTCTTATTGCAGGAATTCAAATTTCCAGGCCACGTTCCTGATATGTTTTGAATGCTCCTTGACTCAAATACCCTATTTCAATCGAATCAATCTACTTCTCCCCTAACAGAGTAGGTAAAAAAAAAAAAAAAAAAAAAAAAAAAAAAAAAAAAAACCCGGCACAGTGCTTAGCACATATAAGGGAGGCTAGGAAATATTTAGTTTAACCTACTGGGAATAAAATAAAGCTATTCTACTCCTAGATTTGTGCCCACACCATTCCTCCTATTTAATGCTCTCCCTTCTCTTTGCCACTTACCAAAATCTGATTTTTCTTTTAGGAGGTCAAGTTTCAACCTCTTTCTTGAAGCCCTTTCTAACCAACCTGTTTTGGTCATTCCCTCTCTAAACTGCGGCAGTTGCCTGTTGAAAGAAATATTTGTTTTCCTTGCGAGAGAAAGCTGGAATATTTATCCACCAACCCCCATCTATCACTGCTTGAGATCTGCCTCCAGGAACATTGACTCTCTGGCATTTTGGCCTGCGCCATGCATGGGCCAAGAGTGTTTTCACTAAGGAAAACCCTCAGCAAAACCCAGCAGGTCTTGCAGTAGAAAACTTCAGAAGTTGAGTGCCTGGGGATATGGCAGGGGGCATCCTTTCATTGAGTCACAGTGCAGGGCAGCACTAAGGGCTTCCCCACTGAATACACCTCTTTCAGATACACCTCTCCTTGCCCTCCTGTTGTAGCAGTAACCCTATTCCCTCAACATGTCAGCGTCCATAACTGTAGTAGCTCCTATCCCTGATGGCCAGCCTACTGGCCTGAGGAGTCCAAAATAACTAGCGGCAGCAGTGGATTAGTATGATGTTCTGTGGAATATCAAGATAACTAAGATCCTTTTGGATTATAGCCTGTCAGAGAGCTGGACAGGTAACATAGCCCTGGGGATAGCTGCCATCCCAGGTGAAAGGAAACTACTTTTGAACCTACTTCCTGATGCGTTCTGAAGGGTGCGTGTGCCAGATAGCCATATACCAAGTTCAATAGGCCATGTTGATACGTTATGGTAAAGATACCACATCAGCAAAATTGCTGAGACTGAGGATACTACTCGATTAAGTTTATGGTGGTCCTCCATACTTTGCCACAATCCACCTGGATTCTTCAAGGGCTACACTGGTATATTATAGAAAGCAGTATAGAAAACACAGAATACCCTGTGTTTATACTGTATCTGAAGCTTATCTACAGAATCTTTGGCATCTTAATGGAGGTCATAGGAATGAAAACCAAAGCTTCTTTCAACTGGCAAGAGTTGGAGACCTGAATCCATTTTTTGGCATTCTATCGTTTTGCTCTGGGAAAACCACCAGAATTGATTATTAATTCATGCAAATGATAGATAAGATTATCAGAAATAAGAGTTTTTGAGAGCCTCTGGCTATGTGTTGCTAAACTATTAAAAAGTTACCTCTGTTAGATAACACTGAAGAGATATGGGGCTGAGACCTCAAAATATGAAATGGGGGTGGGGCGAGCCTATATCCCATTTTCACCAGGAAGGAGGAATGGTGGTCACCTCTGGACCAGGCTGGATGAAGCTTTGACTGTTAATGTCTTATACATGATGTTAAGACTGAATACCTCATACTTTGGGGAATTTAGCTGTGGATTCTGATATTTCCTTGGTGAAGACAAAAACCCAGGACCAGGGCTTTCCTTGGGGGGAACTAGCTCTTTCTATTCTCAGTGGTCCTGGGAAGAGTCAGCTTCTAGGACAAGATAAAGACAAAAGAGACAGACTTTCAAGGAACTAATACTTTGAAAAGGAGATAAGCATATAAACAAATGATTACTAAAATGAACAATTAATAGTAAGAACGGGAGAACTGGGTTATCATTATTTTCGTTACAAGTTAGCTACCCAAACAGGTTTAGCCTGAAATCCTATGAATCAGTTTCACAAAAGGGAAACACACAACCCATATCAAGGACCCACACAACTAGAAAGCATCTTATCCTGAAAAATAATTTCCAGGGTGATAGAAACTATGCCAGGAAGAAATGGGCTAAGGTCTAGGAAAAAGGAATGAGTAAAAGAGCTCAAAACAGAAGCAGTGTTCATGTTGGGTTTATTCCTCTCAAAATCTTTGATAAGACTGATGAACTGTCACATACTTATATTGATGCTGCTTGAAGTTTCCTACAGTACTAAAAAACAAGTTACTCTCTAACCAGACTGGGCACGTGTTTGGAGGGACATGTCTATGACTGGTGCTCTCCTTGTCATAACCGTCTTCTACTGCTTATGAGACCCAGCGGGGACCCCTATAGTCCTTTCACCAGAATGGGAAGTTTTCTCTCCACACCTCTCAGGGAACCTTCTTTTGTAACATTTTTTGATTTGCTGTATCCCAGATCCCTCGATCTCCCAGGCAAATACATGTACTGAAGCTAGTTAGAAAACCAACACTTCATGTGGTGACATGTAGTCACCCCTACCTACAGAGCACGTGCTCTTAGACCCAAAAGACGCTTTTATTATTCTACTCCCACTGGACAGATCCTAACTATTGCCAAGTCTGTTATAATACAAAGTAAGTATATTGGTCCACTCTTCACATCGCATAAAAAGATACTAAACATCACACCTGGGAATTTGGTACCTTCTTTTCACAAATGTGTCCCTTTTTCCCTTTGCTCACAGTGCTGCTAAGTGTTATCCTTTAGTCTGAAGCTAATGGATAAAGCCTCCACTCCATCTACTCTCAGCAGCTGTGGCCATCATCCAAATGAATATATGAATTAAATTAATGTGCAGTGAGTGCCTACAGTGTCCCAAACTATATTAAAAATGAGGAGTGATGGCCCCGAGGAATAAGGTCCTATTTTCTTTGAAGCTCAGAATCTGTGTGAGGAATAGATTAAAACCACTGAGTACATAGTTCACATACCAGCTGTGAACTGGAAAGATGGATACTCATAAGAGTACTTTACTCTGGTTTGGGGATTTATTTTTGTACCAATCTGCACAGGTGTGGAAGAAATTCTGCGAATTTGTAAAACTTCAATCAAAATAACAAAACCACAGTGTGAAGCACTGGCTCTGCTAAGAAGGTGTTCAATTTCTTCTCGGCAGTCCATTCCAGCCTCAAGACATTGTCACTGTAGCAGTCAGGGGCTTGCAGAAAAGAGAAGGCATGCTCTGGGTGGATTCTGGAGAGGCTGTAGGGAAAGGACTCTTTACAGACCCTTGAGTGTGATTAAAGAAAACTATAGGCAAAGATGAGGATCCCAAGGGCAGCACCAGGGGAAGTCATTACCACCCTAAGACCTGATAGGAGGAGTGGGGGGGAGGGGAGAGGACATGGTATTGGAGGCTGGGTAAGCTAAAAGAATGAAAGGGGATCCACAGGGGGAGGAACAACTGTCATGGAGGGCCATAGCCCTGACACAACCACAGTGCCAAAGTAGAGGGAGGGGGGAAGAAATACTCTGACCTCCCCTTCCTCTTGCCCTTTGATCTCTTGCATTGCCTCACATTGGCCAAGTCCAACCAGAAACCAGAAGTGAATGGGGCCCAGATGGTGTAGCCTATAGGGTCAGGATAGAGGAGGGTGGAAAATGGATTTGGGGAAAGACAAATAGTGAATGACCAGCCAATCACCATTTAGAGCAAGACCAAAAACCAACCTCTATTGAACTGTCTTTTCTCAGTCTCAGAAAATATATCCCAAAATGTAGCGGAAGGAGGGAAGTTTGTGCACAAATTCATTTGGGAAACACTGGATTGATACATTTACACAGGCTTCACTACTCCAGGAATTTTCAAGTCTGCAATTTTCATGATGAAAAAATTATTTTTTTTTTTCAATAAATAATTGTTTAGAGCTAAGATGGGCCAGGCACTAGGCTGGGTGTTAGGGATATAATGGTGAACAAGACAGACACCTACATTTGCAATAGTTACAATCAAGTGGAAGGCAGACAATAAACAGTAAACAAAAAGCTAATTAACTACAAAGTGTATATAATGAAGTTCTCAGATAAGGATAAAATGTGCAGCATGTCTCAAACAAAAAAAGTATTTAGCTACAGAAATCTTTGTTTCTAGAATTTTTTTTTTTTTTAGGGAGTGAAAGGCTCTCTTTTAGAGAGTCCACCCTAAGATTTCTTGACTATCAGCTACATATTTTGATCTGAAATTTATATAACTAAATGCCTAATACCTAGTTTTTGATGACATCTTTCACCTTGACAGTCCTGGACAGTCAATTGGAGAGTAAATCTGATACTTATGGAAAATGGGTAATGGGAGGATAACATGAAAAAGGAGAAGCAATATCTTAGTTGTCAAAACCATTTAAATCAACCTAGCATTTTTCTTGCAGCATAGACTTTTTCTTGGAATCTACCCTGTAAGGCAAGATGATACTGAAATGGCCATGGGTGGATGTGTTTGAGGAAGAGAAACATACACACCAGGTTTTCAGGCAAAGCCTACAGTGGTTGGACAAACATGAGACAAAAAGCAGAAAGTCACTTTTCAGGGAGAATTTGTTCACAACAGACATTTACTTGACTTTCTGTTAGAAAAAAGCTTTCCATAAGAAAATGTGGGGCCAGTTGTCCTGGATACTGCTTGGTGCTCCCCCCATCGATGCCTTTACTGGGCTGGTGCTTTCAGTGTTGATTGCCTACCATGGGCTCCCAGTGGCCCCTTCTCACCTGTCCCCAAACCCCATAACCGTGGAGTAATGGTTTCCACCAGAGACATGAGGCCAAGGCTCAACTCTACCAGAGACCACATCCTGGCTAACTTTCTGTGTTTCACTGCTTCCCTGGTAAATTTTTCCTACAGAGCACCTCAGCTAGCTATGACCCCCTGTCTTCACTCTTCATCAAGCTCCACAGGCAACTGGGAATCAGAAGGGGTTTAGAAGAAATCACACAGCAAGTTAATACAGAAAGAAAGACGTTATTAGCCTTTTTACTACTCTAAGGTACAATCTTAAGGAAATGTGGCCACATGATATTAACTATTGTTACTAATACTTGCCTTGCACATTATGGTTTATAATATGCTATCACAAAATATTTTGCCTTCACAGAAGCCCCATGACCTGAGTAAAATATTGGGATCCCTGTTTTATAAACGAAGAAACTGAAGTTCAGGGATATTAAGAGACCTGCTCAGTGTCTAATAAGACCTGCTCAGTGTCTAATAGTTATTAAGTTGCATAGTGAAGATTTGACAGAGTTGGGGTTTTTTTATGAGCACATTTGGAGCCTTTCTACTTTATTGCCTGTTTTATCCACTTTATCATGTTTTGTCATTTCCTAAATTATTAGAGTTTATAACATCAGTTTATGGTTTAGTCATCATAAACCTCTGTAGTACTATTTGTATTTTAGAACACAAGACCTTCTAGAATTCCTACAAGTTACCAAAATAGGCTGCATAATTAAACATTTACCTAATTTCTATGTAGTTGAAGTGTCCAGATTTTATTTCTCTCTACTTATTATAAATTTGACTTGTGGTTCTGCAAAATTAATGTCCATTGATTTCTCAGAAAGCTGTGCATTTGCTACATAAAGGGTTTGGTTTTGAGAAAAACCAAACAGTACATCATTATTGATTATGTATTGTCTTCCCTTAGGAGCTGTTGAGAATGTGAATACTCTTCTAAATGGGTGCCCAGACATAACATTTTATTTAACTCATTTCCCAAACCCAGCCTGTCTCCCAGCCAACTACAGCATAGTTTACTTTAGAAATATCAATATGTTTTTCTCGGCCAAAAAAAAAAAAAAAAAAAAAAGTCAAACAAGAAAACATTGCCCCAAGGCTTAGCTTTTTTACTTGGAGCAAATATATGATTTCAGCTTAGTGAGAGAGAATTGAAGCCATCTCTTCTCTGTGGCTAAAAAGAATATACCCTCCATTTGCCTTATCTCCTTGAGTTTGTGCAGTTAAAAGTGACAATGGGAATATTGATGAGCCAGAGAGGGAACACAGAGCTATTGAGGGGCTCAGGCATATCTTGGAAATTATCATTCCAAATGCCTTGTGCATTTATTTCTAACTCTTGGCATGCATGAAAGAGTCAAGCAAATTTCATGTAATTGCCATGCTCTAAGGGTTCCAGAGGGAAATTACTGATCACAATTATTTACTTAAACACAAATGAGAAACTCAAGTAACCTCAGGGTCACACTGAAGCAGCTCCAGACTTGGGTTACAATTTCTAAATTAATGGGAAAGAGAAAGCAGTAAGGCCATCAGGGTGCATTGAGCAGTCTCACCATAATTAAAGATCCACTTGCAGCCAAATGACATTACCCCCTGCTCTGGGAAGGGAGAGGGTTTAGCCATTCCAGCAAATCTCTAAACATCAGGTGGTTGCATGTTCTCACCATACAATTCTATGCCTATAAGAAGGCAGGGTTCCTTCGGTGATGTTGATGAACTGATTGTCATGGGCTGTTGTTTTAATTACTTTTTGATCCTCAATAATCATGTTATCAACGGATTTAAATAATACTCCATGCCTGGCATGGGGTTTTAGGCACCACACACATAAGGTATCACTGTACAATTAACTCTAATGAGCATAGAGAGCTTCACTCTGCAAGCTTCAAACAAACATAATTTGCAAGTCGATCAAAAGTCACTCAGAGTTGGAGATCTGTTAGATTGTTGAAAGGTACAATCTCTTTGGAAGGTTATTACAATAACAAGATGAAGAAAGATTTAGAATGGAACAAGAAACACACATGGAGCCCCAGATGACGGAAATGTACTACTGCAAACTGGACACATTCACGCAATGATTTCGTCTGTGGATGGGCTGAGACCATAGTCGTCATCTGAGCATTTCATTTATCTGGGTTTGGGTTACTGTGTTGTTGGTCAAGGTCAAGTCTCTCCCCAGAGATGGGTCTTCAACACAGAAAACAGATAGCCCTGCTTGGCAGCCTCCATAAAACTCTACTTTGGCTACTGGCCCTTAAAAGATGGAGCCTCCACAGAGCTTATTTTTGTGAGAATTGTAAAAAATAAGTAAAGAAGAGAACTTGGGCGAATAGCAATAGTGGAGAGAAAAAAAAAACTTTTCAACATTTCCTTTCAAGATAACTGATGCAATTAACCAGCAAAAATGAGGAGTGGGGTTTTGTTGTTGTTGTTGTTGTTGTTTTAGTTTTTAGCTCTATCTGCATAATTGCTTCTGACTCCATCTGCAGGTCTTGGTGGTGACAGATCAGACATCTGGGTCCCTTCTCAGGGTCCAGAGGGATCTCATTAGAAACCAAGGTTGATATAGCAGCAGCTAGTTTGGCCGTGAGCAAAGCCACACATCCCTCAGTTATTCTGGCATAGAGGGGGTGACAGCATCCTAGAAAGCCAAAATAACAAGAGATTTCATTTTCACTGTATTTTTCCACATGATATTTGAAAGGAATAACTGCTATGAGAAGTTGGACGATGGGGAAACTGAGGCAGAGTTGAAGAATTATCTGCCCCAAATCAGAGAACTGGTAAAGCCAACTATCTCAGGTGCCATGTCTTTGTCAGCAAAGTGTTTGGGATTAACCACTCACAAAGATGCTTACTGTGCAATCAAGCGGATTCTCAGCAAACATCTGAAAATGACAACCAATGTTTGGGAGTCTTTCTGACTTACCAATACCTTCCTTTGCCATGGATTTCTATTTCAGACTTTTTATGTGTACATTGCCAAACTGATTTAAAATGATTAGAGAATTCTGGGTGGAATATCTGGAAGATTTGAGTTTTTAAAGTTTCCCATTTTCAATGATTAATGTTAAATCTATCTTCCCAGTGTAAATCAGTCAGACTAATAGATACCACTAGGATCCAAATACCCATATTGTTGTCAGAATACAGAAAAATTTGATTTTTCTGATATAACAAATATTTTGTATTCTTGCTATCCAATTATCAGGCATTGTGTTAATAAATATTTATTTATTTTTTTAATGTTTATTTATTTTTGAGAGAGACAGAGCACAAGCGGGGGAGGGACAGAGAGAGAGGGAGACACAGAATCTGAAGCAGGCTCCAGGCTCTGAGCTGTCAGCACAGAACCCAATGTGGGGCTCAATCCCATGAACCATGAGATCGTGACCTGAGTCGAAGTAGGATGCTTAACTGACTGAGCCACCCAGGTGCTCCTGTGTTAATAAATATTTAAAATCTGGGGCACCTGGGTGACTCAGTCAGTCGAGCATCCAACTCTTGATTTCTGCTCAGGTCATGATCCCAGGGTCGTGGAATCGAGCCCCGAGTCAGGCCCTGGGCTGTGCATGGAGCCTGCTCAAGATTCCCTCTCTCTCCCTCTGCCCCTCTCCCCTGCTTTCTCTCTCTCTCTCTCTCTAAAATAAAAATAAAAGAAATATTTAAAATCTGTTAAAGTAAACTGTTAAACGTGTAATGCTAGCTTACTTGCAGCAGAGGAGAAATGCAATGTTAAGGCACTACCTGGTTGGCTAAGCTATGTATACATGGGACAGCACAAGACAAGCATTCAAGATACATTGCCTCAAGCTTAGGGTCTGCAACTACCTCCCTAGATAATAGGATCAGATGCCTCTAATTCCTTTCAAAATCTGAGGCTTTTTAAATCAAAGCTTTAAAGAGTATACAAATTAAGCTACACGCAGAGAAAGGCATTTAAAGAAGTTGAAGATCAACCCTAATATTTCACCATTCCTGTTCTCCAGAAATCCATCGTTTCCTTTTATAGTTGAAAAAAAAAGAAAAAAATTACTCACTTCAGAAAAGTAAAGTTAGATCATTTGTATTTGTCTTAATGTTTTCAATGACTGATAGGCAGTTTTGTTTGTTTGAATGTCCTTTTTGTTTTTTGAAATCAGTTCATCTGTTCTAAATGTAACGCTTCATTTTCAATTATTCTAAGACCTGAGAGCATTAATTATCCCAGCAGCAAGTCAAACCAAAACACTGGTTACAGACATTTAAACTCTGACCCTAAGTAGTAGTTGCCCTTCAAGATGATTCATTTTATTTTTTCCCTCTAGAGGTCTAATCTTTCAACCCTTCCCAGACAACCTATAATTCTGCTCCTTTGCCCTCTCTAAAATTACCCAAGTGCTGTCTGCCTTCAAGGGAGATTTACTGCTCTAGTGGTAGAAGCAGTGAAGGTCAGCTGAAAACTTCAGGTCTATCTGCCTGGGGACAGGAGATTCCTAAATAATTTCAGCAGTCCCCCAAAATAATGACTGGTTTCGGTAACCCGATGACAAGCAAAACTACTACCGCGTTGTCGCAAGGAAGCATGTTTCTTCACTGGAAAGAATTCATTTGCGGAGTTTGCGAGCATAATGACAAGGAACCACAGGGCAGAGTCAACATGGCCGGCTGTGTCACACCATAAACAAGCCATTAGAAACAACAACTGCAGAGTGTGTGGGGGCACTTGTTACCCTTTAAGCGTGCACAACGTTTGATTCTCATTCCACATCTTTCCCTGGCTTTTCCTCAGGGGCATGCAGTGCAGGCACCTGTGTTTTATCGCTCATCATGAAACCTCTTCAGGCCCGGCTTCCTAACTTACCTTAAAAGATTTATGAGATTATTTCAGCTAAGTTCTTTTGAGGGTCTGGTCTCAAACTGAGTTAATATCTGTAAACTCTGTGAGCTAGAAACTGACTCTGATGGTGAAAGTCAATTGTTCATGGCCTGAGAGGGGCTTACCTATGCCTGTCCCCTACTTCCTACCTGCCTGTGGGTCAGCCCATCAAACACCGGAAGGACACCAGATGGGGGTGGAATGGCAGCAGGAAGTTATCAGAGGTTGGTGTGTGTGAGCACACACTATGGCTCAGTACTCTGCCCATGGCATTGCTCAGGCAAATATTGACAGCCATTCTTTCAATATTCACTAAGTCCATTTATGATTAACTCCTTAGCATTTTCCAGATTTCATCCCCTACTAATTACACGTTTAAATTCTAAAAATAAAACTTGTCCACGGGTATTTTGCTGCACAGTGGCCCTCTTAATCAATTTGCAGGCTCAAGTGGACAAAAAGTATAAAGGAAAACATACCAACAGCAGAGGGCAAGGCTCTGGAGTATCAGAGTTGAGTTCCTCTGATTTTGTTGTTGGCCTCATAAAGAGCATTATTTAAAAAGAGAACTAGAATTTCTTCCAATCCATACCATCTCCTTTCGGATTTCAATTTCTGTAATTAGGATCATTCAAAAAGCACCAAATGAGTATCCCAAATGCATCACTGATGCATATTAAAGAGACATGATTTCTACTCTTGAGGAACACATAATTGGACAATTTTCTACAAAACAGCCTTCCAAAATCATTCGCTTCCATTCCTTAGCCCTCATTTGCCATTCTCAAAGGGCGATATTGGCTTCCTCCCCCGATCTGTACGAAGTCAGAGATTCTCATCTCAGTCTTAAAATGTCTTCAAAGAATTGCTCCCTCTTAAATCTCTTTACTGTCTTCACTGTTCCTTTTATGTGCTGCTTCTTTAGGTTTCCACAAACTTCCATAGTCATTTAGTATCATTATTTCCTTCCTTTCTCTCACACTGGATTCATGAACAAATGAAATGATACAAACTATATGCATTCTTAAGCTATTTGGCTTGCATTTGTCCTCATTTTAAGGTAAAACTCAGTTTTAACAGCTAATTTTTTTATATCCTAGTGCTGGTATGTCTACACTCAGAAAACACACAGAGAAAAAGCTATTGGTTTTCGAAATACGAGGCCATTACCTCACTAATTGCTATTCTTGTTTGGAGCTACTTATGCAGGCTTGAAGGACATAATTTAGTCTAGCTTCCTTAAATAAGTTTCTGCCTCATTTTTCTTCCTTTATTCAAACTTGCTTCACCCCTTTTTCATCCTTCACTTTGATTATTAATCATTTGTCCTTGTTTTCCACCACACTTAGATTAAATTTCTTAATAAAAATCTCCCCAATACTAAATCAGCATTTCCTGTGCTGCAAAAGACACAATGACTCACGCTGTGCTGAGGATTCGCCATCTACCCACCATAACATCTGTCTCCGAAAACAAAGTCAGACATATTACTTTGTTGATTTTTGTATGTTACTTTTTGGCTTTCTCAGAGGCTCTGGATTTATTGCTCCATTACTGTGACTTGAACCCTTGTTCATCTTTGCGTTGTTGACCCTTCCATGTACTCACTGATACAATTACTTTCCTTCAGAAATGGAAATAAATCTGCCCAACCTTGGGATGGAATTATAATTTATTCCTTTGGCTGACTTCCGTGATTAGTTTCTCCCTTTTCTTGAAGAGTAGAGGATGACTTTACACACCATCTCTTTGTCCTTGCTTGTCTACTAGAGTCAACACCCTACAGCAATTCGGTAAGAGTCAATGTAGCGTTGGTTACACATACATTTTTCCAACCCCCAATCAATTCTGCACTAGTTCTCTAAGGTCTAATCAACATAACCCGTCTGGTACTTGCCTAAGCAAATGGGCCCATTTTGAAGTTTTTCAAGGAAGGAAACTAACATTTCCTGAGTGCCTGTCTTGCAGCTGTCACCGTTGCCACATTAACCCATTTAAGTGTTACAAACAGTCTCATGAATTATGTACTACTATCTCTATTTTGCAATTAAGAAATCAATCATATCACAGGTGAAGTGACTTTGCCCGAACGATGTAGCTGCTAAGTAGCAGAAATGAAATTAATGCCCAAGTCGGCCTGACTTTAAAACAGCTGTTTTGTCTACAATACACCATACCATTCTGTCTCTAAACAAATTCTACCCTTCCAAGAAACAGAATAAGACCCACCAACCCACTTTCTCTCCCAGTCAGAAAAATAAAATAAAATTCATTTTTTTTTTTGTCAACAGCCCACCATATATCAGTCCCTGGCGAGTGAGGCCAAGCAAGTCAATCCTTGAACCCCAAGAGGATTCATGATAGAGAGACCTTCTACAATCATTTTCTTTTTTCTCTTTAAGTTTATTTATTTAGGGGCACCTGGGTGGCTCAGTTGGCTAAGCGTCCAACTTTGGCTCAGGTCATGATCTCCCAGTTTGTGAGTTCAAGCCCCGCATCAGGCTGTGTGCTAACAGCTCAGAGCCTGGAGCCTATTTCAGATTCTGGGTCTCTCTTTCTGCCCATCCCTGGCTCTCACTGTCTATCAAATATAAATAAAAATTAAATTTTTTTTAAGTTTATTTATTTATTTTGAGAGAGAGAGAGAATGCACAGGAGAGGAGAGAGAGAGAATCCCAAGCAGGTTCTGCATGTCAGTGCAGAGCCAGATGCTGGGCTTGAACTCACAAACTGTGATATCATGACCTGAGCTGAAACCAGGAGTCTGACGCTCAACTGACCAAGCCACCCAGGTGCCCCTAAAATCATTTTCTATCTTTAATTCCTAAAGTTTATTTATACCTCTATCCAAACTCTCCCTTTACAATTTAGCATCACCACTAACTAGCTCCCAAATCCAGTCAAAATTTATTAGCTTGTTCTTGAATGCCATTGACTTTGAGTGTACATAACATGTTTGCATCTACAAAATAGTCATCAACCATCAGAATGCAAAAACAACTTTTTAAAATTTGATGTGTGGCTCATCTAGCATTAAATAATCAAATATGTATTTGAGAACATCTGGATTTTCAACTACATGTCTCCATTTTCTCCCAGCTGTTTAAGATTGTGAATGTAAATACTGTCTGTCATCATCTCTTGTTTGTTCTTCCTTCAAAGAATTCCTTGGTTTTGCCTCTTTCTGTCTATTCTCATGAACCTAGTCCATGGCTTTTCATTCTTTTGTTGCTCTAAAACTTTCCTAAATGCACCTTCTCGGTCTCCAATTCATCCAACATACCCTAATAGCCAGACTAATCTTTTTAAAGCTTTGCTTTCATCCTTTTACCCCCTTGCACAACCATTTTTTGATAGTTCTGTCTGTTCTATCAGATATAAAATTCCCCAGTCTAAATGCCAATTTTCTTTGAAATTGAGCCTTGCCTCCATCAAAGACCATGCTCACTATTCCCCAGCAAAACCCACCACTCCAGGAATGCCAGTTCTTTCTTTGGTCTTTGGTCTCCACTGGAGCCTGGGCTGCACAGCCTGAGCCCCACTTCTGTCTTATGGCCATGTGGATGCCACAGTCTGGGGCCTTCTGCACATCCCACTCACGTTTCAAAACTGAATGTGTGTTGACAGAATGGCCTGTCGGTGGACAGCCAGAACCTCAGGACCAGACACCGGGAAGACCCGAGAAAAACCACAGGACCTGTGCTATCACAGGAACTGACAAGCCCAGGGAGAAATGAGGAGTGGAAAGGAGGGAAGAAGGAAAGAAACTGATGTGGAAGGGTTTAACCAGTGTTAGAATTGCCGGAGCAAGGGCGGGAGGGAAACCAGTCTTGGGGAAGTAAAGCATAAGCTTAATCCTGGACTGTGAGAAGTAACTGCAGATCATCAGCAGTCACTGAACTAAGTAGAGAGATTTCTATTCAGCTCATGTGAAAGCAGACTTACAGATGCCAAAGAGTGGCCTACCGGTAGCTGTGGGCAAAAATCAGGCTGCAAAGTGCAAAAGATGATGCCATCAGGACACCCAGTAGAGCATCACAGCACTGAGATCCCCAGGGGTGATGTGGCAGCTTTCAGGAAGACCAGACCACGAGACTAATTCCTCCTTCAACAGAGGGCATATATGCTCAATCTCACAATGCCCTGCATCTCTTTGTAATTTCAAGAACGGTTTCTTTCCTGGCTTAAGTGCAATTTACCTCTGCTTATGTGTATGTGCAGTGGTGGGGTGATAATGGTGGGATCTTTATTATAAATCCTAAAGGGAACATAGCTAAGCTAGAACCATACCTTGGGAATTTTTTCCTCTCTTTCTTGAAACTCATGCATCTTTTCACTCAAATCTATGTGAGTCGGGAGATCTAGGGGAGGAAATTAATCTTCCTATGGGCTCCAAAGTGCCAAGAGGATTTTCCTTTAGGAGTAGCTGGATAGTAGCAAGGCAATCCTAAAGTTGTTACCATATGATTATGTAACCTTTTCTATGGTAGGGGAAGTTGGAGTCAGAATTTGACAGCAAATCTAGGTCTGACCACATTCTAACCTGGAACAGGAGGTTTGAAGAGACTCTTGACCATGTCATCAGCACTGGGAATTCAACACAAATTTATTTTCAATGTGATGCTCCTGAGGCAAAGTCTGGGCATAGCTGTCAAATTACTTAGCCTCCTTAAGCTTCAAGTACCTCATCTTTAAACTGAGTGTACTTACAGTCATAGTCTGCCTTATAATGTTCTTGTGAGGATGAAATAAGACCATGCATGCAAAGTCCTGAGCATATTATTTGACATACGGTGAGTGCTTTAATATTAGCAGCTACATATTGATATTGTATATAGTAACTCCTTTTCTTGCAGCATTGCTTGGAAATAACAATGTAATTTGCAAGTAACTGAAGCCTAATTCTGTATTAAAACTTCTACATGTTTGTTTTTATTGAAAATATTTCTAAAATGTGCCCCACGCATGTCTATCTTCTGAATTCCCTAACGTGAGCTAAGTTCTATTCTAGGAACAGAGCACAAGGGGCTCTGTGGGAAGGATGTTGTACTTGGCACTTTAATCTCTGGGTTTTCAGTTGCTGTATGCTTTTAGAAATTAGATCCCGAAAGGACTCTGACAAGACCTAAGCATCTCAAAATTAATACCATGTTTGTTTCAGTCTGAGTCTTTGTTTCCATAGCCCCAGAACACCTTGCAAGTCCTGGAGGGAAGGAATTAATTTGTCCATTTAACCAATATCTATAGAGTGTCTACTATGGTTCAGAAATTTCTCTAGATGCTGAATAAACAGCAGGACACAAACTAGGCAATAATCTCTGTTCTTACAGAGTTTACATTCTGGTTGGAGCTATATTCAGGCAATAACCAAGCAAATAACTTTTACATAAGATATTAAAAGGTGATAAGTGCTTGGTGGGGAGGATTATGCTTTCAAACAAATAGTCAGGCGCGCTGTCACTGGGAAGGTGGCACTGTGGGAGGGAACCATGTAGAGTCATTGGGAAAGAGCATTTCGGGCAGAGGGAACAGCAGCCATAAGGTACTCAGGTAGGGCCTCACCTGCAGACATGGAGCAACAGTACGGTAGGAAGGCTGATGATGGGTAAGAGGAGAAGGGAATGGTAGGAAATGAGGCCAGACAGGGTTTGGAGGATAAGAAGGTCATTTTTAGGTCTGTGTCTTCCCTTCTGCACAAAGGGAAAGCCCTTGGAGTATTTTGAGCAGAGGAGTGATTTGACCTAAGTTTTCAAATTTTCTTAAAACTCCAGATCTTTGAAAGTAGACTCTAGGGGGCAAGGGTGGAAGAAGAGATCAGTATTGTCATGATGGTGGATAAAGAAGTGGTCATGTTCTGGATGTATTTTGAAAGTAGTCTTGCACACTTTGGAAGTATAAGTTGCAAGAGAGAATATCCATAATGACTCCAAGAGTTTTGGCCTGCATGATTAAAAGAATTGAGTTACGATAAACCGAGATGGGGAAAGCTTATGTAGAACAGGTTTGAAAGGGGAGAAGGAGTTCAATTTGGGGGGATGTTGAGCTTGAGATATCTATTAGATACCCAAATGGCAATGTCAAGTAAGGCACTTGAATATCTGAGTCTGGACTTCTAGAGAAAGATCTCAGAAACAGCCTCTCACATTAGCAGTCAATTCTTACAAAGGCACCAAGATAATTCAACAGGGAAATTAAAATACTTTCGAGAAATGCTGCTAGAAACAGCTACCTATGTGGAAAAAAGTAACCCTGGATCCCTAACAATAAACCATGCCTGTACATTAATCTGAGATGCATCATGCAATTCATCGTAAAAATTAAAACTAAAACCTTGTAGAAGAAACATAGCAAAATATCTACACCATCTTGAAGTAGGAAGATTTCTTAGACTGGACACACCTTCCAAAAAACAAAAAAACTATGGGCGAGAGAAGAGATTGATAATTTAGCCTTCATCAAAATGTTTAAGTTCTGCTCCTAAAATAAACATTAAATAATTTTAAAACAAGTCTCAGAATGGAAGAAGATATTTGAGATCGATAATAGAATGATAGCCCAATTTTTTAAATGGAAAAAAATCTTGAACACTCACTTTATAAAAGAAGATATAAAAATAATCAATAAGCGCCTGAAAAAGTCCTTAACATCCTTAGTCATCAGGAAAGTGCAATAAGACCCATGAGATACTACTGCAAACCCATTAGAATGGTTACAATTAAATTTGATAATACTAAATACCGGGAAGGATGTGCAATAACAGAACTCTCTTTCACACATTCTTGTTGAGACATTCAGATGGTACAACCACTATGGAAAATCATGATGGCAGTTTATTAAGTTAATAATACATCTGCCCCTTGACCCAGAAATTCCATTCTCAGAAATTTACTCAAGATAAATGAAAATATATGTCCACAAGATATGTATAAAGATATTCACAGCAGCCTGATTAACGAGAGCCAACATTCAGAAGCCACCCCAAATTGTACCAACATGTGAATGGGTAAAACCACGGGGATATATCCATAGAGTGAAGTACTACTTGCCAATATACAGGAACAAATTGACACACACAACCACATAGATGCATCTCAAAAACATTTTACTCACTGAGAGAAGCCAGACTGCCCCCTGCAATCTATGATTTGACTTACATGAATTATAAAAATTGGCAAAATTAATCTATGACGTTAGAAAAAGCTGCCTCTCTAGTAAGGTAGGGTTCACTGAGGTGACAGAAATGTCTATATCCTTATTTGGGTATTGGTTACATGGTGTATGTATTTGTCAAAACCCATCAAATTCTTTTTTTTTAATGTTTATTTGTTTTTGAGAGAGCACGTGCAGGGGAGAAGCAGAGGGAGATGGAGGCAGAGGATCCAAAGCGGGCTCTACTCTGACATTAGAGCCCAATGTGGGGCTCAAACTCATGAACTGTGAGATCATGACCTGAGCTGAAGTTGGACACTTAATGGACTGAGCCCCCCAGATGCACCAGAATCCATCAAATTCTTCACTTAAGATCTCTGTTTTATGCATTGAGATATACTTTTATTTTTTTTTTTAATTTTTTTTAAACGTTTATTTATTTTTGAGACAGAGAGAGACAGAGCATGAACGGGGAAGGGTCACAGAGAGGGAGACACAGAATCTGAAACAGGCTCTAGGCTCTGAGCTGTCAGCACAGAGCCCGACGCGGGGCTAGAACCCACAGATCACGAGATCATGACCTGAGCTGAAGTCGGCCGCCCAACCGACTGAGCCATCCAGGCGCCCTGAGATATACTTTTAACTTTAATTTAATTTTTAATTTTTTAATGTTTATTTATTTTTGAGAGAGAGAGAGACAGAGTGCGGGTGGGGGAGGGGCAGAGAGAGAGAGAGGGAGACACAGAATCTGAAGCAGACTCCAGGCTCCGAGCTGTCAGCACAGACTCCAACGTGGGGCTTGAACCCACAAACCACGGGATCATGACTTGAGCTGAAGTCTGATGCTTAACTGATTGAGCCACCCAGGCCCCCCATTTATTTTAAAATAGAACTATAAAACTGGAACTATAAAACTTCCACAGGAAGAGAAAGTTCTGTATTCTCTCAGCACTATTATCCTCAGAGCAATCAAAAAGTACACAAGCTGAGTATGAACCTCCCAAGCCCTTAAATGGGTGTTGCTACTTGTTCTTGGACTTTGTATTGATGGGGGGAGAAGAGAAAAGAATTTTTAGAAAAGGTAGAATTAGTTGTTATGGACTCGGCATGGCTGAGTTAGTTCCTCCAGGACTCCAGCCGTACCAGTTGTACCCAAGGTTAAAATAGCTTGGTTTAGGTAGTTATTTCTTGTATAACCAGTCCAAATTTGAATGTTCATACTAGCAGTTTCCAAAGAGAAAAACACACGCTTGCCAAATCATTGATTCAATTATTTTGTGAGCTGATTTAAATTTTAATTCCAGTTTATTTCTTCCATTTTGCACAGATCCTAAATAGGGACTGAAATCTATCACATAACGTGCAGCTGGCAGAGCAGGATCTGAGTTTTCTCCATACTTCACCGTGACCCAGTTCAGTCCAACAGATTGGCTCTGAGTCTATGAATATGTGAATATTGACTTTTTTCGAACTTGAGTTCTTTATGAGTATCCATCACTTAGTGAAAGTCTCAGATGTTATTGAGATATTTAAAGAATTTTGACTTACATTAAGTATTCCCAAATTACTTTGATTAGGTTTTCAAGACTACGTTGAGGTGTTTTCTCCCTCCCACCTTTTTAGTCAGGCTAATCACAGTCATTTCCTAATGTGCTCATGCTCCCTTTAAGAGCCTTGAGGTTGCATCTTATAATTTGCCAAGGGCCAGGAAACTAGAAACCGAGTCCAGTGTTGCATGAATAAGTGTAAATTAAGTTCATACCCAACAATAATCAAAACTAGTATAATACTGATGCAAAAATGTACTTATGAAACATCATAGAAATCACAAAAGAAATGTGTAAATCTCAGAAATTAGAATATTTCAAATAAATGGAAAAGGGGTGGATTTTCCACCAGATGGGTGGGTTAAAAGCCTAAATATTGGGGGAAAATAAAGAAGTCTCCCTATTTTACACCAAACACCAGAAGTAATTCCAATTTGATTAAAGTTTCAAAAGCATAAAAAAGACACTATAAAAACAGTAGAAGAAATAGACGTGAATATTCATATATTCTTGGCATGGCGTGTACTGGCAAGGCAGAAATAATAAAGAAAAAGATTGATTTTAGTATATAAAACTATAACAATTTTACATGTAAAGAATGAATAAAATTACAAAGCAATCAACAGATAGAAAAATAGCTGTATATTTATGACAGCCAAAGGATTGATAGGCTCAGTATGTAAAGAGACCCTGCAAACCAGTTTAAAATCACAAAAATGAAGAATGGACAAAGAACCTGCAAAAATAACTGATAAAGGAAATGTGTCTGCCAAGAGTAAGTATTCGAGGAATGCTCCTAGACAGATACAGGACATGGGCTTTATGACTGCCACTTGGGTCATGTTATGGTCTCCCCAGTCTCCCTTCTTGCTTCTTGAATGGTTCAATTTGCCAGTTATATGCTCACAAGTAGAGAAGGATTTTCACTGATGAAGCCACATTTTCACCAGGCTTCCATTAAGCCATGAAGCCAAGACTGCACTTACAAAACAAATAGCTTGGGCTAAGAATGCAGAGTATGCACATAGGATAGATAAAAGTTTCTTGGCTTAGCTTGGAAACCATGGCTCTGCCTTCATTTACATATTTGTCCTAAGTTCCTGAGGTAAGCAGCCACAGACACCAAACAGTGCCTTCCATCTCTCTGATGCAGGGAGCAGGTGTCTGGAGGCGGTTCAGTGAAGAGGCCAAAGAGAAGGACCTAGACTATTCTAGAGTCATGGCTACCTCATTGGGAATCCTGGCTCACAATTTCCAATCTGAGTTCTTAACTTCTCTGAGCCTTACTTTCCCAACCATAAAACAGGGGTAACAATAGTACCTACTTTATAAAGTTGCTCTGAATATTTAATGAGAGTATACCTGTAAAGCACTTAGTATTGTGACTGAAGTACTTAGGAACTTCTCAGTAATTGTTGGCTATTATCTCCATTATGGACAAAGGACCTTAATTCCCTTCCTTTTGAATAAAAACGTGCAAAGATATCAAAGGATAATTTAGTTTCCCCTCATGTGGACATTCGTGTGGTACACCGGGACAAGTATAGCACTTGGCACCAGAAGATCTGGGCCTAGTCTCAACTCCGCCCCTAACTAATGTTAGAAGTCACAAGCCCACTCTGGACCAGTTTGTCCATCTGTTAAATAACATAGTTCAACTACATTTTTGCTATACCCCTTTCTGTCTAACACTCTGCCCTAGAGAAATACAAAGCAACAGATAAATCAGGATCATTAAATATGGCTATAACTTACAGGAGGTAAAAATGAAGGTCTTTGAACGAATAAGTCATCGTTTTTAGAGCCTAGAAAGAAAGTATGGATTAATTTGCTAAGCAGCTGGAATTATATCAATCCATTATAGCACTGATTATGTCACATCAATCAGAAGCTCCAATTGGCAGTTAAGCATGTGTAGTTTTTTTAATTACTTAATAAAAGGAGTTCATTTAGCGTACACAAAGCATGGAGAGCTCGTTAGTCATGAAAAGTTCGCAAACTACCAGCCTTGGTGCTTCATATTGATGAAGATATCCCAACTGTTCAGAGTTACACAGGAAAGCCAAAGTCGATGCTACTTTACTCTCCAGAGCAGATAGCAATGGTAATAATGAAGATACCCAATAGAATTGGCCATTTGTAGTGAGCCATGAACTGTCCAAATCTTATGTGGACTATCTTCTTTAGTCCTCACAACGACCTGTTTCTCTCCATTTTACAAGTAAGAGAACTAAAATTTAAGAATGGGACCCACTGTCATCGAAAGAGATGCATCTCTTGGGGGTGCCTGGGTGGCTCAGTCAGTTAAGCGTCTGACTTTGGCTCAGATCATGATCTCGCGGTTGATGAGTTTGAGTCTTGTGTAGGGCTCTGTGCTGACAGCTCAGAGCCTGGAGCTGCTTCGGATTCTGTGTCACCCTCTCTCTCTACCCCTCCCCCGCTCATGCTCTGTCTCTCTCTGTCTCAAAAATAAAATAAACATTACAAAAAAATTTTTAAAAAAACAGAAGAAAGAAAGAGATGAATCTCCAGAACTGTAGCACTTAAAGAATGAAGGAGTCTACAAAAAGTCACGTGAAAACATTTGAAACTAAACCCCTCTTTTTCCAGGCAAAGCACTGACAATGTGCAAGTCATACACACGAAGTGGCTGCTTCCTTTGAGGCCCAAACATTTTGGAGGGGCAGCGCTCGGCAAATCACATAGGTGGCATATGCTGGCATTTAGAAAAATTAGCTGGATTGCCCACTCAAGAATTATCACTGGAACATTTTTAGTTTACTCTTAATGCCTCCTTGCTATTTAGCACCCTCTATGCTTATAAATTCACAGAATTAGTGTGAAAGCACTAAAAAAATGCATTTTAGTATTCACTCAAGCAAAAGGGAATTGAGGAAGTAAATCTACAACAGAAAAAAAAATCATATAATGGTTTGCAATGTCCAAGAAAACGGTTTTCAGATTATCTGTTATTAGGAAGTATTTTGGTCATGTAACTTTCTCTTCTGCTCATCCATTTATTCACTCTGTGATCATATGGAACCTGCTAACTCCCTGGGACGTGGACCCTGACCTGAGGCAGATTGCAGAAAACTTGGATGCTGAATTGATGTTGAGCAATTATTTTCACCATTATCGTCAGGGTCTCTTCCCAGGGATGTCCTTTGATCTTTCAGTACAGATGCAATAAAGATGCAGGAAAAGGACAAAAGTCAACATTGGCCACACTCAGGGCTTTGTCTTCTGGCCAGAGAGTCCAAGGTGGATTTCCAGATCAGTCTTCCACCACCAGATGCCAGTTATCCATCAGAGTCTCACCCACCATGGATGTTGTCCTAATCTCCCCCAAAGCACGAGGGTCACTTTGAAAGCACCTCAGACTCTAAATGGCCAGGATTACTTGCTCTTTCTGTGAAAATGCCTTTCATGTGAAGATGCTTCAGAAACATAAAAGTTAATCACCCCCTATCATGGCTTGCATCTAGCAGCAGGGTAAAGAGGAAATTAAATTCTTCTTCATTCTTTCTTACAAAATGAATTAGAACCTCACTCCATCTTCGCCATCCCTTACGTAGAAAAATAGAGCACATTCCAGTGATTCACCCTGTCTTTCTCCCTCTCAAAAAGGAAAAGGTGAAACATGGACTGTTCTAAAACTCAAAGTTGGAGACGAATTCAGGGACAGCTACATCCCACCAGTGGTATATTGTGAAGGTCTGGAAATACAAGCTCATAAGAGGCTAGGTGTCTAGCAAATGAGATGTAACTTACTGATGTATTCAACAGAAACCACCGAGGCCTTCATAATGAGTAATGTTACTCTACATATTTTATTATCAATATTCAGCAAATCCTTTTTGTTTATTTTTCATGAGGATGCCCGACCCCAAATTTTCCTTCTATTTCAAACTTTTTCCCAGGCTGGCCTGAGAGTAAAATGGAAGCCTTGCGTTTTACTAACTCCAGGGTGCTCAGCTTGAGCTCTATGAATAAATTATGACTCTGATCATTAAAATGTAATAAAAGCTAGTACTTTGAAACCTTACCCTAAACAAGCCTGCTCTCTGATCTTGGGGGCAGACTTCAGCTGTTCTCACAGTGGGGCCTCCTCTGCAGAAAGCCCAGGCCTCACAAAAACCATCAAACCTGCTAATCTGAAACACACAGAGCTAAACACACAGAGCCATTTCCACAGTGGGGAGCTCCTGGTGGCTCTCAGTGCTGTCATTTTCAGGCTGCCAGAGCCACCGAACTCCCTCTCCTCCCCCAAAGAACAATGTGAGATGCAGGAGTCAAAGTTAGGTTGTAAAGAGTCTACGTTTGCAGTTGAGCGCCCCTCAATTTGACTCTTCAAAAATCTCCTTGCAGGAGAACGGAACAAGGTGACTTCTCTGTCAGCTCATTCTTTGAGGGAAAGCTGTCAACCCAGAGCCCTGTCTGAAGCAGAAAAGTGGGGAGACATAGTTCAAAGCAGAAAAGAATGAGAAGAAACACACTGGCTTTTCCCTTCCTGCAGCCAGTGTCTCCCATCAGCTGAACCTAGCCAGAAGCCAACTGATCTGGGAGCCTGGAAAACAGCAGAGGAAAGGGTGGGGAATCAAAGACAAACAGGCCCAGGAGGGCAAAGCATACTTGAAGATAACATCTCTTCTCTGTTTCCTAGTGTTCTCACGAAGCTCAAATTTAAAAATAAATAAATAAATAAATAAATAAATAAATAAATAAATACACACACACACACACACACACACACACACACACACACACACACGTATACATATATATGGGCAAATACATGTCAAACTGTAAGATGTGATCAAAAAGTATTTAGTGCAATTCCCAATTATGATCCTTGGTTTATGTTTTTCCTGCAGTTATTTTTACATCATTTTCCCAAGTGAATCTGTTATTTATTACTTCTTTTTTTTTTACATTTTTTTTTAACATTTATTTATTTTTGAGACAGAGAGAGACAGAGCATGAACAGGGGAGGGGCAGATAGAGAGGGAGACACAGAATCCGAAGCAGCCTCCAGGCTCTGAGCCATCAGCCCAGAGCCCGACGCAGGGCTCGAACTCACGGACCGCGAGATGGTGACCTGAGCTGAAGTCGGACGCTTAACCGACTGAGCCACCCACGCGCCCCTATTACTCCTTTTAACTTAAGCAACTTAGCGCACAGCAAAGAATAAAATAAAGCAATACCAATCTTATGCAAGTTATCTTCCAATCTTTATTAATGCACACACAACCCTACATTGGAATTAGCTGTTGTACATACACCACTTTATGTTCTGCTTTTTTCACTTGGCATCATACCCCATTCTCAGGCATTAACATGCCATGTACATAACTCTGTTAGTGCAAACTGTTAACTTGCTGTGAATTGCAGCATCATTCCTGAATAGGCCTTAGCCTTAAAATAATTGACCAAGAAACAGAAGGCTTTAGAGATGAGCCTGTGTGCTAGATACGCCCTTGCACAAAAGTGACACACTATAATCTGGGAACAGAGGCAGAGTCCACCTTCTTGGCTGAGAGAATTTTGAGGTCATACTCTAAGGAAAACAGAAATGATGAATGTGGTAAGTGACAGTCCTGCAGGAAAGAGAACTAAATGTTGCCAAGTTATTAACAAAGAAGCACGGCTAAATTTATCACAAGTGAAAAACCAAAACAGTCAAGTGAGTAGGGAACCAAGCAAGAGTAGGAGACAGTACACAAAGTGGCTCACAATTTCGGCAGCCATCTCTGAAACTTGGGCTCAAGTTCTGATTCTGCCACCAACTAGTGCCACTTATTTATCACTGGGAAGGATGCTTAAGCTCCACAAATCTTCATTGTCCCATTTGTAAGAGGAAATGATAGTAGTATCTAACTTATAAGGTTGCTGAAGAAATTAAATGAGATAATACACAGAATGCACTTAGTAAGTGCTCAAAAGTCACTCCTATAAAATTGATAATAGGTTTCTGTATCTTAAGCATTTACAATGGTAAAGCTAAATGAAGTCTCTGTAGGGCACTCAAGGTGTAGCAACCTTGTGAGAGTCAGACATCTGCAACTAGGAAGTGGCAACTCAATTCCTTAACTGTTTTTTTTTTAATTTTTAATGTCTATTTTTAAGAGAGATGGAGAGACAGAGTGTGAGTAGGGGAGGAGGAGAGAGAGAGGGAGACACAGAATCTGAAGCAGACTTCAGGCTCTCAGCTGCCAGCACAGTGCCCAATGTGGGGCTTGAACTCACGAACTGCGAGATCATGACCTGAGCCAAAATCAGACACTAAACCAACTGAGCCACCCAGGAGCCCCCTTAACTGTTTTCAAAAAGTAGCACTTCATTTGCATTCACTCTGACACGAGGACACCCATACCTCCTACTCTAAACCCTTGACTGACTCCTGGGTGCAAGGACAAGTATCTACTATCTCCAAAAGCCTGACGTTCTAGCATTAAATAAAGCAGCATAGCAGCCAACCCTATTTCAAGTCTCAAGTACTTGAAATTCATCTTTAATTAGATAGCAATATCTACTGGTGATGAAAAATACTAAAGTCCACTTCCGGACATTACAAATTCTAAACGAATTGAAAATATTTCTAAAGCTGCTAATGAGAAGTAGGTTTATCCAAGTGTGAAAGCAAATCTTGTGGTCTGAGGAAGGCAAGTGGCACAAAAACAGCAGGAGCCCCGCCAGGTACCAAATTCTAAGAGTCTGAAACTCCTGAACATGCCACATACCTGGCAGCTTCAAAACACACATTCCTCTTCTTAGTGTTGACCTAGGAGCAAACAGTGGCTCCTTGTTTCCTTTGGCAGAAAAGTTAGTTTCCAACAGATAGAGAACATCAAGGAGTCAATGTGAGGAAGGAAGCTTATGCCATTTTCCTGTTTTTCCAAACATTCAGTTTTATAAGCATAATTTATGCCCCAGCAACTTAAACCCAAGGTGTAAACTCAATGTAGTTATCCATAGGTGCACCAAAAGCATGTACAAGCTAATAAGAGTAGCTTCATTCATAAGAGGCCCAAAATGGAAACAACCCAAATGTCCATAATTGAAACGGAAAAATAAATGATGAGGGTTGATGGGGGTGGGGGAGAGGGGAAAGTGGGTGATGGCCATTGAGGAGGACACTTGTTGGGATGAGCACTGGGTGTTGTATGGAAGCCAATTTGATAATAAATTATTTTTAAAAAAATAAAATGAAAAAAAAAAGAAATGGTGGTATATGAGTATGAAGGAATAATGATCAGCAGTGAAAATAACTCAACTACCACTGCATGTAACAACATGAATGAATCTCACAGATATAATTTATTTTATGGTGCGATTACTTTTTTTTATCATTTTAATTTTTATTTTATTTATTTATTTTTTAAATTTATTGCCAAGTTAGCTAACATACAGTGTATACAGAGTGCTCTTGGTTTTGGGGGTAGATTCCCTTGAGTCATTGCTTACATGCAACACCCAGTGCTCATCCCAACAAGTGCCCTCACAAATATAATTTTAAGTCAAGAAGTTGGATATCAAAGAATTTATACCATATGATTGCTTTTATTAAAAGCTCAAAAACTGGCAAGATCTGATGATGTTGGATACTGTGAGAGTGATCACCTTGTGGGAGATGAAGGGGACAGTAATTGGAAAACCGCCCAGTTGGTAATGTTCTATTTCTTGACCTAGGAGGTAGTTATAGGAGTGTTAACTTTGTGTGTTAACTGTAACTTTGATTTGTGCATTCCTAGATGTATATTATACTTCAACTAAAAACATATTAAAATAGATTTTTACCAAATTGACTAATATGAAAAATGGAGAAATTGCCTTCCTGGATCAGACCGATGGACAATTCAACCTAACTTTCCTATAATGAAATTATGAGATAGGGGTTGTGGTTGTTAACTGTGATGTCATCAGTAAGTTAAACTTCCTTCTTTTGTCCAAATAACCTGTTCTGAAGCTCTAACAATCTAATAGTACTTCTTATTGTTATATTATTTTTATTTATCTGATTTAACAAGCTTCATATATTTATTATTGCTATGAAAAATATTTCTCTGTATTAAGTGAGCTCTTTCAAGCCTCAAGTGGTATCCCACCTATCCTGGTAGCCCAAAATTTAATCAGTTAAGTTCGCTTTCATTTTTCATAATATTATCAGTGTGTTTAGTATATTCTCTCCATATTCATATTTTCAGCGTCAACAGTTATAAGGTTTTAGTCTCTGTTGGTAGCACCTCAAATCCGGAGTTTCTTTTTATACATGTCCTTCTGGCTTCCCGAGCATTTTAGTTGCCCTCTATGGACCTGTTCCACATTCATTACATCTTTCTTAATGTTGCAATGTGCAGTGATTCTTTACATTTTTTAAATGTTTATTTATTTTGGGGAGAGAAAGAGAAAGAGAGAGAGAAAGGCAGAGAGAGAGAAAGAGAGAGAGAGAGAGAGAGAGAGAGAGAGAGAGAGAGAGAGACAGAGGATCCAAAGGGGGCTCTGCACTGACAGCAAAGAGCCCAGTGTGGGGCTTGAACTCATGAACCATGAGATCACAGCCTGAACAGAAGTCGGAAACTTAACCCACTGAGCCACACAGGTGCCTACAATGTGCAGTGATTCTTCTAGAAGAGGTGAATGAGCCCCATAGTACCTTCTTTTTATGTCCAGCTTGATGGGCCTTTTTGGCAGCTCTAGGGAAGATAACAACCGCCAGCCTGACCAGCCTGTTAGCTCACCTTCCATATGTGTTATTGTGAAGTATATTATTTGTATTGCCACATTGAAGCTTGTCTGTCTACCTCATTTTGAAACTCTCACGGAGCCTTCCATTAGCTTTCTAAATTAAATGCTGCTAGAGAGTCCTGGAGTTTCTTGACTCTCTTTGAAAAGTTGACGAGATCAGTGTGCATCCCTGCCTTCAAAATAATTATAAAACACCTTAAAATACATGGACCTGGCATTGACTCCTATATGACCCCACATTTTAGCCCTGTTGATCCAGAGAAGTACTTAATTCTTAGTTTACATTTCCTGGCATTAGTCTGGTGTCTTCTCCTTGATAATGTATCTTCTGAAGTCCATAATAACATATTTCTTAAAGATTTTGACATGAAACCTAGTCTATGACTTTTTGAAAATCCAATACATATACCCAATAGTTGACACTTATCCAAATAATGACAACAAAAATAGCTAACATTAGCAGCTCACCGTGTACTGAGGACCATGCTAAGTGATCACATGTTACGTCTCTCTTAATCCTTTCTAATATCCCACGAGGTACATACTAATACCATTCCAAGTTTCACATTTTGGGTGAGGTCACCACCCTCTCCAATGGCAGAGACTTGATATCAGTTCAGGTATGTTTGATGCTGTCCACATTCTTAACAGATTACTACCCTGCTTTAGCTTATTTAATTTCCTTAGATAATTAAACTAGATACAACACGTTGTGTGAAATATTATGAATCTTGGGGCGCCTGGGTGGCTCAGCCGGCTAAACGTCCAACTTCCACTCAGGTCATGATCTCACAGCTTGTGAGTTCGAGCCCTGCATCAGGCTCTGGGTTGACAGCTCAGAGTGTGGAGCCTCCTTCAGATTTGGTGTGGCCCTCTCTCTGCCTCTCCTCTATTGTACTCTGCTTCTCCCACACAAAAATAAATAAACATTAAGAAAAGAAATATTATGAATCTTAATTATCTTATATTAAAATGAAAGCACCAGGGTGCCTGAGTAGCTCAGTCAGTTAAGCTTCAGACTCTTGATTTTGGCTCAGGTCATGATCTCAGAGTTTGTGAGATCGAGCCCCACATCAGGCTCCTCAATGAACGTGAAGACTGCTTGGGAATCTCTCTCTCCTTCCTTCTGCCCCTCCCCTGCTTGTGCACACATCCACACACACGCTCTCTCTCTTTCTCTCTCAAAATAAATAAACATTTAAAAATATATATAAAAAATAAAATTAAAGCACCGTAGTATTTCAAAGCTAAATTTAACTTATTTTGGGGTTGGGAGGCGCTCTTAAATTAATCTTCCACCATTGCTATTGGTAATCAAGGTTTGAGTGTAAACAGTAACAATTTAAATAGTTGGAAAATATATTTGGCCCAAAGTTTTGCCGCAGAGAAAAGAAAAGAATCCACTTTTGTCTGACTTTACTGGTGCAAGTTAATGTGATCCTGTTGCTCTGAAGTTCTTGCTAGTAAACAAATATGCAGGCAGACACGTTAGCTATCTTTAATTATGCTTTTACTTTATTTTTTCCATTATCCTCCGTTCTCAAATGATAAGACAACAGGATTAGTGTGCCAGCCACATTTTTTAATGTCAATAGTATCACTTGTGCTTTAATTTTAAAGGACTAAGATAAACACCCAGATACACTCTGCCACAATCCCAAGAAAGCAGTACTTAAACTTTCAGAGAAAAAAGGGCCAAGGAGTCACTGAGAACATTATTCTAATGTATATAAAAATACATAAACAGAGTCTACTAAATTGCAAGCTTTGAACTTAACAGGTAAGGTAAGTTAGGGTCACTGTGCAAGTGGCTAAGATTGCTCCTTTGAAAGGCTCAGAGGAGGACAAGGAGATTTCAAACAGCTTCATTTGAAAGGAGCGGCAAGAAGTCTGATAATGAAGAACTTCTCTACAGAAGTGAACTGGCATGAATTTCATTCCAGAAGAAATATTTTTATCCTCAACATCATTAGCACTGTGGCTGAATCAAGAAGAACGCTTGAAAATTAATTACACATAGATTCAAAAATGGAGATGAGCCAATGCACACAGGCCAAGAAAAGGCTTATTAGCCGAGGGTGTTAATGCAAAAGTACTGAGGTCATGCAATGCTCAGTGAAAACTTCACTCACCTTTGGGAATTGGGCAACGAAGAAAGAGGGCTGATGGGACCTGGAAGATTTTTATTCATTTCAAGCATAAGCCAATTTCACCAAGGTTGAACTATCTCATTGGAGGTGATAATAAAATACTCACTAGAAATAAGCTTTTCTGTGAAGGAAAAGAAAAAATAATCCTAGCTCTCCTCACTCGGACTGCCTTGTCTGTCCTAACAGCAGTTGCCAAAGGAAGAGGGCAGGAGGGAAGGAGGGAGAAAAGGAAGGAAGGAGGGAGGGAGGGAGGGAAGGAATGACAACTCTTCCTTCTTTGTCCAGAAGACACTATGACATTTCCGGTGAGGCTGAGCGTGGTATCTACATATGCCCACCGTTGTCACATTATCTCCCTGCTATATCTTTCTTCACAGTGCTTACCAATACTAGGAATTAGCACGTATCATTTATCTACCTGCTGGTCGCCATGTATCTTCTCCACTGCAACATAAGCCCCATGCAGGCAGGGGGGTCATCTTATCGCAGCTGTACCCCCGGCTCCTAAAATGGTGCTACAACAGTAGGCACTCGGTGTGTATTTGCGGAATGACAAATGGATAAACTGGTTCAATAATTCTTTTTAATTTTTTTAACGTTTTTATTTATTTTTGAGAAAGAGAGAGACAGAGCATGAGCAGGGGAGGGGCAGAAAGAGAGGGAGACACAGAAGCTGAGACAGGCTCCAGGCTCCGAGCTGTCATCACAGAGCCCGACGCGGGGCTTGAACTCACAGACCGTGAGATCATGACCTGAGCTGAAGTTGGATGCTTTGCCGACTGAGCCATGCAGGTGCCCCTTCAATAATTAATTAATTACCTGGGGTATCAAAATATCTTGATTTTTTCCAAATGTTAATATCTGGGCTTCCTTTCCCCCATCAAACATGTGGCCATGGAGGTGGGGTGATGCTAACATTATTTCACCATGCCTAAGCCCAATTTAGGGCTTAAGACACCCTAAGCACATGTCTTAAGCCCGTGCGCGTGCGCACACACACACACACACACACACACACACATTTTGTTAATGCAAAGAAATTCAAGCTAAAAAGAGAAAATACACTCTGATAGCAAGTGAGAAGACAGAAACAGTCAATTAAAACAAAAAGTAAACATATACTCTCTGTAATGATTAAAGAAATAAATCTAAAATAGTCGTGACATGCCAGTTTTTTTAAATCTTTGCCACTTGCGGGCACCTGAGTGGCTTAGTAGGTTGAGCCTCTGACTTCTGCTCAGGTCATGATCTCATGGCTTGTGAATTTGAGCCCCCTGTCAGGCTCTGTGCTGACAGCTCAGAGCCTGGAGCCTGCTTCAGATTCTGTGTCTCCCTGTCTCTCTCTCTGCCCTTCCCCCGCTTGTACTTGGTCTCTCTCTCTCTCTCTCTCTCTCTCAAAAATAAATAACGTTAAAAAATTTTTTTCCACTTGGATATAAAGAGGCAATATTCATTTTTGTGAGCGTACAGTGAAATGAGCACTTTTCCATGCTGCTAGTGTGTGAAGCGCATTCTCTTTACTACATCTCATCTCTGAGTGGACTGTCAGTCGTGACCTCTGCCCTGCCACACAGGTAAGCCCAGGATGACCACAGCACCCAGCAAAAGGTGGGGAATTGTGCTGGGAAGACTTATTCTGATTGCTGCAGATCACTATAGTGATTTAAAGATGTTGAAGTCAGTTAGACAAATCAGTACCCTAGGACTGACCCACTATAGCACTCTTCAACTGACCATAAGTGCGGCATCCGCTATGGACTTGTGGAGAAGGAGAAATAAAACGAACACTGTCCTCTTTAAGAGGCAGGCTAAGAAGGATGCAAAGAAAACTAGCTTGTAAGTATCCAGGTCTCACCAGCCACAACCTCATGGAATCCCATCACTATCTAATACACTCTAATAACTAATAATAATATCTAATAATGCTCTAAGGAAGAGTGTTAAGATTGGAATTCCCCATTAAACTACATGCCAGGCACAGTGCCAGAGACTGTATATATAGTGGTCCTCTCCCTGCTTGCTTCTCCTTTGAAAGTCAGTCGCTTTGGGGACATCTGGGTGGCTCAGTTGGTTAAGCATTCGACTTTGGCTCAGGTCATGATCTCACAGTTTTTGGCTTCAGCTGCCCTGCTGACAGCTCGGAGCCTGGAGCCTGCTTCAGATTCTGTGTCTTCCTCTCTCCCTCCCCCTCCCCCACTCATTCTCTCTCTCTCTCTCTCTCTCTCTCTCTCTCTCTCTCTCTCAAAAATGAATAAACACTTTAAAAAAGAAAAAAAAAGAAAATCAGTAGCTTTGCTTTGTAAGTTATAACAGATATTTACCGATATACATATCGGAGAAGGTCTGAACAACTTGGTGTCTGGTGTCAACATTAAAACAATTTTTAAATGGGCTTTTGGTTTGCTTTGTGTGAACACAGATTAGTTAGACAATGAATCATTTTTCAGTCAAAGCCATATGGAATTGTCATGATTCAGTCACTGTTTTCCTAAAGTGATTTCAAGTAAGTAAATGGAAATATGTTTTTTTCTATATATTTTAAAGAGAATCAAGAATAGTCTTCAGAGTCTCTCAACAAATATCCTCTTCTGAAATAGTGCACAAGGAATGTCATATGGTTAAAGTAAATACAAACACTGCAAAAGTAAAATTACTGAGTCTCTAGATCTAGTTGGTAACATTTGGGGCAGGGCTGATGGTGGCTCAGTCACGTAAGAACCTTTATCCTAGACATGCTGCTACCAACTGCCTGTGGTCCCAAGAGGGGCCCACCATAAGGGATGAGAAAAACAGTTCTTTTTTAATTTCTACTCCTCTTCCCTCAGCAGTAGACCATGGGTCTATTTTCTACCATTCTCTTAAGCCAAACATAATTTCCAGAATCCCTAAGGAGGAATGGAGAAAATAATGCAAAACATAACTCAGAAATCTTACCCAAACCGATTCAAAATCCTTTCCATGGAAAGGCTTCATCCGTCTTTCTCCTTTCCTCCATTCTCTTCCCTACAAGTAACAGAATGTTTTTCTAAGAGTCTGAAGTGAGAAAAAAAAAAACCTTTTACTCTTAAATCCAGAGGCTCTGGAATTCCAGAATCAGTTCTGGATCTGATTTACTGAGTTTATCTTGGCTCTCATCCTCATAATCATAAAATGGCACCTCACCTCCAAGCATCACACTCTCCATCACTCCAGCACTATCTCAGGAAAACTGGGATGTATGCTGGCCCTACTTAATTAGAGACTAAAGAATTTCCCAGAAGTCCCAGCAGTTTGGAAGGGGCTCACCTTTCCTGAGCATATTGCCACCCACATAGGCTTCTGTGATGTGAGCAAGGAAGAAGGTTGGCTAGCTGTTGAGTAGGCAGCAAAGTATTCCTGCCATCAATCCAGGTATGTGACAATAAAACTGAATTTCTTCTTCAGGTCTTAGAAATGGAGGAGACCTGATTTTCTGAGGACGGAGCCAGAGCAGAAAGTAGAGCTGTGTTGGTGGTTACCATTCTTCCTCCAGACTTAAATCCTCGTGAATCCCATTATTAGACACAAAACGCTGTACTGTCCCGCTTGAGTTAGTGTTCTCAAATTGCACAGAGCAGTGCCCCATGCTTGGCACAAGTATCGAACTGGTTTCCCGTGAGTGGGCATCCCTTAGTCCAAAGCATAAGCGCCCACATGCAGGCGAGGATCCTCACGCCAACAGACATATTTCAGCCTGAGCATCGGGTTGAGCGGCATTTATATTCTCAGAGTTGAGAATTCCACAATAAATACCTTGAGACTTTATTCTAGTTTCACTCTCCAAGTCATAACAATGAAGCGCTGCCTCTTATGTAATCTCTAACCGTTCCATTCTTTAAATAAGTTGATGCACCTTTTACCAAAACACCTGAACGGTTATTCAGAAGAATAGCAAGCAGTCAGACAGATACACAATTAAAATCCTTGTCATCCTTTTTTTGGCAGCACCTAAAACATCTGAAAACATAAAGTCAACATCCTGCTCCAAGACTCTGGTTTTTGATGGTGGGAACACATATGAAACCTGCCCTAAAAACTCCAAATGCTGGGGGCACTGACCTAGTTCAAGTTCAATATGTTCACAACCAAAAGAGAAATACTCATTGTCAGATTCTGACAATGATGGCCAAGGTCCAAAAACCAAGCCTTTGACATTCAAAATGAAAAAAAAATGCTTTAAATCGTTGTTATATTTCCGTTTTTAAACCTTCATTTCTATAAGGAATAATTGACATTGGAACGTATGGATGAGGAGAAATTTTTTTATAGTTTTTATATTATGTCTTATGTCTAACATAAGTCAGGAGGTTAAGATAGCAAAGACCAGTTGCTGGGGCAAATGGTTTTACGAGGAATGGCATGGGATGCATTGCTTATGCATGTGTTGGTAGGGTGATGATGGTCATTCAGGGCGAATTAGACCCAATCTCCACACCTCTAGGAGTGGCATTTCCAAAATCCATGAGGAGAGAAAATTGATCTCTGTCAACTGCTGATCCTCTCCCCTTGTGATGTATTGAAAACCTCTAATTTTGTAGACGGCAATGGAAATCAGACAAGATCCTTGTTTTTTAACAGAATTATAATCCCATTATTCTAAAGTGACATGTTAGAGCAGTACCTCCCTTTCCACGAATGTATAACATGCCCAAGAAAAGAGGGACCTAACTATATTTTAGGCTTTGCCTCCTGTGACCATTTACCAAGGAGGATTGAATTTCTCTTAAATGTGCTCCCCAAATGATGGGGTGTGTACTCTAATTAATCTCTTTTTAACCAAAGCTTTACTATTTCATTATTATTTTGGTCCACATTGCATTGCTCGGAAACAACAAGAAAATCAACTCAAACGTTAGAAAACATTCTATTTCTCATGAAATAAAGAAAAGGGAAGCTGTAACTTTACAGTGATCCCCTTTATGGCTGATTTTTTTTTTCATGAGACAACAAAGATATGATATTATAGGGAAAGATAGTAATTAGGAAAGTGCTTTCCAGGAAAACTGATTTTCTGACTTAGATCATTGCCAATGGGGGGTGGAAAGCAACTTTGTACCTGTCAGACAAAAGGAGTTTCATTCTACATGTTGCAGAGTGAACTTACAGTCTCCTGCTAAGGTCTCAGAGAGAACCCTAATGTTACCACTTACAACCCACCTGCCACCTTGGAAAACCTTGCCTATGTCTGTGCTTTGCAGTTCCTTGTGCAAAGATTGCATATCAACTGTGTCATCCCAGGAAAGGCACAGACGTAAAATACAGTCTTAAGATCCCGTCCAAGCATATTAGATGGTTGACAAACAGTCAAACAGATTCGCGGGTAAAATCTTTCCTCGTCTTCAATAATGGTCTCAAAAAACCTCAAAAACAGGAAGATGCTCTGTGTGTGTGCTTTTAACATGCCCCATTTATCTAGCCTAAAATTGTGCATTGCTTCGGAGACAGGCATATTACTTTAGCCTGAGGACAAATTTCATCAGACAATGGATGATTTGCCTCAAGCTTCCCAGGCAGCAGTTAGCTCAATGGGGTTCTCAGTAAAGGCACACCTCACTCAGGAAGGCAGCTGAGGAGGAAGGGATTAGAAGACCAAACAATTCCAATAAGGAGGTTTTTGTTCCTATGCTGTCTCCACACCCTTATATTAAAAACTAAAATCCCTAAATGTGTTGTTCTCCGTACATAAATTCATTCTGTCCTCTTCTCGATATTAATAACTCTCTTCTATAGGATTAAAGATTAAACATAGATTGGGGGGAGTCAAGTTTTCGCAATTCTAAAACTGAATTTAAGAGCTTCATAGCCAAGTTACCCTTCAAACCCACAGGAATGACTCTTCCATTCGAGCACTTTCACCTCTGCATTACATAGTGGCATTAAAAAAAATACTAGTTTTTTTAATTAAATGGAAAACTATGATACATAGAAATAACACTATAAGAAAAGATAGAAATTCTTGTCTATAAAACTATAAGTACTATTTATATTTTGCCTTATTTTTCAAATATTCTTCGAGATCTTCAGTAAGTGTGCTATTTGCATAAAAATGCACAGAAAATAGTCATAATAATTATATTGTTGACATATTCTCTTTCGAAAAAGCTTTCTAAAAAGCTTCTGGATTTTTCTTAATGCAAATTGTATGTAGTTCCCCTTCAGGAGGTTAATTTTCTACTCAACTTATTTCACATTGTTTATTTCTTTAGATTTTCCAGATTAATTTTACTTTAGTTTGGGAAGAGCTGTCTCCTTGGACCTCTTCAACAGCACCCTTAGACGTTAGTTGAATACAAATAGGTGTTGTAACATATAAATATCTTCCAAGCATCTACGTGTTGCTCCTTTACAGAGAAATGTTTTGAGAGCAGGGGAATTATTTGTCTATGCATTGTGTACAGCTGTAACTAAGGCCTTAGGTGGAAAAATAATACAGAACCTGTTCTCTTCCTTGAAAGTTACATGTATTCATTATCTGCTCAAATGTTCCAAAAACTAATCAGCTGGAGTCCCAGGGCCCTAAACGATAAAGTGTGGAAGAGATGTTCTAGAGCTGCAAGATTCTGACGACAGGGTTTATCAACTTTCCGCCGCTTCCAAAATATAACTTTAATAGTGTTCCCGTAGAATACTTGATTTCTGAGGAAGGCTGCATACCAATGAGTCTGCCAGGTCAGTCAGCTACAAAATGTACTTCCAGGTAAATCATTTAACCGTGCCTTTCAATGCATTCTGAGAGCCTCCTTTAAACAGTTTCTGGATTGAATTGTAATTATTCATGTATTGTCTAGCCCTTGGGATACGAGGGCTCCATGAGGGCAGAACATTTGCTTCTTCTTCCCTTACAGTCCTTATGAGGGTGCTCAGTGCAGAGTAGATATTTCTTAAATATTTGTTCAGTGATTCATTTAGCAGCATATTGATTATTTTCATTTTGGGATAAACAAAGCTATGATGAAAAATTCTGTTTTAAAGAGAACTGTGTAGGGGCGCCTGAGTGGCTCAGTCGGTTAGGCATCCAACTCTTGGTGTCGGCTCAGGTTGTGAGATCCAACCCCGCGTCCAGCTCTGTGCTGAGCATACGGCCTGCTTGGGATTGTCTCTCTTTGTCTCTCCCTGACCCTCCCCCCACCAATAAATAAATAAATAAAATTAACTAAACTTAACTAAAATAAAAAGAACTGTAAAAAAAAACCAAAACAAAACACAAAACTATGTGATAGACACGGGTTAGCCGTGGCATGATATTTCAATATCTCCCTCTGCCCAATCCTGCTCCCCTCCCTTTCTCTCACAGGTGCTGATCCCTCATTAACATCATGCATCCTGAAGCCTGTTTCAGCATCTCCTTGCAGAGAATTCAACCCATGATTGCCTGGAACTCAAATATAAGACAAAGCAGACTTCAAGGCCAAACACTTTAACGGCCTCTGCAGAAATGTCACATCTTCAAAGAGGCCCTCCCTAAAACCTCCCTAAAACAGGTTCCCTTGATCACTCACACCCACTCTACCCCTCTTCATTCCCCCGAGGTTGCTTTAGTTTTCTTCTTAGCAATCTCCCTTCCTGGATTGTGTGCCTGCTTACTGTCTCCCTGCACTAGAAGATAAATTCCATAAAGCAAAGACTATGACTTGTTCATTGCTGCACACCCAGCACCTGAGAGCACGCCTGGAATATAGTAGGCATTCAAAAAATATTTATTCAATGACTAAACCATTGCTTGATTTATTATCTTAGAAACATAAAGGGAAAACCTAAAAGCCAGTTTCCATATATTGAAATTTTAATAAGAGTTTCTTTCTATGATTAAAAAAAAAATCATCGAATGTACCAAATAGTTTCAGCAGTTAATTGGATTCAACAGTTATGACTATAAGCCTTTGTGCAATCATGGAAATAATTACTAATTCATAAATCCCCAACAAATAAAAATCTGAGGCAGACCTAAGAGGATCATCATCGACCTTCCCTTTGGTTTGATTTCCATAACCTCTTTTGTGTGTTGTTTTGTTTTGTTTTCTTTTGTTTTGTTTTAAGAGAAAACTCCCAAGAGTATTTGTTTCAGAAAGATCTCATTCTCTCATAGGCTACAAAGGGAGCTCAGAATACAGAAGAAAAAGCAATGGCCAGGAAGAGAAATGTAGAATGTTATTTGATGTGGGCTCGACCTATCCATTAACTCACTTTAAAAGTATGTATTTAAAAGAGGGGCACCTGGGTGGCTCAGTCAGTTAAGCATCTGTCTTACGATTTTATGGCCCCCCAAAGCTGTGTTCATTTTTCTTCAATCTTTTTCTCTATGTTCTCCAGATCGAATACTTTTTATTGATTTGTCTTTAATTTTTTTTTAACATTTATTCATTTTTGAGAGTGAGAGAGACAGAGCATGAGTGGGGGAGTGGCAGAGAGAGAGGGAGACACAGAATCTGAAGCAGGACCCAGGCTCTGAGCTGTCAGCCCAGAGCCCGATGCGGGGCTCAAACTCACAGACTGCGAGATCATGACCTGAGCCGAAGTCAGACGCTAGGCAACTGAGCCACCCAGGCACCCCTATTGATTTGTCTTTAATCTCACTGACTATTCTGCCACCTTCAGTCTGATATTAATTCCACCCAATACATTTTTTATTTAAGTTATAACTTTTTAGTCCTAGATTTTCAAAAATTATATAATATAGAAGGAGAGATGAAAGGTGCAGAACAAAAGGGAAATGGGATCTGGTGAAAAAGAGGAGAGATTTACCTTTAGCAATTCCATAATGAAAGAGAGCAAGAAGAGAAGACTGGTGCAAATGATGATGGGCTTTCAGATTCTTTCGCGAGGCTATTTCAGAACGCTGGTTGATAGCTTCTGATTTTCGGTGAAATATGAAGCATGTTGTCAACTAGAAAGGAAGGGAGAAGCTTGAGATAGAAGATAGTAATGAGTTGCTATCTTCAAAAGTAGGAAGTTTTCTTTCTTTTTTTTTTTTAAGAGAAACCTTTATTTTTTTAAGTTTATTTATTTTGTGAGAGAGCAAGAGAGAGAGAGAGCAGGGGAGGGTCAGAGAGAGAGGGAGAAAGAGAATCTTAGTGCAGGGCCCAGCTCAGGGCCCAGCATGGGGCTTGAACTCACAAACCACGAGATCATGACCTGAGCCAAAATCCAGAGTCAGATGCTTAACCAACTGAGCCACCCAGGTGCCCCAGAAGTTTTCTTTATTAAGGATATGAGCACAGTTTGCTATATGAAGACTGTTTTCATGATGTTCTCATAATACTGAGCTACATTAATAGAGATAATTTAAAGTTTTTCAGAGGGGTATGACAGAGGTAGAGAGTGGTAATGGGCTTGAGTGCACTTGATACCCAGGATAGGGCTAAAGTAAAAAAAAAAAAAAAATGGATACAGAGCAAAGTGAAGACACAAAAGAACTGATCACTTATGAGAAAGTGTTAGGATCAGCGAAGTGAAAGTCACGATGGGTTTGAAGACTGGTGCAGTGAGGGTAGAGGCACCAGGAAGGAAGCCTTGGGCACAATCAAAGGATGGGATGTTTAAAACCGGTAATTTAAATTCGGTACAGTTTTTAACGAAGAGACATTTAGGCTATGAACACGGGAGGGGTTGTGGTGCAGTAGGTCAAGGAACTGAGATGTTAGGGTACCAAGTGGACAATAGGGCTTGGGGGGTGAGAAATTCTATGAGACAAAAGGTGAACCAGGTACCGGGAAAGGACGTTGAGGGAGGAGAGAAACTACATGTGCCAAGCTGTATGCAGAAGAGTCCAGGTGATGATAGATCCTTGGAAAAGAGAATGGGACTTCTGGAAAAATCTGAAACAAATAGAGAGGAAACATGATAAGACAGGTTTTGAAAGTCCCTGAGAAGGTAAGAACTCACTTCTAGAGTTACAGACCTAAATATTTTGTTCCTTTGGCAGCAAAATGATTTGTGAAAACTATGAGTGATTCTTCCAAAGGTCTCTGACCCAGGCTTGGATAAGCTGATGATAAACTCTACTTCAATGGCAATATCTAATCCACCAAAAGAGTTCTTTTTAACTCATGTCCTAGGTCTAGCTTTGAGGTTCCCCAACTACCCCTAAACCAGGTCAACATAATAAATTTGACAAATGTACAGAGGGATATCTGTTTTTCAATTTAAAGGAGAAATTAGTCTTAGAGCTATTTTTATCAATCAGTATGCATCTGGGTTTGTTCAGGAACAAAGCAGCAGCATGTACCCAGAAGCCCTATCACAATGAGTTAAAAATTTTTTTTAATGTTTTTAAATTTATTTTTGAGACAGAGAGAGAGCATGAGCAAGGGAGGGGCAGAGAGAGAGGGAGACACAGAATCCAAAGTAGGCTCCAGGCTCCGAGCTGTCAGCACAGAGCCTGACACGGGCCTTGAACTCATGAACCGCGAGATCATGACCTGAGCCGAACTCAGACACTCAACCGACTGAGCCACCCAGGCTGCCCCCCACAATGAGTTTATCACACTCAAATGTGTTTTACAAATACAGTCTGAAGAAACTTACTGTACTCTTCATATTTTGGACCAATGAAGTAATATTGGTCCAAAGAGCAGCATATATGTTAGAACTTGAACTCAACATGTCCAGCACAAATCCTTAATAAAGCAGCCCAGCCTCCTTCATGCTTGCATGCTAAACAAGCAAACTACAGTATGGTGTTTTGTTTTGTTTTTTAAGACTCTTCATTACACAAAGGAAGAGCAAAAAAGTCAATCATCTCATATACATTTGCCCAAAAGGACCGTCTGAAGGTAAAGCCATTCCCATTTATAAGATAGGTGCTCATTCCATGTACTCTGATTTTTTGACAATTTGTATTTTAATTATTTTATTTTATTTTATTTCATTTTATTTTATTTTATTTCAGTCTTCCCTGCTGCTCTTAGTTAGAACCTGTTGTTACAAAGACCAATAAAACCTTGTTTATGCCCTCAGTGTCTGACATGTAGCATGTATTTAAGAAGGATTTGTTGAGTGAATGGATGTAGGTAAGCAAAGAAGACAACTAATGTCTGGTAAGAAAATTAAAGCTGTAACCTCTTAAATCCAAGATCTGTGATAGGATAACAGTTCATCTTCTCCATCTGTTTTTCATAAAAAGTAAGAGTTAAAATAATGTCATGAGTAAGAAAAATGATCAGACCCACTCTTAAAACTAAGTTTTGAATAGCACTACCCTAAAAAAGAGAGTCTCAATGCTTCCAGGACAAAGGAAATAAAAAGAATTTACTGACTTCCAAAAATGTGCCAAGGAGTTGACTAGATCAAAATGTTGTAAGAGTTCTTACAGAACTTGTAGAAACAGGGAGGCATTTGATAGCTGGTCTCTGTCTTGGCTCGGGCTGCTATAATAAAATGACACTGCTTGGGTGGCTTATAAACTACAGATATTTATATCTCACTGTTCTGGAGTCTAGAAGTTTGAAACCAGGGAACCAGCATGGCCAGGTTCTGGTAATGGCCCTCCAGATCATAGACTACCATTGTATCCTTGCTGTATTCTCATGTGGCAAGAAGAGTATGAGAGAGCTTTCTGGGGTCCCTTTATAACTAGTAAGTAATATATAACTAATTCTATTAGTTTATAACTAGTTATAACTGATACCATTCATGAGGAGTCCACCCTCATGACCGATCACCTTCCAAAGGCCCCACCTCCAAATACCATCACACCAGTGGTTAGGATTTCAACATATGAATCTGGGATGCGGTGGGGACACGCTCAGTCCATAACAGTCTCTACTGACACTACATTGAGCATAGCGTGTCTTGGCATATTGCAGAGATTCACTCCAGAGTGACAAATAAAACAGAGATGTCGCGGTTGGCAGTAGCAGCACCATTGGGAGTTTCAGGTTCAGTTCTCTCCTCCTGGATGCTATTTCATATGGCTGCGTGTACCAATGGCTTTTCTAGTTGCTTCAACAGAAAATGGAAAGGGGCAAATTGTATCTCAGTTCAAAGGGAAGGAAGCTGGTATACGAATATACACTTCTAAAGAAAAAAAACACTGTCAATTGGCAATATATCCAATATATAGAAATCACTGTATCAGAAATATTAAAGGACAAAAATCCAGATTTTGCTTCCGTAAATGATACAGCTAGGTGGACCAAATAGTAGCAATGGTAATACTCCCCCTGTGGCCCACCACACATCTGTGATCCCAGAGTAATTCTCTGCATGGCCCTTTGCGGCCGCAGCACTTCGCACTGACTTGTGTATTTCCTTTGTGGACATTAAAGTATTTTCATATATATGAGTCCTGTTTTTCTCATTACCATAAAGATTTACAAAAGGAGATGTGCTTCCCCCTTTTCTCCCCTTTCCTCTGTGTCTCTGCCCTTCCAGCTTCTTTCCAACTTTCTCTTTAACTAGTTTCCAGAGGGGTTGTCTCAATTCCTAGGTCTCTATTTACGAGCACCTCCTCATCCTCACCCTTAACTTCCCGGTTCTCTCAGAATCTGAAGACTTCATTGGGTAAAGGGGAAAGCGTTCCACTCAGAAGGAACAGCAAGAATTGATCTTGGAGAAGGGGAAGGAGTTTACTTAACCCTACCTCTTCTTCAGTGTATCCCTGTGAAAAGGGTGGTTTAGTTTTAAAATAATGTCATTCACCCCAAGGCAGGAAAAGAATGTTGGGCCTTGGACTGAAGAGCAAAAGATCATATCTGATCTTAAGGAGGTGGGAAAAGAAGGGCTCATTCTAGATGTTGTATGTAGCCAAGACTAGAAATCCCTTAGGCCCATCTACCTGCCATGGTACCATAAGAGTGCCAGGGAAGACGTGTACTTATAACCCAAAAGAGCCGGTAACTTTTGGAGCCCAACTCTGGGGAGGCTTGGAATGACTTTAAGCGAGCAAAACAATTGAAAATAAGGACTTCAGATAAAGATATGTTAGAAGATGAAGATAAACATATGATCAGTGGCCCTACATCACCAAAATTCTCTTCTTTACTGGGCAGCTATCACCCCAGGCTGCCCGGCTATTGGACTTCAGTGCTGTGCACATCTCCATATCACTGCAGTTTCCAGCAATGGCTGGCATGGCACCAGGTGGCCTGATCATCAGTGTTCCAACAGCATAAAGGCAGCAACAACTACCCCCAAAATAAGAGGACTTTTAGTGGACCGAACAGGTTTCCTGGATTTCTGTCAATAGAAGATTATCAACAACAACAACAACAAAAGACTATATCCTGGGGCAGAGTGAATACTGCTGGAGTTTTTGGAGAAATCCCAGGAAGGAGAACATGTGGGAGAGAAGAACGATATATTTGTGATCGACAGAATGAGACTCCATGGCATTTAATATGACTATTTAAAGTAATGAGCTGCTATTCCAGGCCTTGAGCTGAAGCTGGGGCTGGGCTACCCATTGCCCCTGGCAGACCCAGAGATCATGTGCAGACAACTCCCCCAGAAGCTCCAGAAGCTCTCTCCAGAAGCTCCAGAAGCTTCCAGAAGCTTCCAGAAGCTCTCTCTGGAGGGAGCAGGAGCATGTTCAGTCAGCACGCAGGACACCCCAGAAGGGCTGGAGTTCACACCCAAGAGTGACCTCGGCCAACAAATGGTGGGAATTGTTGGAAAAATGCCTCAGGTTCCTCACTTCTCAAGGAGACCATTCTGAGGTATAACCCACATGGTTTATTATAGGGTCTGAGGGAGACTGAGTCCCAATTGCCCAGTGGTAACCTGCTTATTCATATTCTCCAGCGTGGCTTTGCCCTCTTCCCTCTCCTGCTTCCCCACTCCCTCAGAGCTTTCTGGGACTATCGGGAACCTGGGTGGTTCAGTCAGTTGAGCCTCTGACTCAGCTCAGGTCATGATTCCAGGATCATGGGGTTGAGCCCCAAGTTTGGCTCTGTGCTGAGCAAGGAGCCTACTTCATATTCTCTCTCTCTCCCCCCCTCTTCCCCTCTCCCCAACTTACATGCTAACTCTAAAAGAAAATAAGGGCCCCTGGGTGACTCAGTCGGCTAAGCGTCCGACTTTGGCTCAGGTCATGATCTCACGGTTTGTGGGATCTCACGGTTTGTGCTGACAGCTCAGAGCCTGGAGCCTGTTTCAGATTCTGTTTCCCTCTCTCTCTGCCCCTCCCCCACCCGTGCTCTGTCTCTCTCTCTCTCTCTCTCTCTCTCTCTCTCTAAAAAATAAATAAACATTAAAAAAAGTTTTTAAGTAATAATAAAATAAAAGTGCTTCCTGGGACTAGCTCCCCTCTGGAAAGGGAGAGGGAGAGGCTCCCACTCAAATTCCTTTTTCAGGGTTTGGTTTTGGGAAAACAATTAAACCTTGGGGAAGCAAAATTAAAAACAAGTGTAAACTGTGAAGGGGGATGTATCTGTTTAATCTCTCCTCTATATCTGGCTCTCCACTGGACTCAGCTCTTTGGGGAAAGGAACTTTTTTTTTTTTGTATTTCTGGCACCTTCCATATCCTCATACTTGTCAGGTTCTTAAATATTTGCTGAATAAATGAATGAGGTACCAGAAAATATCCATTTAAGCTATCAGAAATTCAGGTTCTGGTTCAAGAACTCAACATAGGAAGCCTGACTCGCCTCTCCCCTTAGACATACACAGTGAGTCTATAGCTACAGATGGAAGTTCCTCTGGAAAAGAAACCTAAAGGCCACTGAGAAGGTAGAAGAGGCTGGGATGCAATCTTGGCATAAACCCACTCCCGGCACAGCAACATAGAGCCTCTCCTTGAGAAGCCAAGGATGTGAGCCTGATCTCATCACCAGAACTTTTAACACCTGCACCAGAGAGACGAACCCCCAAAACATCTAGCTTTGAAAAACAACAGGGCTCTCGTCCACAAGACTCGCAAAGCCCACAAGACCTACTAGACTATACCCATCGGGGAACCAGCTCTCCCAGGCGTCTGGGACTCACCCCACCCTAGGGCCCAACTCACCTGCCCTAGGGCCCAACTCACCTGCCCTAGGGCCCAACTCACCTGCCCTAGGGCCCAACTCACCTGCCCTAGGGCCCAACTCAGACAAAGCAGTCAGCCCCGCTCACACTGAAAGAGGCTCATTTACTTATAGTAAGGAGAGGCCCCGAGAGGCAGACTGCTAATTTAACTCACACTTGTAGGAGCCTGCTGGAACACCCCGAGGTCAGAGACTGGTAAGCGCCATCTTTAGTTTTCTTCCTTTTTCCTTTCTTTTCCTTTTTTCGTTTCTCTCCTTTTGTTTCTCTCTCTTTCCAGTGGGCGCCATCTTCACACTCTCCCTCTGCCATGCTACAGAGCACCAGTCCCTCCCAGAAGAAAGCTTTTACACACATCCAGTGCCCCAATATTTGCGGCCGCGGCCACAGCCAGGGGACAACCCTAGCTCGCCGGGCTGTAGGCGCCAGGGAAGCTGGTGTTCCTGAGTCTCATTTGATTGTAAGACCGGTCTCACCCAGAATGAACCTGTTACCTTTGTCTGGCACCAGGACTTCCTCACCTGCCGCCAGGGAACTCCTCCACCAGCCCCAGCTCTGGAGGCCAGCAGGGCTTGCTAGCAGGCCCCACAGGACTTTAACCAGTGGAGAAAGAACTCTTACACCACTACTGCCCAGGGCATGGTGAGAGGCAGCAGACCCAGGGGCCCAGCTGTCCTGTGAGGGAGGCCTATTAGCTAATCCTCATGGCTGCGGCCTGGGGGGCAGGCTTCTAATTAACTATGCATCTAAGAGTTGACCGCATTCCTCCTTTCCAGAGACCTCAGAGAGGGGCTCTAGCTTCGGGCTCTCCTTCATGGCCTCCCCCTCCTCAGAGCTCCAGAATGTCAGTGTTTCCTGGAGGGGAGATTTTGCATGTGTCTGGTGCCCTGTTTGTTGTGGTGCCCCCTCCCCTCCCAGGGACATCCCTTAACTGCCACTCTTCGGTGACCAAATGGACTTGCATTGTGGGTCCCAAGGGGCTCTAACAATCACAGACAGTTCTTAGCAGGCTACCACCCTTAGGGAACTGCGCACAGACCACAGGCTGAAACACACCCTCTGTCTTTCTTTTTTTCCAATGAACAAATTTATTTTTGTAATCCTATTTTTATTTATATTTATTGTCAAGTTGGCTAACATACAGTGTATACAGTGTGCTCTTGGTTTCGGGGGTAGATGCCCGTGATTCATCACTTACATACAACACCCAGTGCTCATCCCAACAAGTGCCCTCCCCAATGCCCATCACCCACTTTCCCCTCTCCCCCACCCCCATCTCCTGGCTCTGGTGGCCAAAGGACTTCGGTTTGCAGCCCCACAGGACTGCTTCTAACTAGCCTGGATCTAGGTGCTGAGATCTCCCCCTCAGAGACACTAACAGGTTTTAGCACATCCTCACCTACTGGGAATGTGTTATGAAAAATAAACTGGGCTGCCTGGACAATCACAAAAATTCAAGAGACAGCCGAGAGTTGAGGCAGGGTTGTATGACAAGATTCATCTCCTACATGAGGCCACCCCTTCAAGATTTCAAGACTGAGAGAGGTGGTAGTTTCATCTACCGTGTGGAAACCAACCAAGAGTCAAGCAAAAAAAAAAAAACAAAAAAAACAAAAAACCACAGAAATATGTTCCAAATGAAAAAACAAGATAAAACCTCAGGAAGAAAACTTAATGAAATGAAGATAAGTAGTTTACCTGATAGAGTTTTTTAAATAGTGGTCATAAAGTTTCTCTCCAAACTTGGGAGAAGCTATCATACTTTCTTTCTTATAAGCATAATGCTCAGTTTATTGAGTAAAAGCAAATGGGTGACAACTATTGTAGCCAATGAAAAGTGGTACCTACTTCAAAAAAAAGACATCCACTTAGTTTTTTATAATGAGAAGCAAAGATGATCTCACAGCCTAGGCCTAAGAGTTCACTGAGGGATTCTTCACCACACACACACATATACACACACACGACCACCACCCCCCCACCCCCCCACCCCCCGCCCCGGTGCTATAACAAGGCAACACCAATATCATGCATGCAATTAAGGTATGCAACAGAGCTAAGGCAAAATGCCTATACAAAAACATTCAGCAAAGCCTATCCAGGCTGGTGAAAGACACTCAGAAAGAGTTTACCGCCCACTCTAGCAAGTAATACCTGCTGTCTCAACTGACTAGCTGCTGCCACAGGGGAGAAACATCTGAGACCCAATGCTGAAAGACAATAAATAGCTCCAAATATAATTTCTATCCTTTCCTACTCTCCTAATATTTGCATCTTTCTCTTTTTTCCACTCCCCCAAATTAACATCTGTAATAGGTCAAAGAATGGTCTGACATCAGTGCATTCTTAGTTTTTCAGTCTTAACTAGCACTATGTTTTATATAATTATTTTTGAGGTGGGGCGCCTGGGTGGCTCTGTTGGTTAAGCGTCCGACTTAGGCTCAGGTCATGATCTCGAGGTTCACAAGTTCAAGCCCCACGTCAGGCCCTGTGCTGACAGTTCAGAGCCTGGAGCCTGCTTCAGATTCTGTGTCTCCCTTTCTCTCTGCCCCTCCCTGGCTTGCACTCGGTCTCTCTCTCTCTCAAAATAAATAAAAACATTAAAAAATTATTTTTGAGATCAACAGACCGTAATGTGCCGTAAGAAGTGGGGGTGGAGTCTCTTAAATGAAGTAGACTTTCCTATGTGGTCATCCTGGGGCAGGCACGGAGGCCTGGGAGACAGACTGTAAACAAAAGAGAAGACACCTTCCTTTCTCCGTGCCAGGTACAAATGGATCCTCAAATAATTAAAGCATTAAGATGCCCAATGGAGTTCTGGATGTTGAGATGTTGTGGGCCCGGTAGAGAATGGGCAGTGGCCACGAGCTGGCTGCTGGCACTAGGTAAGCAAGCCAGGGGGGAGTCAGGACTCCATGGAGTGACCCTATGCAGCCTCTTTGAGTATCAGCAGTCAGTCATTCAGTGTTGCACCTCTTCTCCAAGATCATCTAACTTTCAATGAAGTTTTGCTCAGATTGGTAGCATGGTCTTAGCTATGGAGGATTAAGGGAGAAGATTCACATGGGGGGTGGGGCATGCCCTGCTCTCTAACTACTAAATGGTGTTAAGAGGATCAGGCAGTAGAGCGGATTGTGTTGGGGCCAGGGGAAATGGAGCAGAAGAATTTAAGGGACTAGTTCCTACAGAAAACAACACTTTGGGAGAATTTTTAGAAATGTCTAGAATCACTCTTTATTTGTTGGTCCCAAGTCCCCTCAAAGTGGGTGTGCTGAGCATCTTGTGGGTATCTTTGGTTACATGAAATTACATCTATTAGTTTTGCATGGTGATGTGAACACTGTATAACTCAAGAGAAACCTTTAGTAGCAGGCCACCTAGAAGTGATTGCTCCCTCTCTTGAGTGGCGATTGCAAATATTGTCTAGACACTTCCCATCTCCTATTTGGTGGGAAAGAGCAAATACCATTTATTGATTATGGTGCTGGTTCATTGCAGTGACCAAGGTTAATGATTTGTTCCTTTACACTAGTATGATGTGTTTGTATTAATCATTAAGGTCCAGAAGCAAATATTAAGGAATTTGAACTTTCAAACATCTACTTGAATTTCTCCTTGACCTTAGCATTTGAAAATGTAATTCCTCAATTTGTGAATTCTTTACTGCCATTTGGACATTAACTTGTTGGACTTTGTCTTTTATTTAAATGTTTTACTGGGTGTTAAATTCTAATTCTCTTCATGAATTTCTAGAGCTTCTTGCTCTACACCAACCAAAACAAAACCTACACACAGATTTTCGAAATGCTTTGAAATTTGAATAATGAATGAGACAATATTTCTAAAATCTTGATCTTGGAATGTTTTTCTGAAAAAGGTCTTATCCACTGACAGTCCAAATCTCTTAACCTTCAGGGATCAGGAGAGACAACACTTTAGCCAGTCCTTGGCCTAATTCAGTTGAGTCCCAGAGCTGACATTATTTATTGAAACATAAGCAGTTGGTTGGATGAATGCCCAGGGGCCTTGGCATTATAGATACTTAAATAAATCAAATGATCCAGAAAACTGGTATTATGTGAGACCTCCACTTGAACTGCCATACCCACTGGTAAATCCAAAAGACAGGGAGGACCCTCATCCATTATAAGGGAGAGCAAGGCCAGGCAGAATGAGAGGAGGACCAACAAGTCATGTCTGGTGATAAGTGACATGAAGACCTCGTAATAATATCATGATGGGAGTAGAAAGAGACCCTATCCCTTACATAAGAAATGCTACTTAGATGGTTTCTGGTGCAGACTTAACTTCCAGAATTCAGGCTGTTCCTCAGGACCTTGCCCTGAAGCTTTACTGACGCATACACCACAAGGTCAGGCAGAAGCAAGAATTTACATTTTAATCAGGTTTTCATTTTCATTAGTTCTATCATTTTACTAAACATCCTTAACCCTGTGGTTTGTTTTGCAAAAATCTGGTTATCTTGCAGTCAGAGATTTCTCAGAAACTTTCTCCTAGAAAAACTAAATCCTAGTTGAGAATAAAGAAGTGCAATCCCACCATCTAAAACTTTGGGATAAAGACAAAAAGGCCTAATTGAATACTGACCAAAAAAACTATCTTGTTACTCTTTAATACTCTTTCTTAAAGCAAACATTATCAGTCTGGCTTTTGTTCTCAGTTAGAAAGACCCACCAGCAAGATGAACAGGAAATTGGAAATGCTGCATTAAGATATTCAGATCGTAAGTCTCCAGAAGTAGAGCCACATTTATCTTCCAATTTAGTATGGATACTTGGAGAGACCGATGGATATTATATCAATTATCACAACAGCAACACCAGCAAACAGGCAGTGAGTTACAGCTTGAGTACATTCAAGATGGACTTCACCTCTATGAGATTTAATTAAATGCTATGCATATAAATAATCTCACACATTCTAATTCCCTATTGCAGTCAGAGTGACCCTGGGCTTGCAGCCTCTTGCTCGGCTGCATGAGTAGGTGTTGATTTGAAAACTGAGAGCAACTAATAAAAGGGTCAGGCTCAAAGGAAAAGCAAGCATTCTGGTCTGTCACCTCTATCATCTCCCTTGTGGCTCTGGGATTTTATCCTTTTATAAACATAGCCCCTACTGTGCAGAACATTAGGACACAGAGTGTTTCCCACACCACTTCAAAATTTTAAGCCATTGAAAATGTGATAGCTGGCAAGTCATGGTCTCCTTAATTGAAATTCCAATGCCGGTGGAATGAATTTGATGTTGGGGAAGGTTGGGATGTGAAGGTAAAAGAGAGACCAGGAGAGAAAGGTGCACCTATATTGTCATATTTAGCTTTAAAAAGATCCTCCAAGGGATGGCCTCACATTTTATTTGGAGTTCTGACCAATCATAGTAGCTAGCTCACCCATCACCACTACAAGGGAAAGTGCCGTGCCTCACTGCCTTCCAGAGAGAGAACCCAGGGAGCCTGCTCTCACACCTGTGAGCCATGCTCCCCCTGCCCACTTGTGGACCGCAGTTCCCTGGTCTGAGGTGGCCAACCTCTAAAAGGACAAGGGCCCATGGAAGCCTGGCATAGAAATGACTTCCAAAGCAAGGAAGTGCTGAGCAATTCAGCTTGTGCAGCAGGAGTAAATGCAGAAAGGTCATGAGGTTGAGAAGTGACAAGGGTCCGGAGAGCCAGAGTCATGAAGGATTCAAATGTCTGAGTAAGCAGCAGCCACACAACAGAGAGGGTCAGAGAACCGGTCCTCAGGAGGAGGGGCAGAATGAGAAGACACCCAAAAGCGGTGTGGTGGGAATGTCACATTAAAGGCAGTACAGTAGACAGAAGATCCAAGTTCTTCTGCTTTACGTGGGTCTTGAATCCCAGGGGGTCTTTAGTTCCAGGCTCAAAGAGATCTGCCTAAATCAGGTTCTGTTCTGCCAGGAGGCCTGATTCCTACACTGCCTTGTAGCTGAGAAAGTTTCTTTTCCCCACATATGCTAAGATGCAGATAAATTAGGCTAATGTTCTTCTAGTGGGCATATTAAAGTCTCCTTATGTGACAAGCATCAAGGGCAGTATAGGAACACTTGAGATGAATTTACTTTTAACTGTCAGGTGCAATAGAACTGTTACCCATCAACATCTTGAGATGTAGACACACACAAAGAAAGGATAATTAAAACCAGCCTTTCAAATCAGCATCATTGCAAAGGTTACAAAACACTGCAGTATTGCCAGACTTGGTGAAATCAATTTCCATTTTGTTGCAGTGTGTGTCATGCAGAGATTGCTGAAACCAACAAAATGAAAAGCATTAATAATTGGATTAATAGCTTGTATAAATTAATTTGCTTATTTGCCTAAAAGAAAATTAGGCAAACAACTAATGGAATGGAAGCCCTGCACATTGCATAATGTACAGCTTACACCTCCTATTATTTTCAAAAATGAAAACAAGCATTTGAAGTTTCAGGAAATCTAACCTCAGTGAAAAGTAACTGAGAATCTCTCTGCCAATAAAATGAAACCAATTTGATGAGGGTACAGGAAGAGCATGTTAGTGACTTCAAAACCACAGAAAATATAAAGAGTAGTGTGTAGGGGCGCCTGGGTGGCTCAGCAGTTAAGCATCCGTCTCTTGGTCTCGGCTCAGGTCACGATCTTGGGTTTCATGAATCTGAGCCCCACGTCAGGCTCCTCCGTGCTGACAGCGCAGAGCCTGCTCAGGATCCTCTCTCCCTCTTTCTCTGCCCCTCCTCTGCTTGCTCTGTCTCTCTCTCAAAATGAACAAATAAACTTAAATTAAAAAAAAAAAGGGTAGTGTACAGAATGTAACAGATAGACTTTAAATAAGATGGAGATAAATCAGTTCATACTTGTTTGCAGCACTTGCTGACTACCAGTACTTGAGGGTCATAACTATTCCTCTGCAATGCCTAGGAGGAGGATGAGGAATAAGTAATAAGCACAAATGGGACATCAAATGCTGGTGATATTAAGGACTTTGTGAAATGTACTTATTGTTGGGCCAAGCCATGGTTTCCCTGCCATTAGCCCTATTACAGGAATCAATGCTGGGCATGGTGGGAGGGACAGGAAGTTGAGGACCCTCTGTGCCCATGTTTTTGTTCATAATCATATCTCTTGTCATATGCCCAGGCCACATCCGGTTCCTTAAGAGCTATGCCAGAAGTTTTGAAGACTGTTGGGCTCTAGGCTTTCTTGATTCCTCCTCCCTTCTTGCCTGTCCATTTTTATTAAGAATTCTGCCAGAGGTTGGTTTCTACCTGCTCCCAATAAAGGACAAACACATCAGAACCTGGGTACAATATCAAAGTCTTAGAAACTTATCATAAAAATTGGGAAGGAGTTTAGTCTCACCGAACAAAACAAGGGGTGGGAAGAATCTAATTCTCAAATGGGATAATATATTACGTTGCAATGCCATTTCCTACTCCCATCTTGTAAATAATTCACGTTTACACCTACTGACCCACTCAATGTCATCCACTCATCCTCAGTCAGAGAGAACCACAGGGAATAAGAGCCATGCCCATTCAACCACCTGGTCCTGAGTATGGTTAGGATGTTAGGGCATAAGTCATTCAGACCCTGACCACTCCTAGAGCTAAACTGTCTGAACAGAGCTGCCATGGCTAAAGCTCCCCAAGTGTATGTGACCTGTTAGGCCAGCCATGACTGCGGCCCGTAAGGTGCCATTGAACCCCAGCACAGATTCCAAGAGAGCTAGCTCTGTGGAGCCCCTCCACACTTGAGGTTTTCTGTGCAAATCTCAGATTACATTTCCCTCAAGGCACTGCGGGCTGCTCTGAGTAAAAGAGGTAAATGCTTATTAGGATTCTGCACGTGAGCCCTGAGAGCTGCACCCTGAGTACCTAACACTGCCCTTACGTTGTTGGCACAAACATGTCCCCACGTCTGGCAAGGGACACCAAACCACATCAGGTAACTACATTTGCAGAGCAGTTGATATTGAAATGGGGAAGGCTAGGCCTTGCCCCTTCCCTTGCTCCACAAGTAGATAAAATCTAGCATTCTTGCTTTAAACAAAAATAATAATAGTCAAGAAGGTTTTGCCTCAAACTATTTGACTATTTTCTCCCTAATCATGAACTCTTAAGTTTTTACCATGTTCCTTTGTTTGCAATATGTGCTTCATTATCTTATTTAATCATGGATTATCTTTCCACTTAATTAAACTCACTTTTCATTTTGAAACTTTGCATTAAAAAGAAAAATACAGATGTCATGTAGAATTATTTGACTAATCTATTATATCAATCAAATAATTACTCCCTGGCCCCAGGTAGTTAAAGATGAGACATTGTTGATCAAAATCTCCCTCATGTCTTTCTTCAAATTCCAGAACTTTTAAAGTCAACTAAGTATAAAAGACCCAGATCATGAACACTGCTGAAAAACATCTTCTAAAATCAATGTCAGACACTTGGATTTCTGATTAAATGCAAGAAAAGATCCATCAAAAGAAATGCAGGTTTACCTAACTTAGGCAAAATGCTATGTTTTTCCCTCGCTTTCAACTTAGTTGTATCTTTGTTTTCCTTTGTTGGATAACATATGGAAGAACTTGCCTTGAGAATCTGATCACATCCCTGACAAATCTTCGTCTTCAGTTCACTAATAAATTCTAGTTTAAAGTAATTAGTTAAAAATGAAGATAAATAATTAATATTCAAGACCCATCTCTGACTCAAGATTGATTTCATAACAAATCAAAAATATTTACAAATAACAAATGACAACTTCAGATAATTCTTCAGGGGGCATATGGAAAGAGAGACAACAATAAAACATAATCCTCTGAAAACATGGTATTATTGATTGGTTTAGAGTGGAGCCCAAGGTGCCGTGGGCTCTCCAGACCTAGAGGAAACTGCTATGAGTGGAATTAAAATCCGCTCAGGACATGGGGCGCCTGGGTGGCGCAGTCGGTTAAGCGTCCGACTTCAGCCAGGTCACGATCTCGCGGTCCGTGAGTTCGAGCCCCGCGTCAGGCTCTGGGCTGATGGCTCGGAGCCTGGAGCCTGTTTCCGATTCTGTGTCTCCCTCTCTCTCTGCCCCTCCCCCGTTCATGCTCTGTCTCTCTCTGTCCCCCAAAAAAATAAATAAATAAATAAACAACAACAACAAAAAAATCCGCTCAGGACAATGAATAGGTCAACAAACATGAGAACAAAGTTGAAGACAAAGTATTTGAAGTTACCCCCTTTTAAGGTGGGTTTCTCAGTTTTCTACCTCTGCTCAACTGAGGATATTGGAAATAGATCTGTACAGGACAGAGCCCACAGTCTTGGAGAAATGGGTGTTTCTGAAGTGTTCAAGGTTCATGCACTGAAAACACTCTCATTAAAGTCCCTAGGATATATGCATGTTTTAGGAGTCAGTGTCTTACCCATCCCCATGTTCTTATTTCCTTTCCCTTATTTCTCTACATTTGCAAAGTACTATTGGCTAAACGAAGTATGTTCTATGGAATCCAGATGCTCAAGGAAGAAAAGCTTCTCTCATAGAATGGTTGACAAAGTGTTGCAAACCCTCTCCACTCCTTGGGGATTTACAATGTACATTAATCAACAATGTGGTAGAAATCACAGCAGGTAGGAGAGTAGGTAAGGTCTCCGTCTAGCTGGCCGTGTGGTTAGGGCAAATCTGCACAGCTCTGGAGGGCTCAGCTCTCTCCTCTCTAACAGAGTATTTTCTCAGCCACCTTAACAACTGCCTTGGGACATGGCCTGACTGTGGGGCTCTGGAGCAGACATTTCTGGCTGCCCACCCAGAACCATTTCTTCCTTCCTCCTTTTAAATTCCTCTTTTGATCAGATATCTACCCTCTGCCAGGCACCCCACATGCCTCAGGGAACAGTGAGCTCCCTTTCGCTGAACTAAGCCAAGGGTGACCACATCCTGATGGGTACAGCTTTCTATTAAAGGTACACAACTTGGGGACCCTTACCAACCTTACTAGGACCTACTTCCCCTGTGTTTCCTATCCTCTTTTGAAGAATATTTGCATTGGATTTGAGTTTTAGTCTTTGGCCACTCTGGACAAGCTCACCTTGCCCTTTGCTTTACATTGCTTCTTCCTGCCTCAGTCAATGGTCAGAACCAGGGACATCCAGCTTGTGTGGAAAAGGCCCCAGGTTTCCCAGAGTTCCCATTTGTCCTAGCCTCCCAGGATCCTTCCCAGCATGACAGCTCTGCCAAACCAAGTGTCCTCCAGGGGCAGACCTGTGTCCTCCCCTTAGCTGAGGCCAAATTTCATAGACCAAAAAAGCACAAATACGGAGGCGTGGGGGTTGTGCAGCACTCTCAGCTTACTATTTCTAAGATGATGCCCTCAAATGACCAGTATCCAAATCACCAGTCTCATGATCAGATGCTGGCTGGAAATGCAGATCCCCAGACTTGCTGAGTAGTATTCCCGGGTTTAAGCCATGAAAGCCCTCGTTTTCACAGCCTAGACCATGACTAGTTCACATTCTGGATTACTCCAAAGACAGTTTGGCTTCCAGCCTCAGCCTCTGATGAAATAGAGGGCAAAGCAGTGAGAGAGGGGGTCTGGGAAGGAGACAGAATTACGAGGTGAAGAGAGAATCAGGAAGCATGATGGGAAGATGCTGGATGGTTTCGGATGCACATAGTGGAGTTGTGCCCAGAGGCAGGTGCAAATTATGACAGCCGTGTGCCTTCCAGCTTCACTACTTTTACCTTTGTGCATGCTCTACTAGCTTTTGCTTCTGGCAAGATTTGCACCCAGACATGCCCAGCAGCATGATGTATCCGTCCACAAATCATAGAGTTGATGACAAGTAGGTGAAGAATAAAATGTCCAAGATCAAAAGGTCAAAGTTTTATAAAATGGCAATCTACATGTCACAAAACTTCTGCCTAAGAGTTAGTACTGTCACAAATGTGAAATACATTTTCCCAGTCCCACACCATACCTCATTTCCCAAGTCCGTGCCAGTTCATATCGCTCAATTCATGCTTCGTGTGGCTTTAGAAATTCTTTCCCAGTGAAGAGAAAACCACCCACCTCCTTCCCTCTTCTTATGAAATACATATTTCACAGTGACTGACACAACAGAATGTAGATTGTATGGAAAATAACACCTATAACTTCTGACTGCTAACTTCACTCAGAAATGGATGTAGGAAGAGTTTAGACACAGATGGGGAAAAAAAGTGTTCAGTACCATTCTTTTCTTTTTCAGAAAATGAGTCATGGACGGGAATTGAAAGTTTATTCTAGAATCTATTTATTCGGGAGCCTAGACAAAACAGACTTTTGAGAGTTCATTCTCTCAGACCCTCCTATTTATAATTAATCCTCTTTTCTAACAACAAACCTACCTCTTCTTTCCTGCCCCCACTACTTCAGTTCTCATTGGATATTTTGACACCAAAGTATTTTTCAGTTTCTTGCTCACGAGGGGCAAATTAGTACAAGGTCTGGGACACTTGGCCACCATTCCAGATTCTTATGCAATGGACTAAAAAATTCATGCAATGGATTCTAATGATTGGATTTATGTCTTGGATTCTAGTTTTAAAATTACACTGGAGACACCACCAAGAATCAACTTATACTGCATAGGGCTTTCATGTTAGAACTCAAAGGCCAGGTATTAACGTCTGGGTCTTCTGGTCACCATTGCCACTTCCAACTCTACTCTCTAGTAGCTCCCAAAGTGGCTGTGTATCAGAATCACTCAAGGATTTTGTTAAAAATAGATTTTCTGACTCAACTCCAACATAAAGAATCTGAATTTTTTTTTTCTTTTTTTTGCAAGCTGCCTAAGTGAATCTTATACAGTCACCAAGGACCCATTTACTGAAGACATTTGGGAAGCACTTCTCTGGTCTAGTGGTTCTTGAACTTGTATGTGCTTCAGAGAGACCTAAAGGACTCATTAAAATACAGATTGAACCCTCAGAGTTTTCAGTAGGTCTGGGATGAAGTCTGAGAATGTGCATTTCTAACACGTTTCCAGATGATGTTGATGCAGATCTGGGGCCATGCTTTGAGAACCACAGCTCTAACCTAGGTTATTTGTACACATGTTTATTATTCATTAGCTCTTATATTACATGGCCAAGCAAGGCCTGGGCTTCAGAGGAAGGAATTATCCTCTCAGATCAAGGGTAACACTTGGCTGAGCATCATAATCACCTAGGAGCTTTTATTTTCTTTAACTCTCAGTTATTGGAATTAGGCTTCTGCTTCACCCCAGATCTACTGAATCGACATCTCCAGGATGCTCTGGGAATTTGTATTGTTTTGAAGTAAACCAGAAGTTTCTGATTACAAGGATTTGAAAACACTGCCTTGGATGAGCCAGATTTGTGACTTTATGAATAATTTATCTGAATCATTTATCTGAAATTCAATTTTAATGGGGTATCCTATATATATTTTTTTGTACATCTGGCACCCCTAGCGACTGAGCTGTATATCTGTGAAGAGTTTGTTTCCTCTGTGTGTTCCCCCTTTTGCTTAACACAGCCCTATTTTAAATGCTCAAGAGGGTGGTGGTGAGGAGTAAAATCCATGCAAACAGGATATGCAGGGTGAAGAAGAGAAAATGATTTCCTCAGGAAACACACACACACACACACACACACACACACACACTTCATTAATCGAGACAGCAGAAACAAAATCAGGAAGGAAAAAAATACTGTCTGCTAAGGGCTTTTTAGCAGACGATTCGTCAATTATACAGTCAAAAGAAACCCTGGGGAATAAAAAGACACCAAAGATGCTATTAAAATGGTTCCAAGTGAAGCCATATATAATTAATTTCAAACAAGCATAAGCTATGAAAACTCAAATACTTCAAGGTGCTGAGTGAAAGGAAGGATAAATCTGCACCAGGCTTCAAAACCAATGCTTCCAGGTGAGTCTAAGATTAAGCCAGAGACAGGGAGATAATGATGTCTGCTCCCTCCCTGTTTTATTGGAAACTCAAGAGAGCCTTAAGACGAGATGCTCCCAGTGCATCAAGGACGAGAATACAGACACATATAGGCCAGCACCTGACATCAGCACATAACAACTAAAAACTGAATCAAATCAGTGGAGTAAAATCAAAACAGAGAAGAAAAATTCACTGATGCAGAAGACAAAGAATATAAAGGATGCAATTTGGCAAACCACTGCACAGGCTGAGTAACCACCATATAAGAACCATGGTCCCTGCAAAGCAAGCAGGTTTCTCCCTATTCTGTTTTACCAATCCATAGGTTAAGCATCAGCAAAGTTTTACTGTAAAAGGCAAGAGAACAAATCTTTTAGACTTTGTAGGCCATATACTGTCTGTTGCATCTACTCCTCCTTGCTGTTTGTAGCATGAAAGCAGCCATAGACAATACATAAATGAAGACATGTCTGTGTTCCAAATAAAACTTTATTCACAAAAATAGGTGGCTGCTGTGGAACTGAATGTTTGTGTCCCTTCAAAATTTATATGTTGAAGCTTCAATTCCCAATTTGATAGTATTTGGATATGAGGACTCTGGGAGTTAATTAGGTCATGAAAGTGGAGCCCTCATGAATGGGAATAGTGCCATATAAGGGAATGAAGAGACCAGTCTCTCTCTGCATTCTGCCCTGTATGAATACAAATGGTGGTCTGCAAACCAGAAAGAATGCCCTCCTCAGACACCCGATCTGCTGGCACCTTGATCTTGGACTTCTCAGCCCCCAGAACTGTAAGGATTAAAATTTTTTTAAGCCACAAAACTAATAGTGTATTTGTTACAGAAATCCAACAGACTAAAAGTGGTAGGACGTATTTGGCTGATGAACCATAGTTTGCAGACTCCCACCATAGGTGAGCCCACATGGTAAGGGTAGTGTCATTAATGGACTGACTTGATGGAGTACTCAGTCTCCCGATGGTAGATGCTCAATTAACAAACAAACAAAAACACTCCATTATCACCATACATACAAGGGCAGAGTGTTTAGAGCTCACCCCAACTGCAAAGGCAGGAAATCAGGATTCTGAAAACAGAAGTTGCTGAGACTATTATAAAAGGGAAAGAGGAGACAAAGGGACCAAACATTTTAGCATGTTTTTAGAAAGGTTCTCTTGGTGGCCCTGACATTCAGAGAAAAGCTGACTGTATGGGGGAGGGGCCCTCTGGCCAGTTTCTTTGAAGTGAAGCTGCTACCCCTGAGGGTACAACATGTGATAGGGCTTCATCCTCCTCCATCAGGAAGGTTTCCTGACTTTTTCAATTGACTAATTACCGTTTAGCATCGTAAGAAGTATCCTTCCTGAAAAATAAAAAGCTAAGTCACTTTGGCAGAGAATTTCATAATTCAAGCTGGAATAGATCACCCATGGTGCATGGAAACTTAACTTCAGTGACCTCCTTTACAACACTGGTAAATGTTTTATCCGAGGTCGCCAGGTCAGTCAAGAAACACACAAGCATGCATTCTATACCGTATAATTTAAAAGCTTTATTTCCCCCCACAATAGTAAATGGGTTTCATATTAGTTCAACTGAAGTTTTCTTCCATAGTTAGCTGCCTTTCTCACTGACTGTGTCATTGGTGGGAAAATTGCTTTCTCATGATGGAAGAGTTGATTTCATAGGGACACTCTGAGCTAATCACAGAAATGAGAGAGTCTGACCCAGCAGCTTCTGAAGGAGTCTTGAGGTCAAGCAGTCCATTCAGCTAAAGGCCCGGTCAGCAGGACCAAAACAGGCTGCTGCAACCTCTCTGTTGCAGATACTGGCAGGATCCTCCCTGCAGAAGAGACAAGATGCAGCCCCTCTGACCAGGAAGCCTGGAAGCCAGACAATCCCCTCACTTCCTGCCACATCCCCTTCCTCCATCCTGTGGCCCGACATAGGAGTGCTTTAGCTCAGCGAACAACTGGCTTCTGCTTTGTGGTCGTCCAAGGTGCACTCTTCACCAAGTTCAAGACTGGTCTTCACTCAAACGTTCAGCGTTCACACAATTTTTGGCTTGTGCTTTGGAGGGCGGTTTCTGTCTCTCTTAGGAACAGTGGCTTCATGTTAGCAGAGGCACGGAGACCCAGGCCAGCACTGGTAGGTAGAGCGTGGGGGCACTGCTGCCGGATGTTCTCTGAGCATGCATCACGGCGAAGACTGCATTAGTGTGGTTGGTGGGTAACTCTACATTACAGATCATTCCTTCACAGCAAGACCTACACTCCTGTTACAGAAGCAAGGGGAGAGGGGAAAGAGTAAGTAATGGGAAGGAGTGGAAGGGCAAAACAAAGAACAAAAGAATGCTTCCACAGTGCTGAGGACAGACAGAATTAGTTACCCAACTCATCCAGTCTATGAGACACTCAGGCCCTTGAGTACCTTTCCCCCACTAACCCGAAAGTAAGGACTATCTTGAGAGTCTTTTCATTTTAACAGTGATTTATCTGTAGCAAGCCAAGCATAAGCAAAGGAAAAAAGAGGAGGAGAAACTGAATAAGATTGCTTGATTGAGTCAACAAATCTTCTAAGGTTTGTAAGGAAAAACACTGACATGAAAATGAAAGCTAGGAACCTTTTGGGCTGGCCATTGATTTTCTTTCTCAGTACTACTTGTTAAGGGATAATAATGACTTTGTATTGTCTATACTAACAACTGATTTCTATCATTACAACAGCAAGGGCTTGCTAATTATGGCTGCTGAGGAGTGGAAAAGGCTTGCTCCCTCACAGCACAAGGTGTTTTCAGAGGAAGCAATCTTCTGTCATAATACCTGGTACAAGGCTTCAACCTGATAAACTTAGCCATCCATAGAGGCTTCCAGGATGGCTAAGAAAAGGGCAGCAACTCTACAAGTCTTTATCAGCTGCTTTCAACCCTGGCAGCAAGAACATCAGAATCTCCTTGGAGAACTTTAAAAAAGAAAAGAGAGATGCCTGGGTGGCTCTATTGGTGGCTCAGCTCATGATCTCCCTGTTCGTGAGTTCAAGCCCCACATCAGGCTCTGTGCTGATGTCTCAGAGCCTGGAGCCTGCTTTGGATTGTGTATCCCTCTCTCTCTCTGCCCCTCCCCTACTCGCACTCTATGTGTGTCTGTCTCTCTCTCTCTCTCTCTCTCTCTCTCTCTCAAAAATAAAAATTTTAAAAAAGAAAAAGGAAAGAAAAAAGAGCCTAATGCCCAAGACCCCACCTGAAGTTCAGTTTCAGCTGATCTGGGATGTTCCCTGACCACCACCAATATAGCTGTGAAAACTCCCCAGGTGACTCTCCAACGTTGCCAGAGCTAAAAGCTACTGGTATCAGAAGCACTTTCTGTACACAGTAACTAAATCAAATTCTAAAATCTCATAAAATTAACATACTTTTCAAGTAATTTTTTGTCAAACATTTCACAATTCCAGGCATTTAAAAGAGTGAAATTGCTCATTTTAGAATGATAAAAAATTAAGGAGATCAACTGATCTGAAATATATCTATACTTCATCATATTAAACTAAGATCAATTCTTTCAGACTCTCATGTCCCCATCTAAGCAGAGGTAGGGGTTAAGACCAGGTTTCCTTAGTAAAAGACATCCCCATTTCCCTCTTTCCACAACCCAGCTACCCTGTGCATTGTTCTCGGTGATATCTGGCCATAAACAAAATACATGAGCTGGGTTCTGTAGCGTTCATCACTCTCTCATGGATGGTTGGCTCTTGGGCTTCCAGAACAGACTTCAAACAAATCAAGTTCGAGGTCTAGGATGGAGCTCTGTGGTCCAGGAATTATCATTTGTTTTTAGTGACATTTTTTGTTGAAGGACAGGAAGTATTCAATTTCTCTTTGGTCTCCACTACATCACTGTAAGGGAGTCTTTCCTTAAAGACTACATGTATACAACAGGTTACTTTATCCTTCCTGCCTTTCCATTATGTATAACTAATGACCAGTAGGAAAAACCTTAGGACAGTAACCTTACACATACACACACACTCCTTACTGTATGTTCAGAATCTCGGCTGTGGTGGCAGCCAACAAAATGACATTCACTTCTGGAGGCACATTTTTTGGTAATGGATGTACTTCTTCCATGGCTGGTGAAGTGGTGAACTGTCAGACAGTACTGTGTATCTAGGCAGGGGGAGAAAAGGCAACGTCATGTTTCACGCTGCAAAAGAGAAACTCAACAATCACTTCAGGAAAGACTAAAACTCAGGATGATCCTTAGGTCTCTAGGCAAGAAGTTTAATGGCAGGAGTGGATGCCTCTCCTTTGGTGCCAGCTAAAGCTGAGAAAAAAGTTGAACAAGCTTTTCATCAGCACCTTAGGTCTGCTCATTTCATATGAGAGTGCCAGCATCTCTGTCTCTGTCTCTCTCCCTATGAAGCACATGTTCTAGAACTCCAAAATAAAATGAGAGTTGTAAACATAAAATGCAGTGGGTTAGAACACATCTTGGTGTATTATTCAGCATTTGTTTCTTGTATACTAACAGACATGTGGTGGAACAGAATGAAAACAGGTGCTTCAAAGTATACATCAAGACCACCTTCCTGACCCATCCACTTCTTACTCATGCTCTAATCCTCCCTGCATGTTTGACTTTTCTGGAGTATTCCCATTTTCCTACTCTCTCTGCCCCTCCCTGCACACAGCTAGCTCATGTCTATAGTTTTCCCTATAGCTTTAAGTACTCACATTTTACTACTTTTAAAGAAAGTGATTTCATTCAATATGCTAGGACCCGCCACTTCAGTTTTGCATCTCTCTCCAGTTATCTCAGACCAATGTAATGCTCCTTAGTTTATTGAGAAGGGACTACAGCAGGAATGTCATAAAATGGGGGGAAACCTAATGTGGAGAGCACTTGGTTTTAGAGAATTCTGTCACATGTGAGCACTATTAGGTCCTTAAAGCTCATTTTCTTTTGAATAAAAGATGATAACAAGTGTCCGACATTTTGATAGGGTTGTGGTAAGCTTCAAATAATATTAACACGCCATCAGCGAGGCACTCTAACAGGTATTCACTCAGTCAATCCTTACAATAAGCCTTAAGGCAAGTCATATTAATATCATTTTACAGATAGAAAAGCCAAGGCACGGTTTCTTGCCTACAGTTACATTAGACAGGAGGTGGTGGAAGATAGGATTCTAACCTAGGCAGTTTTCTAGGGTTTGTACTCTTAGCCAGAACACTATTCCGCCTCTCAGCATACCTAGTGTTAAACTAGATGATGCTTTGCTGTGCTCTAGGAGAGTAGCTGACTTCTGCCTTTAGAAGGACAGGGAACCACTGAATGGGAAAGGCATTTCGACCTATACTTCACATAAAGAAGAATTGGAAACTGGTAGCTGCATGTGTTCGTATAAAATGCCACACATGCTAAAGCACCCTAGAAAGTCAGAATAGAAGCCAGGGTAAAATAAAATAAGAAATGTCATTCTTGTCATATCCTGTTACACAGGGAACCTCTCTTAACAACACTGACAGACCACAGAAGTAAAGCTCTAAGGTGAAAAGGAAACCTGAGCTGACAAAGAACAATAGCTGTGGGCCAGTCTGCCCCCGAGAAATGGTTGACTATCATGCCCCTAAATGATGACTAACTGAAAAGCAAGAAATTATACCCTCAGGTAGAATTCCAGATGGTTAGTATCTTTGGGGCTTGACTGGAGCACAGTCAAAAATGTACTGTCATGCACACTGGAATGTAGGGTCGTTCCGTGGCAGTCTCGTTAAGAGTCAAGTTTTCAAGTTGGACTTGGAAGAGCCAACTTCCTTCACCCTTCCCATCTCTGACGTTTCCTTGCTGATGGAAAGCTGCAGCTCCCTTCTTCTGCTCACGTGTTTCAACAGAGATGAAACTCTGCAACCCGGAAACATCCATGCACGTTCCCATTCAAGACGGCTTTGATTCATGAATGACAAATCAGAGCACTGTGCTGTTCCTAGTAGGAACAGTGTTTGGATACAATTCAAAATAATATAGTCCATGAAGACGAAGTACAAGGAGTTGGACATCAGTGCCATAATTTGCTACTGTTACAATCCTTACCACCTGGTTTTCAGGGGCATTTAAAGCAAATAGCTAAGAATGGTACCCACCCTCTGAAGTAAATTAGTAAAGAGAGGCATCGGACAACCTTAAAAACTTTGCAATTACTAAGATAAATTTCTGTGCAAAATGTAGAAACAAATCTCCAAATGCACAAGATACATAAATGTACTCAAACACGCACACACAATTTGAGGTCACGCTACAGAAATGTAAAAGAACCTCAAGACAAAATTAAAATAATTAATTACTCTTGAAAAGAAATCATGAAAAATACTGTCCAGAGGCACGTGGGGGGCTCAGTTAAGTGACCCACTCATGGTATCGGTGGTCATGATCTCGTGGTTATGAGATCAATCACCACATCTGGCTCCATGCTGAATGTGGAGCCTGCTTGGGATTCTCTCTCTCTCTTCCTCTCCCCTTCTCACTCATGCTTGCTCGCTCTCCCTCTCTCTCCAAATAAATACACATTAAAAAAAAAAGAAAAATACTTTTCAAGTAGATGTCACAACCATTTGTGCTAATTTACAGCCTAAGAGTCTCAGGCCCCATAGAGGTCTGCAGTGTGTACTAATCATTGGTACCATACACTGCCTTTACCTGGAAGAGGTAAGGCTATTTTACTGCTTTATAGAATATGGTACAAAGATTTCCAAAAGAGTCAAGGTAATAGTACACCCAAACTGGTAATCTTTAGCTCTAGAAGAGTTTGTTGGTTGGTCAGTTTGCTTTTCTTGGCCTTTTAGGTCTGAAAACCTAAAAAATAGTACTTCCTAAAAATCTGAATAGCCTCATCTTATAGCTCTGAGTAGAGCTTTCCAATTCCAAATCATCCCTCAGCACATCCTGTCTGCTTTACCTCCAAGTTTATATATGTTAAATCATTCGACTTCTTGTCCCTCTATCCCTACCACCATAGTCCCGGTTGTCATCTTCTCCTGCCTAAAGACAATAAAAGACCCCACTTGGTTTCCCTTCTACTTTTGTCCCCAACCACTAGGGATGTATCTAGGAGCTAAGCAAACTAAAAAGTTCTCAAATGTTTGTCAAATGAATGAATGAGTAACCAAGGCACCAATGTATCTCAAGAGTATAAAAACCCTTCTTTGCTTTAGCCAGTAAGTGTGACTTTTCTAGAGGTATCAAGCATTTCTGAAATTCTTAGAATGCCTAAGACAACACTGTGGACTATTTGTTCTGCTTGATAAATACTATTTAAGAAATCCTCCCTGGAGGCACACACAGCACACACAAACTGAGGTTATACCATCAGTTTCCAAGTACTCTCAGAGTAGTCTGATACCTGCACAGTCTACTAAAAGAAATCTGATTTTGATATAACATCATCAGCCTGTTGATATATGCTAATCCCATTATATAAGGCAGGTCTGCTCACGGCCAGTTAAGAGAGACCTAAATGAGGTATAATCACCAGAGAGTGTTCCAAACTCAGTGCACTTACTTTGTGGGCACCATTTGTCTTCTGCCCATCGATTGCAGTTATAATTATCCCTTGCATTTTCACAGGTAAAACACTTGAAGCTATTTGGAAATGGCGTAGCTTTAAAGAAAAATGCACAGTGAAACAGAAAGGTTAAAAAAGACAAAAATTTTAAACATCAAAGATGGCACAAATTAGCAACTTTTATTAGATCAAACGAAATTTACAAACCATCATCCTTAGAGTTTTCGTTGCCAAGGAGCTGGAGTTAACTGCCAGACTTCGGGGCATATTTATTCTCTTTTCTTTAAATATTTTGTCTATGCTTATCTACTATAGAGTAATGAAAATGGTTCCACAAGCCACTTTGAAACACCCATGGTATTGTTTCATTACAATTTATAACTTGGGAATAAGTGGGGGTTGAGCGCACAGGAAAGGGTGGTGGCGGGATTGGAACCAATGATTTGGTTTAGTGTGGCCCCTGAAAAGAACTGGAGTCAGATTAACCTGAGCTTGAATTCTGTTCTTCCTACTGAGTAGCTTTATCATTTTTAACTTCCAGGAAATAATAATATTTAGAGAAATGCTAACAGTGAAGATCCCCATGACTTGCAGAGGAATCATGAAGATTAAACAGGAGGCTGCAATAAAAAATATCTAGCATAGTCCCTGGCACATCAAATCCTGCTGGTTTCTGTCTACATGCACTTCCATTACAGCCATCTTCAACCTCAATCAAGTAATCTCACTTGATATATGTCAATTATCACAACATTAGACCTCAATCAGGAATGTAACATTTAATGTAAGGATGATAGCAATTCTCAGGCTCTTATGCTCATGCTGGTGTTACAGAAAGCAGGAATTATGACTGCTGGCAGTCTGGATTGAAAGCAACTAGAATGTCCTTTTGGTCTTTAGGTTTTTGTGGTTTTTTTTCCCCAACCTTGTATCTTGTTATTTTAATGGGCAAGAAGTCAAAAGTGTAATAAATTTGACATTTCTTTATAAGCCATGGCATAAAGTCTTATGTAAAACTTCCAATTCTTCCATTTTTGGAGAAAATGGATAAAGATTAAGGAAAATGTCCGACCATCCTAGTAAACTGATCACGTTAGTCAAATAATATTTCTATTTTTTTAATGATTTTTTTAATCATAAAATTTTATTAGGCTTAAAGTTTCAAAATTTGTCTATAATTTAGATTTTATGAAAATCTAAATGTGTTTGTGCCATGTCATTAAGTTATTAGTATACAATCATTACCAGTTTAGAAACATATAATAAATGATAGTTCAAGGTGTGTGTGGTATATATGTGATATATGTGTGTATGCACACACACACACAGTGTCACAAATAATAAAGAAAGCACAAAGGGAAGAAGAGTAATATATAGGCTTCATTTAGAAGTGGTATAAAGACAGTGGGTCCCAAACCTGGCTGTGCATGAATAGTATCAGGAGAGCTTTTTTAAAAAGAAGAGGGTTTGGGGGAGGGAAAGAAAAGAAAATAATTTACATCCCACCCTTCTGACTACTGAACCTCTGCAGAGGGGACCAAGGAATATGTAGTTTTAAAGGCTTTTATCATGATTTTGATACTCTTCCAGGTGTGGGAACTACAGCCATTCATCTTTATACCAATTGATGTCTATAATCTTTCTCTAATAAAGTATATCAGAGAAGTCTCACTTGTCTGAAGAGAGAAAGCAGATGATATATGTATAAAAGTACAAAAATACACATGTATGCATATAAAATATATTATCCTATAGATAATGTTCACTGATATTTGCTTCTGTGGAAGCAATATTATTATTTATTAGTGGAAAAGTTGAATTTTATACAGCCTTTTCTAGTGGTGACTATGCATATTAATGAAAATCCAAGTATTATTTCCCACCTAATTTCAAATATACAAATCTGTTTCAAAATTGTTAATGGTCATTTGAAAGAATATATCATTTAGGGGTGTCTGGGTGACTCGGTTGTTGAGCATCTGACTCTTGATCTCAGCTCAGGTCTTGATATCAGGGTCATGAGTTCAAACCTCATGTTGGGCTCCACAACCATATATAAATTATATACGGAGAAACTTCCTTCCTACAGCCAATATCCTTCTCCATTGAAGAGATCAACAAAGAACACTGTCTGCTAAGCCATTCGTGGTGACAGTGTTCAAGAGATTATTTTACTTTTTCATTTTTAAAAATGTTTATTTATTTTTGAGAGTGAGAGAGCAAGCGAGTGCACGTGAGTAGGGGGAGGGCAGAGAGAGAGAGGGAGACACAGAATCAGAAGCAGACTCCAGGCTCTGAGCTGTCAGCACAGAGCCCGACGCGGGGCTCGAACTCATGAACCGTGAGATCATGACCTGAGCCAAGTCAGATGCTTAAACTGAGCCACCCAGGCACCCCAAACAGAGTATTTTAACCAAGAACCATTTTGAGACTTCAGCAGAAAGCTAAAACATTTTAAAGAAATGGAGAAAATTTCTGTCATTATGTACTACTCCTCCTCACCAAAGTAGTGAAGACTCTCTGGCTTATTCTAGGTATAAACCAAATATTCCAGAGCAGGCAAAGTTATTATAGGTGGAAAGAGGGACTTCGAATTGTCGCCCTGACCCTACAGTCATGAACCAGGACACAACCACTACTTACGGTCCAGAGGAGGCCTCACGTTGTAGAAGTTGATGTTCTTGGCCGATGCCCAGTTTTCTGACAAGATAAAGATCTGGACAACAGCTACAGCCAGAGCATGACGGAGGGGCAGCATTCTGACCTTGGTTATGGGAAAGTCCAAAACTCACATCTACAATGAAAAGAGAGACTGGTCGCATTTATCTGTATTTTGTTTGTCAGGAGGAGCAGGCTTTGCTTCCATTTGGGAAGCCTGATTGTTCAAATCTATCCAACCATATACTTGTTCTATAGGGCCCACACCTGTAAGCAAACTGCATTCTTTTTCACAGATGAAAGCTAAGTAATTACTGCCTTCTACTGGTCAGGCCTCTGCACTAGCCAGTTAAGCTCTAGCAGGACACCCAAAGGCCTTTCAGGCTCCGGAAGAACAAGGAACAGCATGGGCGTGGCCGCACCCCATTCCCTCACTGCCTGAGGCTAGCCGGTGTACTTTGTGCTGAATCAGCCAATCACTTAACAAACAGGGTTCAGAGGCGCGTTCACCTGAAGTTACCGAACCACCTACCTGTCAAGTCCATACTCTGAGTAAACACTTGTGTTTGAGAAATTTTGCAACGCTTTCAAAACCTGGAAGAAACCTTAAGAGTCAGAGCACTAGGAAGGGCAGTGCATAAATGTACAACGAGTTTGGGAAATAGAGTCTCTGCTGGACCCCAGAGCACAAAGACAATGCCATCCCCATCTGTGTCTGTCACACTGGGTGCAACAAGCTGCCAGGAGGTTCTAGAGAACACAGAGTAAGAGTTGTTTGAAATGCTGATGTGATGTTAGTCTTAGCCCACAAATACTGCTTCTGCTTTCAAAGAGGTGAAGTAGGTTTGATACCCAGTGAAACAACAGACGTCCGCAGCGCACCGAGGAAGACAGTACATCTTAAGTCCCACTGGTTCTACCCTCTAGAAGCAGACCTGGTAGTAAGAAAATCTTCAGGAGACATGCTGAGAACATACAGGATCACCACAAACAGGTTCTCTTTGGCAATGGAGAGGTGTGGGAAGCAGAAAAGGATGTAACTTGGAGTCCAAAGACTTTGGTTCAGGTATTGGCTCTGCTATTTATTAGCTGTCTGACCTTGGGCAAGCTCTTTAAGCTCTATTAACCTCAATTTCCTCATCTGCAAAGTGGTTTAATAACACCCATTCTGCCCACACGTTTGGATAATCGTAAGCATCAAATATAGGCTCAGGTAGAATCACATAGGATTGTGAAAGTAACAGCACTTGTAATACAAGTCTGTGAAAATGCTAGAACCTTAGAGTTCAATAATATTGCCTGAACTCATTTTCTTCTTGCTGAATCAGCCGGTCTCTGTGGGTTTAGGAAATTTTTCAAAGAAGAAAAGTTTGATCTCTGCACATATGAGCATAATCCTTCACATGGATATTTTGTTTGAAGCCAGGATAATAACGCACAGAATCTAGGGATTTTACCTCCCCCTGTTGTGTTGTGAGTATATTGGTTTTGTGTGTATAGCTAATAATGCCTACCTACAAAGATGGAACTAGATAGCAGACAAAATATAGCCAACAGCATCCCCATCCCTATAGATGGCTTCTGCCACCAATTGAACATAGTCTCTAAGAAGTACTCAGTGTAAAGGAACCTGGAAGGTTTCAAAAGCCAATAGGGCTAAACCTCCTATACTGCATTTCAGCTCACGACAGAATGCGACCTACTGATATGTAAATACATATATAAAATTCTGTCCTGGTTCATTTTAGAAACCAAAATTGATCATTCACAGTTATTAGATTTCTAAATCTTATTTTTATGCTCTTTCTGAAGAAATGGACGTTTCTTATAGCTAACTTTATTATTCCTTACAGATGAGTCATTATGCTGGTACAAATTCTCCTTCTCGTATTCCTTTCTCTAAGCTGGACTACTCTATATTCATTGTGAATCTGGAGCCAAGGAATGAAGACCCCTGCTTTACACCAGTGGAGAAACTTTGAGTAGGAGAGACTCATCCCTTTTTCACAAATCTCAAATTCACTGTGTTCCAATAGCACCCACATTCAAGTAATATGGAAATAATGCCTAAGATTATACATTTCAGAGTCCTATCGTCTACATTCAGTCCCTTTTCCATCACTAACAAATATGGGACCTCAGACAAATTGCTTCAACTTTCCAAGCCTCGGCTTGCCCATCTGTAGAAGAGGTACAATAACAGTCCCTACCTCAGAGTATAGAAGCACAGACTAAATGACATCATGTGTATGAAGCACTCAGCCGAGTGCTGGGCACATGGGCACGTTCAGGTAGAGTACAGGCTCAAATACCTGCTTCTAAACCTACTCTCTTTGTAGACTGGTGAAAGTTCCTTGACCTCTCTGTACCACAACTTTTGCATCTATAAAATGGAAGTAATGATATTAATACCTACCTCATAGGGTTGTAGGAATTAGTTAATACACATAAAGCACTTATCTAGTTAGCTGTGTTCGCCATTTTTCAATCCTCACTAGGTAGCATTCACTGTTAAGAACATATCTCCAAACAGGAATCACAAGTCAGAACCCCTGGTTTTCCTCATGTAATCTCTATATGAGACAGAAGCTCATTTATTCATTCAAATGTCATTACTGACATGTAGTGCATAGAAAGAAATTGTTATTACTGGACCTCCAACACGGTCTTTGCTCTCATGAAGTGTGCATTTTAGAAGGAGAAGACAGACACTAACTATGGGGAAAATGTAATTTCAGATAGTCATGATTCTGAGATTAGTACAATAGAGAGATGTGTGGGTGAATAGGAGGACCTACTTTACATATACAGTGGACCCAGTATGAGAAGAAACCACCCAAGCAAAGAATCAAGGGAAAAGACACTAGGATTTCAAGATAGGAAGAAGTGCACGTGCAGGGGGGGAAGGGGGCAGGAACAAAGTCAGAGGTGGTGGGACCAGATCATACAGGCACTTACTTACAGGCCATGGCAAGGATTTGGGATCTAACAAAACCAAGGAACTGTTTGGTTTTAGATTATCTGATTTTGAAAAAATGCTTGGTCTCTGCAGAGCAACAGGTCCCAAATCCCTAGCCTTATCTCTCACTCCCAGAATAAAGGGATGCCAATAACAGACAACATAGAGGAATTTAGGATTCACGAAGGTTTCTCTGAATAAAAGAGTGATTGGATGGCAGACGACTTTAAAACAACCAAATGAACAGCAAACCCAAGGATTAGATTTGTATTTTGTTTTTTCCATTCTTCAAAACAGGACTGTAGGGAAAGTGGCATCATTACCATTGTACAAGTGAGCTTAGGAGACAATGTGTGTAAAGATCCTAGCACACTGCCTTGAACACAGTAACCCCATCAAAACAACAGTGAAAAGTTGCCATATGGACTAGTATATTTTTATTTCCATTTTTAGCTAAAACAGCATAGCCTTATTGTATCAAAATTTGCCAGAACTGCAAAGGTTTTACCTATCAAATGAAACAAACAAACAAAACACTAAATAAAAATGTCTGCTATTTTCCAGAGCCGGCTTTATAATCTATTACCAATACTGCTTTCCCCTAAGTACCTATATCTATCTCTATCTATTCTGCAGTGGATAGGTTTGTGCTAACATGACTGTTTTATCTTTCACAACCAAAAGACATTAGGATAATGAAAAAGCAAATGACTAACTATGGTATCTGAAAGTTGTTTTACATTTAGAATCATTTCACGGAGACTCTGAACTAAAAATTATCTGCTGAGACTTTGCTGAGTAGGCTCTCACTGCAGTCTTTGTTGCAGAACAAGGTTACATTAGAGCTTGTATTTTGCTCCAGAAGGAAAAAAAAGAAGTCTTTAAGATGAGTCAGACTAAACCATTCTGGAATTTTCTCCAGGACCATCACACAGAGCAGAGTTCTTCAGAGCGGGGAGGGGTGACTTGTAAGCTTGTTAGGGTTATTTGCAAAATATTGTGTCTATATAGATTTTTCCCCCTGGGCTGAGGATCTCAAAAGGAATCTGTTAAGGAATCTGTTAATCTTAACATAACAGTTAAGAACTGCTGCTTGCCGTTTCAGAATATAACTGTCAGGATTTGGCTTCCTGTGACTTAGATGGTTTTATATTTGACACTAAGAAAGTTCCACATATACATTAGGTATCTGGTATACACTCAACTTCAAGGATGGCTCAAATCATTCCTCCCCAGCAGAGCACAATATTTTTATCCATTTTTTTCCCACAGATGGTAGGCCTGGTCAGAAACCCCTCATCTGTGGTGCTGGTCTTCCATTTGGTTTATGATCCTCTCTTTGGCAAGTAGGATATGCTCCAGAATGCCAAAAGAAAGGGGTGCTTTCTGCAAAGGCAGATTCAACAGAGATGGGCAATTCTCAGGTACTCCAGGGAATGGCAGGTAGCCAGATGTGTACATTTGCAAAGCCCACCTGGCCTATTACTGCCCAGAGTAAAGGACTGACACGGCACTTGGTCCAGAAGCTTGACTATTTCCCAGGTCTGAGTAATAATCAGCATCTTATCCTACATGTGGCATTTTCTGTCTCCACGGAAAATATGCAAAGATGATGGGGGTTTCAACAAGCAGCATGTCCTTGACATCATAAACTCTCTTTTGGGGTAGGGAAATGACCTACATTATTTTTTAAACTATTTTTTAATTCCCTAGGTCTAGGCTCAGTGCATGGTAAATATCCAATAAATACTTTTTTTTTTAAATAGAACCAACATCTTAGCTATGATCTTAAGGAACTCTTTTCTTAACAAGACAAAGATTGTGGGCAGTAAGGAGTTGATGGAATGTCCAAAGATGAAGAAATGGTCTCAAAAGGAATGGACTCAAAGGGAGATTTGAAAAAGAAGAGACCAAACAATGTGGTAAATACTGGTACTTCCTGCACAGTTGCTAAAAATGAGTCAGCAAGCCAAGGCTAACTCCAACTGCCAATAAAACAAATGAAATGGATAATTTAGAGGAAGCAGCTCTACTAAGTCCAACATGCCCATCAACACTCATATTCACACTTTCCTGAAAGCATCACTTATCCCGCAGTAAGACACTTTAATGACAAACTTTAATAGGCCCGGTTTCCCTTGTAAAAAGAATAGAAGGCCAAGTGGAAATTCAAAATGAGTGCTGAAATTTTACTAAGAAGGACAAGAATAGATGAAAACACTCCTCTCAAAAGAAGAAATCTGCCCAAACCAAAAAACTTTATCACCTGCAACAAGGATTGTGTTACTTGCTTCTGGCTATTAGGCCAGGTTGGCCAATGGAGACACTCTGGTTCCTGTTACATTTAAGAACAGTGTTCATGGGATCTATGCCGAGACCCTGTTGTAGTTCCCTTCCTTGCAGGGGGACTGGGGTTTCAATTGCTAACCTACCTGGGCATCGAGAGCCCAGCTCCTACGCTGCAGCTTCTACCTTCTCTAACAGGTGTTCTATTTCTGGTACACAAAAAGTTCTATTGTCCTCCTAAGTTTAAATATGAATTTCCTGGGGCGCCTGGGTGGCTCAGTCGGTTAAGCGTCCGACTTCGGCTCAGGTCATGATCTCACTGTCCGTGGGTTCGAGCCCCGCGTCGGGCTCTGTGCTGACAGCTCAGAGCCTGGAGCCTGTTTCAGAATCTGTGTCTCCCTCTCTCTGACCCTCCCCCGTTCATGCTCTGTCTCTCTCTGTCTCAAAAATAAATAAAAACGTTAAAAAAAAATTTAAAAAAAAATAGGAATTTCCTTAGAGATATTTAATTCCGGCTTTTTTAAGTGCCGGAAGCACAATACAAGAGAGAATTTTACCTTATACCCACCCAATCCATTATCTTCCTCTGAAAATACAAAATACCCACGGAGTACCATGGACTTTATTCTTAACAACATTCACTAGGAAAAAGTAGGATCATGATTCAACCACTCATACCAGCTTATCCAAATCTTGAAAATATTAGGATGATAAATCTTGCATTTATACCAGGTATTCTGCTAAGCACTCAGAAAACAATAAATAAGAGACACAATGTCTGTACTCACATACATTACTGGGGCCAAAAACTCAATTTGAGATGTGTCTGCCAAGGGTTAATACAATCATCTTAGAGAGGAGGAAAAACAATGGGCTTTAGATTCAGAAAGGGCACCCAGAATAAAATTCTGGTTCTCCTTTTTGTTTTGTTTTACAGGATCAGCATTTTTTAAAAGTTGTTTAAATTCCAGTTAGGTAACATACAACATAATAGTTTCAGCTGTACAACATAGTGATTCAACACTTCCATACAACACCCAGTGCTCATCACACCATCATCTATTTCACCCATACTTCACCTACCTCCATGCTGGTAACCATCAATTTGTTCTCTATAGTTAAGAGTCTGTTTCTTGGTTTATCTCTTTCCACCCCCACCTTCCCCCCGCTTTGCTCATTTGTTTTGTTTCTTAAATGCCACATATGAGTGAAATTATATGCTGTTTGTCTTTCTCTTATTTCAGTTAGCATAATACTCTCTAGCTCCATCTATGTCATTGCAAATGGCCAGATTTCATTCTTTTTTATGGCTGAGTAATATTCCTGTGTGTATGTATATAAAGAAGGAGATATAGAGATATATATGTATACACATATATATATATATACACACACACACACATACACACCCCTCCAATCTTTATCCATTCATCAGTTGATGGACATGGAGGCTGTTGCTGTAATTTGGCTATTGTTGATAATGCTGCTATAAACACCAGTGTGCATGTATCCCTTCAAATCAGTATTTTTGTATCCTTTGGGTAAACACCTAGTAGTGCAATTGCTGGATTGTAGCGGAGTTCCATTTTTAACTTTTTGAGGAAGCTCCATACTATTTTCCGGAGTGGCTGTACCAGTTTGCACGCACACCAACAGTGCAAGAAGGTTCTCCTTTCTCCACATCCTTGCCAATACTTGTTTCTTCTATTGTGGATTTTAGCCATTATAATAGGCGTGAGGTGATACCTCACTGTAGTTTTGACTTGCATTTTCCTAATGCTGAGTGACAGTGAGCATCTTTCCATGTGTCTGTTGGCCATCTGTATAGTCTTCTTTGAAAAAAATGTCTACTCATGTCTTTGGTCCATTTTTAAGCTGGATTATTTGTTTTTGGGTGTTGAGTTTTATAAATTCTTTATAGATTTTGGATACTAACCCTTTATCAGATATGTCATTTGCAAATATCTTCTCCCATTCCACAGGCTGCCTTCTAGTTTTGTTGACTGTTCCCTTCACTGTGCAGAAGCTTTTTATTTTGATGCTTTTTTTTTTTTTTTGAAGTTTGCTTTTGTTTTCCTTGCCTCAGGAGACACATCTAGAAAGAAGGTGCTACAGCTGATGTCAAAGAAGTTGCCTGTGTTCTCATTTAGTATTTTTATGCTTTCAGGTCTCACATTTAGGTCGTTAATCCATTTTGAATTTATTTTTGTGTATAGTGTAAGAACATGGTCCAGTTTTCCCAACACCATTTGCTGAAGAGACTCTTTTTCCCATTGGATATTCTTTCCTGATTTGCCAAAGATTAATTGACCATATAGTTGTGGGCTCATTTCTGGGTTTTCTATTCAGTTCCATTGATCTATGTTTCTATTTTTACACCAGTACCATACCGCTTTGATTATTACAGCTTTGTATTATAACTTAAAGTCTCAACTGTGATGTCTCCAGTTTGCTTTTCTTTTTCAACGTTGCTTTGGTTATTTGGGGTCTTCTGTGCTTCCACACAAATTTTAGGATTGTCTTTTCTAGCTCTGTGAAAAATGCTGATGGTATTTTGATAGGATTTTGATAGATATTTTGATAGGATTGTATTCAATGTGTACATTGTTTTGGGTAGTACAGACATTTTAACAATATTTGTTCTTCCAATCCATGAGCATGGAATGTCTTTTCATTTCTTAGTGTCATCTTCAATTTCTTATGAAAATTACAAATTGTTTCTACATTTACTAGCCACATAACCCCATTTGTCAATAAGATAAGTGAGGCTTAGAGCCATGTAGATAAATTTCTTAAGCTGTTGTGGGGATTGGGTATAATTACATAAAGTACCTTTCACTTAGATGGCATTAAAGAAATGTTAAGTGTCTGCTTCCCCTCATGTATCTTCCTTCCCAGTTCTTCAGATATCATTAGCAGGAGAACAGAGATAAGATCAAGAGATATAACTGTCCAGCTCCATTCCATACTAGCTGGACCAAATCTGGTAAATAGTGTTGAGTTCTATGCACTAATTTCTAAACGGGATTCAGGAATTATCTTTCTTGCAACCAAATGAAAAGTTGGAATGAATGACGGACAAGGTTCCTTCCCCTTCTAGGATTTTATGATTTCTATGGAAGGATATTAATGAAGAATTCCAGTTATACCATAAAAAGTCATATGTAATACAGTATTCCCATATTTCAGATCCCTGCTATAATGTTTACAAGGATAACTTTAAAAATCTCATCGTAGGATCAAAACTTCACAGAAATGAATATTTCATTTCTAAGCATAAGGCTGTACATTTTGTAGTGCTAAAGATGGTTTTTTCTACTATATACAACCTGACAAAATAATATCTAAAAACAGTGCTAACATTAAAATATTGTTATTATGGAAATCAACCTTAAAGCTAATCATGAGTTAATACGGGGCAATAAGTGTTCAATGGGTAGAAAATAGTCTAATCAATTTTAAAGGCAACTTTCTAAATGTGATTCAAATGTTAAGAAAAAAAAACTAAAAAAACGCTTCCCAAGTAATAGCTTTTCAGCTGCATTTTTGTCAAAGACACAAGTTTACATCTTTTTTGAGAAGGCTTTGATGACACTAGAGGAGAAGGTTAAGAACTCCACATGAACAAGATTAAAAAGCTTAGATGATTGGGAATTGGAAAATGTACTCCTTTTAAAAAGAATCCAGATGGGTTTGCCATGTTTTATTGAACTATTTAGACAAATGGTAGGAACCTAATAAATATATGCTAACTGATTAAATTTGAGAGTATCCTTCACATAGGTGAAATAATTGTTGCCCAGTTTGTACCCACAAATGATTTTTAGGAGGGTTATGCCAAGTCATTTCGACGTTAAGGTTCTCAAAATACAGAGTAAAAACCCTGAGAGAGGAAAGATCTGAGCCACTAAACTTCCATGTATGGTGTTCCTCTGCTGTGCATTACATTTCACTTTGTACCTTTCAGGCGTTAAGGGAGATGCATATGGGACACATATTCTCATTATTTGATAAAAGGAAACTCTTCCTGGTATTTAATTCTCAAACTAATGGGCGCTATGTGTTATACAGAGAGCACCAAACAACATATGGATAATGCCTGAAATTTGTTTCAAAGAGCTGCAGAGGCATCCTTCAATTGGCCATTTCTTAAAAAAAAAAAAAAAAAAAAAAAAAAAAAAAAGCCAAGGGCATATATTAATTCTATAGAGGTATTTCTGCTATCAGGGAGGCAAATGAGAGAGATTATTTCCTTTTCCATGGAAGCAGGGGGTCTTTAAATTTGAGAGAAAGATACAAGTGGACTGAAGTTCTGCAGGAAAGCTGTGGGCGCACAGGTGTTTGGTACTGTTAACGAGCAATTCCACTGGCAGAACTACATAGACATAAACCAAGCAGCAACAAAGGCTGGGCATGGAAGACATTGTTTTTATGTTCCATATCCTTGCTTGCTTTGCCGAACCCATTTCTTTTAATAACCAATCAAAGCTCTCATAATAGAAATCTAGGCTGGAATGTCCAACAGCTGGCTAAGAATCCATTATTCTACATTTGTTGAGTGGAGGAATGTTTCATGCCGAGCATGCATTCTCTAATATGTGGCATACACAACTCAACTGAGAAAATTTAGCTTTCAGGGTCAGCATACAGGCGATGGCTAGGACTTTTGACTTCATTTAGTCTCAGCTGACATAAAAAAGGGACCATAAAAATAAAGCGTTCATACAGATGTCCTTCTCATTTGAACCTCTCTGTATAAATTCTAACATAAGAGAATGTCTATACCAAAACAGAAATCTTCGGCAATAAATTCATTTGGATATGTGTGCATGCATATATGCACACCCACATACATACATGTACGTATGTGCTTCTACACAAACATAGATCTATTTTATTGAATGACTTGACTGTTTAAGTGCTAATTATGTGCCAGGTTGTAAAAGTGTCCCTAGAACTCTGTATAAAAGACTGTATTGCCAATCATGTCAGCTGTTTCCAGGACCCATATTGTTATCTTTCAGTTGGGAGATCTTCAGGATATAGAATTGTTACTATACATTTGGCTTGTCATCTTTCTTCTGTGCTAGGGCTTAATGTCACTGACCATTGTTTATAGAGCTCCCACTAGCTCAACTTTATTCTCGATTCTACAGCTAAAAATATATCACACAAGTAAAGGACATGTTCGTGGGTTTCATTCTGAAAACAGGAGGGCATTTAAAAAAACAACAATAAACTATGTGCTTTGGCAAAAGACTATCATGCTGACTTTTGCATAGTCACAAAATTCAGGACAGATTATTCAAAGAACTCTCTGGAAGCTGACAAGCTTATAAAAGCAATCCTAATAAAAAATTTCTGCATTCTGCATATATAACAAAGTTACAGCATGTCACTTGCTCTATAAATTGTCACTATTACCGCTTGGAGCAGAAGGAAATGTACATATGTAAAGATATATATGTGCATAATTTCATATTCCCAGAGGAAACTGAAAAATTATGTGCATTAAATAGTGTTTTAATTGCAACAAGAAAAACTGCATTTAAGCAGTGGTTCATAATCCCACAAGGATAAAGTCAAGTGTAAATGCTGTCTAGTATAATGGGGGAAGAATGGCCTTTGTAGGCACGCAGGCCTGGGTGCAAGTTCTGATTCTGTCACTTGTTTGATCTACTCTAACAAACCCCTCTATTTCTCTGAGACTGTTTCCCTCTCAGTAAAATAGAGATATTAAATATCTGTTTTGCAGAAAGTCATGAAAATTGAAGGAAAAGAAATAAGTCCCTACCCATTGCTGTTTTTGTCAAATTATTAAATCAGTTGGAAAGCTAAAAGTAGAAATTTAAGGTTGGTTCTTCTATGGATGACACACTGGAAAATATTAAGATCATGCAACACCTACTCAACACTGAAATTCAATACACGTTTTACAGCTATCAAATTCTATGATTGTCTGAGCATATATGAGAGAAGTTTGTAAAATTCCCCTGAAGAACAATTTTAGGAAAACTACCCTAGAACACACGTGGCACAATGGGCCTAAGTTGAGCATTTCATTTGTCTGTTTTCTGATAAATCTGTATTCTTTGTGCTTACATAAGATGCAATGGTTCTTACAAAGTCTGCTTTAAAAAGCAACAAGTTCTGTGCTCTCACATGCATCCTTACCCATACTGACAACTCCTCTTTAAAGGCCTAGTTCCAATATTTCTCATTCATTTAACCTTACCGTGTCTGTTCCAGACCATGGGTTAGACTCTACTCTGAAAAAAGCTTGGGTTTGTCTGGGCACATAAGACCATATCCTTTCTTGCTTAGCACTGGGTTGGGCACAACAAGTTTTAGTCCTTACTTGTAAATAAGCTAAAAGTTTCTAAAGGTCTCACACAACTGTAGGCATTACCAATAAAAATAAATTGAAAAAAGAAAAAAAAGCGGTGTCTGGGTGGCTCAGTGGGTTAAGTGTCCGACTTCAGTTCAGGTCATGATCTCACGGTTCGTGAGTCTGAGCTGCACGTTGGGTTCTGTGCTGACAGCTCAGCCTGGAGCAGGTTTCAGATTCTGTGTCTCTCTCTCTGCACCGCACCCCCCCCCCCCCACTAGTGCTCTCTCAGAAATAAACATTAAAAACTTTTAAAAAAGTTTTCATTTTCTCTACCAATAGAACTTCCATTTCAATTGTTTGTGTAGATTTTAGGTTAACCATGTGGAGATTGTAAGAACTCTATTTTCAGCAACTGAAGGTCTACCCAACTACAACCTAGTCTATTTACATGTTGTTCAACACACACTATGTCAGGCTTTAAAAATGCTATGACCATCTTCCCAAGCTATCCTCACAGGATGGAAGGGAAGTGAACCCTGCCGGGTTTCACCTTTTGCCCCTTGAGACCCAACCTCCATCCCTCTCCATGCTGCTCTGTGCCTTGGGAAGCCAAGTTATGAAGACCACTCACAGTTTTTTTTTTTCCCCATGGGCTTCTAATTTGGTTTGGCTAATGGCAGAAACTGGGAGGTTGGAGAATGGGAAGAGACTGAGACTGGGGTACCTGTTCCCTGACTCACTCCCTGCCTGGTTATTATCACATCCCTCAGTTCCTGTCAGGTGGCCAACTCCAGAGCTACCTTCTCCTGGGTTCTGACAGCCATTCTCTCTCCTTGTCCTATAAGCCTACATAACAGAAATAACTCTTCTCTGTTGCTAACTCTGGCGTCTGGTACTATCTCCTGCTGGTTTTCCCAAAGCTAGCCATACCATTATAAATAACCTCCTATCAATTCACCAGACTGAATATACCCTTGAATGTGCCATCTGCCTGCCTGGTGTCTGACTGAGCCTTGAATCTAGTCTTAAAATACCAAGAGTCACTTTGGACCAAAGTATCATGGCTTATTGTTATAGCAGACTTATAGTAGGAACAGCTGTAGTGAATAAACAGTACTGCTTTACTAGGAGAACATAAGAGCGAATATTACTGTTGGCTTATAGTAAAGCAACAATTGAATTTATGCTATAAACCAATCGAGGTAAGAACAAAGGCTTTCGAAAGAAAATGGGAATATTAAATAGATAAATCTAGCTGAAGAATATGTTACAATCTCATGCAAATATCACAAACCCATCAAAATTCAGCTTTTTCTGCTCCTACCATCACTGAAGAATATCATTAAACAAACAGAGGGATAGGGGCACTTGTGTGGCTCAGTCCGTTAAGCGTCCTCCTCTTGAGTTCAGCCCAGGTCATGTTCTTATGGTTTGCGGGCTCAAGCCTGGAGCTGTTAGCCCAGAGCCTCCTCGGGATTCTTTCTCTCTGCCCCTCCCCTGCTCAAGTGTGTGTATGCAGGCTCTCAGAAATGAATTTTTTTTAAAAATTTAAAAAATAAGTAAGCAGAGGATAGGCAAAATTCTTGAACTTCAATCAAGAAGCTGAGAAAAAAGAACACACGTTGTTATGGACACAGTACTGAAGCCCACTGAAGCCTTAGTACATTCAGGTTTCAGTATAGTACCTCCTATTGCATTGTAGCACCTGTAAATATCTACACAGAAATGTAAGTGTACTTGAGTATAATAAATCCACTATAAACTGGAATCCCATATTAATGTAATGGTGCTTTGCCCTATAGTCTCCTTCCTAAGATCTTACATTTTGAGAAACAACACTAATTTTTACGTGACTATGTTTTCTTGAAATGCCCCCTTTGGTTAGGCATCTGGTAACCTCTCATTTTCTGTGGTACCAAACCTTCCTACTGGAATAATGTTCCTGGTAGCCTCATTTGCCCAGAAAAGCCCTTTACTTCACCTCCCAAGGTTACTCATACCCACCTTTCTTAATTTTCTTTCCCCCTCCTTCTCTTCCATTCCCTCCTACCCTCAACTCAAGGACAACTGAAAGAGGGTGGAGGAAAAGTTCAGCTCAAAATGTACACGGAGATCTCATCCATATTCTGTACCAATTTCCAGACCATAAAACTCCTTACTGGCAGAGAAAGTGTTCTGTGATAATGCCTAAAATAGTCCCTTTTACCTTGTACTTAAAGCACACCTTGAATGTAGATTTTAAAACAGTGGCATGCAACAACAAAGTCAAAAAGGCCAAAAAAGGGAGTCTTTTCTAGTTCCCTTTTGTTAGTGGATCCAAAGACTCCCTTCACTGAAAGCATCTTAAGGGGAAGACTAGCTTAGGGATGTGGTAAGGATAGCACCTGAAAAGTGAAGAACTGAGTAAGCACCCATGACCCTACTTACTACTCAGTACACCGGAACATGGAGCCCACTGTAATTGATGCTGAGCTCACACTATTGGTGGCAGATTATTTCTAGTCCAGAGTTGCAGTTCTGGGTTTTTGTTTGCCACTGTGGGTAATAACCACTCTAGCAGTAAGTACAGTGCCTGCATTTCAGGTTTATCACTCCTTGGTAACCCCCCCCCCCCAATGCACACAGCACCCACTATGACTGCCTCATACTGTTCACACAGGGCAGACAGCTAATAGGTGTTGAATAAATGCTTGACTAAGGTTGACTTCACACATTCATTCAATTTGCAAAGTCCATATCCTTGACGCTGAGGCAGACCGATTTCCACTTACCCTCTAGTGTCAGGGTTTGGGCAGCAGGCTGCTACCCCAAGTCATGGCTGTGCAGACTCAAATTAGCACACTATATACCACATGACTGATTGTCAAAGAACTTTCCCATCGAAAACTAATTAATCTTCCCCATACATCTTGTTAGGTAGATTTAGTACTGTCTCCTGGAAAGAAGGCTGAGAAGTATCATCTTCACTGCCCTTCCTGAGATATGCATGGGGGGTGGGGAAGGGGGGGGGGTTCACCCTTGCACCCACAGAGACACAAGTCTATGCACAGACTGCCCGCAGAGTCCAGACCTGTGAACTGCCCAGAGCAGAATGACAGCATGGGCTCCTTGCCACACTTCACCCGGGCTGTTGCTGTGCGACAGATTTCAAGTCTCTGATCAGTTCCCCGGAGCACGAATACAGCAAATATTTCCACCTTCTCTATTATCAGCCTTCCGACTTTGCCAAAGAGAACCAGGATTGGCTATTTAAAAGGGCAAAGCAAGCTTCATCCACAAGAACCATGTCCTTTTTCCTCCGTGGGTTCCTCTTCCTCGTCCCACCTTCTAGCTGAGGACCTGCCCTGAGTTTCATGCTCTTATGTAATTACTATTTACCTTCCTATAGTGTGTTAATAGTACTACTCTCCTTGGGGACCGCCTTCACTCGCACAATTCCCATTCCTTGTCAACTTCTAAATCAAGTCTATCCCTGACCTGAGGAGGTTGGGTTACCAACTATAATTTTCTCCCATTTTTATAGAGCATGACTTGGAGTAGATGACGATTTCATTTAGGGAATAACTACTCTGGATAGACATTAAAACATTCTCTATTGCTATAGTAATTAAAACAGCATAGTATTTGCACATGAGTAGTTAGACAAATGGAACAGCAAATCCAGAAATACACTCAAATACACATGGGAATCTGTTATTATCTGTTATTATCCTAATTTCTCTAATGTGCTTAAAATTTTCCATAATAAAATTTTCTTAAGGTACCAGAACAAAATATGAGTGACTTCCTTGGAGGGGGGAAAGGCCTTTCCATTTGTAATTCAAAACTCAGAAAGTATAAAATTAAAGTTTGATACATTCAATTACATTAAATAAGTTATGTGTGACGAAAAGATAGTATGAATCGAGAAACAAGTAACAACCTGGAAAAAAATTTTTTTCAACTTATGTCACAGACAAAACAATGGATAATCTCGCTAATATGGAAAGAGCTACTAGAAATCAATAAGAAAATTATCAGCAACCTAACAGAAAAATAAGCAAAGAACATTAACAGCCTTTTCATAGAAAAATAAACAAAATGGTCTTTAAACACCAGGAGAAAAGTTAAGCATCTTTTCAAATAGGAGAAATGAGAACCAAAAGTATACTTTAAACTTTCAGATTTTGACTAGTCTCATATAAAAATGTATTCTAATTCTGTGTTTTAAGGAGACCATGGGAAACCAGTTATTTGCATACATTGATTGTGGAAAGATGACCCCTTAGAAACAATTTGGTAACATTATTAAACTTTTAAATGTATTTACCCTTTACCCAAAATCTCACTTCTTGGAATTTCTTCAAAAGATGGCTTGTACACATGCACAATGATACACTGTCATCAGAGTCATAGCAGCACTATAATAGCAAAGGATTGGAAACAATCTGTGTCCATCAAAAAGTGTGTATGTGTGTGTGTGTGTGTGTGTGCACGTTTAAAACTCTACATACACAATGGAATAGAACACAGCAAAGACGTTCCCTGTATGATGCTGTGAAAAAGCCCTAGGATACAGACTATATATACATATATATCTGAATGGAGAAAGATATAGAGATATGAATATCACGTTATTTTTGTGTGTTGGAGAGAAAACAATAAAAATTACTATATGGGGGTGCCTGCGTGGCTCAGTTCGTTAAGCATCAGACTCTTGATCTCAGCCCAGGTCATGATCTCATGGGTTTATGAGGTTGAGCCCCACGTCAGCCTCTGTGCTGACAGCATGGATCCTGCTTGGGATTCTCTGTCTCCGTTTCTCTCTGCCCCTCCCCTGCTCATGTGCTCGCCCTTGCGCGTGCACGCTCTCTCTCTCAAAAATAGATAAACTTAAAGAATTACCATATGCATTTACTTATATATGCATAAATACACTCAGTAACAATATACAGGAAACTAATAGGAGCAATGAACTGTAGGTGAAGGAACAGGGTAAAAAATAGTATAAGGGGTGCCTGGGTGGTTCAGTCAGTTAAGTGCCCACTTTCGGCTTGGGTCATGATCTCACAGTTCATGGGTTTGAGACCCACATCAGGCTCTGCAAGTGCAGAGCCTGCTTCAGATCCTCTGTCTCCCTCTCTGTCCCTCCCCCACTCGAGCTGTCTAAAATAAATAAACATTAAAAAAATAGTAAGAGGGGGCAAAAGTAGGAAGAAGACTTCTCAGAGTATACCCCATTTTATTGGTTTGGTTTTTTTACCCACATAAATCATAAAAGACTCAAAATTTAAATTCAAACAAAGAATTCTTTTGGCTCTATAGTTTATGATTGAGTACCTACCATCTAGTTAAAGCTCAATAGTTCTACTGGACCAGGGGCTTGGAAAAGCCAAAGATGAGATGACACAAAATAGCATTTTTTATTTGGCTTTGAAGTGTATCATGTGATGGTAGGGATGTGGACATCAGAGAATTCACCAACCTGATTACATTTTACAGATTTCATCAGTAAAGTCTCCCCGAGACCTTAGTAAGAACACGGTCACAGTGATCTGTAAGAACAGAAAAAAATAGGTAAGATAGATGAACATGTAGAAAGCACTGCCTTCCTGCAGAAGAGAAACGTGCTATCCATTTGAGTATGTTGTAGTTGTTGAGTATAAGCAACACATCTTCTGCACAATAGTCCAATAGGGGCTAAGGTTTCCATCTCCAAAGTCCATTTCTATTTTGCCCCTACTCCAGACCCTAGATTCCATGTTTAGAATGATTTAGCTAAACCATATGTAGAAGATAGTTACCCATCTTTAAGATTAAAAACATACAATTGCCATGAAAAGTATCTGACCCACACAAGATAACTAAATTATTAACATGATATATAATTTTGACAAACGCAAAACAAAATGTTTTTATATACTTATTAGCCCAGGTTGTTTGGCTGCCCGTAAGTGAACAATTTCTGTTAGGTTCCTTGAAATATTAGAAATAGCTCATCCCCATGACTCCGTTAGAGGTTCTGAGATTCCAGATTTCAGGCTTTCAAGTAGAAAAGAGGCAGCAGCCTGGGAACCCTTTCTCTCAGTCCCTAGCATCAAGTCTTCATGGTAAAAGGGGGCTATGACTCGCTTCCATAGGAAAGGAAGCAATGGTTCCTTGTGCACCTAAAGCAAGGGGCAGATTCCTGCTCTTTGGCTGAGTGACAAGCTAAATATTTTTCTATACCTGGTCCATTTCTCAGGATTTCCATTTCCTTACATGTAATCAAGCATTAAAAGTTAGTGCAAGCATTGGACAAGTCACTTAACCTCCTTGTGCCTCAGTTTCCTCATTGTAAAAAGGAGATAAACAATAATGACCTCAAGTGAGTGACTTAATATGTCTCAAACACTTAGAATAATGTCTGGAAGATAGTATGAACTTACGAACTCAAATATTAGCTATCCACCTGTAACATCTTAGAGGCGAGTTTGAAACTCTCTCTTTAGAGCCAGGGCTACCTCCTGAGAAGTTATAGAACACATCCCCTGCCACCATTTCCTTAGACTAATTAGCTGCACTACAAATGGAAATTACTTTCATAACTTAAGCTTTACTAGTGTCGAATGATTTACATAATCCTGTAGCTAGGAGGTCCCAGAACTGCATTCCTTTCTTTGGCAAATTTGTATACCTTCCTCCAAAGGTAGTATTTGTTCATCACGTCTGGTGTAAGAAATGACTTCAGGCTAGGGTTAGGTGGAGAATGCCAATCCCTTTCCCCTCCCTCTGTGCAAAAGCTTGAAACCCCAGGGACCAGAGGAAGACACTGCCCACAGATAAGGGCAGAACCAAGTAGCCCATGGCTTGTTGGTTCAGAAGAGACCCCCCAAGTGGGGCCTACTTACATATGAGAGAGAGGTATTGCACCTCTGAGCCTCTGCCCTCCATCACAAGGGGATACTAAATTGTCACACTCTGGAAGCAAATGGAAGAAGAGTATTTATCATCAGTAGTTTAAACGTGTGCTTCTCTCACTCCTACACAATCCAAACAGGACAGCAAAAGAACTGGGAATCCGCACCTAGGAAGAGACCATCTAGAATGTTACAAAAACGCTCCCCAAATCATTTGGTCTTAGGGAAAAAAATGGAATCAAACTCTGTGTCCCTGATGGGCAAAGGGAGAAGGAACATTTTCCTGGCTAAAAGTTTCAAAAGTACACCTTTGCCATACTTGAAATTTTCACCCATTATTTCCTTATAGTCATTTAAAATGCACATTAATTTCATCAATAACCTAACTTAAACACTCTAAATGGACTTACTACATTTATTTAGTTATTCAATCAATATTTATGGAGCACCTTGGTTCACAGCCATTGCATCAGTGCTTAAAATAAAGTTCCTTCTCTCAGAGAGCCGATTTTCCAGCGACTGGCTGGTTTTCTCCATGTGTCCCCCTGCAGGATGACTTCCTTTTCCAAGCTGACATCTGTTGAAGGCTATGGGTGTCAGGTACCTATAACACCATTAGTTCATTTAGTTCTTACAACATCCCTGTAAGGTGGGCACTGTTGTCCTCCCCACTTGACAATGAATTTAAAGTTTAAAGAGAGGATAAGTAACTTGCTCAAGACTACAAAGTAAGTCATAGATAGAATTTAAATTGGGCTCCAATTCCAAACGTCTCCATTTCGGTCCCCACCCTAGAGTACTTTCAAAACTTCTCAAAGACAGCTTGCTATGATGGATTTCTGGTTTGAAATTGGTCTCCTTCTGCATTTTCCCTGTTTGGTATGCTAGGATTCTTCTCTTTTTCTGTACAATGCCTTTCTAGCATCTAGAAAACGATCATTTAAAAGCAAGGGTATCAAGTCATGGGACCATGGCAGAGCAGGCTAAGAAATAACAGCCAATTATACATAAATATTTAAATATATGCACTACACTCCACTTAGTGCATTATTCAGATTCTGGGCTAACACAAAAAGGTTTCCAGAACTTACCAGCTGCTTCCTTTTGTGATCTCAATGATTCTCACCCAAACAAGACTCAAAGGACCCATTTGCCAAATCAGCTTCCTCGTATTTACACCTTGTCATTGATGTCATTCTCCTTTTCTGCCAACCCTAAACTGACTAGAGAGGAGAATTTGAATTCTCTCTCTCAAATTGTTTCCTTTCTCTTTCCCCAAACCTTGCATTTTTTTCTTCCCCTAAAACTCCCTAAGCCCAAGGCAGAGTCCAGTGAAGTGAGTGTGATTAAGCAAATTAAGAACCGGCCCAGGGAGCTGCTCTAATTGCTCTAATCAGGGGTACTTTCCTGGTCCTGCTCATGGGAGGCCTGGCTGGCCTAGAACATTCACTGTCTGTCTGTGGGTGGCATGTCAGCAGATGGCAATCACTGCTGCTATTTTTCCAGGTTAATATGAGATTAAGTTTGGGGCTTTGGACCCTAATTATTCTTCTCAGTGATTTCGTTTAATTGGTCTACCGAAAAACACTTGGCTAATCCCTGAATGCCACACAAGCCCATGCAGCCATTTGGACCAGGTGGTCAGATTCTTCAATGGGGAGAAGAACGTGGGCACAAAGGGAGGGGGTCCTATCTCCCTCTCTTACCAAATTCAAGCTCCCTGAAGGCAGGCCTAGTCTAGTCTTTCATCTCCAGCAATGGGCTTGGCACAGAGCAGGGCTCCAAATGTTTGCTGACTATTGTGAAATGAAGAAAGGAGATGTGAAAGGCACATTTTAAGGAGCATTTTATGAGACAATGGATTTAACAAGGGGGAAAAAAAACTTGCACAGGGGATATGCACGTTATATACTACACTTAGAATGTAGAGAAGACATGGCCAGTTCTCAGGACATACTTTACAGCAACATCTGATTTCTGACCATTAACCCCAAACAGTTAAAGGTTCAAGTCTATATAAGAGATAGAGGTTGATATACAGAAGTATCAAACTGACATCAAATCAGGAGCTTCCGTGAGGAGAAAGCAGTGGCAAGAATAATCAATATTCCAATGAGCTTGATTTGGCTATGAAATCCTTCAAGGAAAATTCCAGAACCGCAGGAATCTAATAGCTAAATGAGGGCTACTAGGTGGTTGTATATTTAAATATTGCTACCCCTGCTTAGGCTTTTTGCTTAACTTTCTATAGCTTTTGGCAATGGTAGCTCATGAAGGACAGTTGGGAGAGCTGTCATAAGAATTCCTTTAGGCCTGGGTTCACTGGGCCTGCAGGACAAATCTAAGAAAATGTGGCAATGTTCTGCAGCTGCAGCATGGTCACATAATGTATTTCTCACTTATCTGGCTTCCTTTCATGTGGGTAATTATGTTGAGTATTGGATTAGAAGTGTTATGTTTTGACTTAATCAATCCACATTTATTTTGGAGGTTTTTCTTAGCTGAGAAAGTAGTCATCAAATAAACTTTTAAAATGGAAAATTCATACATATATATATACACATATCTGCAGATATGTGTATCTCAAAAATATATACACATTTAAAATTCATTTTAGTCATTTTTATTTCATTTTATTTTTTTATGCATTTAATAAGCATTCTTGAACACCTACTGTGCACCATATGAGGAACCAGAAATAAAAATTTAAGACATGGTCCATGCTCTAAAGTGGTTTAAATAGAGTGATGAAGGCAGTCCGTGTACAAACAGCAAACATGCACCAGTTGCTATGGAAACAATGGATTATAGAGTGTTACTAACTCTACCACCATCACTTTTCTAAAATGCTAGTGATTCCTATAGCTTGTAGTAGGTAGGGAAGCATATTATTTATGCTGAAACCACGCAGGGAGGATGCCAGAAATAAGCAAATCTGAAAAGAACAGATCTAACACATTTAGTTTGGCCAAATAGAGGAAATGCCTCAGGAAAAATGTTTCCTCTTAAAAAAAAAAAAAAAAAAAAAAAAAAAAAAAAAAAAAAAAAAAAAAAAAGCAGCCTGGGTGAGACTTTCCACAGATATCCCCAGAATAAATGAAACGGTGCACTTAGGTTTGTAGCCTATTATGCTGATGCTCTGTTTCCATATCCTAAACTAGGGATTGGATAGCCTCGTACTTTGAGGATTTCCAACACTTAATAGCTCCCATGTCCCCAATTCTTGGCTCAGAAATTTCACCTGCCAGGGGCACCCGGGTTTTTCAGTCAGTTAAGAACCCAACTTCAGCTCAGGTCATGATCTCATGGTTCATGGGTTCGAGCCCCACGCCGGGCTGTGTGCTGACAGCTCAGAGCCTGGAGCCTGCTTCTGATTCTGTGTCTGCCCCTCCTGCACTCACGCTCTGTCTCTTGCTCTCTCTCAAAAATGAATAAACATTCAAAAAAGAAACAAAAAGAAATTTCACCAGCCAACAAGTTCATTTCTTCCAGAAGCATCAGGTACACACTAAGTCAAGTTTGGAGGCAGGGAAATCAAGTTTTACTGATCACCAGCTTACCCACTTCAAATTAAATCTCCAGTGTAGTGAAAGGTATCCCGCATTCTCCTGCCCCCTGAGAGTTTATACCTTATCTCCTGAAGTTCACCTTATCTTCCTGAAGTTATTCCAGTTATTTAAAAAAAAAAAAGGTATCTTCCCTGATGATTCAAAGTGAAGTAATTTTCACTTCCATGAAGAAGTATTCGCCCTCCACTTACTAAGACACTAACAGCACTCACTCTTCTATTTCGGAGACACAGCCTCCTCAGTGAATCCTGGTGCAGTTCTGACAGCCCAGGTGGCATCCTCACTCACTGGAAATTTCTCCTTATTCGTTGTGAGCATGCAGAGTTGTTTTTTTTTTTTTTTTTTAATGTTTTATTTTTGAGACAGAGACAGACAGAGCATGAGCAGGGGAGGGGCAGAGAGAGGGGGAGACACAGAATCCGAAGCAGGCTCCAGGCTCCGAACTGTCAGAACAGAGTCCGACGCGGGGCTCAAACCCACAAACCGTGAGATCACGACTTGAGCCGAAGTCGGACGCTCAACTGACTGAGCCACCCAGGCGTCCCAAGCATGCCAAGTTTTTAAAAGGCTATGCTGACTAAGGACTGACTGCCAGCCTCATTATGACTGGTCCCAGAACAGAGTTCTACCTTCAGTTAATCTTCAAAAGAGTATCTCACCCAGATAACTTATTTACCCTGCTTCTAAGATCTTCCACACCCATTTTAAATCCTTAGAATTTCAGTCTTGTTTTGGGAGGATGCCAGAATTTCAAGTATCCTCTGATAATTAAGTGACCTCTTCTGCCAGCACCCAAAAATGATTGGCTCTTGGAATTTTGACCTCCAATATTTTCCATTTAACAAATCCACACGAACTACCTAATATGTGATCAGCACTGTGATAACCACTGTAAAGTTGCACTGGAATTAAATTTTAAGTTTAAGAAAAATCTTTGACCTAAAGAACTGGCCAGACTAGATATCACACATGAAATGACTGCAGTGAGTACAGGGTCAAGTGCTATAGGAGGAGACAGTAAGGAATAATAATACCCTACTATTAAAAAAAATAATAACAATACCCTACTATTATTTAAGAACAAAAATGAAAAATGAAGAGTCCCTAATTAGATAAAGTGCATTCACCTATAATTCTTTTTTTGATTGTTACAACTGCATGGTGAGGTAGGCAAAGGAGATATTAACCCCATTTTACAGATGAGGTAACTGAGACCCAAAGAGGTCAAGGGGGTTGGCCAAGGACATCTTGCGAATAAGTGGGAGAATTCCAGGATTGTAGTTCTAGTGTGGTCTCCCTGTTGTGTGGTTTTGCTGCCACACCATGCTGCCACCTTGCTGAGTACCATGGGAGGGAGAAGACGGAGCATGGAAGGACCAGAAGGGTGAGTTATAGGCAACAGAAAGGATGAAGGGTCTTTATGGGGAAAACAAGACAGACAGAGATGGGCAAAGAGCATGACCACAGGTTTGGAGGCAGAGACTGGGGGAAATAATGACTTACCAAAATAGAATGTATATTAGAACAAAGTGGGGAATAGGGTTTGAGAGGAAATTAAATAATCATGGATCTTTCAGAAACTTGGTATCATGAGCTGAGTTTTGGTCTTTCAAACAATGCGGTTATTTTGGCGGGGAGACTGACATGATCAATGCAGAGGTTGAGAAAGTTGATATACTTTTTGTATAGTACAGGGTTAGAGGAGGGGGTGCAGCAAAGAGTCTGGGTTTCTGGAATCCAGGCGGGGGTGGGGGAAGGGCTAGCATCGTGAAATGTTGACGTGGGTATACTTCACAGAATTCATCGCCCACGTTCATTTGCACATCACTGAACAACAGCAAAGCTAAAAATACTCTGGTTACAAGCAACAGGGTATATAAAAGAGAAGAATGATTGGTGCTTTCAAGATTATGATGGATTAAGCCATTTTAGGTTGGTTGACTTAAAATTTGTAAAATACACTGTCTTCAGGTTTGACAAAGGTAAAATCACCCGCTTTTTTTAGGCCTTGCATTAATGCGACTTTCTGCATTTTGTCAGCCTGTTATCAAATTGGAATGGAGGTGGCCCCACAGGACGGCTGGAGTTCTGACAGATTAAGGGGATTTGAGTGGGGTAGGGGGAACTCTGGGTCCCTCACCTACACTTAAATGAGAATAGGTCAGATTTTGTAAAACTGCATTTATTAGACTAGATTACAATATTTCATATGCGTGAAAGTTTCCATAGATTAAAACATCTGAAAAGGCACGGATCTAGTCTAATGTCACCCCAAACAGAGGAAGAAGCAGAGATAGGCCCTTGAAGGGCTTTGTTCAAGGTCACAGGGCAAGGAAGACCACCTGAGGGACATTTTTGTATAGCAAAGAAACTTCAGTCAACAAAATGAAAAGGCAACCTCCCAACCTGCAGCATGGGAAAAAACACTCAGAAAGCAATGTCTGCTAAGGGATTAATATCCAAAATACAGAACTCGTACAACTCAATAGCGAAACACCAAATAATACAATTAAAAAATTGGATCATTAGGGAAATACAAGTCAAACTGTAATGACATATCACCTCACACCTGTCAGAATGGCTGTCATCAAAAAAGACAAGACACAAGTATTGGTGAGGATGTGGAGAAAGGAGAACCTTGTCCACTGTTGGTGGGAATATAAATTGGCTCAGCCACTATGGAAAACAGTATGAAGGTTCCTCAAAAAATTAAATGGAACTCCCATATGATCCAGCAATCCTACTTCTAGGAATATATTCAAAAGAAATGAAATCATGATCTCAAAGAGATATCTGTACTCCCATGTTTACTGCAGCATTCTTCATCACAGCCAAGATCTGGAAACACCCAAAGTGCCCATCAATGGATGAATGAATTAAAGAAAGTATGGTATTCATTTCCTTGGCATATACGTATGGAATATTATTCACCCATAAAAAAGGAACCCCTGATATTTGTGACAACATGAATGAAAGTGGAGGTGCATTATACTAAGCGAAATAAGCCAGAAACAGAGAGACAAATCCTGTATGCCATCACTTATAGGTAGAATTGAAAAAAGTCAAAATCATAGAGTAGAATGGTGGCTGCCAGGGGCTGGGGCATAGAGGAAATGGGGCACTAACTTCCACTTCTAAGAGAAATAAGTTTTGGCACTGTGACGTGGAGCATGATGACCATAGTTGATAATGCTGTATTGCATATTTAAAATTTGCTAAGAGTAAATTTTAAGCGTTTTTGCCAAAAAAAAAAGGGGGGGGTGCAACCCTGTGAGGTCAAGATGGAGGTGTTAACTGACGGAATTGTGGTAATCGTTTCACAATGCATACATATATGTATCAGATCCTCATGTTGTACAGCTTCACACAATTTTGTCAATTTTATAGACAATTACATTTGCCGATTTTACCTCAGTAAAGTTGGGGGTGAGGGAGAAGAATTGGGGCCACTGAGAACTCAGAAAACAAAATCATTTCACAGCCTTTGACACCCAGGCTTCCCTCCAGGCCCGTTCATGTGCCTGCAGCAGAGCCGGTCCCCAATGCCCTAAGCGGGCCAGCCCAGGCAGCCAAGGGCCGCCACGGGGAAACACATGGCCAGGCTGGGCCCAAGCAGCAGGAGCTGGTTTCAGTGGGAAGCCTCCCACCAACAAATGAAACATTTCTAGTCAGAAAAGGGTCTGCTTAACACTCTTCTCCAACTCATTCATTTTTCAATATTTGCTTACTTCTCATTTTCCCTCACTTTAGTCCCCTTTTGAAGACCATCTAAGGTCGACCCCCCCCCCCCCACCCCATACTACAACAAAAAACCAACCAACCCAGCAGCACCACCCAAAAAAAAAAGCCACCTTGAGAAAGAGAAGATAAAGAAGTGCTGCAGGTTTGGAATTTTCACTGTTTCCGAAGAATTATGACCCAGAAGCAGAGAATCATTAAACCCGCTGGTTTCACTTGTACAACAGCACATAACGCCGTACCGGAGACCGCGCTGCCCGCTGAATCAGGAAGTTTAGAGGGAGAAGGCCTGGCAGAGCCCCTTGTAAATCTGTCTTTTTGTATTCTAATCATAAAAAAGTATTCCCCTCACTTTCTCACACAGGGCCTAACGTCACCTTAACAGTGTTTATCAAGACAGACAAAGTGTCTTCACCAAAGCTAGAACATTTGTCTTCTTTGACAGCAAATGCTGATTAAATCTTCCCAGAGAAAAGTTAGGCAGACCAGAATCCACCTTCTTGCCAGGTACAAAGGGACGGACTACAATTCTGGTGTGTCCTCTCCTGTTCTCCTTGTCAGGAAAAATAAATAAAGGTGATAGAATTTGGTAGAAAAGGTCTCCTGAAGATACAGCTCTCTCCGTTTTAACTTAGGTTCAACTATTCCTTGCCAGCTTTGTGAATTATCTCAGCTAACTAGAAGAACCCCTAAAGGAACCATGCTACGGACTGTAAACTGAGGAAAACCCAAGCACACACAGATGGCATACACACCGGCCATTGCCAGATGAGCCTTTTCCCTCGCGGGGCCATTTCAGGGTGGATCCCAAGGGGACTATGACTTCGCTTCCGATGACATTAGTGGTGAAAGAGGCTGTGAGTTATGAATTAACAGCTCTCTGTGAACTGATTAACTCTTCCATATTCAGAACGCCCACTTAAAAAAAACAACAACAACAAAAAAAACAAATCCAACTCACCTTTCCAGGACTCACCAACGTGGCAAACAGAAACACACCCGGTTGGAAATCCAGGGAAGAGAATCATGTCTGTGGCCTATATGCTGATCTGAGCAATAAAGCCTGTTTTGTTTTGTTTTTCATCACCCTTGTCAGAAATAGAAAATCTCCTTAAAATATGGGACACAGCTCTCTGTGCTTCACGAGCAATTCTACACAAAAGCTGTAGACCTCACAACACAATGTGGTCATCGGCACCATCAGCTCACCGACAGTCATTCAGATGGTGGACGTGGTGAAATCTCTCCTGGGGCCTTTGTAACTCATCTGCATAATTGCAGAGCTTTCTAATCCATGTCGCAGAGCTGTAATTGTGTCAGGATAAAGTAAGGGTCTCTGATCCCTGGCCTGGTAACCGGAGGCACAAACCTCCCATTCAATTATTCCTGAACGATGGCACTTAAGCATAACTGTGGGAAAGGGAAGCAGGCCCCCCAGCACGTACTTCTCTCTTTTGCCTGCCACTAGTGGAGGAGTCTGACTTCAGTGGGCACAGCCAGAACGCTCTTTCCTGACCTCCAACCTTGGGTATTTACCAACTGGCTAATGAAGAAACAGTAAGTAACCTCCTGCCCACTGTAGAGCCAGACAAGAATGAAAACGGATAGATGTACACTTTTATTCTAGAGCTGGAGAAGGAAAGTAATTTCCATCCCACTGAGCTCTAAAGCGCTGCCTTTCATCCCACTGGGGAAGGTGTGAAGCCTGCTTTGTCCAGACTGGCCTGGCCTTTGATGGATTTATTGACCAGACCTACTGGCTGGAGGAAGTGTAGGGACACACCTTTTGTTGAGAAAGAAGAACGTACATCACCAACAGGCTTCCAGGACCTCATAAAACGGTCGTTCGGCTTAGAAGATCAGGTCTCCTATGTATCAGTATCGGGAGGAAAGCATTAAAGGCATTTCTCAAGTTTAAAGGAAAACAAAATTTCAAAAGCAAGGTGAGTTAGCTGCCAGTGTCTGTCAAATTGCTGGGGATGCGGAGTCTAACTCTGACAGACTGCTCTGTGAACAGGGTATAGCTTCTGCATAACTTCATCAATTATGTTATTTGTCATGGGCTAAAGGACATGACACATAGGGAGCACGGTGTAGTCTCATCTGGGAAGGGCAGGAGAGGGCGAGATGATCAGAATCTGTGAGTTAATTTTGCGCTGATCCCTAGATCCCAGCGGTGACAAGATGCCTTCTACTATTTTACAATTTCAATAAAGCTCTGACATTACTACATGGCAACAAAGGGAAGAACAAGGAACAGCTGCCTATATGCTGCATTCTGCATAAAAGGCTATGCTGGAAGCCTAATTGCTTCTCAGCAGGAGTATTTAAGTCTCTAGCCCCCAGTGGAACACAAGTCATTCTCAAGGTGTGGTATGTTCTGCATTTAACTGGAGTCGGGGAACCCTCGTTCCGATCCTGAGCTTAGGTTCTCATCACCACTGGTAGGAACCGATTAACCTCAACAAGCTGCTTAAGTCCTCAGAGTCTCCACTTCCTCATCTGTAAATCATGACAGTGCACTTTAAATTTCAGGACAGTAGTGAGAAGGAAATAAGGGACAGTGAAAATTAAGTGAATTAACTATAGTTAAGTACTCAATAAATGTTAGTTCCCTTCCAATTTTTGTTTTTCCACTTTTGATTGTGGCAGCAGAGAAATTCTTGGAGGAAGGAGACAGAGCCAGGTAGTGTAAGAAGTTGACACTCTTTGAGCTTTCTTGCTGCTGGGGCAGCAGATTTAGCTGAACCACTATCGGTCCTGTAAACAGGCTCTGTGTACCACCTACTGAAGTCTCTCGTGACAGGGAAAGCACAATAAAGTGCCCAACAGGCGAGAGATTGGTTCAGAGCATTAGCCGTCTATCCCAACCCCTTGTGGACCCCACGGCAAAGCTTCCTGCTACTGACTCCCAAAATGTCCACCCTCTAAGCCAAAAAGCAAGGCATGAGCGATCTCACTGCCATTGGTCATTTACATCCATTTCCTATATAAAAAGCAATGCTACTGACTCCCCAAAAAATGAAGTGAAGAAGAGTAAGAGACAGGAGGAAATGGCCAGATGAAAGAACAATGAAGGTGCCCGATTACAACAAACATCACTTTCCTGCCAGGACACCAACAACAGGATCCCAGCCAGCTTTGTAAGTTGCGATCTCAGCCAGCTGGCTACATATCTGATGGAAAGAGAGGCCCAACAGTAGAAAAACAAAAGCTCTTTCCCACCAAATGGGGAGTGGTCAGAAAGGCATGGGAGGAAAACCACATTGTGGTGTCCCAGATTTATTCTGTCTACACAGCATGGAATGCATCTACATAGCTCACATGCTTGGGGGCCGTTTCTCTAACTACCGATGCTGCCGATTCCACCTGCAATCTAAAAACCAGGCTGTACATCTGCTGCCTCATCTCTCCACATGTAATAACCGAAACACTATTTTTCACACTCCAGAAAAATGAAAACACAGCTCCACTGATCCACTTCAAATCTCCCCCAACAATTCAACTGAGGACGAAAATCAAGGAAACATTTCAAAGCAAAGAGCGTTGGGTGTCTCAAGGCATGGGGATAGGCAGTGTGTGTATAGGGGAAGGTCTCTTTTTAGTAGAGTTACTGTTGGTTTCAAGGACAGGTGCTACCCTAATTTTAAAGTTTGTCAGATATGCATCCTATATGACTGGTGATATCCTTTAGGGTTATAATATTACCACCTTCTGTAGAATCCACGGGTTGGCTGTCATGCTAGGATGTAGGTGACTATCAGACAAGTCCCATCAATCATTTCTACTTACCTGATTAGACTAAATGCCCCTCCAAAGTAAAAAATCAGACATAGTTTGGAAGTCTGTGAGTCAACTAATTAAGGTAAGGGAAAAAAATCAATAGTTAACATGACCAAGTACAAGTCACACGTCTGGCAGGCAGGAAGTTACAGTGGCAGACAGAGGGGCCTAGGCACACGAGGGTCCAGAATCTAGGCACCAGCCACTTAACAATAGAGTCTTTATTCCTTTCTTTGAATGCTTTCCCATTCTTCCTAAAACTAATCATCAACTCCTCGAAGGATCCTTGAAGGTAAGGACCCTGCATTCCCTTTCAATTCTCTGGTCTTTACTGGAGCTGATGGGGGAGGGACCTGAGGGGAAGGAGACAGAGATCTCAGACCACTCAGTTGCACACCAAACTCACTAAACTCAGTTGCACACCCTCACGTGCTGCATCAACTCAGACTTGAAACCCCGCTTCCCGGAGAACAGCTTTGCCCCTTATGAACCCACATGTGGTGGAGTAGCTTTTGTGACTCACAATGACTGGTCTGAATATCCTGCTGCTGACACCTTAATGCAAGGAGCCATATGGAAAATGAGGCAGAAATGAGAAAAAGGGGAAAAGAGTAGAAAAACTGAGCCTGCCAGCTATAAAGCAGGGAGCTGGGGTGCAGACCTGCAATTCAGAATGGAGAGGGGTAATCACAGTGCTGTGGGCTCTCACACAGATCATTGGTTTTTACTGTAGATACGGGAAAGAAACCACAGAGCAAATATCAGCTGTAGAGAATTTTCTTCTTAAACCAGTACAACCCACTACACTTCAGCACCAATGGCTCCACAGTTTTTATACCTTAAATAGTGGAGAACAGCTTTGAAAAAAAATATTTTTTTCTTAATTGAAAACCTTTCCCTGGAATTCACATGACCTTTCTCGAGTCCCCCTTTTCCCATCCCCCGTCTCTTCCACCCCCTCCACACACAACAACAGGCTTGAGGATATAGACTCTACTTCCCCTCCCCCCCCCCAAAAAAAAAAACCACATAGGTCCGGGAGTGGGGTGAGCCTTCACATAAGAAATGAGAAAAACAGGATTCCTTTCCTTGAGTTATAAAAACTGAAAGGTACGAGGAATTTTATAGACCCAGAAAGTGATGAAATGAAGAGAAAGACATCAAGTCTACCCAAAAGGTGATAAAATATTTTATTTGTTTTTTGGTTGTGAAAAAGAAAATAAATCATTAAGATGACTGTCAGAATGCCTCAAGGAGAAGGGCATCGAATAGGACTTGGCTATAAATGTTGGAGAGTGTAATAAAGGAGTTGGGTTTGTTTCCTTAGCATTTGTCTGGGCTGAGCCTTCCTGTTTCAACACAGAAATCAGGGGCAATGATAAAAATCCATCCACCGTGGGGTATGTATTATTGCCTTTCCATGCTGGCCCCATCCAAGAATCCCAGAGCAGCTGCTCCCGCCTTTACCCTGGCTCCCACCGAACACTTACACTACAGGACATGTTGTCAAATGCCAGGGTGTCAGGATCACAATTTCCTTTATTTTCATGATTACTGATTACTTCATTTATACCTGCTTATAAAACAGGGTTGGGACAGGGCTGGGGGGGGGGGGTGATGGGGGGCAGGGGGTGTTATTTTTCTTGGTCCTTCTTGGTCCTAGGAATTCAAGATGAAGAAGGCAAGGTTCTTGCCCCAAGCAGCTCAGTCTAAAGTACTTTGGGTTAATTCTGATATTGTTTAGTGATGTATTACAAGTGCCTGAAAGAGAAAGGTGACAGAATAGCTGTTGTTAAAGCAACTGCTGATTTTATTTAAACCTGGAAAGGATTAGTTATGAATTTGTAAAAGAGGTAGGATTTTAAACTAACCCACAAACTTGCATTCAGCATTTTGCTTTATGTTCTTCTTTTCTAGATGTCAAGCTGTCCTATAAACATGTGATGGCTCAACTGAGCCTTCAAAGTTAAGACTCAAAGCTAAGTTTCTATCTGTAATGAATATAAATATTATGAACTCAGAAATCAGGGCACCTGGGTGGCTCTGTCAGCTGAGTGTCCAACTTCAGCTCAGGTCATGATCTCACAGTTCATGAGTTCGAGCCCTTCATCAGGCTTGCTGCTGTTAGTGCAGATCCTCTGTCTCCCCCTCCCTCACACTCTCTCAAAAGTAAATAAAACATTAAAAAAGAAAGAAAGAACTCTGAAATAAACTAAGCTTTGGAAAGACCTGGAACACATATGCCAGTCAATACTGATCTCCACAGTTACCCATCTAACCAAATTTGATCTGGGACAGTCTCATGTTTGTCCTCCAAATCATATACAACTGGACCCAAGAACAGTACCACAAATGGCACTATGAAAGGGGACGGGTAGTATCTGTATAAAATGGAAATGACTCCAGCTGCCTTGCAGTTGTGCCCATCTATGATGGCACAGGTCTTCTTAAGTGTTAAGGTGCTCTCCCCACCATCACAAGGACAAGGCCTTAAAGTAGCTTTATGGAGATGACCACTGAACACTCCATGATCAACCTATAGGACCACTAAGCAGGCAGAGATGCTCCAAATCACCATTCATTTTAATAGCTATATCTTTGCCCTTTAGATCCACAGCAGACAGGCTAGAGGTCTGGTAAGTCATATCATCGTTTCATACTGACCATTATAATGGCCAATTTTGAGTATACCAGATGATACAAGGTACCAAATAGACACACGGCGGAAACCTGCACCTATGAAGTATCATTCCAGAATGAGACATGACTCCATGTCCGAGGTACGTTTATATAACTAATATTACCAAACAGGTACCTTGGCCCTCAAGTCCACTGCCTGAAGACTCTTACTCATTTGGAACCAATATGAGCCAGCCTAGATGACTCAGGGGAATGGTAATGATGGGATGAGTAATCGTTCTCTTGAAGTCACCAGTTAGGATAAAAGCAGTTGCTCATTACCTGACAAGACAGGTTCCTCAGGCTGGCCAAAAACAGAACAAATAAATCAATGTCACTTTCCTCCCTAACATATCAGAACTCTGTATTTAAAGTCTGCATTTCAGCTCATGGTTCAAGGAAAGCTATCCACAGAACTATCAAGGAGATAGGGGAGAGGTGGCAGAGAGGACATCTGGAATCTTAGTGGAGTAAAATCCTATAGGAACAGCATCTGGCTCTCTGCTCTTGGTCACTGCTTGGTTATTTTAGGAATCCTTTATATAAAACTAATACAAGGCCTTCTTCTAACAGAGTAAACACAAACCGATGTACGAAAGCCTCTAACATGGCAGTTCATTTTAAAGACTTGAAAATCTTTCTGAGTATAACCCATCTCAGGAGTAAATCCACGAGTGCATTAGGGATTCTCATTTCCTAATTAATCCGCATCTCCCCACTATTTTCCATGTTGCATTACTCTAATTTACCCTTTTGAGAGAGACGTTAAAATACTGTTTACTTGCAACTAGCAGACAAATGAGTCCTGGGGAGCTAATGCACAGCATAGTGAATATAAACAATGGTGTGTTATATTCGAACTTACTGAAATACTAAATCTTAATTATTCCAACCACTAAAAAGAAATGGTAATTATGTGACACGATAGAGATGCTAACTATCACTACAATGGTGACCATATTACAATATATAAATGTATCAAATCAACATTTTATACCTTTAAATTACACAATGTTATATGTCAAATATATTTCAATTAAAAAATTTAAAATACTGTTTAGTTACAAATGAAATGCTACTGAAGGCAGGCAAAAAATAAACTGATTTAATAGATGGCAGGTAACTCATATCAGAGTTCCTTTGGATAAGAGCGGAATAGGGCTTTTTTTTGTGAGTTTTATTTATTTTTGAGAGAGAGAGAGAGAGAGAGCACACGCGTGAGCGAGCATGAGTCAGGGAGGGCCAGAAAGAGAGGGAGACACAAAATCTGAAACAGGCTCTAGGCTCTCAGCTATCAACATGGAGCCTGACGTGGGGCTTGAACTCACAAAGCACAAGATCATGATCTGAGCCAAAGTTGGATACTCAACTGACTGAGTCACCCAGGTGCCCTGAGCACTGAATAGGTTTACATACGATGTGCGATTTTGGTAAAAATCTGATTGAGTATATTGCTGAGACTAAAGTAAACTTAACTAAAAGGTTTGACCACACATCCAAAGTATACCTGAAACTTAATAGCACAAGAGAAGCTAGGCTCCTGGGATTGAGTACATGTTGTGGGTAATATTCCTGTGCAAAGACATTTATTCATCACCCAGCTGGTGGTGCCACACTGGGTGGTTAATGCAGATCTGCCACATAGGAGTAACCACCTTACCTTGCCTTTTCCTAGCAGGTACCCATTTGGAGAAAGGGTAGGAAACATGGCTAAGAAGTAGACAGGACTTGATGTTCACAGTAAAAATATGGAAAGCGATCATGGTGAAAACAGGAGAATCATGCATGGGCTTGCCACGTTTAGACACAGAGGAAGTTTTCATCTCTCTTCTGGAAAGATTTCCTGAAGATGCAGTTGCAAGAGCTGCTTAAGGTTAAATTTGAAATGCTCTGCTTTAGCTGGACTACTAATAACAACCTTCCAAGGAGGGGCCACTGAGGATGACAAGAAAGTCGCGGAAGTGCCTGGTGCTATGGGTTAGAAGCTGAGGGAGGCATGTGCGGATAGGTAAATGTGCATTCTAACCACCGAAAATGCCTTCTCCAACTCAGACTCCCTTGCCAAGAGCCAGCCTAGAGCAAAGTTCTGTCTCTTCTCTCTCTCTCTTTTTTAACTCCCTTTCTGTGTTTATTGTTAAGCAATCCTCTTCACCGCTGAGGGGAAAAAAGGGGAAAGGCTTATGCAAACTTTCAGGTATTGTCTTCCTACAACATTGGTCATAAAACCAATGAGAAAGGGGAACAATGAAACCCAGCAATCCTAGGGTGGAGTCAAAACTGTAGTGGATTCAGGCTAATACCATGTCTGAAATGTCCTCTGTGGGGATAAGGTGACTCAACCTCCCCTTCGGGAAACAGGAGGACTTTTGTGTGCACCCAAGGACCCTGTGGCAAACCAGTTTTCTAAGCGCACTACATCATCCCGTTCACCGCTGACGCAGAAGGCCCACCTGCCTTTCACCCACCCCCTCCATCCTCCATACTCACATCCCACTCCTGTGCATCAACAGTGCCCCAAAACAGGCAATGTTAGCCACAGCCAAAGGAAAGCTAATGTTCATCAACCAAGCCTACAGGAAAACGAAGGTGCAGGCTTTGGTAGTCCGGGTTGGCCACACAGGTGGGAGCTAACGAGGTACTGGCCTGCTGGACAGATCCATCCCAGGAAGCAATTAAGTTTATAGCCAGGAAAGAATAGCCCCAGAGGCCTTGGAAACAAAAGAAGCTTCCTGCCAGTGTTCCGTTCCCTAATTCTATCATAAAGACAGGCTGAACCATTCAGTTGTAACCACGGACAGTAAGGCACTGTCTGCAGCATGTCTGCTGTAGAGACCTGCCTGTCAGGTTTTCATTCCTATGCAAGGGGATTAAACTGTCCCAGCTGGTTCAAATCAGAAAAAAAGGAAGTACCCCAAAAGGAAAAAGTATTTGACGCAGGACACGATTATGAACTCTGTTCAAGATTGGCTGAAGGAGAGGCACCTGGGTGGCTCAGTCAGTTAAGCGTCTGACCTCAGCTCAGGTTGTGATCTCATGGCTCATGAGTTCGAGCCCCACGTCAGGCTCTATACAGACAGCTCAGAGTCTGGAGCTTGCTTCAGATTCTGTCTCCACCTCTCTCTGCCCCTCCCCTGCTTCATTCACTCTCTCTCTCTAATATAAATAAACATTTTAAAAATTAGAAAAAAAAAGATTAGCTGAAGGAAAAGACTCTAAATATAATGGTTTCCACCAGTAGGGAGACAGCATCGCTAGGATATCTTGACAGTCAAGGGATGTGGCTTTCAGGGAAGTTCCTGGTGTGGGAAGGTGAGAGGTGGTGGGAGGGGAGGGCAACCAGCAAGGTCCTCTCCATCGTCCCTACCCCACGTTCCACCCTCCCTGGTGGGGCTGCGCACGTTTAGACTGCCGACTATCCCGCTCCGATTCTAGATGGAGTCTGTATTAGGGTGACCATGCAGGTTCTCACATATGCAGAAGTTGTGGCAAACACCTCCTAGCAAGGGGAGCAGTCAGTGATGCTAACCTGAGTCAAAGTAGGAGGACAAGGACATCAGAAGGAGGTGGCTAGTTGTGGAACCAAGAGGCAACAATGAGATCTGATGGGGAGAAGATGCTAGGTGGCAGGAATAACTGCCCTCAAGTCTTAGCCTGGGAGTGTCTCCCCCATTCTACTGCCAACTGCAAAGTCCTGGCCCCTAAATGTGTTCCGAACCTGTCAAACTAAGGAAGGGGCTATGGGCCACGTCGCCCAGGGTGACAAGGGTAATCTTAAAAATGTCAGTAAAATTTGTCATTTTCCTTACATAAACCACCTGACGCCACCTAGAGACTGGACTGGATGTAGTTCCACAAATACTGTATAGAAGCGGCTGTCAACCCACCCTTTCCCTGGGGTCATCCTTAAACAAGAAGCTGAATAAATTCTTTTCTTTTGAGCTTAGGCTGATTACCTGAAGCCAAGAACAAGAGACTATCTGGAAGGCTAGCAAGGACATTATTAAATATTCTCGTCCTTCAAACATCTCCCCAGAAGATGAGCAGAGTGACACCATGAACATGACCACCATCACTAGACATCTCCACCCACACCCTCTTTCAGGAGAGTCAGTCTCCATTCCATAGGACAAGTGTTATTACTATCTCCAATTAGGGATCCATTTTTGGCCACATGTATATACCCAGAAAGGTTATGTCTCTCTCCAAATAGCCAATGTCCCTGCCTCTAGAAAAACTACATGTCCAAGGGAGAACTCTGCCAAGAGTCAAGATTTCATTTCCATTAACCTGAGAAGCACTTGGGGTTAATGCAGACTCTGGGGCCAGTGTGCCTGGGTGGAACCCCACTTCTGCCACTTAGTAGCTTTCTGACATTGGGGGAAGTTACTTAAGCTCTCTGTACCTTGGTTTTCTCACCTATAAAATGGGCATAAAAATAGTACCTACCCATAAGACTGTATAATGACCAAATGCATTATGATACGTAAAGGACTTAAAACAGTCCTTTTGACATGTAGTAAGAACAAATTAATATTTGATGTTACTATTACTATCTCTATTATTATCATCATTATTATATTCTTGAGTATGTTACACAGCATACTGTTTCCCAGACTTCTCTCAGGTGGGCTGACAATACCATCCCTACTCCAGGATAGTTTAAGGCAAAAGAAAAAAATTTCAGATTGCTTTCAGATCAAAGTTAAGAACCTATGATAACTTTTACCTGGCCATGAATTCTTTGCAGCTATTCCATTAAGAAGTGAAGTCTATTTTCAACTCCCTCAGAGGTACCAGCTGGGTATGGTGGCGTGAGGGATGCCGGACAACATGAGTCAGAACCTAGCCCAAACTGGTGACCCACGGTATCATGAGCAAATAAAATGGTTGTTGTTTTAGGCCATTAAGTTTCTGGTGATTTCTTATTATGCAACAGATAACGGACACAGAGCCCTAAACGAATGAGGCTTTATTATCAATAGCATTTCAAACACAAACGTTCACATGAAACCAGGCCACTTGTCTGTCAGCAGGTTAACCAACCTCCACGTGGTGCTTCCAAGATCTCATCCCACTCACCTAGGGCCAGTAAGGCCACCACAGTCAGCACATTAACTTGGGAAAAGCTAAGACCAGTGCATGATCAAATCTGGAGACACAGAGGCAAGCCTTCTGTGCCAAGGAAGGGGCCAAATTAGGTCCTTGCAGAGGGTAAGGTGGATGGCATAGAAAAAAGGATTTTGTTCCCTTTAGTCCACGATACAATCCAGGGCCTGAAATGGCAAGATATGGCTTCCCTGGAGGTAGCTTTATACCATGTGTCTTAGATATTATAGGATGAGGTGGGTAGATGCCTTCAAGGCACAAGCAAACCAATTCAAGGTCAGCATCACCAAGTGAGAATAAGGGGGAGCCAGTCAGAATCAACCATATAATCCCCATGGTCCTGATATGTGGCTCTAAGAATACAGGGAGCCCAGAACATCTTCATTTTTTCTGCTGGTCACAGCAAGAGAATGATCACGTTCCAAGCTTCGATTTTGCTGTGACCAAACCAAAAAGCCTATCTCACCCCACAATACAAAAGGGGAAAAAAAATGCCAAGTTCCATAAGTCAGTGTTCTGTCATCTGTAACATGTGGTAAGAACTGATAATCAACTTTGTAGGAGAATCACTCTGAAATACATTAGGAGAGACTTCGGAAGCTTAAGTTCCTGTCTGTTATAAGCAAAACCACCACATCTAAATGAAAGCAATCTTATTAATCTGGTAAGTTGGATGACCCGTAGTGCCAAAGTTTCTCAGGTGAAGACCAGTAGCATTTATCCATCCACATATTTGTTTATTCATGCCATATTTGTTGAGCACATACTTTGTACCATACAGTTCTGTGGGTGTCTAGAAATGAGAAAGTTGAGGAAGGAGGAAAGCACACGAGTGAAGATAGCAAGGATTATATAAAAGTAGCTAAGACATTCCACATTCCAAGAGCTTACAGGTCTGGTTATCTTGAAAAACAAAATTTCCTGCTTGAAGCAATTCAGAGTAATCCAGCTGAGCCATGCCCAAATTGCTGCACCGATTGGAACTGATCACGTTATAAATCAAGGGAGTTCAGAAAACTGATTTCATGGAATCACAGAGCTGAGTGGATGTAACTGGTCTGCAGATGAAGATACTAAAATGAAGTAATTTACCCAAGAATTCACGACCGGTTTCAATGCAGAGCCAAATCTGGGTCTCCTGGTCTCAGTCCAATAGGACTTCTACCAACCCCATAGAGACCTGTCTCAAGACACAAGGTATTTACAGCGTGAGAGCACAGAGATACCCCACAATTCTAACCCATCTTGCACTAGACACACTAGCTATCCAACATAATGAGCAGAAACTCTGCACTTGTCACATGGGAAGAACCCAAAGATACAACTTCTTGTGGAATTAACTAAAGAGCCCTCTAACCACGTACACTCAAATGCTCAGCAGCCCTTAAAATAGGCTAATGAGACAAAGGCACAATACTTGTTCAATTTCAAAACTTAAATCCACAGGAACTATGTGAACAAACCATACACAAAGGTAAAAACAGCAGTAAAACACACTAACATGTTCGTGACTGTAACGCTGGCATCTTTTAAAACTGGGAGAATTCTTCATCTTTCTGCTGTTCCCTACAGACCAAACATTCTTTAACATTCTTTTTTTTTTTAATTTTTTAAGATGTTTATTCATTTTTCTGAGAGAGTGAGAAAGAAAGAAAGTGAGCAGGGGAGTGGGAGATAGAGAGAGAGGGAGAAAGGGAGGGAGGGAGGGAGGATCCGAAGCAGGCTCTGCACTGATAGCAGAGAGCCCGATGTGGCATCTGAACTCATGAACGGTGAGATCATGACCTGAGCCAAAGTTGGATGCTCCATTGACTGAGCCACCCATGCGTCCCCCCCCCCCTGCATTTTTGGACTACGTACATATTTTTAATGTCTTGGCCAACTCACTGGGAAGAGACACACTGTCGGTGACAGGTGGTGGTCAGGAGGCAAAGGGCATGTGAGCAGGGGCAAGCGTGAAAGTCAGGTGGAGTGCCAGCCCCGAATGTCTGCAGGTGGGTCAAAGCCTCAGCGTGCTTGGACTCTGCTCTGTCCTGTTCGGTCAGTTATATTCCTGGTCTGCCACTTCTGGCTTGGCTAACTTTGGGCAGCTCACCCACTTCATTTAATCCTCCACTTCCTCAACCGCAAAAGGTGGGCACTAGTAGGGCCTTCTTCATAGGAAAGCCATGCATATGGAGAGAGAAAACAAAATGCTTAGTCTAGCGCCTGGCAGAAATTAGGAGCCAGCCAGTGTTAGCTGTCATGATGATGGTGATAGAGGTGCTAATAGAGTTATTATTTTTTATTGCCATTGTTATCATTATTATTATGCTTATCAGTATTATGATGTTCCTAATACTGTTTAACGCTGTAACTCAAAAGGCATTAAGTTTCCTTGCTTTGGAAGACAGCCCAAAGCTCTCCATATATCTCACTGTTGGCCTGTCCCTTCTCTCATCTCCATACTCTTTCGGTTTATTAGTAGTAGACTCTTAAGTTGAAGTAACAGTTTGCACACCACCCAGTACGCCCTGGGGGAAACAGTGATAACATACAGATTCCTACATGTTTTTGGGGCCTAATTAGGATAGTACAATGTCATCCTTTTTACAAAGGCAAGGAGCAAACCACCTTAGTAGATATTCTACAGAATTCTGCTTTGTACTTGAAACATGTAATTATCATTAACAAACATGGGCGCTAATAATTCTATCTGCTCTTTAGACAAGAAACAGGAAGATTTCTGGCCCCATCAGCTCTGATGGGAGACAACTTCTCTTGGAGGCTGCTTCCCCCACGCATCAGATGCAAGGTGGGAGGTCTGTTTGCAAGGCAAAAGGTTTCTGGGCTAGGAGCTAATAGCCCACACCAGGAAGAAGATTCCTCAGTAGATCAGGTTCAGGTCCCTGAATCCTCAAAGAGACATTCTGTGGCCTTGGCTGCCTGACATCAGAAAACCAGACCTCAGATTCAGTTTTGTTTTTTGGTTTTTTTCACTGAGAAAAGAGAGGCCTGACAAATGAACCTGGTCAACATGTGTATTAAGCACCATACCTAAACCCACAAGGGCAAAAACGAATGAAATAAAAAGCAGTCCTCAGTAAAACGTACAACTTTAAACATGCCCAAGTAGACAAACATGCTCTTGCCTCTTCTTTGTTGGGGTAACACCTTCATCCTCTTTTGGATCAGGAAATATTTTCTAATCTTTAACATTTAAATGTTCTATAATTACAAATGCTCAATACTTTATGCACACAGTTAACTAAGGAGAGTTAGCAATGTATTTCACTTGATATAGACATTTCTGAGCATCGCTCCCTATCCCCCACATATTCCTGCCCCCATCAGTGGGATAGTTCCTCTAGAAGATGCTCTTGTAATTGACCAAATTAGTATGTGGGAAACAGAGAAGTCTTTCATCCACTAATCATTCCCTGGGCATGGGGACTCCCTCCTTGGGTTCACCAGAAACAGGACTTAAGCCAAAATCTGCCTTCCAAATCCCAGGACCAAGCGAGCAACGCATGGTTAGGATGGACTAGAAAACATGGCAAATCACCCAGTAGACAGGGAAAAGGTAGAGTCCCAAGATGTTCCAGAGTCCGCGTGGATCCCTGATCATCTAACCCTGAGCTCCCAAATGAAAAGCCAACGACTGTCTGTAATCGCTTCCATTCTTACCTCAGAGAGAACACGGCTGTCAGGCTCCTCTCTCCAATGGTGATGAGGTCTGTGCCCAAACAAAGTAACCAGCCTACCAAAGATAAAAAGATAAGGTAAGAACTACTGCTGGCGAAGAGTTACATTCCTCCACATCTGGAATGTTTTCTAACAAAAAGCAGGTCTCTGGATGTTTGAAGACCTTTCGGACTACAACAGCAGCAACATAATCAATTGAACAATACAAATGAATGAAATCCCTGGAATCAAGTCAGGTGAGACTGTTAAAGTTACAGGGAGTGAGCTAACTTTTTTATTAACACACACCTGGGGCCTAATTGGGAATGGTAATAACTGGTGAAATCATACACTTCATCACGTCCCTCCACAAAAATGGCTGTTTACCAAGGAGCTGGCAGAACTTTGTATAACACTTACATATATCAGGGTATGTTGGCAGGTCAGAGCATTCACACACTCAACACGTCCACACACAAAGAAGACTCTATGCCATTTAACTAACCCTGCTTTGGAAGACGGCCCTACCAGCTGATGAAATAATGACAACACGAGACTTGAACCCAAATAAGGGGGTGGGAGGGAAGTGCAATCTTCTTCTACAAGCACTCAAATCTGCAAATGTAAAAGACAACAATTGTGCCCAATTCTAAGGAAATCCTATTATATACTTATAGCCCTCATCTGTGATGCCAATTTCATGTGTTTAATCAACTTGACTGGGCTATGGTGCCCAGTTGTTTGGTCAAACACAAGTGTAGACATTGTTGTAAAGGTATTTTTTAGATGTGATTAACATTCACATCAGTAGACTGGGTAAAGCAGATTATCCCTGGTGGCATGGGTGAGCCTCATCCAACCAGCTGAAGCCTTAAGAGAAAAGACTGAAGTTCCTTTAGGAAGAGAGAATGTTGCCTCTATGCACCTTTGGACTTGAGATTAGGACATGAACTCTTCCCTGTGTCTCCAGCCTGCCCTGCAAATTTTGGACTTGCCAGCCTCCATAATCATGGGAGTCAATTCCTTAAAAATCAATCTATTGATCAATCGCTAGACACACACCCACACGCACCTTATTGGTCAGGTTTCTCTGCAGAACTCTAATATACCATCTAATGTCAAGAAAAAAATGCCTTAATTTATAAAATATGTATACAACATGAGGACAATACAGAAAAGAGACTAGAGCATGAGGAAAGTTAGTCCACAGAAATGTATTTTGTAAGGTATTAAACTATTTCTTGATGTGGTTGATAAATTAGGTTCTGAGCATCCTATCGGCCAACACAATGAAGAAAAAAGACACAGGATAATCACATGGACTTGCAGATAAAATACAATGTAAGCACTTCAAGACTGTTAGCCTTTTTTGTTGTTAAGAAATTTCTCCCAAGGTGGGTGCCTGGGTGGCTCAGTTGGTTAAGCATCTGACTCTTGGGTTTCGGTTCAGGTCATGATCTCACGGTTTGTGAGTTCAAGCCCCATGTTGGGCTCTGCACTAACAGCACGAGCCTACTTGGGATTCTCTATCTCCCTCTCTTGGGATTTTGTGCCCTCCCACCCTCTCAAAATAAACAAAGAAGAAGGAGGAGGAGGAGGGAGGAGGAGGGACAGGGAGGAGCAGGAAGAAAAACAGGAGGAGGAGGAAGAAAGAAGAAAGAAAATCTCTCCAGGTGTTAACCTTCCCCTCCTTGGGTAAATTCTTCAAGTATCCTTTAACATCCACACTGAAGGGTCAGGAGGCAAAGTAATTAGAAGGGCCTACGTATATAGAGAGTCTCCTATAATGCCTCTTACTGCATCCCTCAGTGAGACATGATGCCAAAGCACAATTCACTAACATGATTTAACAAGGCCAAAAAGAAGCCCAAGTACACAGCAATCTGATCATCTGACTTGATCCAGGGATAAAAATGAGAATTTCTGGAAGAGTTAATGAACCCCATATCCTTTGAGATATTTCCCAGAAATATTTCTCCACTGCAAAGCTGGGTGGGAAGTGGCCTATACTACCTTAGGCTGTGTTCCCTGGCAACTGCCTAGAGTAAAGGTTTTCTCTACTGATGATCAGGGGCAGAGCCACTGAAAAACTGCCTTCAGATAGGTTAATAAAGCTCAGGCAATGCATGTCTAAAAAAGGGAATGTTTAACTTTTATATGTTTGAGTCTGTAGAAGTCTTATAGACCCTTCCTGCACTGGAATCAATTTTCAAGACTTTTTTATTGTGGTAAAATATACATAATAAAAAATTTACTATTTTAACTATTTTTTAAGTTTATTTTTGAGAGAGAGAACGCACACATGCACATGAGGGTCAAAGAGAGAGGGAGAGAGAAAAACCCAAGCAGGCTCTGCACTGTCCACACAGAGCCCACATGGGGCTAGAACCCACAAACCGTGAAATCATGACCTGAACCAAAATCAGGAGGCAGACGCTTAACTGAGCCACCCAGGCTCCCCTATTTTAACTATTTTTAAGTGTAAAACTGTGTGTGGCACTAACTATATCCACAATGTCATCCAACCATCACCACCATCCATTTCCGGAACTTTTTCATTATCCCAAACAGAATGTCTGTATCCATTAACAATGAGACCCCACCGCCCCCTCCTACAGCCCCGGGTAACACCTATCCTACTTCCTGTCTCTGTTAAGTTGGTCTATTTGGTACCTCACATGAGTGAAGCAATGTAATATTTGCCCATCGAGTATTTCACGTAGCATGTTTTCAAGGTCCATCCATGTTAGACCATGTACCAGAATTCCATTTTTTATGGCTGAATAATATTCCATTGCTAGTATTTACCATGTTTTGTTTACCCTGGAATGATTTTTTAATATAATTAATTCAACAAGTATTGAATATTTACAATGTGAGAAGTTTGATTTTTTTAAACATTAACTTTATTCTAAGAACAGTATGTAAGAGCCAGAAGTGCTACTCCACAAGGAGCCAATTAATCACATGAATCCTCGTTTCAGAACCGGTAGCAGCAGCAAGGAAACAAAAGTCTAAGTAGTTTTTCCTCCCTAAGGGTTAGGGGAATCTCCCGCACAATCTTAATGAATGTTCTTCATGTTCAAAGCTGAAGTGAGACCAGAGTACCCCCACTATGCGGCCAGTGTGCTCCACAGTGCTTCTTATCATGGTGCCCACAGCTTACACCGTGTCATTCTTGACCCCCGACCCAGTGATAATGAGCTTCTAGCCGAGCAGCTGATGTCAACAGCCAGAAACTTCCATCCCTGCAGATAAAATACCCTGACAGAATTAACTAGAAAAGCACATCTTCCCGTAGCTGGCTTGCCATGCATCAGCTTTGCATTTCTCGGCACATCCATCAGGGAACAAGCCTTCTGTGTGGAAACATGGGTGTTTCCACAGCACCTCCCCAGCAAGACAGTGTAACAGTTGAAAGAGAAAGCGAGAACCTGCACCTCACTCCGGTTTTCACCTTTCGAGGGTATAAAAGAGCAGGTGGTGCCAAGGGGGGACGCCACCACATACCTGAATTCACAAAAGTGGCCCAGGATGAGTCATCAAAAGACGTTCACGGGAAGTTGACGAGAAACAACCAAATCTGTACACTGATGAGGGAATCGCAGGCAAAAATCAAGAACCACAGAGGATCGAGGCCACTTCGTTCGGCATAGACTTCTCAGCTGGGAGGATCTGCTGTCACCCCAGATTGTTAACAATTGGCTGAGCTGAAGTTCATTACTACTTTTGTGTTCGGTTGACGGGGACTATGTCATCCGACCAACAAAAGTGGTTTTACAAAAATATAGACAATTTAGCCTGGAGTTCCTCCTGTGTGTTTTTAATGTTTTATTTATCGTGAGGGGCACCTGGGTGGCTCAGTGGGTTAAGCGTCCGACTAAGCACGTGTCTCTGTCTCTCAAAAATGAACATTAAAAAAAATTAAATACTTATTTTGAAAGTACACAAGTCAGGGAGGGAGAGAGGGAGAGAGGGAGAGAGAGAGAGGATCTGAAGTGGGGTCTGAGCTGACAGCAGCAATCCCAATATGGGGCTCAAACTCAAGAAATGAGAGATCGTGACTGGAGCCGAAGTCAGACACTCAGCCAAATGAGCCACCTAGATGCCCCCTTCCTGTATGTTTTTTAAGACAGACTTCAAAAGCAAGAGTTTTTTGTAGATAAACACAAAATGAACACTGTTAAGATTGTGCCTTTTAGTATATAGGTAAAGAGTCCATTGGCTCTGAAACAAGAGATATTTCCATGGGTTGTAGAAGCCGGCCCCAAACAGGCTGAAAGTAGGATGCTAAAGTGAAGGATCTCCAATTAGTCTAATCAGGAAACCCCAGCATGAGAAGGCACTCAGTTCTCTGTCACAAGTAATTACTCTACCCTTCTTCCAAGGGCATCAATAATATGCATTTGGGATGTGGATGGGGGCACAACCTGAGTATGAAAATTTCATCTGTGGTAATCATTCAGATCCTCCAACTTTTGTTAAGTTCATTCAAACCTTTCTTGTGTGTAAACACACACATACTCTCAAAAATATTGTCCCGTGGCCTGGATCCATTTTCAAAGATGAGAACCCAATAAGGCAATCAGGGTTCATCAGAAGATACAAAATTAAACTTGAACTTGGTAGAATGCCAATTACTTTCTGTTATGGGCTGAACTGTATCCTCTTTCCTCCAAAATTCATATGTTGAAGTCCTAACCCCCTGGTACCTCAGAATGTGACTATACTTAGAGACAAGGTCTTTAAATAGGTGATTAAATTAAAATGAGGTGCTTAGGGTGGGCCCTAAACCAATACGACTGCTGTCCTTATAAGAAGTAATTTAGACACAGACCTGTACAGAGGGGAGATCATGTGACAACACAGGGCAAAGAGGACCATGGGAAGTGAAGGAGAGAGACCTCAGAAGAAACCAAACCTGCCTACACGTTCATCTCAGACTTCCAGGCTCCAGAACTGTGAGATAAGAGATTTCTGTTGATTATGCCACCTAGTCTGTGGTACTTATTATGGCAGCCCAAGACAACTAATACTCCTTCCCCTTTTCTTTCTCCTCTGATTTCCAGAGAGGAGACTGTACAGGTGGCAAGGACACTCTTCTCTCCTACTCCTCTTAAGGGCCTCGCTGTCATTCATTTCCTTATCCCCAACCAGGGCAATCTCTAAATCCAAAGTGACAAGTAAGAACACCTCACAAATACCCTGAGGACCCCAACTATAAAACAGGGGACCAATGCCTGTCCCAAGACCTCTGACTTCCAAAACTATAGGAACTCTCTCTGCCTTTCCCAAATGCTCTCTACTAACCAGAAGTCAGCCTGCAAACAATTTTTAAGATACTTTTCCCAGAAACCATGTCTAAATTTCTCTTGCCTTAATACCTAAGGCTGGCTCAGATGCCTTAACCCACATTAGTTCCCTCTCTTTTTAAAAGGAAAGGAGAGGTTGGGCACCAGAGAGCCTTGCACATTACAGAAACAAGTCCAGAGCAAGAGATTATCAGGGGCAAGAGGACTCCCAGTTGTCTCAAGATGATTACAAGTAATTACTTTCTACTTCACTGGAGAAGTTCATACAGGAGAGCCGAAGTCCTTTGTTAGCGCTGGGAGCCATGAACACCATAGCCTAATTTTCATTCTCCATAGATAATGTTTAGCCTATAGCATAGGTAGGCATTGGGTCTGGCTCCAGGTGCTATGGCTTGAAGGAGACTGCATTGCACTCAGGGGAGGAACCACAGACTGAACCAGAGACTGGACTGTTGGCAGTAAGTCACCAGTGACAGAGGAGGCACAAGGGGGCACCTAGCCTGTGCTCATGTTCCAGCTCCGTTAGTTTCCTCCAGCTCTCAGTCTCGCTCTGGCCACCTCCCCAAGCCAACACAAGCTCCACACGGCTTTGCCTGGAGTGTCCTGAAACAAATGTGAAATCTATTAGAAGTAATACCCCCAAGCACTCCTGGGGTCAGCAAACAAGGCTCCTGGGTCCTCTCTGGACTGTGGTCATGGGGTGGGGGCTCCTGTCCAGGGTGCATTCCAGTGGCAGGGGACCACTAACACTCAGGCTAACACTCAAGCCTGCCAAGTCCCAGCCCCATGGAAGAAAAAGGAGAACAGACTGATGCAATTAGCCAGGCGAATGGGAACTTGTCAAACCATTTAGATAAGACAGCACTTGAATTTATTCAGTTCCCATTACCGGAGGGTGATTGTGCTCCCACCCCCTGCTGATTCTGCGGGCTGCACAGCATTTTCCTAGCAAGGAAGTGAGAAAAGGAAGGATGATTTCTCAGCCTACAAATTCCAGGGCTCTGCTGTTAAATCAGCATGCATCGCCTTCAACCAAGGGGTAATTTGACCTTAATGGAATCAAGGGACACATACTGTTGAGTGACTCTGTCACAGAATCTGAAACTCAATGATGAATATTTAAGTATCCAATTAATAAAAATAAAATAAAATAAAATAAAATAAAATAAAATAAAATAAAATAAAATAAAGGTTCCTTATCCAGGTCAATCTTCCTTACACCTCTAACAATTTATTACACATTCACTTTGCTAATGGCTCTGTTTCAAATACTGAGTTGTGAGCACCTCAAGAGTCCATAGAGAATCTTATTCTTATCTCCTTTTTGGGGCTGAGAATAGCGTTGGACACAAAATGCAAACTCGGTAAGGGTTCATTAACTTTTTTTTTTGCTGCTTGCTTTTGAAACAGTTTTTCCTGGAAAGAAGAACATCCACTCTACCTGCTTCATTTAATAAAAAACACAACTCCCTCCTCTCTCTGACCCCCACCCCCTCACCGAACTGAGAACACCAACAGGATCATCACAAGAATGTCCACAGAGGATCCAGTGGATCTATCATAGAAGACAGCAAAATTGCAGATGAGCTTCAAGGTTGGTAAATTCTTGTCCTGTTTTAAAATCTGAATGTATCTGTATGTTTCCTAGGACTGCTGTAACAAAATACCACAAATTCAGTGACTTGAAACAACAAATGTTTATTTTCTCACAGTTCTGAAGGCCAGAAGTCCAAAATCAAGGTGTCAGCAGGGCCAAAGCCCTCTGGAAGCTCAGAGAGAGCCCATGTCCCTCCTACTCTCTGGTGGCTGCTGACACTCCGTTGTGTGTGTCTGTATAACTGTACCTACACTCTGTACCTCTATTTGCCCATGCCCTTTTCCTGGGGTTCTGGTCACATCCCCCTCTCTCTTCTCAGGACACCTGCTGCTGGGCCTAAGGCTCACCCTAAATCCAGCATTAGCTTATCCTAAAATCCTTAACTTGTTTACATCTGCAAAGACTTTTTTTTTTGAGAAAGAGAGCACATGCCGGTGCATGAGCAGAGGAGGAGCAGAGACAGGGAGAGAATCTTAAGCAGTCTCCATCCCCAGCAAAGAGCCTGACATGGGGCTCGACTCAGGGCTCTATCTCATGACTGAGAGATCATGATCCAAGCTGAAATCAAGAGTTAGACCTTTAAATGACTGGGCCACCCATGTGACCCACAGAGACCCTATTTCCAAATAAGGTCACATTCACAGGTACTGGGGGTTAGGACCTAGATATATCTAGTTTGGAGAATACTATTAAACCTACTAAAATTCGAAGTCAGAACATATCCTCTGTACCAGAAGACCCCATCTTCTTCCCAATGCTCTTCTTCATATTAATGGACTCATTTCCTACTCAGGACCCAGGCTGAACTCTTTGAGTCATGGTCAAGGGCCTTCACCTACTTGCTCCCCAGTTCCAATCAGCTCCATAATTCGCAGTGATGAAGTACAGTTCAATCAGTTCTATTCTACAAAAGTACTTATGCCTGTCCTCTCTTTTCCAGGCCTGATGCCTAACCAGCCTGCCCCCAGCTTGATTCTCCTGTCTCCTACCTGCTCTGCCAGCTTCCTTAACTACCATGCCCTACGCTGCTGCTTTCAACAGAGCCCAAGCATGCCGCAACCCTGTCCCCAAACTTTCAGTGGCATCTAACCAAATGAAGCCCAATCTCTGTACAGTTTAGCATCCAGGTCCAGTAGAATGAGCCCAAACCCATCCTCAGCCTTATTTTCCACTGCTCCCCTCCACTTGGTCCAGAGGCAGTGGAAGTAAATCATTGAGTGATCTTAAGTAGAACTCAAAGTTCTTCCAAGACTTTCAAGTCCCTCTGCCTAGGATTTATTCATTAATTCAACAAGCTTCTATCTTGACTTATGTCCCCCTGTCCATGTCTTACACAGAATAGCTCAACTCAAAAGACAACTCATCTATGAGTCTTTAGTGAGTTTCATCAACCACATTGGACTTTTAAAATTTAAAAGTCTGCCAGACAGAGAAGGCATGTTCTCTCCCCTCCCTGTAGAGACTTGAACACTTGTCACAAAACTTGTAACAGAGTCTGGGTAGAACTCTGCTTTACTCATGTCCATCTCCCCCATAATCTAGAACAGCACCTTGCATGTCACATGTGCTCAGAAATAGCTGATCAATAAAAGTTATATTGAGGGGCGCCTGGGTGGCTCAGCCGGTTAAGCATCTAACTCTTGATTTTGGCTCGGGTCATGATCTCATGGTTTGTGGGATCAAGCCCTGCGTCTGGTTCCACACTGACAGTGCAGTGCTGTCATCTTGGGATCCTCTCTCTCTGTCTCTCTCCCCCTCTCTCTTCCCCTCTGTTACTCATGGCTCTCTCTCAAAATAAAGACACTTAAGAAAAGATACATCAAGGAAATAATATAGTCTCTGCCTTCAAGCAGGTTACATTTGAGGACAGGGACACACAAAGGTGGATAACAAAGGCTAATACAATATTATACACATCATAGGAGCAATATAGATGAAATTCTGTGGGAAATACAGAAAGGGAATTTTAAAAGGAAAAGAGTTTCCTAGAAGAAGTAGAACCTAAGAGAGATCTTGAAGAATAAAAAATGAGTAAAAAGTGGTTCATCAGGGAAGAGAATAAAGTACAGAAGCAGCAGCATCTGTACAAGAGCCCAGGGAAAGCAAACGGCATTTTTCAGCTTCCATGAAGAACAGAGCTTTCTGGCCCACTGACTGAATGGTGGGTAATGGAAGACAAGGCTAGAAAGGTAGGCCAGCATCTCGAATACTATGCCAAGGAATTTGAAATGGACTCTGTAGGAGATGGGCATCATGGAAGGCTTTCAAACAGGTGTGATGTGGTCACATCTGCATCTTTAGATGAGCACTTATACAGTACTACAGGACCTGAACTGGATAGGTATCAGAATCATCTGTAGAGTTCCAAAATTGCTTAATATAGAAGGAAAGTACACATAATATGACAATTCTCCATTCGCAATAAAATCGCATTGATGCTTCGCCATTTTGGCTTCAGAATTTTTAAGATAAATAAGACAAATATTCTTGAGCTCCTTTTCGCTCCCTTCCCCAGAAATAAACACTTCCCTTCAGTGCATATCCTTCTGGTCCATGTTGATACAAAGAAAGAAACACGTAGATACATGTGTATGTCCATAAAAACTATATAATACTGCTTTTTGTATTAAAATCACAATACATTTAGCAAATATTGCTCTAAATTTGCCTTACTCACTGGAAGAATCTTTAAAAATTCAGATCCCTGCACCCCACCTAGATCTAATGAATCACAGTCCCTGAGCAGAGGTGTCTAGAAATATGAAGTTTTTAAAAACTTCCTGTTCATTTTGATGTCACCAGACCTGGGCTGGGGAGTCACGGGAGTAGAAGATGAACCAAAGAGAAGATCAAGCAGAGGTAGGAAGAACAGCAAGAATGATAATTCAAGCAGGGGTGACGCAGTCCTAAGCAAGGTCAATGCAAATGTTAACAAAAGACAGGGGACATAGAACTACCCTACAATCCAGCAATTGTACTACTAGGTATTTATCCAAAGGATACAGGAGTGCTGATTTGAAAAGGCACATGTGCTATATTTATAGCAGCACTATCAACAATAGCCAAATTATGAAAAGAGCCCAAACGTCCATTGACTGATGAATGGAGAAAGATGTGGTATATATACACAAATGAATACTATTCAGCGATGAAAAAAAAAATGAAATCTTGCCATTTGCAACAACGTGGATGGAACTAGAGGGTATTATGCTTAGCACAACAAATCAGGCAGAGAAGGACAAATATCATATGATTTCACTCATCAATGGAATTTGAAAAACACAACAGATAAATGTAGTGTAAGGGAAGGAAAATAAGATAAAAACAGAGGGAGGCAAACCATAGGAGACTCTTAAATACAGAGAACTGAGGGTTGCTGGAGGGGAGGTGAGTAGGGGGATAGGTTAAATGGGTGATGGGCATTAAGGAGAGCACTTTGTGGGATGAGCACTGGGTGTCATATGTAAGAAATGAATTATAGCATTCTACTCCTGAAGCCAAGACAACACTGTTGTTGACTAAATTGAATTAAAAAAAAAAAAAAGACAGGGGACAGATTTTGATACCCTGTGAAGGTAAAAGCAATAGAAACTTGCAATGAATTAGAATCTGGGGTGAGAAGTTGTAAGTAATAAATGGCCCTAAGGATTTTAACTTGAATGAGTTGGAGGACAGTGACACGCTTAACAAAAATGGAAAACACAGAAACCAAAGAGCTGCCCGTGGGAGAAAAGATGGATTTGGTTTTAGACATGTGCATCTGAGATTTCTGCAGGTTCTTCACATAAGTATCTCTAACAAGCATTTATAGGAGCTAGATTAAATCAAGGGAGAGGGTCGGGGATCTTAACACAGATCCAGGATTCCCTACTTACAAGTAACAGCCGTGCACCTGGAGCTGGATACGTTTGTTTCAGAAGAGAGAGAAGAGACCCTTGGGCATGTCCTTCAGGGATGCATGTATTTAGGGCAGAGCACATGAAGAGCAAGCTGATGAGACAGAGAAGTGGCCAGGAGAAGGGCCACCGGAATCAGGAAGCCACAGGAAGGCTCAAGGGTCAAGAATCCACCATGACCTGAGTGTGATAAAGAGGAGGACCAAGAGAGATTGCAAAATTGGACAATCAGGACCTTCCATGGAGTAGTAGCGATCATGGCGGGAGAGGTCACAGTGTGACATGTTCTGAAAAATACCAGAAGCAGCAACATTAAGCTACTCTTCAGTGTTGAAACTTGCAGTCAAAAAAAAAAAAAAATAGTGGAGGGATAATAATTTTAGGGTTTAAAACAGGAGATCTGAGTAAGTAGAATATGAGAAAGGAACCAGCAGTAAAGAAACTGAAAAGATACTTATTTCTGTAGAATTCTTCAGAGATTCAATGCCTGAGGACACCCAGTAGCAAGAAGGCGGGGGTCAATCCCAGGTTGAAAACAGCAATTATTTAAAAGCAGAGCAATTTAGACCTTTGGAGCATCTCTTCATCTCCTACAGAAGACTAGGGCTTTGTATTTTGGAAAAATTTAACAAGAAGATTCTCTGGATTCAGAAGTGTTGGGCACATTGAACAGTGGGATGAAGTATAAAACTGAAAACTGGGAGTTTAGCAATAATCTACATACTAAAAAAGCTGCTCCTATAACAGTAGCATCCAACTATAGGAAGACACGCATTCTCCCTCCCGGTCTCCCTTCATGTCCCACCCCACCCCTCCTCCCTTGTTGACTGGATAATTCTTCTCTGAAAAAGAGAAGCATCTGTATATACTCCTCACCCATTCACACTGAATTTTCAGTCAAGGATCACCACACATTTGAGGAAAGCCTACCACGTGAAAAAGTGAAGCGAAACTAAACAAACACATCACATGGAACTCAGAGACCCTATGGAAGATGAAGACTCTAGAACTATCTAGAAACTACAGTGGCCTGGAGAGAGATTAATTTGGCCACTTTTTTTTCCATTAAAGAAATGAATTTTTTTAAAAACCCACACACAGAAATCTGTATTTCTAACTTGTCTTACAAAATCAAAAGGCCTGGCAGTTCTAGACTCACGTGGAGCCTGGAGCTAAGAGCAAGAAAGAGACAGGCCAAGGAAGTATGAGCCTAGACATTCTTTCGAGGAGAGCACTCAGAGGTATTACCAGATTCCCAAAGGGGTCTATGACTCAAAAAAAAGGTAAGAGCCTTGAAATAGGCCCTCTTCCTTTCTCAACATCTTCTAGGGAAAATGTAACAGTTTAGAGTGTACCTAAAAGCTTTTTAGAAGGGATATCCAAGATTTGATGTGTTAAATCAACTTCTCACATGCAGCTACCCAGTTCAAAAGAGAAAATGCAGAGCACTCCAGGGAATGTGAGGAATTGGAACCTTGCATACAGATATTACCCTATCACTGCTTGCACACCGAAACTACATAGATTAATGGGTCAGGAGAGATCTGCTCTTGCAGCCATCTAGACATATCCTAAAGGAAAAAGGAAGAATTGCAAGTACTCACAGCTCAAACATGTGACTACTAACATCACTGACTTGATTAGAGAAGAACACGAACGAACACACACACACACACACACACACACACACACACACACACACACACACACACACGGGCTCATGTGCATACATTTGCAATCAGCCAAACCTGCTTTACCCAATCCTAAGGCTTCCTGTCGTCAGACAATTTGTTCTGACTGGAGGTAATCACAATACATAAATAAGTTCTGCCAAATAAGAATTAATTTAAATTCTGTTCAAAGCTTTTCAAGAGATAGAAAGGCTACCCTTCAGAGATACCTTCTCCTGGGCTAATGAGTTGAATTACTCTGTTTATCACAAGCCAAAGGTAACTAGGTAGTTATACTGAAAAAAATTCTTTCTCAAATTGCTTCACCATGGGTTTCTTCTTTGCTTTGTTTTGAATGTACAGAGTTATGGGCCACAAAATGATCCCCAAAGCTCCTAGAAGCAGAATAGGCGTTGGAGGCTCAGGCACAGTAATTCTCAAACAGAATTTGAGTCAATGCTCGGGAGGAAGGAACCATTAAGAACCTGGGATTGTGCACCTTCCCGTGCAGAGTCCTGGTCCAAGACTGAGTGGGAGAAGCCTTTCACCTGCCCATCACCCAGCATTACCACTGGTGAGATGGGGCCTCAGAAAGAGGTCTGTATTCCACATTCAGTTCTAGAACTTTCCATGTGGGCACCCCCAGTTTCTCTCCCTACTAGACAATGTTGCTAGGAAGTCTAAGAGATAATAGTCTTTAAACAAAAAACAAACAAACAAAAAAAAAAGCTCTGTATCACTTTGAAAAATGTTCCTAGGGCCAGCAAGTTAGTGTGAGGGTCTCCCACAGCTACCAGTCCAAAAGTCTCTAATGCCTCTTGTTTGTTACTTCAGGGATTTTCCTGGAGTTGTTTTTCCTTCACATCCTTGGGGTCGTTAATATTTGAGTTTTTCAGGAATGGCTCCAAAAGCCACAGTTCTCATAGGACAGTCTCAAGCTCAGAGGGTCTACAAAATCTGGGGGTTTTCTTGCCTGGATTTTCCAAATTACCCCTAATGTGATTATAACATTTTACTTAAATTTCTCCAGCAATTTCCCATTGCTCCTCAGAGAAAAGAGAAACTCCTTTCACACAGCCTGGCATGGCCCGGCCACATACACCCAATCTCCACCCCAAACGTTCTCCTTGGTGCTCTATCTGCTCTGGTCACATTGGCCTCCTCCCTGACCTTCACCTTTTCCATGTTCCACCCTACCACAAAGCCTTTGGACATGGTGTCCCCCAATCTAGAAAGCTCTCCCATCTCTTTCTCTTGCCCTTAGCTCTTACCAGTCCTTCCTATTTCAGTTTGTGAGCCATTTTGCCTGGAAAGCCTTCTCCGACCTCTCTCACTGTGCTCAACTCTATCTAGTAAAGGCTCTCAAAGAAGTCTACTTTTTATTCTCCTGGGAGTGCTTAACACAGTTGCAATTTTATTTTTATTTTTATTTTTTTTATTTTTACTTTTTTTTTAAATTTTTTTTAACGTTTATTTATTTTTGAGACAGAGAGACAGAGCATGAAGGGGGGAGGGGCAGAGAGAAGGAGACACAGAATCGGAAGCAGGTGCCAGGCTCTGAGCCATCAGCCCAGAGCCTGACGCGGGGCTCGAACTCACGGACCGCGAGATCGTGACCTGAGCTGAAGTCGGACGCTTAACCGACTGAGCCACCCAGGCACCCCAACACAGTTGCAATTTTACATTTGCTAGTATGATGAAGTGATTAATATCCATCTCTGGCACTGGATTTTAAGCTCTGTGAGAGGAGAGACCATGTCTGTTCTTGTTCACCCCTATACCCCCTTGGCACAGACTAGAAGCTTAGTAAGTATCACATGGACGCATAGGAGGAGGAACACACAACCTCAGCAGGACTAGCTCCTTGCCTCGCCACTCTCTTACTTTTACTTTTGGTAATAGGTTTCCTCTACCCAGAAGGTTCTGCCCCCATTCCACCTGCTGCTTCTTCAGAGGTCTGCCTCTTCTGTTACTAGAAACTAAGCCTCGTGTACCTTCTCTCATTCCGTCAAGTCTACCCCCAATTTCCCTTTGTGTGACTGTCATCTCCACTTTCACTGGTCACCCCCCCCCCACACACACACACTTTTGGACTAGACTGCCACACTGTGGAGTGCAGTACCCAGCTTCTTGACCAAGTTGTGAAGGGTGGAGAATGGCAGCTTCAGACAAAGCAGAGTTGCCGCTTCACGTGAAAAAGTCACCAACATGGAAAGGACACGGGAGTGAGGCCAGCAGATAAACCCATCCTCCTTTCTCCCTCCTAGGAACGTTTGGAGGGATAGCCCCTCCGTGGAACCCTCCTAGAGAAGTGCTGGGCCAGGTGAACAAGCTACTGGGAGACAGATACAGTTCTTCATGGCTTGTGGAAAGGTGCCAGCCAGCACACCCGAGCAGCACCTCCATCCCTGTCCCACTGCTTTTCCCTGGTGCCCACACCTGGAGCTTGCGTCTTCCAAATAAATTACTGACACCTTGATCCTTCTCCATCCTGCTTTCTCGAGCATCCAGACCGACATCCTCTGATAACCCCTGTATCCCCGAAAGACACAAACTGCACCTGGAGCCCAAGAACATAGTACTTTGAGAGGAGCTTCTCACTACACATGAAAGGAGAGAACAAAGCTATTATAATCCTGGCCTGGATTAACAGAAGGGAATTCACAATCCCTCTGCTTGATTCTGCACTGGTCAGACCCAGCATCAGCAGGACTGACTGTGGTTTTGAGAAATCCACTTTAAAACAGTTTCTCAGGGTGCCTGGGTGGCTCAGTCGGTCAGGCGTCTGAATTCAGCTCAGGTCACAATCTCATGGTTCGTGAGTTCGAGCCCTGCGTCGGGCCCTGTGCTGACAGCTCAGAGCCTGGAGCCTGCTTTGGATTCTGGGTCCCCCTCTCTCTTTACCTCTCCCCTACTTGTACTCAGTCTCTCTCTCTCTCTCAAAGAGAGATAAACGTTAAAAATATTAAAAAAAAGTTTCTCAACATTTTTGAATGACGGACCTCTTAGAGATTCTAATGACAGGTTCATGGACCCTCTGTCCAGGTCAACACGGGTGCATCGGTTGGCTTTCACTTTAGGGGTTCTCAGAACCCCTGAAGCCCCAGCCATAGATTTAAGAAACCCTGCTTTAGAGAAACAGAGAGAAAAAGGAATACAATCAATACACAGCAACAAGAACAACTGAAGCCATGTTTTCTAAGGAGCAGATGAAAGAATAAGTCTTAAAAGGAAAAAAAAAATCAGAGGAGGAAAAGAGGAAAGTTGGTATATTTGAAGGCATACCAAGTGGAAGGACTCAGATGTTTAGTTCTGCAATTCCTCGTATGGGGGTTACTTCCTTGACATCCCCAGTCTGATCTAGCCGTGTCCATGTAGCCCACGAGTGTGCTGCAATTCTAACCCATAAAACACTAGGCTATTATTCTAAAGGGGCAGATAGGGGCTCTGCTTTAGCCAGAAGCACCCCCCCAAAAAGCAGTGGTGGGGGACCCCATACCCATCTCTGTATGCTGTTTGCCTTATAAAAATCATTCTCAGCTCATGGGCCACTGAAAAACAGGTGGCAGGATAGCCTGGGTCCCACGGGCCACGGTTGGTCATCCCCTGCACTAGGCTGCAGCCACTGAAGCATCAGTGCCCTCCCCAAACTGGGAGCTCCCCCAGGGCGAAAGGCATAACTTATTTCACCCAAGGGTCCCGGTCCTAACAGTGACGGGTACCCAGTCCAAGCTTAATATATGCATATCAAGTGAAAAATCCTGCTCATCTTTCAAGACTGAGCTCAGGTGATACCTCCACAGAGACAACCCTCACCCTCCAGGTTGAACGGATCTCACCTCACTTGGCAGTGCCTGCTGACCACCATCAGGCTCCCACCTAGGCTGTGGCTGTGTGCTGTCCACCTGCTGAAGAGATCTAAGATGAGCGGCTTGGGCAGAAAAAACAGAGAATTCTGTTCTTGCCAATCCTCAGGTTGGTTTCTCACTTTATGTGTGAAATATAAAACAAGTACTCACTATGTGTTTCCATGAAGTAGCCTTTTTAAAAGTCCCATCAAAAGTGGGGATGGCTCCAAGAAATCCGTTAAATATTCTTGTGCAGCTGTTCACATCTTAGCATTTCATTAGTTATCATTGCAATTTTAAAAACAATTAAACTCTGTGGGTGTTATTTACTGCATCTCATGATGATTCCGTCTTTCTGCTCCTCAAAAGAGAATCAGACAGAGAAATCAGGGTCTAGAAACTACCGGCATTGAAAAGACAAGTTTTTGTCACACACAGTTAATTTCCTTTGCCATTCTTGTGGGGTGATTTGGGAAAACATCATTCTGTAGTTTCATAAGACAAATTTCTAAAACCATCAAACAGGATAGCCAAAACTTGGTTGGTGTAGACCTGTGGTTTTTACTGACGTCCTCATACAGGAAGACCAAGAACAGCCATTTCCCCACCAAACATCCTTTTTCCCTGATGAAAAACTCAATGGCATTTATGTTCTGAAAACCCAATTGGAACCAAAATTTACATGACACTAGCCAAGAAGCTGGGATGCAAAAACCAAGGGGAGTTAAAGTGTGTTGATGTTCTTGTTTTATCAGAAAGACAGCTACTCAATGACTTTATGAATAATCTTAAAAGACCAGAGATAGTCCACAAATGTAATGTGGTATCCTAGATGGAGTCCTGGGACAGATAAAAGACATTAGGTAAAAACCAAGGAAATGTGAATAAATATGGACTTTAGTTAATTATAACTTATCATCATTGGCTCATTAATTTTGATGGATGTACCACATTAATGTAAGACGGTAATAACAGCAGGAAGTAGGTGTAGGGTACATGGGAACTCACTTCACTATCTTTTCACCTTTTCTATACATCTAGAACTTAAAGTAAAATGTTAATTTTTAAAAACAGAAGTCCCTAAAGAAAACAATTAAGATCTGTAACTTTTAATCAATCAAGTAGAGACAGACAGGGTAAATTTGAGAGTTTTAGTCCAAGAAAATGTAGGAAATAAGAAAAGTATATCAATGGGGTGTACAGATGGGTAAGCCTATCGCCCAGCAAACAGAAAAGTGGCAAAAATAAGGAATGTTAAGGATGCAGTATCTCTTATTTCCCTGATTAAATGCTGGGATGCCACCCTCCAACTCCCTTCACCCTCCTAATTTTTTTCACTCATATCGCAGGTAGTTGATTAGTGACTTGCGATTAGGTCAACCGAGTAAGAAATGTTAACTGAGTCTCAAGTAGAAGACCTTCAGAAAATGCTATGGGACCTCATTCCCAGAAAAAGCAAGGAGCTTCCTCAGTTGCGCCCCCGCAGACCTAGCAAGGCCTGCAGATGGCAGGTGCCTTGCAAACACGTGGAGAGATTAGCTAGGCAATGCCCTGGCTGGGCAATGAACTTACCTGGGGAGCTCTTAATGAAGACCAAAGCCCAGAGGCACACCAACAGATTCTAATTTGATTGGTCTGGAGTGGGGGCTAAAACATCAGTATTTTTTTAAAAGCATCCCAGGAGGTTCTAACATGCAGCAGGGTTGAGTATATAGGATAAGCCTAGAAGATGAGCAGGCTAGAGCAGGGCAAGCCTGGGTATTAAGAGATCAGTTAATTTTTTATGGATGTGGGAATTTCAAATCATTACTATTTTCTCTTCCTCCACAGCGTTTCTCTCCATCAGCTGACACATGTAGTCTGCTTTTGAGTTAGGGGTGTAAGGAGGGGACATCGCAGTCACCTAACCCCCAAGGTCCATTAGACGGTCAGATAAGAAGTGCTCCTTATAAATTCAGATACTATTTTAGTCCTCAAAGAGGAGAAATATATTCTGGGGTAAAAACTTTAAAAATGTACTCACCCTCCCTCAACAATTGATAGAGCAATTAGACAAAATATTGGCAAGGATATAGAGGAATATAAAAGGACAATATCATCAACCAACAGAATCTAACAGACATTTATAGAACATTCCAACCCAAAACAGAACACCCATTCTTTTCAAATTCTCATGAAGCACAGACCAAGAGAGACCAGATCATGGACTATAAAACAAGCTTCTACAAACTTTTAAGATTTTATATCAGCCAGAGCGTATTCTCCAACCACAATAAATCAAACCAGAAACCAGTAACAGAAAAATACCAGGAAAATATTCAAATAATTGAAAACTAAATAACATAGTTTAAATAATCCACTGGTCAGCGGTGCCTGGGTGGCTCAGTCAGCTGAACGTCTAACTTCAGCTAGGATCATGATCTCATCTCAGTGCTCATGAGTTCAAGCCCCACATCAGGCTCTGTGCTGACAGCTCAGAGCCTGGAGCCTGATTTGGATTCTGTGCCTCCCTGTGTCTCTGCCCCTCCCCTACTCACTCACTCTCCCCCCTCTCTCTCTCTCTCTCCCTCTCTCTCTCTCTGAAAAATAAACATTAAAAGTAAATAAATAACCTGCTGGTCAAAGACAAAGACTTAAAGGAAATATTAAAATATATTTAACTGAATGAAAATGAAAATACAATATATTAAAATCTGCACAACAGTTAAAACAGTTCAGAGAGGAAAATTCATAGTATTAAAAATACAAATATTAGGAAAGGTCTCAAATCACTCTAAGCCCCCACCTCCCAAGATTCTAGAAAAAGAGCAATAGAAACCCAGAGCAAGCAGAGAGAAGGAAATAATAAACTAAGAGCGGAAATCACTCAGGGACCCATAGGGAACCAGGAAGGCAGGGATTCTAGCGATGCAGCTGCAAACCAAGGAATGCCAACAACTTCCAGGAAACTACCAGAAGCAAAGATAGCCCAAGAAAGGATTCCTTCCCCAGCCTTCAGAGGGAACAAGGCTGAAACCTTGATTTCAGACTTCTAACCTCCAGAACTGTGAGAGAATAAATTTCTAGGGTTTTGAGCCACCCAGTTGGTGGCACATTGTTACAGTGCCCTAGAAAACTAAATGAGCTTCTAATGAGGTGTGTGGGGGTGGGGTGGGGTGGGGGTGGGGGATCAGATTAATCCAGCAAAAGCTAGAAACTATTTTTTAAGTAGCAAAAGGGAAAAAAAGGGTTTTATATAACAGATACAAAATACAGCAGAAAAATATTCAATGTATCAGTAATTCAGAAATTATGACCCTATTAAACTCATTTATTAGAATACAAAATGCTAAATGGGTTTACAAATGTGATTCATTTATAGTCTTCAGTGAATGTTTCTAGAATATCAGAACAAAGTGATAGAAAGTATGTAAGAATATGAAAAAAGATACCAAAACCACCTGAAGAGAGAAAAAGCTGGTGTAACAATATTAATATCTAAGACAAAAAGAAAACAATTCATGCTTAGAATACCCCAAGAAGAAATAACTACAATGTTCCTAAACTACATAGCCTACAAAAATATCCATCGAAAGCTGACAACTGTAAGGACAAATGGAAAGATGTATTGAGTGGTAGATGTTCTCTTCTGAAAGAGGTAATCTGAGAAAATATGCAGAAAACAAATAGTAGGGTTAGAGACAATGTGAACTTTGCCAGTAAGATTAATCTAAAAATGTGCTCAAAACCCTATTCCCAACGAAACGAATTCACTTTTCTTTTTAAAGCACGGGGGAGTGTTTATAAAATTATCCATGTACTAGGTTTCCAAGAAGTCTCAACAGACTTCAAAGAATCCTGGTCATACACACCACATTCCTTGACCAAAATACGATATTGTTTATCTCTGGGGCATCTGGCTGGCTCTTCAGTAGAGCATGCAACTCTGGACCTTGGGGTTGTAAGTTCCAGCCCCACACTGGGTGTGGAGATTACTTAAAATCTTGAGGAAACAAAACTACAATATTGTTTATCTCTGAATTCAACTTCACTCTAAGAGAAATGCAAATTAAACTACAATAAAACAGCACTTTCTGCCTATATTAGAAACACAAAATAGGGCAAAACAAGGTGTTGGTTAGGTTGTAAGAAAACATGAACTCTCAGCCAGGGTGAGAATGAAAATTGATATGATTTGGCAGTATCTATCAAAATTTAAAATGCACATTTGCCCTGTGCCCGCCAATCCATTCCCAGGATTTTCTCCCTATAGATACTTACAAATGTGCAAAAACAGAAGAGTGTGCAAGGATTTCATCACAGTATTGATTGTTACCACAAAAGACATAAAAACCTTAATGTCCATCAATGTGAGAATGATTAAACTATGGTCTTGTCAGATAACCGAATATTAACAGAATGAGGCAACACAATGTTTATGATATGGAAGAGTGCTAATATCTGCAAGATGTGAAACAATGTGTACAGTCACATCATTAAACTTTTTTTTTTTAATAGAGGGGAAGGGTGTTTGTTAGAAGGTGGAGGAGGGTCAATAATGTAATGTATCCTCCAGACTGAGAAGGTTCTTTAAAGCCAAAAAACGAAGCAAGCCATTCCGTACTGTTTACACAGTTTTGTTCAGGGTAACTCGCGGACAGGGGCAATATGGCGGGTGGGTGGGCAGGAGGACAAGCAGACGATTGAGGCGGTAATATGTGGCTATTCTCTGCCCCTATTCTCGGCACCCAACTTTTATGGAGCTAGAGACATGATGGTGAGGTCACAGGCTAGTTCTCTAAAGTGGCACCACCTATGCATCTGAGGTGAGACCAGGATGGAGGGCCAAAGATGGAGTCAGTGTTGTCAGGGCTACTTGCAGTCTTCATATTCTAGAAACACACCCCACTAACACAGTCTGCTAACAGTAGTTGTTTCTGTAAGTACGGAGAGACAGGGAAGATTTAATTTCACTAAAAGATGGTATCTGCATTTTTATGATGTTCATATTACTATTCAAATAAATAAGCAGAAAGCTTTTAGTCACATTATTCATTTAAAATACAGCACCTAGGGGCACCTGGGTGGCTCAGTTAAGTGTCCAACTCTTGATCTCGGCTCAGGTCATGATCTCATGGTACCACAGTTTAGCCTCACATCCAGCTCCCTCACTAACGGCACGGAGCCTGCTTGGGATTCTGTCTTTCTCTCTCTCTGCCTCTCCTCTGCGCTCACTTGTGCTCACGCTCTCTCTCTCAAAATAAATTAACTTTAAAAAAAACACTGCATCTAAATAAAATGAAGTCTCTAGTGATAATCCTAATAAACTGTAGAAATTCCAAATTCCTTTTCACATTCCCTTTAAATTCCTTCTTTTGATGAACCGTCAAGGCTAACATGTCTGTGCAATTAAACCAGTGAACATGTTCAACAAGGTTTCCAAGAGGTTCATTATCTGACTGGTATATGTAAAGGTGCTCAGTCAAAAACTGCAAAACAGAACTAGTACAAACAAATGGAAGACTGCTTCCTTTCATTCCAAACCAACTTGATGAATCCTGGCTACCTTTCTAATCTCTTTCCCCTGCCTACTCCCAAAAAAACATATCAAGTACTTTCTGGCCCTGCCTCAGGACCTTTGCATGTGCTATCCTGTTTCCTGGAATGATCCTATCCCCTCACACCCCCACTAAACAATACATGGCTTACTCCTTGGATTCACTGAGATCTCTGCTCCAATGTCACCTATTCAGAAAGGCCTCCCATGACCAGCTGATCTAAAACAATACTACCTTCCCAGACCCTCTGTATCTCCCTATCAGCTTTATTTCTTTTTTCCTTACTTATCACTGCCAGAGATGATTTCACTACTTATTTGTTTGCTTCCCACACTAGAAGATAAGCTCCATAAAGGCAGGGTTAACTGCTACCCACCAGTGCCTCGTAACACACAGTAGGCACTAAATGAATGTCACATAAATAAATTTGCAGATGGTAAACCTATAGCATAAATTTATGTTCTAGCTATAAATCTCACATTTCTCTCACATATATTTATTTTTTCCACCTGTAGCTTTTTCTCCTTCTATGCATAGCCAATGATCAAAACTGGGGCAAACAAAGAAAACTTCTCCCTGGAGAAAAAAGAGACTCAAGAACAGAGAAAGAACTTGTACCATGATGCTGGATTTTGTTGAAAGTCGCCAGGCTAACATGTTACAAGTTCAGAATCAGCATTTATTTTCTCAGTCATCCAATCATAAAAGTTAGGGGAATCCTTTTCAGACAGTATGAGGAATAAAAACCCAATGCTACAAAAGGATTCTAAAACAAGGCTAAGTTTGAAGAAGTTGTTTGAATCTAAGCATGTGGAAGGACCTTGACCTTCATGGTCCAGCAGGTGAGTCAGATCTGGCTAAGGCTCTGAGAGTCAAGGATTCAGCTTCCTGTCCCCTGGAGGACACCCCCCAATCCATATAAAATTCTGCTCTTTATTAGGTTTTTCCCATTTTCCTTCTCTAGGCTTCACTTATCAGAGAAATGGCACTAATCTAGGCCAGAATCCATGGACACAAAGAAGTCTCTCTACCCTGTTGCTTCCAGACAGGTCTGTTTTGAAGGCAGCCCCCACCATCCTCTTAAGCATGGAGTCACAAGTTCATCCGTTACCCTGTTTCCCAGCTCCAACCTAAATAGAAGATGGTGTTAGCTCTATGGCACTGAGCCAAATGTCAACTGTCCCCAGCCCTTCCCACTACATCCTTGTAACCCACTAAACAGAGAATGACCACCCCAATTCCCACCACACCCATGTGGTTCTCTGAGGACAGGTTATATACTTTGGTGAGTTAGCACACAGTCTGGTATCAACCCCCAAAACCGTTCCTGAAACCCAACTCCCATCAAGACAGTAACTGCTTAATATATTATATAAAAGGAATAGTTGAGTCTGCATCACCCCACCCCCCACCCACAGGCTTCTCTAATCTCTAGTCAGCGAGCTCTCAGTCTAACCTAATTCCTCCTTGAATCAGTTTAAGACTTAGATTTCTGTTTTCACTGGAAAAAGAGAGAAGTTCATAATTATTGCCTATCTTATATATCTTCAAGTACTTAAGGGCTCCTTTCTGCCTTCTCTTCTCTAAAATAAATGAGCTCTCTTCTGTAAGTCCATGGCAATCATCCAATCTCCTTCACTGTCCCCTTGATCTTGAAAAAGTACAAGTGTGAATCAGAGATAAAAAGTTATATTGCAAGTTCTCCTCCTCTAACATTTAAACCTGCCCAATTTTTTATTTTTTTTAACATTTATTATTAAGAGAGTGTGAATAGGGGAGGGGTAGAGAGAGAGGGATAAACCTGTCCAATTATTACACTTCTTTGCTAGCTATTCTTTAAACAGAGCAGAGAATGAGAAAACAATTGCTTTTTCGAGCATCTTGCCGCCACTGACCCTGGGCTACCTCAGCAGTGCATGCTTGCAGCACTTACCTAAGATTATTAAGTGCTCCAGTGACATTATTACAAGAGGGGGCAGGAACAGTGTCAACCTAATGAGGTGGTAGATTATATCTGATGGTCTCCATCTGAAAATCAGTGCAGTCCAGGCTGTGTGCTAATCAACTCACCAAAGGCCCTTCACCCTGGGACAACAGCAGCCTTTGTCTACACCTGAGAGGAAAATGAGCTGCCTCCTTTCTAGTGCTAATAAGTTTAGTGGAGAGAGGGGTTATGTTCCATGGGAAAAGCTGGGCTCTCCTCTTCTAGGGCAAGCATCCAAAGCAAGGCTCAAGGAGGCAAGATATTCCTTCCTGAGTTGGAACTCGAACCACCTTGCTGGAAGGCAGACGTTGTGTCCTCGAGCTCATAATCACAAGCACTGTTAGAGTGCTTGGTATGTAACAGGGACTCCATGTATATTTACTGAATAAATGAATGAATGAGTTATTAAGATTTACATTTGGTTCAGAACTTCCCAGTAACCAAAGCAAAAATGGAATATATTGGTTCACACAGTTTTCGTGTGTGAATAAAGGAAGAGAACACCGCTCAGGAAGATAAAGTACAGCTAACATTGTTTTGAAGCATGTTGAGCACAAGTTTCTGTGAGTTCTTTAAAATCCTCTGCTGAAAGCCCATGAAAAAGTCCAGCAACAAGTCTGTGCTCTTTACAGTATTTGCTAGATGGAAGGACCTATTAGTTACCCATATATTTTCCCATCCACTCTGCTTCTGGGACAAGTATCAAGGTCAGGTATCCTTAATAGCCAACAGGAACACCCTATGGTATCTCATTCGTTCGCACTGGTTGGCTAGGCTGGGAACAAGAGAGCACAGGGTCCCACAGGCAGATCATTCCCCCAGTTTAGAAATGCATTCATGGTTTCTCAGAAGGTGGGCAGATTCCACTTGTTAATGATATACAGGGAACTCTAGACCAACGACAAGAGACAAAGTCCCTGTATTCAAACAAGGGTGCAGAGAGTAAAAAAGAGGACATAACTTATCGAATAATATCATCCACATACTTTCAACCCAGGAGGGAAAAAGCCATACTATATCATCCTAAGCTTCTAAGCAGGACAAATAGAAACTTAGAAGAATCATGAAGCCTTCCAAATTTTGAAATTTAAGGATACTGCAAAAGAACAAAAAGCGAATGAGCTGAATTAAAACAGCTTTCTGAACATCCATCCAAATGAGATCTGTGCTATATTTTCAAACATGAAAGCTCTACAGTAAAAGTTATTTGAAACATGGGTCGCTGCCTTTGGAGTAAAATGATCAGAGAACATTTCATGTAAGTTCAGGTGGGGAATTTTTGAGTTATGTCCACATTCACGTGGAGATCAAAGAAACCTAACTAAAAGCACTATGGATTGACTGACAATGAAAACTGTGGTTTGAGCAAAAGTTCTTTTAGAAGGGCTATCTTAAAGATAGGGACTCAGACTTTGGAGGAACTAAGGTGATTGGCAGTGGGAGAAACTACTTGTCAAAGTCCTTAAGTAAAAACTTATTGACTTAAAAAAACCATACATGCATACATAAGAAGGAAAAGCCTGAGAGCGCCGGATGTCAGCCAGGTTGAGGAACAGATCACTTACATGCTGTAAGAGGTAGTGTCATTGATACAGTGTGCCAAACTGCCCCCAAAAATGTTGTATCAGGACCTAAAATAGGTATTCCTTTGACCTAGCCATCCCACTCCCAGGAATCAATTATAATGAAATAGAATATTTGTTTATAAAGGGCAAAGATGTATATATAAAGGATTTATTTGTAGCATGTATTAGTATTGCTTTTGGAAGAAAAAATGGAAACAATGTAAATGTTATTAACATGAAGTTGACTAAATAAAGCATGGCATATGGGGCTCCTGGGTGGCTCTGTCTGGTTCAATGTCTGACTCTTGATTTTGGCTCAAGTCATGATCTCACAATTCGGTTTGTGTGTTTGAACCCTGCGTCCAGCTCCACAGGGACAACACAGAGCCTGTTTGGGATGCTCTCTCTCTGCCCCTCTCCCCTCTCTTTTTCTCTCCCTCAGAATTAATAAACTTAAAAAAAAAGCATGGCATAAACAACTATAATGATTCTTTCACTTCGAGTGCACAAGCATTTATTAAGCCACTATGATGTCCAGCCTGGTTCTAGGTGCTTGAGTTATAGAACACAAAGCACAAAACAATCCCAGTTCTTGTCAAGTTTCCAGTCTAGATGGAATGCTTGTAAATAAGTTTTTAGTGGGAAATTCCAAAATGGCTACATATTTTTGAGACACATACATACCTGTATCTGTAAGACATGTACTTTTGTATACACAGATAATGCTAGATGTGTCCTTCAATGAAGCCCCTTGCAAGAGCTCTGAAGCCCCAGTGGGTTCAGAGCAAAGGGGAAGCCACTGGAGTATTTTTAAACTTTAAAAATAACACCAGCCTGAGCTCTAGAACACATGAAGCAGATGTGATATTGACTTTGATAAAGTACACGCTAACAATTTCCTTACCCTTGTTAATGCAGTTTTCCCTTGTGTGACTCACAGAATTACTCTAAGGGTTCAGAGGAAAAGAAAAATGTCTCAAACTCTTTACAAGATGCCTGGAAAATAGTAGATACTCAATAAACATCTCTTTCTCACCCCTTCTTAGAATGCCTTGGGATTCAGAACGGTTAGCCACTCAGTGTCTTCTGTACTAGTTGATCATCCAACTTAAAAGAAAATACATCCTTTAAAAACATGTCAGTAAATACTATTGCTGGATCAAAGAATTTTTCCAGTATCCCCTTTCTCCTCTCTCACCCACACAAAAAGCAAGCCATCCTCTTTCTCTCTGCAACTATATCTTCATTGTTCTTAGCCCTACACCCTCTTCGCAGAGGCAATTGGTTAAAAAATATTTCATTAGCAGATATCCTGCAGCTTACTCTCACCTGTATTCCGCTATCCACATTTGTCTCCACGAAATAGTCCTCTCCTCAGAAAGCCTACAAATCAGCAAGTGCAGTTCGTCTACAGAAACAGGAGGACCCACATTCTGCTCAGGCATGCTGCAAATCCTACACTGACGACAGCAACCTCACAATTTGCTTCCTTTGGATGTTTTCGCTTAATTCACACGCATCAGTTATAGTAATTACTCACACACACAGTCAGCCTACAGGCACAGTAAAATCTTTCAGGAGGATATCTGCTGGATAGTTGCAATCATGAGAATAACATCCAGCGGCATAAGAGAAGCCGCCTTGTGGGGCCACTGCCATCTGGGAAAGTGACATTCTGGCACGGAATCAGGTTCGAAGCTAATGAAAACCCAGATTCTCTTGGTGCCAGAGCTGGCCTCCAGCTGCAAGGCTCTACTGAAGCAGCTTATGTGAATTCCTTCACTTAGTCCAGGGCCGGAGTAGCATAATGCATATGGAAAATGACATTTCTTGAAACTCACCGCCTTGATACTGTGTTTCATCAGATAAATACTTTCAGGAACTTAGCGCCAAGAAAAGAATTGTACCTTCTGAAGTAATGCTGTTTAATCTTCTTTGCCTAGGAGAACTGGACAATCGATACATATACATTGTACACACACACACACACACACACACACACACACACACACACACACACACACAGTTTGTTTTGCTTTGGTTACCAGGAAGTTCAGAACCAGATATATCCCTTAACTCATTCATTCACTCATCCATTCAATAAACATATATAGAGTCCCTTTTACATGTCAAGTATCACATAAAGTGCTGGCAATTCTGTCCTCAAGGACATAGTCAGTTTTTCAGAAAGCCTTGGACAGATACAGATACAGAATTAACAAGTGGCCAGGGCGCCTGGGTGGCTCAGTCGGTTAAGCATCTGACTACAGCTCAGGTCATAATCTTGAAGTTCATGAGTTCAAGCCCCACGTCAGGCTCTGTGCTGACAGCTCAGAGTCTGGAGCCTACTTCAAATTCTCTCTCTCTCTCTCTCTCTCTCTCTCTCTCTCTCTCTCTCTCGCTTGCTCTGCTGCTCCCCCATGTGTGCTCACTTATGCTCTCTCTCTCAAAAGTAAATAAACGTTAAAAAAAAAAAAGTGGCCATTACTATCATTGGGATATACATTAGTATGCTCTGAGAGCTCAGGGGAATGGCATCTCATGAAGCCTGGTGGTGGAGGGGGGATAGGAGATGGAAAGGAAAAATCAAGAGAGGTACCCGTTAAAAACACTATCAGCTCTGCTTCTTGGTAAATTAGCTCTTATTTGACTTCTGATGTTTCTGAATCTTTCTTTTAAAATGTCTTAAGCTTTCATAGAAATAGATTGAAAAATACATATTTATTCATTCATAAGCATATTTAAATACACACACTAAACAATATCCTTTTAGGGGCACCTGGGTGGCTCAGTTGGTTGAAGCATCTGACTGGCTCAGGTTATAATCTCAAAAGTTTCTGAGTGTGAGCCCCACGTAAAGCTCTGTGCTGACAGCTCAGAGCCTGGAGACTGCTTCACATTCTGTGTCTCCCCACCCCCTCTCTCTCTCTGCCCTTCCCCTGCTGGTGCACTATCTCTCAAAAATAAAAATAAACAGTAACAATATTAAAAGGTTAATATCCTTTCAACCTAGAGGAACCCTCAATATTTACAAAATACAGCTTACAATGGGGTATTACAAGGGACCCTGGGAAAAGTCAGATGTAACTAGGAGTAATCTGCTTTGAGGAGTTGATTCTTGAATATTCCATGAATATTTCCCATGATTCTAAAATGACTTTGGTTTAAAAATATGAAGGTATCCTCTTATTAATTTAGCATAGGCTTAACTTTGTCTGCTTCACTACTGTTTACACCGGTATGCCAACTCCAAAGATCTCGATTCAATAGCTCTGGGCTGGTAGATAGTGATTGACAACAAGGATTAACTACATGGTTTCTAGATGGATCCTGGCTTACTTCCAGATTTGGCTAATGCTAAACCAGTGCATTCCTTTGCCTCCCCCTGCACCAACATTTCCCTCTGCCACAGCATACACTGTGAGAGAATGGGGTTGCTGGCATAATTTCAAGTTATATCATTGATTCAAATCTATCCCCAAGCAAACCTGCTTTTATTTCAGATGAACACTCTAGTGATCTGAATCGCAGGGGCAGTAAAACAATTCTACATTTATGTAGCATTCCCATCCCCAAAGGAATAGTTTCCTATGCCTACAAATACCTTAGAAGCAATAAAGAGTTTGGTGGGTTGGAGTCTCTTTGTGCCTGTGGTTTTTTTTAAAAAAATCAGAATTCCACGTAATAGAAATATGATGAATTCGGTGCTTAACAACAACTGCTCTAATAAAGTATATTATATGCATAATTCTCACTTAATAGTAACTACTGCACAAACCTATGGTAAACGTGATAATATTCAGCTTATAAATCAGGAGCAGCAAGGAAAATAAGTTGTGCCTTTAGGGAAGAGCTGCAGGGAGATGCGGACTACTTCCTGGGGCTTCCTCTGCCCAGAACATTCTCCAGCTGATATCCACAGGGCTTCCTCCCTCCCTCCCTCCGGCTGTCTCTGCCCAAGTGTCCCCTTATCAGAAAGACCTCTCCTGACCACATTTCTTTAAAATAGCAATCTCAGCATTCCCCAGCCCCCTTTCTCTGCTTGCTTGTTGCTTTAAATGCTTTCTTTCCATTTATGTATTTGTTTGTGCACAGCACTTACTACCACAGGAAACATGCCTGTTTTCCCTCTTCCCCGGATACAACATATGCCCAGAAAGCAGAGGCTATGTTTTGTTCGATATTTTATCTCCAACACCTGGCACCAAGCGGGCATTCAATAAATATTTGATGGGGGCGCCTGGGTGGCGCAGTCGGTTAAGCGTCCGACTTCAGCCAGGTCACGATCTCGCGGTCCGTGAGTTCGAGCCCCGCGTCAGGCTCTGGGCTGATGGCTCGGAGCCTGGAGCCTGTTTCCGATTCTGTGTCTCCCTCTCTCTCTGCCCCTCCCCCGTTCATGCTCTGTCTCTCTCTGTCCCAAAAATAAAAAAATAAAAAAATAAAAAAAAAAAAAACGTTGAAAAAGAAAAAAAAAAATATTTGATGATTGAATGATTTTTATTTATTTATCTTTACTCTTTCAGCTCACAGCGCTTCCACCCGAGAATCCCAATACAGCAACCAAGGCCCAGAGAAGGTAGAAATTGTCCTAACATCTTCTTCTCCCTTATTCTAGCAAAGAACAGCTCTCTACAAAAAAGAGAAATCTGATTGAAACAAATGCCCCAAGAATTTCTGTTACTCCTGCAGCAACACATCTAGAACTACCTGTACCTTACAGAGCAACAACTGAATGTATTTTGACTCTGATGGTCTTGAAACCTGCCCACTCGGCATGGTTCCCGAAAATGTTCTCTAAGCGTTCCTCCAAAGGAGAAATCAACCACTGTATCTAGTTATCACCTTAAAACAAGACTAATTTATACTAACCCCACTGACTCCCTGTCCAGCATTTTAATAGGGACCAAGGGACTAAGACCAGTGATTATCCATGACACTGTATGTGCACGAACTTCATTAAATTGACCCCACAGCTCCAGTTTACTATAGCTACTTCGCACTTCAGAATCTCTCCAGCTAAAACCATTCACCTTCCTGAATACAAGTCTGTAAGACCCTTTAAGTCTTAAGTGTAGCTAAGAGGAAGCAACCCAGATATGCAAGAAGTGAGAGGCCATGGGGCGCCTGGGTGGCTCAGTCAATTGAGCATCTGACTTCAGCTCAGGTCATGATCTCGAGGTTCATGAGTTCGAGCCCTGCATTGGGCTCTGTGCTGATAGCTCGGAGTCTGGAGCCTGATTTGGATTCTGTGTCTCCCTCTGCCCTTCCCCTGCTTGTGCTCTGTCTCTCTCACTCTCAAAAATAAACAAACATAAAAAAAATTGTTTTTAAAGAAATGAGAGGCCATGAATCACTTCAATTACAGGAGGTCTAGAATCTACTAATAACAGAACTGTGAGATACAACTAAATAAGCAGTCAAGTGTCTGATCCATAATTGTTCTTGGTTCTGTTGCTGCAAAGGCACATACCATAGGAAAAATTTTAAGAATGAGTAAATAAATAAAAACATCAGTCCACAGAAGCTAGGGGGCTTTGAGCAGACCATGATTCTAAGTCTCAGTATTCTGTCTTGATGTTTGCTACTCAAGTGTTCTACTAAACTGCCTTCCAAGGAGCAATGAAGCAGAGCCCTAGCAATTCTTTCAACAAGCTACTGAGATTGGAAGGCTAATTTAATGGGGCAGGGCCAAGCGCACTTAACAAACTGCCCATCTGTAAGATGGAAATAGTTGTCCTCATCTTTAGCAGTAACTCTCCTCACTAAGTAGCTCTGAAAGAGTTTTGAAGCCTTTCTCCTTCTCAGTGTGTAGCTGCCAATGAGTTCACTTCCATCTGTGAAGAGAAGAGGCTGCCAAGATGTGGGGCTTTGCCTAGGACCCACTGGAGCTACCATGAATTGAGAAATTCAAGCTGCGTCTGATCCCTTCCCTGGAGAAAGAATACACGGAATCCTCTTCTACATGTTATTAACCTAGATACCTTTTCTAAGCCCCCTTCCTCTTGCCCAAACAGAAATCAAATGGTGGTGGGTGGAAGGGAAGTGCATTTCCATGTCAACCTTTCGAGTGTAAGCCTGGGCTACGCTTACAATGTTGCTTCTGTTTGCTGTGCCCGGGGAGAGTCTGGCTCAGCCATGAAAAAGAGGAGTTTAAAATGCTATCATCTGCTCACAAAGATGAACTCCACATTAGCCATAGCTATTCTTTTGATGTAATGAATCAAACTCCTGCCTGCCCAGTTGTATGTGATACTGTGCAACACGGCTCTGACTTGCCTGTGATTACATTTCTAGAAAAGTCAGCATGACTGTATGGAAAATGCTCATGATACACAGCTTTGCTCATTCCCCACTGGGCAGCATTGGGCACATCACTTCTCTTCTTTTGGTCTTGGTTTTCCCATCTCGAAAGAAAAAAAAAAAAAGCGAGACCAAATGTTATCTGAGATTGCTGTCGACCTTAAGATGCTCTGGTTCTGTGGGTTTTTCTGGGATCTCTCTTTGAAAGTAGTATTTTCATCATCAATTCTTCCTGGCCTTTCTATTTAGACCTTATTTATCCCCAGACTGGACTAGTAGATGTCCTTTGCCTTATGCTGGAGAATATTCTGTATGACTCTTCAAGTCACAAAAGAGACTGACCTAAGACACATACGTATACTTTCTTTTGGGAACCTTCAGAGAGACCCTTGCTAACCCTTGGCTTGTAAACTATGATGCAGAAGACTTGTAGCCCTTAATTAGTGACCTTCCCAGAATGATCCTCTCTTCTCTCCCTTCTCTTTATTTTTCTCATATTTTCTCGATCTTTTTTTCCCCTCTATCTTTCTCTTCTTTTCTCACTGGTCCTGCCAGCACAACTAAGGGAGTTATTTAGACCCACTGGTAACCCAGAGGAAAATAAGAAATTGCTGCTTATCTTCATTGAACAGAACCACAAGATTAGGACTGAAAGTTATTTGACGTACATTCATGTTGACATCATTAAGAAAACCATAACATAAAAGCACAGGAGATGAAATGAATTCAGGATCCCAAATTGAGATCAACAACCACCTTCATGTTGAAACATTCTCAGACACAGCTTTGTGTCACAAGTTCTTTCATAAAAAGTCGATGATTAGAGTAAGATACAGAAACCACAGTATTTAACCCATGTGCAGGCAGCAGAACCCCTGCGATTAAGGTAACTCCAGATCACAACTGTGTAATATATCTTTGCTAGGCAGGAGTAGCTCGTGTGGTGAGGATTTGTAGTTCAATCAAATTATGTTCTCTACACCCACTTGGGAACATAATACTCACAACATCCATGTGATTAACCAAAGCAGCCTAGTTCAGGAGGGCTGCCAACAGCAGGCAGAATTGTGGTGTATCTAAACAAGTGAACATGGAAAGGTATCATTATAACTGGTGTTACAGACACCTGGGATAAAAGTTTATTTTAAGGAAGTAGGAAACTTTGGGCAGAGGGCGAGTCTCAAGGAGGTCCTTAGGCTCAGTAACCTTCCCCAGCCACGCATCAGTTGTAAGAATGACCCGGACTTCAAATAGCATCCTTGTGTCCCCAGGTAGAAAGATCTGGTGGGATGTAGATGAAGTGGATGCGAATTTCAAGTGGTGGTTAGAATAGGAGGAGGAACACAGTGGATACTCCCCTACCCCCCCTCCCCCCCAGTCACGGAGAATAACTTAATCTGGCCCTGCTGTAACTCAGTGCGACCTTCTCTTTCAGAGGCACAAGCCTTTGGTTTCCCAGCAAGCACCTTGAACTGTACCTGCAGGTGTGAAACAATTTGCCAGGTGCCTAAGATGGATGACTAACTTTTGTCCCTCCTTGATTAATCACTTTGCAAATGTCTGCCTAAATAAACTCCTATGGAATGGCTACAGGACACAAGCCAAACCAGTCTGATGTCCAAATTAAAGCACTTGACTTTTCCCCCTTCCCCTCCCCTTCAAAAGGCACTTAAATTTTTACTTCCTAGAACAATAGGATCATAATACATCTGGAAATTTGCCATTATGGCAGCAGGGGCTGGAGGACAGATCAACAGAGCAGCACAAACTACGTGCTGAGCAATAGCCAAAGCTCCTGGCTGTGTCCTGGGTAAGTCCAAAGCAGAGAAAGGCAAGGTGTGTCCTAAAGTGTGGAGGGAGAAGAGTTGCTGCTCAAAGTCCTGGTGCAACAGACCTCTTGAGGGCATCCAGGGAAGAGACAGACGCATTTACTATATTTGAGCACAAGGTCCTCCTGGACCCAAGATGAGGGCCTGGGATGGAGTGGAAGTGTAAATCTGGGGGAGTAAAAACAAAGAGCCTTTTTTTCCCCTCGCAAAAGGGAAAACAGTACCAAGAAGGACTGGGATCATGACAAAAGGAAGACCACAACAAGGTTTGTGTTCAGCATGCCAGCCCTCCATGTCAGGTACCTGTCTCTATGCCTCCTTCTTCCTCTTTCCCAGGTGCCTCAGCCCTGCTGGCAGGCCGTGAGCTGACATCCACTCAATAGTCAGTACACACAGAGCCCCTACCTTGCACCAGGCATGGAGTTAGAAACAGAGGACACAGAAGAATTCTACAGGTTCCCTGAAGATACAAAGCCCAGCAGAAAAGCTGGATAAAGTCCACCGGGGTGTCCTCTATCTCATGATCACCACCAGGTGCAGATCCTGCCAACATCCCAAGAAAGGCCTGGGACTCTAGAAAGCACTCAGCCCTCCCCACTCCTCCTTCCCAAGTTAACTTCCCCTCCCTAGTAGATATCCTTGCTATTACACAAAACTGGAGTTGCATTCCCTTACTGAACGATTATCAACTTTGGTACCTCTGTACAAAGGAGTTAACTGGATCCATCCCAAAGAGAAGATTTTTCAGATGGCAAATTTGAGCGTTGGTTCCCTAAAAGTAGTGGAGTGGAAGCGAATACAGAGGGCAGCCCAGGCCTGGCATCTGTCATAATTCCTTCAGGCCATGCTCCTAAAAAATACCCTTCTTGCTATATTTTATATTTTCTCAAGCTTGGAAAACCATTAATGCTTTAAATAATCCCACATGCAGTAACTCTTAGATTTGAGGGTCTTAGAAGTCTAGAGGAGATGGCTTTTTCAAGAACCTTACTAAATTACAGATTTTGGTCATTCACGCCCTGCATATCCCCAGGAGATAACCAGCAGAGGACCTCCCTGTGTTTGAAGTACATTCCCCATATGCTGAGCTTTAGGAAGCATGCAATGGACCCAAGGTTGCATATGCTTTTTGCTATTCACCCACTCAGGATATCATTTCAATCAATCAGGAATTAACAATTTATCATCAGGGGCGCCTGGGTGGCACAGTCAGTTAAGCGTCCGACTTCAGCTCAGGTCACAATCTCGCGGTCCGTGAGTTTGAGCCCCGCGTCGGGCTCTGGGCTGATGGCTCAGAGCCTGGAGCCTGCTTCCGATTCTGTGTCTCCCTCTCTCTCTGCCCCTCCCCCGTTCATGCTCTGTCTCTCTCTGTCTCAAAAATAAATAAAACGTTAAAAAAAAATTTAAAAAAAATAAAAATTAAAAAAATTAAAAAAAAACAATTTATCATCAGAAAAGAGAGGAGATTCCCCTGGCAAGTTCTCCCTTCCTCTTATTGTGAGGTTAAGGGAGGTGGCCTACAAAATTCTCATCAGATTTTCTTCTGGTGTACAATCAAAAGGATCAGAACACTAGGCAAGATTAGAGCAGCCTCTCAAGAGAAAATAAAAGAGATATTATGTTCTTCCTTAGCATGTCCCTGTTTTTTTTTTTAATTTTTTTTCTTATTTTTGATAGTGAGAGAGCACAAGTCGGGAAGAGGCAGACAGAGGAGGAGACACAGAATCCGAAGCAGGCTCCAGGCACCAAGCTGTCAGCACAGAGCCCAAAACGGGGCTCGAACTCACAGACTGCAAGATCATGACCTGAGCCGAAGTCAGATGCTCAACAGACTGAGCCACCCAGGCGCCCCTTCCTTGGTATATCCTTGAGCACCTGAACAGTGAACAGATACAGAACTTTCTACCACCCAGCCTATTGCTGGGTAATGGCTCTGTAATTGCCCTAAGAAATTCTGACTTGTTCAGCTAAGCATCTGACCTTGGCTCAGGTCATGATGTTGTGGTTTGTGAGTTCAAGCCCCGCATCGGGCTCTGTGCTAGAACCTGGAGCCTGCTTTGGATTCTCTCTCTCTCTCTCTGCCCTTCCCCTGTTCTCACTCTGTTTCTCTCTCTTTCAAAAATAAACAAACATTGAAAAAAATTTTAAAAAGGAAATTCTGACTTGCTTTGAAATGTTATTTTTGAAAAGAGAAAATTTAGGACATGTTCCACATTCAAAGACCCTCTTACCATTACTCACTGAGAACACAGAGTACCTTGCATGCTTCTTTCAAAGGTCTCTATCCAGATGAGGCAAAAAACACTGAAGATTGCCTTGATTAACATCAAATAAAAAAATGCAGTTCTATTTCCACTTTCCATCCTTGTGAGACTCTCCCAAGTAATCCTAGCAGCTGCCCATCATTAATATGAAGAGAGATGCAGTACCAGTGATTAGAACCAGGACAAAGAATCAGTTTCCAGGAAATATCCCTCAAGTCCATGATTGGGATCTATAACTGAAGCCAAATAACCTGCTCTATTGAGACTGGCCTATCGGGAGATTTCAAATGCTATCTGAAGATACAGTTTTTGTGTCTGAATTCAATAAAATCTTGCAGGAAAAAAAAAAAACAACCTACATGCCATACCCATAGCTCTGAAAAGCCAGCTAGAAAAATGTACTTCAATTCCAGAAAAATCTATCAAATGGTAGGCAAAGCCAGGTAGAAAAAAAATGAGACACACACCTAAGTTTCAAGAAGCAAATGATGGCAATACCATATCCAAGTAGAAAGAGCCATTTGGATAATGGGTTATGTTTTTTCTTCTAAGTAATCAGTTACATGGCATATGTTAGCTGAAAATAGATATTTTAAAGAAATTCAATACCTAATCATGGGATCCGATATTTTTCCTTGGGGGAAAAAAAAAAAAAAAGTCATTTGCCTATGTAGTACTGTATTTTGAAAACATCCCCTGACCAGTGACCTCAGGGATATCAGTAAAGAAGATGATAAGGTAATATGTGAAATGTTGGGTGATTAGGGCACCATTATACCCCATAAGCCAAAAGTAGTTCCAGGACTCAGACTATAATCAGGCACAAGTTAGCTATAACTAATGGCTGAGGACACAAGGAACTGGGGCATCCTCTAAAGAGATCAGTCAAATTTTCTGCTTCTAGCCCATACTCAGAGAGGCTCTCTTGCTATAACAAAATCCCGGATAAATAGAACAAACTTTATCTTGCATTCCTGACCACCAAAAAAGTACAGAAAGTATGCAAATGGGCATATGCACAAATACAAAGAATGAGAGAAAGTGAGAGCACACACACCAGACAATGAGACAGAGACACAATTTAATCAAACATAAGCCCTCAAAAAAAAATTCCTCAAAACACAAGAGAATAAACCAACATAAATGAGAAATGCCAGAAACAGAAGTACACCCTTAATTTCCAAATATTCAGCAGTCTCACATGTAGAATACTTCAAATTAAATACTTCATGTAATAAAATATGGAAAAGTGAACAGTAAGAGACTTTTTAAAAAAATGACCAGAAATATTTGCAAATTAGTCAAAAAGAATTTTTAGAAACAATGTAAAATCACTGAAATTGAAAACTCAATGAACAGGTCGTACACTGTTCTGTACACTCATACTGACCATAGCTGAAGACAGAATCACTGAACTAATAAGAGTTCAGAAAAAAAGTGATCAAAATGCAACAAAGAGAAAGTATTAAAAGGATATTAAGAGGCATGGAGGGTAGAATAAAAAAATTGAACATAAGTCCTATGGAAGCCCTAGGAGAGCAGTGAGATTGGAGGACAGGCAGTTTTGAGACATAATGGCCAAGTTTTGTGACAGACACCTATACAAAGACACAGAAAACACTAGACACTAAGCAGAATAAACAGTATTCCACGTCTATGTGACACTGCAGAATACCACAGACAATGACATTATAAAGTCCGCCACAAAAAAGATAAACAATTAGACTGAAAGATTTCTCAACAGCAACAACTGAAGTCAGAAATGATCCAATCTTCAAAGTGCTAGGAGAAGAAAACTAACTATGTTAAAAAGAAACCCACAGGTACAAAATGGCATCACTTAGGCCAAGTCACCAAACCGGGGCTTACTACCTAACTGCAGTTTCAATCTCCTTCAGAAATGTAAGCATTTAACAGGTCAGTCAGGAATCTTCTGATAAGCACAAATGAAGTACTCTGTCATATGGATCTCCCATCTCCCAAAAGAAGAGGAGGAAAATCACCTAGTAAGACCCCTAGCCTTCTCCTAAGGTACGGTGACCTTGCCTAGAACAATCTTATCTTTTCTTTTGCTAATAACTTTCTTGAGCCACTCTCCTTCCCATAAAACCCTTCTGTTTTTACAAAAAAAATTTTAATGTTTATTTTTGAGAGAGCGCGTGCGCACACGTGAGCGGGGAAGGGGCAGAGAGAGGAGGAGACACAGAATCTGAAGCAGGCTCCAAGCTCTGAGCTGTCAGCACAAAGCCCGATGCAGGTCTCAAACCCACAAACCATGAGATCATGACCTGAGCCAAAGTCAGCCGCTTAACCAACCCAGGCACCCCCCAAAACCTTCCCTTTTGTACAACTCCTCAGGGCTCCCCTCTACTTACTGAGCTTGAGGGGATGCTGTCCAAGTCATGAATCCATTAATAAAGCCAATTAAATCTTCAGATGTACTTAGTTGAATTTTTTCTTACTATAACACCCAATGAAGCCTTTTTTTTTTTTTAAAGGAGAATGGAATAAATACATTGTTATAAACAAAACGGAGAGTTGATGATCAAAAAAAAAGTTCCCTGAAGAAATGCCTTCAAGGATGCACTTTAGGAAAGAAAATGAGGGGCGCCTGGGTGGCTAAGTTGGTTAAGCATCCAACTCTAGATTTTGACTCAGGTCATGATCTCATGGTTCATGAGTTCAAGCCCCACATCGGGCTCTGCACTGACAGTATGGAGCCTGCTTGAGATCTTGCTCTCTCTCTGCCCTTCCCCAGTTTGCTCTAAGTAAATCAACAAACTTTAAAAAAATTTTTTTAAAGGAAGAAAATGAACTCAAAGGAATGTGTGACATACAAGAAATGGCAAGCAGAAAAGATGGTAAATACACAGGTAATTTTATACGGATATTTTTACTGGTCTCTATAAAACAATACTAAAGCTAAAGTGGATCTTGTGGTGGTAAAAGAAGTCAGAGCTAAAATACTGGACAATAGTGTAATTCACGGGAGTGATTCAAGTACTCGGAGAGGCTGTGCCGCTTTGTGAATGAACCCCATGCACAAAGGGGGAAAATGGCACCAGAGCCCCTCATCAGCCTGGACCACACCAGGACTCCCCTCTTTCCCTCTCACCTTAGACCTACCCCTCCCCAGTTTGTGATCTAGGTGGGAAGAGCAGGGAGGTGGGGGGAAACCAGCAGAGTTGACGGGTTTCCTGACAGAATGAGATTCCTGGGTCAGATCCTGAGAGAAGATGAAGAGTCAGAGCCAAGAAAAGGCCTGAAGGTGGAGGACAGGACAGTGTTTTGGCAGCCAAGCTTTCAGCTGTGTCTAGAAAGTAATCCACTTATTCACTTGCAGACTTGTGAAGGGCTTTGTTGGGGCTAGACATTGTTTGACTTCAACAAACAGGCTTGGAGACCAAGGATTTGTAAAGTCATTGCACTAACTAGTAGTAGGTAAGGATGTGTATGGGCTCCTGGGTCTCACCAACAGAAGAGTTTTGGGGTGGCAGGGAAGATGTGACATGAGAGGTCTACATCTGGCTGAGAAAACCCTATTTCCTCCTGGAATTTTTCTGCTCGATGCAATCTGACCTCATCAACCCACATTAGGCCAAGGCCTTCCTTCTTCAAAGGCATCCTTGGGATTTGGTTACCAAGCGTGGGTCTTGAGAGTTTGGGTAATTTTCCTGGAGGCCAACCCTAAGAAGCTTCCTGTGGCCAGATCTTCTTCACTTTTCATCATTTGGACAGCGGGGTGATACAGGAGGAGCAGGTGAGAGGCCGCCCTACAAGTGGAATTCTAACTTATGGAATGCAGCCTCCTTTTCACATAGTCCTCAAGCAAACAGTAGAAGGTCCACTGGCAAGGGAGCAACTGAATAACACGTTTCAATGCCAGTTCCAAGTTATTTATGAATTATCTATTATTTAGGTTATCTCTGCTTCTGAGGATCTCCATTAGAAGAATCAGTGAGCAGAGACAGCAGTTAATAAGCACCCTGTTACTACAACCTGAGAAGCATTAGAAGCTATTCGAGTCTTGAGAGCAGCTAAGGACAAAAATGTACTGCCCAGTCAAGACTACCAGGCCACTCCAGCATGTGCACCTGTTCATGGTATCATGCAATGCCTCCATTACATTATGTGTTTTATAACCCCTGTCTAAAAACTGGACCCATGCATTAATACCAAACACAGCTTTACCTGTTTTTACCCCAAGTGCTTGCAACATTCTTGGGTGTTAATGTAAATTATCTGCTATGATCACAGAGAAGACAATGCCCAGTAGAAAAATTGTCACTGGTAACTATAAGGCAGTTTCTCCCAGCCCCAAAGAAGACTATATATTGGTATCCCTTAAGAAGTGCTGTATTCAAAATCCACACAACATGGCAGGGGAGTGGGGCAATACAATGAGGAATTAAGAGACATTCTATAATATTTTCCACCAATGAAATTAATGCTTCACAAAAATCAGTCACCAAACATTTACAAGATTTCACTAAACTACGTGGTTATGGCAGCAATAGGAAGAATCAGCCTTGGATTCCACAGCAAAGAGTCCTGAACAAGAAAATCATGAAGGAAATGAGCCACGGGGATCCTATTGGCTAGTATCCTATTTCCTAAATATGCACTACTAAATCATTCAAAACCTCACAAATTCTTGATATGAAGATTCATAAAGTCTTCTTAGCACTAAAAGAGGTTTTTTAAAAAAAAAATTCAATGGAGAAAAACAGAGCTTTTTCCCTGAGATCAGGAATACGACAGAGATGTCCACTCTCACCGCTCTTGTTTAACATAGTGTTGGAAGTTCTAGCATCAGCAATCAGACAACAAAAGGAAATCAAAGGCATCAAAATTGGCAAAGATGAAGCTTTCACTTTTTGCAGAGGACATGATATTATACATGGAAAATCCGATAGACTCCACCAAAAGTCTGCTAGAACTGATACATGAATTCAGCAAAGTCGCAGGATACAAAATCAATGTACAGAAATCAGTTGCATTCTTATACACTAATAATGAAGCAACAGAAAGACAAATAAAGAAACTGATCCCATTCACAATTTCACCAAGAAGCATAAAATACCTAGGAATAAATCTAACCAAAGATGTACAAGATCTGTATGCTGAAAACTACAGAAAGCTTATGAAGGAAATTGAAGAAGATATAAAGAAATGGAAAAATATTCCGTGCTCATGGGTTGGAAGAATAAATATTGTTAAAATGTCAATACTACCCAAAGCTATCTACACATTCAATGCAATCCCAATCAAAATTGCCCCAGCATTCTTCTTGAAGCTAGAACAAGCAATCCTAAAATTCACATGGAACCACAAAAGGCCCCGAATAGCCAAAGTAATTTTGAAGAAGACCAAAGCAGGAGGCATCACAATCCCAGACTTTAGCCTCTACTACAAAGCTGTAATCATCAAGACAGCATGGTATTGGCACAAAAACAGACACATCAACCAATGAATAGAATAGAGACTCCAGAATTGGACCCACAAAAGTATGGCCAACTAATCTTTCACAAAGCAGGAAAGAATATCCAATGGAAAAAAGACAGTCTCTTTAACAAATGGTGCTGGGAGAACTGGACAGCAACATGCATAAGGTTGAAACTAGACCACTTTCTTACACCATTCACAAAAATAAACTCAAAATGGATAAAGGACCTGAATGTGAGACAGGAAACCATCAAAACCCTAGAGGAGAAAGCAGGAAAAGACCTCTCTGACCTCAGCCGTAGCAATTTCTTACTTGACACATCCCCAAACGCAAGGGAATTAAAAGCAAAAATGAACTATTGGGACCTCATGAAGATAAAAAGCTTCTGCACAGCAAAGGAAACAACCAACAAAACTAAAAGGCAACCAACAGAATGGGAAAAGATATTTGCAAATGACATATCGGACAAAGGGCTAGTATCCAAAATCTATAAAGAGCTCACCAAACTCCACACCCGAAAAACAAATAATCTAGTGAAGAAATGGGCAGAAAAAATGAATAGACACTTCTCTAAAGAAGACATCCAGATGGCCAACAGGCACATGAAAAGATGCTCAATGTCACTCCTCATCAGGGAAATACAAATCAAAACCACACTCAGATATCACCTCACGCCAGTCAGAGTGGCCAAAATGAACAAATCAGGAGACTATAGATGCTGGAGAGGATGTGGAGAAACGGGAACCCTCTTGCACTGTTGGTGGGAATGCAAATTGGTGCAGCCGCTCTGGAAAACAGTGTGGCGGTTCCTCAAAAAATTAAAAATAGACCTACCCTATGACCCAGCAGTAGCACTGCTAGGAATTTACCCAAGGGATACAGGAGTACTGATGCATAGGGGCACTTGTACCCCAATGTTTATAGCAGCACTCTCAACAATAGCCAAATTGTGGAAAGAGCCTAAATGTCCATCAACTGATGAATGGATAAAGAAATTGTGGTTTATATACACAATGGAGTACTACGTGGCAATGAGAAAGAATGAAATATGGCCCTTTGTAGCCATGTGGATGGAACTGGAGAGTGTGATGCTAAGTGAAATAAGCCATACAGAGAAAGACAGATACCATATGTTTTCACTCTTATGTGGATCCTGAGAAACTTAACAGAAACCCAGGGGGGAGGGGAAGGAAAAAAAAAGAGGTTAGAGTGGGAGAGAGACAAAGCATAAGAGACTCCTAAAAACTGAGAACAAACTATGGGTTGATGGGAGGTGGGAGATGGGTGTTGAAGAAGGCACCTTTTGGGATGAGCACTGGTGTTATATGGAAACCAATTTGACAATGAATTTCAAATATTAAAAAAAAAAAAAATCCTTCCTTCCTCCCTTAGTCAGTTCAGAGACAGATTACCAGTACAGTGTTAACTCCATGGTAATTGTCCAACTTGAATTATATACAGACTTTTTTTGAAAAAGAAAAAGGGGTGCCTGGGTGGCTCAGTCGGTTAAGTATCTGACTTCAGCTCAGATCATGATCTCACGGTGCATGAGTTCAAGCCCCACACGGGGCTCTGTACTGACAGCTCAGAGCCTGAAGCCTGCTTCGGATCCTGTGTCCCCCTTTCTTTCTGTTCCTCCCCCACTCACGCTCTCTCTTTCTCTCTCTCAAAAATAAACACTGAAAATTGTTTAAAAACAAATAAGTTCCCTTAATTTCTCTAATGTTAACTTTATTGTTTTTAGTGTGTTCCTTAGAAAACTGGGTACAAAATCATTACATGTATCACCCTTTATCTATACAAACCAAGGCACATGTATAAGCAAATGTGACTCAAACTATAAAATCAACAGCATTCAAATTAAAACTGTAATTTAACATGCTAGATGATGTTCTGCTGAAACCACCCTGCTGCCCCAATGAGAATACACATGGTACTGGTCCCTGAGTGCTGCGGCATGGGTTCTTTTGAGCTCAGCATTTAGTGCCATGTTCTACATGAAGTCTGCATTCCTCATTCACTTCTCCTTCTAGAACTACTGTGAAGTCTTTCTTCATCAGCCTACTCTGCAGGCATTTGGTCTTTAAACGTGAACAGTGCTCTGACATCAAATTAATTCTACCCTGATTTTTCTTAGGAATTCTCCACATTTAAATAGGTTCTATTCAACACTCATTTGAAGACAAACCTAAATGTAGATTGGAAATCACGTTCCAGTGCTCAGTTATGAGACAGTTATCTAATGATCACGATAGGTCTAGATAAAATTTTTATTGCAATCCAACTAAAAGCAACATCTTAAAATTCTTACATAAGACTCACAAACCCCCAAGGTCACAGAGGCTCAGAGGTCTTCAGCTCCCAATGTGAGAAACTGCCCTGTGGAATGTTGTCTGTGACCAGGTTCCTACAGATAATCTGCCTTTGGTGTGTCCTTGAAACTAGAAACATACTGGGATCAAAACCTTGAGGGGTGAGGGCAGGAGCTAGAAGAGATGTGGAAAAGCTAGTGTAAGGAATAACATCACATCTGACCTAAGGTAACTACAAAGACTGCCAAAAAAGCAAAAACAGCCTACAGACTCGAGACTTATTCTCGTCAGTGCCGAGTGTTCTTTCTGAGTCCCCTGCGCTCTTACCGTGACCTAGTTTTCATAATAAAGGAAATGCAGTATTTAAGGCCTTTCTCAGAAACTAGAGTCCGGAGAGATGTTAAATATCATCCATCCAAACTTAAGATTCTACAAAATAAGCCCTTTACTGCCATTGAAACAAACTTTCCATCATCACTATGCTACTTTTATTTGTTTTGGGTTTTGGTTTTTATTTTTTTGTCATATGTACCTTCACCTCCACCAGCCTGAGATCCATGGTTTGCCCTGTCTCCCCCTCCTGGGTGACCCTGCAGACCAGATCACTCAGGCTCCTGTGGCAGCTGACTTCTGATTGGGTTTGGCTAATGGAGGCAGTGGCAGGAGACCAGAGCCAGGGAAGAAAGGGAGATTGGCTGGCGGGGGAGGGGGGGTGGTGGGGGTGGGGGTGTTAGTCAGTCAAGTCCAGCATCACCAGGTAAGTGGCATCCCTCTGCAGAACCAGCCCTAGCAGGCAGTGCTTCCTCCACAGCCACGGCTCTGAGCATTCACGAAATACTGTTTCCCTCCCTTGTCTCTTCTGTCCAGAACTGACCACAAGCCCTTATGGCTTATGGAAGAAACCTTATGGGAGGTTTCTTCTTTCTCTTGTCCCCTCAGCTTGGGATTCACATGGATTTCTACTGCTGTACTCCCCTGTCCTTTCACCCTGCACTGACTCTGTGGGTACAATCCACTGAATTATTTTCATTTGAACCAATGGTGTGAATTCTATGTCCTGCTGTGGCCATTTACTGACACAATCATCAAATTTGGTCGGGCAAATCAGTACTATATTAACCCCTAGGTACAGAATGGACTCTTAAAAATAAAGAATATAAAAGAGAAGAAAATCACCATCTTTCAGGGAAGTAAACCCGTGAAGATAATCACATAAACAATGAAAGTGGCCTTGACCCTTTAAATCCAGTTGTGAAAATTTTAGCTACAAAAATACCTTGAGAAATAAAGAGGTTATATTCATGAAAAAGTTTATTACATTATCATCTGTAGCAGAGGAAATTTTGGAAACAACCTATATGTTCTACAGTAAGAAAATAAATTATGACATATCAACTTGAAGGACTAGAATGCTACCATGAAATACTACTAAGACTTTATAGTAGCAAAAAACTTTATAAGACGAGTATTTGAACAGATTTTGTCCATACATTTGAACATACAATAATTTAATTGTGCAAAAACAAACACGCATGTGCCTAAACATTAAATAATTAAATAAATTAAATAAATTTCACAAAACTAAATTCCAAGCTGGAGGATTCCAATTCTAAGTACTGTGTATTTATTTTCTAAAATTTCCTTAAAAACAAAAGAAATAAAACAAAAGGCATGATATCCAGAGACCTCATGGCTACAGCTAGTGATAGGAGAGGGACACTGTGAGAATTTAAAGCTCCTCCAGATTATTTCCCACCCTCCGATCAATAAGCAGCCTTCAGCTAGACATCTAACGTCTGTCTCCGTTTCTTCCCTCTGCAGCAGGACTACTGGCCCACATACAAGAATGTGAAGTTAACAAAACCTAATAAAACTGCAAAAATATATATATGTGTGTGTATGTGTGTGTATATACATATAGCTCTTGTATATCTGCCTCATTGTATGTACTAACTGCATATGCCGACTCTAGCTGGGACAATTTAAAACGAAATCATTTTCTTAGACAAATTTCGTGGTGCAGTGACTGTGAGCTCTGTTTCAGAGACTGAGCACTTTCATTAGAAAGCGGTAAGATGAACATTGTCATTTGGGGGCCTTCATTGGAGGTTTTAAAATATGTTTCATGCTCCTCCTTAAAGAGATCCCATCTAGCAGAGTGATAACAGATTGATGGCTATGACCTTCTTCACATTCTTCCAACTCCTTTTAAAATGAAATCAAGGCTCTTGCTGCTGCTAGTGTCTGTGGGCCGGGTGCCAAGGAGCAATAATGAGGACTACACATCGTCCCCCACCCTCAGGACCGCCATCTCAGTTCATCATTAATGTGTTAATGCCACCAACAAACACGTCAAAAGAGAGGCAATCCAGGAGAAACCTGCTTTCCCCATTCTCAAGGCTGGTTTTCTTTACACAGCAGTTGTCAGAAAGACAATGTCTTCGTACTGAAGATGAATAGGACACCATATCAACACTACAACAAAATGCTTTTACAGACATAAAGCTCTTTATGCTTTAATTTTAAACTGATGATTTGATATCTTCCTAAATTATACATTTTAGCAGAGTTTCCTGATCTAAAACATTTATTTGCCTAGAATATATATTAACTTGAAATACTGCCATTCCTATTTCATAGCTAAGCAGATGATAATTTTCTTTAATTACACATTAATTCCAATGTACTACCTGGCGAGGCAGTTACTATTTTAACGGGGTAAGGATTAATGGGCAGGTGTTCTGCTATAATCGGACTAAAGAAATAGAGGAATTACACATGATTCATTTTCTTCTCTGATCTGAATAATATTAATAACACTGCCACCTTACATTTATAAAGCACTTTTCATTTTCAGAGTGCCTTCATATCTGGGATTGCATTTTCCTGAATCTTTTACCTTTGACGAATTTTTCCAGATAACACACAACTCCAGTTTTTCAACTTTCTGATGCCCAAAGGTTTTATGTGCCTATGTTTACATCAACAGGATGCAGTAAGAGGCAGTAGAATAACCACGGCCTTTGGAGACCGACGAACCTGGGTTCAAATCTCAGCTCAACCATCTTACTACTGCATGACCTTGGATGAATCACTTTGATCAGCAGTTTTTCCATACTTACGAGGAGGATAATACCCACTTCCATCAATGGCGATTAGAAAACTAAATAAGATGTAGTTTATGAAGAGTCTGTTCTATATCTGGCACATAGCAGGTGGTTAATAAATAAAAGTTATTGCTATTATTAGCAGCTATTTTCCTCTGTCTTAAACATTGTCTTGTCCCTATGGGACTTATTTTCTTCAGAGTATTTGGATTCAGAGAGGTAAGGAGAAAGTAGAAAAATCAAGAATAACGTTCGACCCCAGTATTGGGGTCCCACATTGGTGCAATCCCAAACACCTGTCCTGATGACATCTACTCAAACAGTCTCCCGACACGCATCCACCTTGTATCTTTTAATAGAGCATTAAGTTAACAGTGCCTTGGATAAAACCCAATACTCATCAGTTAGCATTCCTATGTTTTAAATTTAAAAGTGTGTATCAAACCCAAGAAAACATCTCAGACACATAATACCCTTTGGTTACTGTGGTACCCCAGCGTCACCTCATGGTAGTTGTGCCCTTAGCAGTGCCCTCCCCAACATCCAACACATACTCTGAAGCAGAGCTGGTCTGTTATACAACCAACCAACGACATGAGGTGGAAGTGATCATGTCTGACTTCTGAGGCTAGGTCATAGAAGACCTTGGAGCTTCTGCCTTGGTCTCCTAGATAAATTGCTCTGGGGAAAACCAACAACCATGTCATAAGGACACTCAAGCCCACATGAAGGGAGACCAACTTGCCAGCTACATGAGTCACCTGAGATGTGAATCCACGTGGTGAGAAACACTGCTCCAGAATTGCCCAGCCAAGCCACTTTTGATTTCCTGATGCACAGAAACCATGAGAGATAATAAATGAATATTGGTGCTTGACACAGCTAAAATTGGGGGGGCTTTGTTACACAGCAATGAATCATTATAGTAACAAGGGTAATTTAGCAAGAATATGGATTGCAATGACAAGATTCTTCACCAGGTAACTACCAACCCAGAGAACATGTCCAAACTATGATGGGTGAGCAACATGTCCTTGATATGTGGCTTTAACATAGAAGCCAATTTCCTATTTGAAGCATCATCACATCACACATTAACTAATCCCCCAAATCCCACACTAATTCTGAAAACCTTTTTTAAAATGACATTTTATTATATAGAAATGTAAAGTGCCTACACGGACAAACTGTAAAGTAAAAATCTAGTGACAAATGAGGAAAATTATCAGCAATATATGATAGAGAGCTAATACTCTATATAAAAGAGAATGCCTAAATCCATAAAGTCATTCAATAATAAAACAAACAGCAGATAGGACTGAAAGATTCAAATAAAAAAAGAGCTCCAAAGACTGAGCTCTGGGGCACTCCAATATTTAGATATTAAGAAGAGGATTCAACAAAGGACATCACAGAGTAGCCACTAGGACAGAAGGAAAACTACAAGATTCTGGTGTCTAGGTAGCCAAGGATCAAAAAGAACTTCAAGAAAATGGGAGTGACAAAACTTGCCAAACCCTGCCTTCAAGGCCAAGTGCGCAGAGAACTGAGTGTTGACTACTTGATTTTGCCACATGGGATCACCGGTAACAACCATATCATCCTGTTTCTCTTCCTATTGTCAATAAAGTTTTGTTGGCTATTCATTAAATGCAGATACAGTACTTCTTGCACATACCACCCCTTTTTTCATGTTACAACTTCTTTATACCTAGACCTATCTGGATGAGTTGGGTTATGCTGCCGTAACAAACAATCCTCAGTGTCTGATTTGACACAGTAGGTCTACCTCTGGCTGATTCGAAGCCCAAGTGGGTCCAGGAAACTCTCCCAGATGAACGAGCTGCCATGTACTGTCTTAGCATTCCAGACAGCTCTAAATGTGGCACCATATTTCCACAATCACCACAACAGGCAAAGAGCCCTAAAGGGTCTTACATTGACTAATCAGTCTGGCCCGGAAGTGACCGGTGTCCAACTACAAGCCACTGCTCAGGAAGAGTCATATGGCCTGCCCAATTGCAGGAGGAGCCAGGGAGAGAACTTTTCCCATGAAGATGAAACAGATACAGGTGAGCACTGTAAGTCTACCAAAGCCAGGATTCTACTTTTCAAGGGATCTAATCATCCATTTGATCATGAAAATATTCCAGTAAAGCAGAAAGTGAAGTGATTAGAATCTCAGGTTACAGATGTGAAAATTGAGATAACAGATTTAAAAAACTTGTCTGATTAGTAATAATATCTAATTTAAATTGTTGTAGTAAGGATTGCCTCCCAGCTCCATGAGCTTTCTTTTCACAAGTCCATGCTGCCATCAACTTGGAAAAAAATCATTAGGATCACTGATATCTGTGGCCATGTTATAAATAAAATATGCCAGAGAACAAAATACTACATGATTTTCTAAGTACCGTATACAAAAGCAAGCCCTTTCAAAGAGCTAGGATCAGTCCCTTCAGACATATTCTTGGCAATGACTGGCTGATGCCTAAAATAAAAGTCAAAAGTGCTCAGGAGGGAAGGCTTGGGTTTTTGTAACAACACTTCAGGCTCCTGTCTCTGCATCTGTCACTAAAGATTAGCCCTCAGAATAGCATTGTGTGAACTCCCTTTATGTTAAAGATGAACTTTAAGTTTCAACATTCCCTAGAGTGCTAATTTGCAGGCTGCTGACAGCCCAGCTTTAACAGAGACCAGCCTTTACGACTTCTGTGTTAAATCTTAAGGTATAATTTCCTTCTCTCAGATATATCGGGTCTTGATAGGATTTCGGGACAGCAGGGAAGAACTGTATTGGAGTTTTTCTTTTTCACTACTTAATTTATCAGGACAAAGTAACATTTTGCAAAAATAAATACATATCCAAGCCCTGAATTCCTAGATCAAAATGAAATATCACTTGGCATGGAGATAAAAGCATTATTTATACTGATAAGACTTCTCCAAAGACTGTGCATTCAGGGAAAAAAGTTGAAAGAACAATTAGTGATAAGCTCCTATTTTTTCTTTCAATCCTTAAATTCCATTGTATAATCCCTTTAGAATTTGGTATGTGAATAAAGTACTAAGCAAGAGCTTCAGATTGTATCAAGTCAACCCTCTGAAGCTCTTCTAACTGTTCTGTCCACAGCTTTCCTTCCCTTTGCTTTACTGGGCTTTTGGGAGGAGGAAAAGGGTGCAATGGAATTTCCAAGGTTAAAATAAATGGCAGGTACCCAAATCTGACAGTAGTCAACCAACTGCTATTCTGTTTGGTGGCTCATTTGTATTTAAAAACATCTTGGAAATGGGCAAGGATTTCCCGTCTAAAACTCAACTTCTTCTCAATACCTTATGTAGCAAAGCCACCTCAGGGAGTGAAGTTAACTTGGTCTCCTAAACAAGGAACCAGGCAGTCCACTCCCAAGAAGCCACCTAAACTCACTTTTTGTCCTAGTCAGAAAAAAAATCGTCCCTGGAGAGCACGGCAAAGGCTTTCCGACGTGTGTGTTACAATGGAAAGAGCATAAGGAGATTTGGGTTTTGTTCTAAGATCAGTTACTAGTGATTCCCAAACCTATTTAGAGCACCAAACTAGATATTATGGTGAGACTCAAATGGAACAGTCCAGATGACAGCACTTTTCATTTGAACAGAGCCTTACTGTCTGCAACGTATCCTACTTACCATGGCTCCCTCTGACCTATATTAAGAATGCTCACTTATACTGCCCATCTAGCCAGGACAAAAAAACTGCACTGTCCCATCTCAAGTGTTACCTTTCTCAATTTCATCACAGAATTGAAATCTGGAAGATGACCTGGACATCCTTTTAATCTGACTGACACCATCCAACTCTCCATCTCAATAAACAAATCTTTGAGCAAAACCATCCAAGAGCATTAGTGAGTCCTGCGAAAACTTCTGCAGGTTCCACATCCCTTAAATAGGGGGACTTTTTAATTTATCATCCACACTGGGACACTTCTGGAAGTAAAAGGGGACTTTATAAGTAAGGACACCAGGACAACAGTTAAACTGGAACTGTCCTTATGAGGCACCCTCTTTTGTGACCTCAACTCAGGCAACAGATGCAGGCCTTGAAGGCTTTCTATAAATGAAGTCACATTTCACTAACCTATTTTTTGATGCATTGGATTTTCTCCAACTAATTTTTCAGATGGTAGGTACCATCTGAGCTTGCAGTCCCTCCTCCTTTTCTATACACCCTCCGCCCTTGTTCAACAGAACAGTGGTGACCTGGACAGGAAAAAAAAAAAAAATCACCTGTTTCTATTTAAAGAAACTATTTGTTGGCTTGTTTTTAAAAGCACAGAAACCATACTGAATAGAAAATCACCTAGAACCAAACACTACTAACTGTTGTTCTGGTCTGTTTTCAATGTTTCTAACTTTTAATTATACGACTAACTCATAAATATTTTGTTCCTGTTAAAACATGAGAAAATAGGGGGCACCTGGGTGGCTCAGTTGGCTGAGCATTCAACTTCAGCTCAGGTCATAATCTCAAGGTTTGTGAGTTCGAGCCCTGCATTGGACTCTGCTTTAGCTCTTCTGTCTCCCCTCTCTCTCTGCCCCTCCTCTGCCCATGCTTTCACTCAAAAACTATTTTTTTAATAAATAAAACATGAAAAAATATGGAAAATTCAAAGGAACAATAATGGCCCAGGAACTACCAATTTCCAGGCACTTAACATATTATTCCAGTTGAGTTTCACACTAACCCTTGATGATAGTATTTTTATATATTACTTACAAATAAGGAAGCCAAGGCCAAGAGGCATGAAGTGATTTGTATGGAAGCTCCTAGTACTTCAATTCCAAAGTTCAATGCATTTATACATTTTAAATATTTTATGCATTTTCTTCCTGTCTTTTCTCTGCATGGTTTTTTCCAGTGGTTTATCCTAATCACACTATGTATACCATATTCTATCTTTATACATATATTCATGTATTGATTGATATGAAGAGCACTGCAAGCTTGATGAAGGAAGAAAAATCAAACAACACACAATGTTTTCTCTATGTAGTCTGTACCCAAGTTGGCCCACCCTGTCTTCCAGAGGTAACCACGAGGTGCCCTTTCTTGTGTCTCCTTTAAGACATCTAAGCATGTCAGGCATATATATCTGCTTACATTCCATTCCTGTATTCCCATTCATAAGATGTTCCAAAGACCATCCACACTCACTGTTGCCAATTCCTCTCCCCGGTCTCTCTGGAACTCATCCCATCAGACTTTCATCCCTACCACTTCCACAAGACTGCACTTGTCAAGGCCACCAATGTCCTCCACATTGCCAAATCCCAAAGTCAATTCTAAGACGTCGTTTTCTTCAACTCTGAACAGTAACTGACATAGTATATTCCATCCTTTTTCTTGCATCACTTTCTTCTCTTTGCTCCTAGGATGTCCCTTTCCCAGGTATCACCCTTCCTCTTTGGCCATTCCTTCATGGTCACCTTTGATGGCTCTTCTTCATCTTCCTAATCGCTACATGTAGGATAATCCTAATCTTCAGCCTTCTTTCATTCTCCATGTATACTTACTCTCTACGTGATCTCATTTAGGCCTATGCTTCACATGCCTTCTACATGTTGATGGCTCTCAACCCACACTCCATCCCAGACTTCTCCCTTGAACTCCAGATTTTTATGTTTAACTGGACATTGTATAGGGAATCTCAAACTCAACATGTCAAACTTGAACTCTTGATTCTCCTCCACCAGTATTCTCCATCCTAGTAATGGCAACTTTTTTTTTCTTGTTGTGAGCATTAGGAACGCAAGAAGAGGCAAAAACCAACAAGAAAAGTACTGAGGAGCCATTCTTAATTTCATTCTCTTTCTCTTAATCCTACATCTAACCCATCAGCAAATCCTGCTGGCTCTAACTTCTAAATACATTCTGAATCTATTTCCCCATCACTTTACCACTACCAACTCCTTTGGCCCAAGTGATTTTAACAGCTTTTAATCTAGTCTCCTTGTTACTGCCCTTTACCTATAGTCAATTCTCCCTATGGCTACATTACATGCCTTTAAAAAGGTAAAGCAGGTCATGCCATTACCTTCCTCAAAACCCCTAAATTATTTCTATCACCCTTAGAGTAAAACCCAAAGTTCTTGCCACATGCAGCAAAGCTTTCTATGATCTCCACTGTCCTGACGCTCTTTCTCTGCCCTCACCCCCACCCTTCCTCCCTTTCCTTTCTACCAGCACCCCAACCATACTAGCCTCCTTGATCTTCCTCCAGCAAGCCAAACCGATTCTCCTCACTTATTCCATCTCAGCACTTATTATTTCAAATACCTAGAATGTCCTTCCTAGAATGGTATGTTCCTTTACCTCATATTCTAGTCTCTGCTCCAATGTCATCTTTTCAAGGAATTTTTCCCACTCATATTACTGTACCCTCTCCCACTCCCCATAATGTTCTCTCTCCTTACTCTGCTTTACTTTCTTCAAAGCACATATCACTACCTGACCTATTATTTACCTATTGCCTTATTGTAAGTCTCCAGTCATAGAATGTAGACTCCTTGAGGGCAAGGATTTTGTTTTGTTTTATTTGCTCTTTTCGACCTGATTCCTATCACATTGTATATATATATTCATAAAACAATCACTAAGTAAGGGAAACATCTGTAATATGTGTAGATTTTATATTAAAATGGAGTATAATATATAACGTTCTACCAATTGCCACTTCCATTAGTTACATTGCAATACCTCAGAATTCATGGGGCATAGAATTTAGTCCTCAGAAGCATCTTCACTCAACAAGGGGGAATACTTCACTCTAGACTAAATGCTACTATGGTCCTGACTAGCTAATAACAAAAGAGTACTAAAAATGGTCAAACTTTCCAAAAAATTTAACTGCATCCTAGAACAAAGCTCAAGAATTTGTATAGGGATACAAAAACATCCAGCACCCGAGAAGGGAAAATTCACAATGTCTGGCAAACAAAGATTATCAGCCCTAAGAAGCAGGAGAATACAACATCATTCAAAACCACCCAGAAGAGACACAGATGTTAGAATTAACAGAGATATTAAAACTATTATAACTAAAGTCTTTATCTGCTTAAGTCAACACATATAGGAAAAAAATTTAAAGCCCCAAGTCAAACTTCTACAAAAGAAAATTTCAACATCTGAGATGCAAAACACATTGAATGCAATTAATGACTAAACATTCCAGAACAGAAGATTAGAAAATCCGATAACATAGCAATAAAAACTACCCGAAATGAGGGACACCTGGGTGGTTTCGTCAGTTAAGCATCTGACTTCAGCTCAGGTAGTGATCTCACTGTTCTGGAAATCAAGCCCCACATCAGGCTCTCTACTGTCAGTGCAGAGTCTGTTTTGGATCCTCTGTCCTCCCCTCTCTCTGCTCCTCCCCTACTCGTTCTCTCCCTCCCTTCGTCCCTCTCTCTCTCTCAAAAATAAACAAACATTTAAAAAATTACCTGAAATGAAACAAATAAAAAGCATTTTAAAACAAAAGAGCATTGGGGTACCTGGCTGACTCAGTTGGTGGAGCATGTGACTCCTGATCGCAGGGTCGTAAGTGTGAACCCCACACTGGGCATGAAGCCTACTTAAAAAAAATAAAAATTGTTTTAAAAAATAGACCATCAATGAACTACAGAACAACTTTGTTGTCTAAGATACATATAATTGGAGTTCTCTTAAGAGATAAGGGTAGGAGAAATAAACATAGGCTAAAAATTTTCCAAATTTGATGAAAACTATAAACTTAGAGATCTAATACACTCAATGAACCTAGAGCACAAGAAACATGAATAGAAGTATAGCAAGACACATAATTATCAGACTCCTCAAAACCAGTTGTAAAAAAGAAAAGGTTAAAAGCAGTCAGAGTAAAAAGACACATTATGTACAGAGGAACAAAGGTCAGGAGGACAGAGATTTCTTACCAGGAACAATGCAAGTGAGAAGATGGCTGAACATCTTTAAAGTACTGAAAGGAAAAAAACCATCAACATAGAATTTTATACCCAGTAAATATTTCAAAAACAAAGGTGAAAACCTTTAAGAATTACACTACAAAAATTGTCAAAGGAAGTCTCTCAAACAAAAAAGATACTAAATGGAAGATGGATCTACACAAAGAAAAACATCAAAAACGGTAAGTACAAGAATAAATACATAAGATGCACTTATAAAAGAGATTTAAATAAAAAATATTTAAACAAATTCTATCAATGTAATGCGGGGTTTCTTACATATACATAACTAAAATGTATGAAAAATAGCATTAAAAGCTGGGGAGAAAAATAGAAATAAAAGTATACTAAGGTTTTTACACTGAATTGACATATTATCACTTTGAGATGGACTATAAGTTAAAGACATAATTTAAAACCTAGCATCCATTAAAACAAATAAAGCTAATAAGCTTTTAATTAGCTAATGAGCTAGTAAGCTTTATTTAGCTAATAAAGCAGCTAAAATGAAATCGTTTTTTAAAAACCTCAGTCCAAATGAAGCCAGAAAAACATGAAAAGGGAACAAAACAAAACAAAAAAAACACCCAAAAGGACAATTAGAAAACAAACAGCAAGCTGAAAGACTTAAACTTTGCCATATCAATGATTGCATTCAATATAAGCAGTCTAACACCCCAAATGAAAGTCAGAGGTTATCAGCTGAATAAAAAAGAGACACACCCAACTATATACTGTTTATAAGAAACACAATTTAGATATGAAGACATAAATAGAATAAAACTAAAATGATAGAAGATACACCACGCTAATAAAAAAAATAAACAAACAAACAAAAAAAAAACAAAAAACAAAAAACCCAAAGAGTCAAAACATCAGACCATGTACATTTCAGAGACAAATGTGTATGTGTATATATATATGTGTGTGTACATGTATATACACATATATACACACAAATATATACATACACACACACTGACACATATGTATATACATACACACATATATATAAAATACCAGACCATCAGACCTTGTACATTTCAAAGAAAAACCTTTTATGTATATAAATTTATTTCCAGGTAATCAAGAGGACAGAATATTCCTAAACATTTATTAGGCTATTAAACAGAGCTTCAAAGTATATGGGGAAAAAACTGCTTGAACTGCAAGTAGAATTAAACAAATCCATAATGATAACTGGAGATTTCAATATCCTTCTCTCAATAATTGATGAAACAAATAAAAAATCATTAAGAATATACTATCAATTTGGCCTAGTTGGCAATTATAGAATACTCTACCAATCAAAAGTGGAATACATTCTCTTCACATGCACATGGAATACTTAGCAAGACAGAACATATTCTGGGCCATAAATCAAATCTAAATAGATTAAAAATATTTCAAGTCATAGTTCTCTGACTACATAGAATTAAATTAGAAATCAGCAATAAAGACCCCCAAATATTTGTAAACCTAAAACATAAACCATGGGTCAAAGAAGAGGTTAAAAATAAAATTAGAAAGTATTCTGAACTAAGTGAAAATGAAAACAATGCAGGGTATATGGGATTCTTAGAAAAAAATTATAGTGCTAAATGCCCAAATACTATTTCAAAAAAGCCTCAAATCAATGACTTCTGCTTCCACCAATGACCTCATTCCACTAAAAATGAGAGAAAATTAACCCCCAAAATAAGCATAAGGAAGGGAAAAAAGCAGAAATTAAAAGAATGGAAAGCAGAAAAATAGAGAAAAGTTTATTCTTTGAGATCAATTTTACAACCCTGTATATAGATTAGGAAAATAGAAAAAAAAATTAAATATCAAGGAATAAAGAGCTGACATCACAACATATTCTATGTTAAAAATAGAAGGAGAGAATATTATGAACTAACTTATGGCAATAATTTCAAAATCCTAGATCAAATGAAAAAAAATCCTTGAAAGACCCAACTACCAAAGCTTACTTACTAAGAAGAAATGGATGGCTTTAATAGCTCTGTATCTATTCAAGAACTTAGATTTGTAGTTAAAAACATACCAACAAAATACCGAGATGCTTTCAATAATTAATTCTACCAATCATTAATGAAGAAATAGTACAAATTCTACACAAACTCTTCCAGAAATATTAAGAAGGAGAGAATACTTTTCAACTCATTCTATGAGACCACAATTCTCTGGTACCCAAAGCAGAAAAGGACATTAAAGAAAACTTCAAACCAATACCCACAAGAACAGGTGCAAAAATTCTAAACAAAATTTTTGCAAATTGAACTTAATATATAAAATAATGTAGCATGACCATATAGGTTTTACTGCAGGACTAGAAGGTTGGTGTAAAAGTCACCAAAAAAATAAAAACCAATGTAATTTACTATATTAAGAAACTTTAAAAGAAAAACCATATGTTTATCTCAAGAGAAAAATCACTTGACAAAATCCAACATCTACTGCAGATAAAAAGAAAAAAAAAAGCTTTAAGCAAACTAGTAACAGAAACGAACTTCCTAAAGCTGATAGAGTATCATACAGTGTCTATGAAACACCTAGAGTTAACATACTTAACAGTGAAAGACTGAATGTTTGCCTCTATGATTAAGTATAAGGATATCTCTTCTCATCTCTTGTGTTCCACACTGTACAAAAGGATCTAGCCAGTAGAGCAAGTCAAGTCTAAGAAATAAAAAATAAAAAAAAAAAAAATCCAGACAGAAGTAAAACTATCTTATTGTAGAACATCATGACCAAACATGTAGAAAACCTAACAGCTCAAAAAAGCTGCCTCTGCCACTACTAACTACTACTACAAAGACATGACTTTAGTAAGGTTTCAGGATACAAGATCAGTATTAAAAATTTGTATTTTTATATACCAGCAGCAAACAATCAGAAATTAAAACTTTTTTAAGTCATTTAAAGTATCATTAAAAACAAAAGCCACTGAAGGATAAATCTGACCAAAATGTGAAGGGATGGTTTACTGAAAACCAAACATTACTGAAAGAGAGCAAAGAAAACCTGAATAGAGAGTACCGGCCTTATTCATGGAAGACAGACATTGTTAAGATGGCAATTCCCCCCTAATCAGTCCATAGATTTAATACCATCCAATCAAAATTACAATGGCTTTTTATATAAAGTAACAGGCTGATTCTAAAATTCATATGAAAATGCAGACGACCCACAGTCACAGAAGCAAATACTTAATTTCAAGACTTACTACACAGTGAAGTAATCAAGTCAGGATAGGCACATAGATCAATGAAACAGAATAGAGTTCAGGAATAGACATATTAATATACGAACAATTGATTTTTGACAAATGTGTAACGGCCATTCAATGGAGAAAAAAACATTTTAGCAAATAGTGCTGGGTCAATTGGATGTGTATTTGCAAAAAGTTTAACCTTGATCCATACCTTGCATGAATTGAGAAAAATGAAAATCACCAGATCGCCGATCCAAATGTAAAATTGGAAATTTTTAAATTGCTAGAAGAAAATATAGGAGAAAATATTTGTGACTTTAGGTTAGGTAAAGATTTCTTAGATGTGAGACCAAAAGCAAGGTCTGTAAAAGAAAAAAACAAATCAATAAAGTGGATTTAATAAAAATTTAAAACTTCAGTTCTTTGAAAGACACCATTAGAATAAAAAGACAAGCCACAGTCTAGGAGAAAATATTTACAAAGCACATACCTGATATAAGATTTTCATCTTGAATATATAAAGATACTTACAAATGAATGAGAAAAAAAGACCCATTTTTTAAATGTTTACACATCAAAGAAGATATACAAATGGTAAATAGCACATAAAGAATGCTCAACAACATTACTCAGGAAATATTAAAACCACAAAGAAATAAAATGGCTTCTAGGTTGTCAAGTATTGGCAAGGATTCAGAGGAACTAGAAAGCTCATACACAAGAAATGGAACATTCATTTTAGTGGGGACATAAACAGTCCCCTCAGAAACAGTATGGTAGTTTATTAAACCTACATCTACCATATGATCTATCCCTAGGTGTTTACCTAACAGAAAAGAAAATATACATCCATACAAAGACTTACACATAAGTGTCCACATTAGCTTTATTTGTAATAGCCCAAAGCTACAAACAACCCAAGTGTCCATCAACAGGTGAGTGGATAAACAGACTGTGACGTAACCATACAATGGAACATTACTGACAAGTAAAACAAAATGAACTAATGATGCACACAACATATATGAATCTCAAAATAATTATGCTGAAAGAAGCCAGACAAAAAGAAGCATATACCGTACTTTCAATACAAAACTCTAGAAAATGCAAACTAATCTATAATAACAGAAGGCATTTCCCCCACCACGGAAAGGGGCAGGAGGTTGAGATTACCAAAAAACACAAAGCATTTGGGGTGATGAAGGTGTTCATTATCTTGATTATGTCAGATATACACATGTCAAAACAGCAAATTATACTCTAAATATGTGCAGTTTATTGTAGGTCAATTTTATCTAAAAAAAATCTGTTAAAAAAAAAAAGAAAAAGATGAGATTGCCAATTTGAGGTTGCCCTTTTGCCAGCCCAAGTTTTGGCCTCATTGCAAAAAATTTCTTGAAGAGCATTTAGGAACAGACTGACATTGTTAAGCTTAATGCTCTGTGAAATAGTCTCAACTAATTGTTTCAAAGGCCTGTGGCAGCAGTTTTCTGAGATTATATCAGACGACACTTTTTTTTCTTTATGTAAACATAAGCTAATGTTGCCACTGGATACCAAACAATGCTTTTACTGCAGTTATCTCAACCATATGCACACTAACAGCTGAATGTGTCAGTTCACCTGAAGAGGTCTGAAAACAATGCCCTTAGTTCTACGTGTCAGGAGGTCCCTTGTGCATAAAAATCTACAAGGAAGACTGCAGATCTGAATCACTGGTGGACTAGCTGAGGGGTGCGTGGGGAAGGGAGGGGGTGCGTGGGGAAGGGAGGGGGTGCGTGGGGAAGGGAGGGGGTGCGTGGGGAAGGGAGGGGGTGCGTGGGAGCACACTCTTGTGTGAGAAAGAGAAAATGAAGGAGACACAGAGGGACATATGAAGTCAAGTATCAAACAGCTGTGTTCCTCTTCTCAAACTTTCTGGCTTTAATCCAGCCATTTCTTCCCTACAGAAAAAATGTGGGGTCAACTACTTAACATCTAAATAAATGCATCTCCTACATCTTCTAGTCCCACCCTCAGGAATTCAGAACATTCACAGTCTCTCAGTTTTCGTTTATGCAACAAGTACACACAAATACAGCAACACACGTGCATACTTGTACATTGGAACCCCAAACCCCTCCAACCACAGTGCAAATGTTTCCTTTTATTCTCTTAGCAGAAGTTATCAGAAACCAGTATTATACTGTGAAGACCTCTCTTTTTCACACTCAAATAATTCCTTCTCGCATTTGGTCTTTTTACATGAAATCGGAGGTATGTGCTAAATTCAGTCCATGGGAGTGACAACTTGGCTTGGACTAAAACGAGAAACCAACTCACTGGTAAAGATAGCTCATTCTAAATATAAACACACCGAATATTAAAGGTGGGAATAAATGCCTACAAGAATTTCCTGCAAAGCCTCTGGCTCTAAGTCCACCTCTCTTTGTGGCTGGTGTGGCTAACTAAAGCTAGCACTTGCTGATGCCTCCTTGTAGCAAACAGGCACTTTCTTCTTGACTAATGAGTAGAACTCAAAGAGTTAAGGGAAGGAACTCCTTACACGTGTTGTCATGTGCACACTGAAATCGTCTTGTGCCATGAGGGTTCTTGCCTTCAGGGATCTCTGAGATCTCCTAAGCTCCTGAGGCCAAGATGGCTTCCGAGTTCAGCTAACAGTCTGATGTACTCTGAGGACAAGGGAGCAAGCATTAGGGCCCCCATTAGCCCAAATGGTACTGTTATGCAAATTAGGAAAAGGCGCCCAACCAGGGGCAGATGAGCTCTGCGCGTGTGTACACAGCTTGGTGAAACGACAGTGTCTGTGCAGGCATTTGAAAAAGGCCTCCCTCCATCCAGGCCAACATCGCCTTCTGCCAGACAGAGAAAGGGTTGGATCTTGGCCCCACTTAACCCGTTGGCTTGGTGCCCTCGTGCAATGAACAATAGGTACAACTCTACTTGATGGCTTGCCAAGCATTACCTAAGCCTCAGCATTTCCACTAGTTGCTACAAAAGTCGTAAATCAGTGGCTGAATTTCTAGGGCTACTTGCGGTGACCCTCCCCACACCCAAATTTCTTTTACTTTCCAGCCTTTGAACTGTGCCAGGGCTTCCATGGGGATGCAGAAGGGGAATATATTGGAACAAAAGGAAGCCACCAGTTTCCTTGACGGTTCCAGATTTCCTCTGGTTTTGGCACATCCTTGCTAGCCCCGTCACCGTCACCTGCCACATTCAGGGCTGGCTCTGGCAGAAAAGCGCCCCTTCATGAAGATGGCTAGGTTCCTTTCAGCTGTGCGGATATTGGAAGCTGAGTAATTAGCCGAGTTTGGAGGTACTCTGCTTTTGCCAATGGCATGCACTAATGAACATCGAGTCAAGATAAATTATTGAAAGCAGCAGAACTGACAAGAGCGTCTATTGTCTAAGTGAATGTGTTCTAACTGTGTGAAGACACAGCTCAGCCCTGCAAGATTAGAACGTGGACAAGGGTAGGTTCAAACAACAGGAGGATTAAAAATGCCACAGAGAGGGGCACCTGGGCGGCTCAGTCCATTAAGCGTCCAACTTGAGCTCAGGTGTGGGTTTGAGCTCCACATCGGGCTCTGTGCTGGCAGCTCGTGCGTGCTCTCTCTCAAAAATAAAATTTTGAAAATTAAACATTAAAAATTTATTGATGTTTATTTTTAAGAGAGAGGAAGAACACAAGCAGGGGAAGGGCAGAGAGAGAGGGACACACAGAATCCGAAGCAGGCTCCAGGCTCTGAGCTGTCAGCACAGAGCCTGATGCAGGGCTCAAACTCACCATCTGTGAGATCATGACCTAAGCCGAAGTAGGACACCCAACTGGCTGAGCCACCCAGGCGCCCCAATAAAAACTTTTTTTTTTTTTTAATGCCACAAAGAGGTGGGTAGCAAGAGGTTCCTGGGTTACCGGTAGCTCAGACGGGAAGCAGATTTTTATTGCTTTGCTTTTTACACTCCAAATTCTGGGCAATTTACAGCCCAGCCTGCATGATAATTTTGAAAGGAGGATTTTAAACTGTAAGGTCAACAATGGATTCATTTAGCTTTTTACAATAGCTTACACCTAGCTACTATTTTAAAAGTCCATATAGTAAGACAGACTTGGTTCCTAAAGCCCTGGGTAGGGAGGAGGAACGACCCCAGAAGTGGGGATGGTGGCTGGTTAGTTCTAGTTGATACTAAGCCTCTACAGGGTCCTCCGGCCCCAACACAATGGCCCACCACCCACTGGTAACAGGACAAGGGTCCGTTATGCCCGATCCCTTTTGAAACAGACCACCCTTCTGTCTCCAGACGTGGCCCTTTTCTGCCAAGGCTGAAGGCCTGCTTTTTAAAAACCCACAGAGCTTCTTTTGGAGGCAAATTTCTAGAGAAGTCAGCAGAGAAAAAAAAAAAAATCTTTCTAAACTCCAAATGGCAAACTGGCATCAGCTCGTGTGTCAAGGACAACTAATTAGCAGTGACTATGTGGAACACGGAGTTGAGAAGCATTCTGGGGACACACCTGAGCCCAAAAGGGCTACAACTCTTCTAATAACTTTAAAATATAGTATGATCCCGTTTAGACTATCACACCCTCTACCACACCCCATCCCTTCCCAGCAGCCCCTGGCAGATATCAATAATCAGTCTTTTCCTGACAGGAAGTAAGTTGGCATAAATGGTCCTTTTTACAACAAGAATGTAAAATTCTGCATGCTGAACATAATGAGGACAAACTGCCCATTCAGAGCAGCAGCCCTGAAACAATGGAGAGACCACTCCTATTGAGAATAGCTCTCTGTGGCCTGTATGAATCTAAGAAGTAACTTTTGACCAAAGGCCCTGGCCACTTAAATTTTTTTTTAACGTTTGAGAGAGAGAGAGAGAGAGAGAGAGAGAGAGAGAGAGAGAGAGAGAGAGAGAGAGAATATGAATGAATGAACGAACAGGGAAGGAGCACAGAGAAAGGGAGACACAGAATCCAAAGCAGGCTCCAGGCTCTAAGCTGTCAGCACAGAGCCTGAAACGGGGCTCAAACTCACAAACTGCAAGATCATGACCTGAGCTGAAGTTGGACTTTTAACTGACTGAGCCACCCAGGCGCCCCCCTGGCCACTTATTTAGTAAATACTACACTGCTGTGCCAACAAGCTTACAGGTGCTCTAACTCAGGTTGAGCAATCAGGTGTCCCCTTACCCATGTGCTAGCTGTCTTTCCCATCTTTCAGAAAATAAGGTTTTTGAAAGTCCCTGGGCTTAAGACTGTATTCCTGAAGATCAGCCACCACAAAAAGCAGCATTCAATCCTAGACTGGGCATTGTTCCTGGTGCTACACACAGAGCTTTGGAGATCTCTAAGAAGCCTGAGATGGGCATCGTTACATTCTGGTTACCAGAACACTTCATTATTCAGAAGTATGGTATTCAACAATGGTAGAGTCTACTGGGTTCCAGGCTCCTCACGGGGGATTGAAGGCCGGGCGTTGGAGATCTTTGAACATGTGTTACCTCTCACTGGCACTAGTGTGGCCCTCCCGAGTCTTCAGGCAGTTCAGAGATCCATTCTAATCTCGGAAGAAATAGATGCCAAAGAAGTGCTTCTGTCCCTCTGAGGGGCTTTGCCTGCCTTCCCTAGTCCAGTGGATGACACTCACCAATTTTTATAGATTTCACTAAAGTATAGACAGTACAGCTTCAGAATCTCAGTTCATAACCAATTGTATAGAGGGGATATTAATGGTGGTTGGACATCAGGAAACATTTACTTAAGCAATTGTTCTGGCAGCTGGTCAGGAATTCAGGAGGCATTCTGAGCCACTGATCATTGCTGTGACAGTTCAATATGTGGGAAAGGCATTTGAGAGCCTTGTAAAAGTGCAGGACGTGGCAGTGCATCAAAGTCCCGTCATCTCACATCTGTCTTAAACTTTTCACTGTTGAAGCAGTGTGACTTTAAAATATCTATCTACATATATCTCTATCTCTACATCTCTGTCTATAGATATAGACATGTCAAGGTTCTACTGTACTCAAAAAGCAAACAAGCTTAACTTAGAAATTAGTGCAAGAAATCCAACCCATTTTTAATCCCCCTTGGTCTATGTACTATACAACTCACATAGGGAAAATAGGCTTTTGAAAGATGGATCCAAACCCATTTGAGAATGTAAAAGTTAGGGTAACCTCAGAAGATTTAAGTCTCAGGAATTCACACTGAAACTCAGCATGTATAAACATTGATAGCTATTCACAAAGAGCACTGGGGCCAGGTCTCTTGACTCCTAGGATGTTCTACTACTCTATGTTAACTCCCTTAAAAAGCAAACAAAAGGCAAGGTTACAACAAGTAAGCAATTACTATTTTCATTTGCAAGTTCTTTAAAAGATACTGCCTCAAAGTAATGAGAAAAAACAGTATTGACTCAATCATTTTTTTAAAAATTATACTCCCTTCCATTTCCTTGTTAAATAACTCTTGTGTCTGTGCATTAAAAATCATGTAGGGTAGTATATGACGGAATGACCCAATAGCCAAACAAAACAAACCTGCTGATGATTGGATTCAAGCACACTTGTAATTCTTGCTGATGAATCAACAGCCATTGACTTTTCCTAACGTCAGTACAGCAACCTAATTTTAGAGGCTTGTTTTATTGCCTGCTCTAACTTGTATAAATCTCTGATGAGACCCAGTCCAAAAATTCTGCCTTCTTCCTTTTATAGTTATTCCCAGTTATATCTATGCTACCTTCTGGAGAAAGGTATAAGGATTCTAGAACAGATAAACACATCATAAGCCTGGGAACGAAAGGCTCACTTGCTGCTGAGCCAAGACTGTCAGGGTCTGACACTCCCCAAAGGAGGGGATGCAACCTGGGTTGCCAGTTGAACCAACAAAACAGAGGGTGTGCAGTTAAAGTCCATCCGGATGGGTCAACAGCCATTGCCTTTTACTGAGAAAGCCAAAGTCTAAACGGGATCATACTATATTTTAAGTACTTTTTTTCATTTACTGGGAATTGCAGGTAAACAATGAGTAAAACATTTGTTTATCTGAATTTCAAGTGTAAGTGGGTGTCCTGCATTTTATCTGGCAACCCTTCCCCCTCTCCCTCAGGAGTTTCTGCTTATGGCGCACAGAGAAGGAGATTCCTAACACCCCACTGATACTGGAACTTTTGCAAGTGTAAAGTTGAAGAACTGTGCCTACATCTACACCATGTCCTTGAAGGCTTCCTATTTGAATGAGTTTCAAAGGGGCTTTGTCCTGCTGTCATGGTGGAAGAGGTTCTCTTTTGGGGGGAGGAGGTGGGGAAGCAGGAAGACAAGGTACATGGTGCCACCAGAGCAGCATGCCTACAGGCCTTTCAAGTTCTACTTCTGCAGTGACACAGAGCTCCATGGCACTTTATAGATGATGACAATAATAATCATGTGTTGCTATTTTTGAGCACCTGTTTACTAATTGCCAGAAACTGAAATTGGCTAGCATGTTGGGTTGGCTCCCACTGAGGATGGAGATACAGCTCCATTTTTGAAATTTGGCTCAAAAAAATACACAAACATGAAAACAAACGGGGTTTAAAGTTTCTATTCACACTTATTTAAAAAAACAAACTTTCCTTTGGGCAAGAAAACAGCTGATCTTTTAGTTTTCAGTTCTAAAACATTCCATTCATTCCCTTCTCCTTTTGACCATACCTTACCTACTATTCCAATGAAAAACGCAGCAGCAACTGATTTTTTTTCTGCCTGCAGAAGTTTGGAAAAGAAAAAAAAAAACTTAAAAAAAAAAAAAAATCAACCACCTAGAGATGCCTGAGAGGTTTAATTATTGCCTGGAAAGCAACACCTTTTCACAGCCTCTTTAAGACTAATTTTCATAATTACTTACTGATTGAAACTGGGACTTGCAACAGGGTAAACTCATTTCCATATTAATATTCAGTAATGATTAACATGGCTCAGGACCCAAGTTCCAGATCAGAAAGCATGGACTAAGTGGAAATAAATTTAACTCATAGGGTAATTTTGCTACTGGACTCAAATGGTTTTCCATTCATTAACTGGCTTCCAATAAACTTACATTTGCTACATGAGGACTCTCCAAGAGGGCATTTGGACAGTAAAACACAAGACCTCCTCAAACTTGTTCACTCCCTACCTCCTACTTTTCTCCCCACTCTGTCCTTCCCCCGCTTGGGCTTGTTTCTGCATATTCACTCCCTCCTTCCCTCTTCTCTCTGTGACCATCACCTCCTCCTCCTCCCCACCCCATTCATCTGTGGGTCCCTCTGGTTTCCTTCATTGATGTATTCATCACTTTCTCACCCTTTCACTGGCCCTCCCTCCCTTCTACTTCCTCAACATCCCTTGCTAGGTCTTGTGTTCTCTTGCATGGCCCCATTCATGTGTTGGCTGTCAGTCTGAATCCAATGGCTTCAACATCAAACAGAGCAATAATTAACCAGATTAGCAAAGATTAAGTTTTATTATGCAAACCAGGTACATACAAATCACTACTGTACTTAACCAAACTCCCATTTGGGAAGAAAAAGTCCCCCAAACCCCCCCCCCCACATTTTCACTGAGAGAATGAAAGGTCTTTAACTGTATCTGGGAACATGCTCTCACATGGTACTGCACACCACCCTTGTAAAGAGGGAAATGTCCTTTCAACTTCTGTCTTTCTCTTAGTCCATCAGCTATGTTGTCTATGCTGTCATCTTCTAAAACAAAATTTCTTAAACACTCAAAGTCATACAAGGGGCACCCGGGTGGCTCAGTCAGTTAAATGGCCGATGCTTGATTTCGGCTCAGGTCATGATCTCACAATTTATGACACTGAGCCCCATGTTGGTCTTTGCACTGACAGCATAGAGCATGCTTTGGATTCTCTTTCTCCTTCTCTCTCTGCCACTCCTGTTCGCATGCTCTCTCTCTCAAACTTCAAAACATAAAAAATAAGATGCAAAATTATTTGTAAAGTCACACAATCTAGAACAATGCATAGATATGATTTTTTATTTTTTGATAACTATTTTTGGAGTTGCTACTTGATACAAGCCCATCCTTCTTTAATGTCCTTTAACAAGTGGCTAAGCAATGCCAAGCAAACAAAGGAACACCATGGTAATCTGAAGCCCCCTCAATATAATGAACAAGTTAGGCCTACCAACTGACAAGGATCAGACATGAAAATAGCAATTGCAAATGGTGCTTATGTTCTTATTGTCCATAAATGTGATTTAAAATAAGTAGGGACTCCTGGGTGGCTCAGTGGGTTGAGCATCCAACTCATGATTTCAGCTCAGGTCATGATCCCAGGATCATGGGATCGAGCCCTGTGTTGGGCTCCATGCTGAGTGTAGAGCCTGGTTGAGATTCTCTCTCTCCTCCTCTGCCTCTCTCCCCCAGCTCGCACTCACTCTCTAAAAATAAGAAAATAAAAAAACATAAAAGATTATGAACTCTATAAAAAAATAAGTTTAAAGTAAAATCTACTTCTATTCTTTCTTCTTTCCAAAGAAGAATCCATCTGAGAGTTAATGAATGTTCTCAAGAATTCCAGTCTTATGGGAAATACAAAATAGCTTCTGCTCAAATAGCTACCAATATCCTAAACTTAATACCCAAGTGGTTAGCCCCAGAGTGGCCATCGCCTCTATTCATTTCCATCTGCCTGGGGTTCAGGAGATACTTTTCGGACAATCCTTTGGATATCAGCTTCAGCAAATCTAATTGTGATCTCTACATGTAAAGTATGTCCCCTAGATTATAGCATATCCCTGGCATTCTAGAAGTGAAGTTACAAAGCTTGATTCAATTTTTTCTTATGGGAGCCAGAGTCCAATCATTCCTATGTCAAAAGTTCATTCACATTTAGTGAAATTGCTTTCTGGTATTAAAATCCTCATGTGAACATTTAAAAAGGAAGAAAAAAAAAAGTTTTACTCTACATACTATTTATTTATGTCTATTCATTCACACACAGGGACCAAAAATAATTAAATTTTGGTCCTGATTTAGGACCGAAAATTAAGTAGATAATTATTTGCTGGGAGAAATCTCCTCATTCATTATACATGTTTATTTTACCCGTTTATTGCTTCACCACTTTATATCAACTCCATGATACCAAAGTAATATTCCATTAGAATCAGGTACCAAAAAAAGTCAAGAAAATTCTTGTTCCATTATAATTAGAAAGACAAAGTTGACGTAAAGGAGTCTCAAAGTGATTGATACGAATCACAGATGAAGAAGATCACCAAACCAGTGGAGTTTGTAGTAAGTGGGAAAAAAAACTGTAAATCAGCAAAAGAAAAAAAAAATCAAATTATTCACCAACAAGAGCTGAAAAAGTAAAATACAGATTACTAATATATGCAATAAATATCAAAGCAAAGTCTTAGGGAAAGAGAAAAACAGATTTTAACAGCCATAGGTAATGACAAAAGTATGTTAGCATATACAGATGGAAAGAGAATAAAGACATCCAGTCCTGTCCAGATAATGAACAGCGAGCCATGTGCAACTCAAAATGTCAAATCCAAGGTAAAATACCTACGCTTGATCTTTAAAGAGATGGCCTATAAGCATTCGGAGAAAGAGTAGAGATCATGAGAAACCACCAGAGATTATCCCAGTACACTGGGCACTGTATTACCTTTATTTCCTTTTTGAACACTGTTCCCAATCTTATCCACAAAAATTCTGATAGGGTATCTTGACTATCATGATATCCCTTTAGACCAGGGCTTATTCTTGTCCCAGGCCTCAGCACAAAGAGACCTTACTTCCAATTTGCTATGGTCGTCAGGCCTCCCACCTGTTTAGGGTTGGCTATATCTGTACCAATACCCACTACATCAAACATGGAGTCCTTGAGGTCAGCTTCAATGACCTGCCTTGCATCCTTGACTTCTTTGATCTCTGCCAAGAGGTAAATTCCTATCTCTGCGTTCCCAAACTATTCCCCATTCTTGCTTTCTTTGGCAGCTATTTCCCTCAAAGCTTTCCACTGTACCTTCTGGCAACCCTGTTCCCAAGTAAAATAGCTGTTCAGCATCCATAAGCTCTTCTCAGAATATGGGTTGCACCTTAAACTGAAATCTGGTTCTCTTAGAGTATTGCTTCTTCCCCTGCTGAGGCTACCTATCCTCTCTTCTCAGTCCTGAGCTATGTGAAGGACTCACTTGACTATGAGGGATAGAACCCCAGAACCCCAAGATAGAAATGGTTATAGGAGATACTTGTTTCTCACACACACATAAGAAGTACCTAGGGGTGGGCTTCACAAAGTCAGGAGGAGCCAAGGTTAGCTCTTATCTTACTGCTCCACCACCCTCAGCAGTATCTTCTACCTCATGGTACAAGAGGGCTATCATTTCACAATAGAGCACAAGCACATTCAAGTTTGCAGAAGGGAGAAAATTTCCTTTCTAAGGAAGCTCTGTGTCCACTGTAAGCAGCACTCCCCTACTTATAGTCTATGGGTCAGAACTTAATCACATGACCTTACATAGTTGCAAGGTAATGTCGTCTTACTCTGGGCAGCCACGTGCTCAGCTAAAAATCATGATTATATTGTCAAGGAAGAACAGATATGAGGAGTCAACTCACAATATCTGCCTCATATGAATCTCAAATTCCAAGGTTGCTTCCACAGCTGTACACCTGCCTTGGCTTACAAAGATTGCCTCATCACTTCCGCATTTTCAGTAACACTCGCTTGGTTCAGAGTCTTCGTGACATCCCAAGTCCTGCTATTATCAAAGATTACCATCATGCATGCAAAAAGCCTACTCAGCACCTTAGCATCACAATTATTTGGCTCCTTTAACACCAACATTTTCGTCTTCCCTGCAGTTCTGCTGTTCTATTCCTATACTAGATCCTGTTATGATCTTTGACATCTTAAACTCAACCTCCCACACCAATCCTCACCTCCCATCCTCCTAGCTTTCTTACTTTTCTACACATTAAGATGGCTAGGCCCTAAAACCTGCATTTCCCACCCCCCCCCCCCCCGCCCCAGTCTGTCAGGATTTCTAGCAATCTTTTTCTCCTACTTACTCTTCTTCCCTCCCTACCTTCCCCCCCTTAACCAATCTGGACACCACAGTTGCTCACATGAACTATCACCCTACCTTCCCAGCAAATCGCCATCCTGAATCAACTGTGGCTAAACCAGTGGTCCTCAAAATTGGATTTGGATGGTCACATAGTCAGGATGCCTGGGTGGCTCAGTCAGTTAACCATCTGACTTCAGCTCAGGTCATGATCTCACAGTTAGTGGGTTAGAGCCCCACGGAGGGCTTTGTACTGACAGCTCAGAGCCTAGAGCCTGCTTCGGATTCTGTATCTCCCTCTCTCTCTGCCCCTCCCTTGCTTGCGCTCCAGAGCTGTCTCAAAAATAAATATAAACAAACACACAAAAAGATGGTCACATAGTCTAGGGGCACCTGGGTGGCACAGTCAGTTAAGCACAGAAGTCTTGATTTTGGCTCAGGTCACAATCTCATGGCTCAGGAGATTGAGCCCCACAGTGGGCTCTGTGCACAGGCCACAGAACCTGCTTGGGATCCTCGCTCCTTCTTTCTCTGCCCCTCCCCTGCTCACTTGCTCTCCATCTCTGTCTCAAAATAAATAAACATTAAGAAAAAGAATTGTAACATAGTGTCAAAACTATCCTCTTAAACTACTTTCAACCTGTATTTGATTACAACCTGTGTCTTCTCTAGCTTTTAGTTCAAAAAGTGGCAGAGTATGTGATTCACAGGAATCACATTGGTTTACAGGTAGATGTTCATTAGTTTGTGGGTAGAATGATGGACAGATGAGTGATTTGATGACAAGAGGAATATAAACTGGACTGTAGTATACTTAGGTGGATTTGTAATGATGTGAAGCAAAGAATGCCAATTATGATTAATATAAGCCCAAGGGAAGCTCATGAAAGGCATAACTCAAGACTTGATCATCGGACTTGTCCTGCTAACATTGAGGATAGAGTTGACATGATTATTAAAAATACCAAACACTTGAAATGAAAAGAATGAAATAAATCTAATATGCCAGAAGCAAGATCCAAAGACTTTCAATAGGCTAGAATGACGGTCAAAAATCAATCTATCATACCTAGATAGATGGATAGATACATATATAGTCTTTTTAATCACATATTCATTCACTCACTTATTAAACACTTTTTTCTTTTTCTAGGTCCATTATGTGGGCCATGACTGTGCTGGGTTTTTTTTATTTTTTTAATATATGAAATTTATTGTGAAATTGGTTTCCATAAAACACCCAGTGCTCATCCCAAAAGGCGCCCTCTTCAATACCCATCACCTACCCTCCCCTCCCTCCCACCCCCCCCCCCCCCATCAACCCTCAGTTTGTTCTCACTTTTTAAGAGTCTCCTATGCTTTGGCTCTCTCCCACTCTAACCTTTTGTTTTTTTCCTTCCCCTCCCCCATGGGTTTCTGTTAAGTTTCTCAGGATCCACATAAGAGTGAAAACATATGGTATCTGTCTTTCTCTGTATGGCTTATTTCACTTAGCATCACACTCTCCAGTTCCATCCACATGGATACAAAGGGTCATATTTCATTCTTTCTCATTGCCACGTAGTACTCCATTGTGTATATAAACCACAATATCTTTATCCATTCATCAGTTGATGGACATTTAGGCTCTTTCCACAATTTGGCTATTGTTGAGAGTGCTGCTATAAACATTGGGGTACAAGTGCCCCTACGCATCAGCACTCCTATAGCCCTTGGGTAAATTCCTAGCAGTGCTATTGCTGGGTTATAGGGTAGATCTATTTTTAATTTTTTCAGGAATCTCCACACTGTTTTCCAGAGTGGCTGCACCAGTTTGCATTCCCACCAACAGTGCAAGAGGGTTCCCATTTCTCCACATCCTCTCCAGCATCTATAGTCTCCTGATTTGTTCATTTTGGCCACTCTGACTAGCTTGCATATTAAACACTTTTTTAATGTTTATTTATTTTTGAGAGCAAGTGAGCGAGCACGAGCAGGGGAGAGGCAGAGAGAGAGAGGAAGACACAGAATCTGAAGCAGGCTCCGGGTTCGATGCGAGGCTCGAACCCAAAAACATGAGATCATGACCTGAGCCAAAGTCAGACGCTTAACTGACTAAGCCACCCAGGTGCCCCATCAGTCATTTATTTATCATCTGAGCACAAAGTCCTTCATTTCACTTAGGTCGTTTACTTAGATCTGAAACTCCAACTTCACAAGATGCAGAGATATAATCAAACAAAATTATACAAGTGAAAATATGTGTAAGACTCTACTGCAAAACCTCAGTTTGAATGAAGAGTTCTCCCAAACTTACTTCTGCTTTTTAGACACAAGGCATCAAGAACTGAGTGCCAATTTATTCCGTATGTAATCACACTTCAAGCGCTGTGTTCAATGCAGGGCACCCAGACATTTTCAGGATAATTCTGACCATTGCGAGCAAATTCAAAGACAAGTAACTTCACAAAACTCACGGGAAAGGAATGCATCATTATTATCTGTCCCCATGCTTAGTGCACTGATGTTGCTGAATGCTGGAGCATATATACTACCTGTGGGTTTCAAAAAGATCAATGCCTGTCATGTAACAGGCACTTTTTAGAAATCAGTGAATAATTACTTGAATAAAGACAGGGGTACCTGGGTGGTTCAGTCAGTTAAGGTCCGACTTCAGCTGGGTCATGATCTGAGCTGGGTTTGAGCCCCATGTTGAGCTCTGCTGACAGCTCAGAGCCTGAAGCCTGCTTTGGATTCTGTGTCTCCCTCTCTCTGCCCCTCCCCCTTGCTTACACTCTGTCTCTGTCTCTCAAAAAAAGGTTTTATTTTAAAAAATGCAAACTCGGGGCGCCTGGGTGGCGCAGTCGGTTAAGCGTCCGACTTCAGCCAGGTCACGATCTCGCGGTCCGTGAGTTCGAGCCCCGCGTCAGGCTCTGGGCTGATGGCTCGGAGCCTGGAGCCTGTTTCCGATTCTGTGTCTCCCTCTCTCTCTGCCCCTCCCCTGTTCATGCTCTGTCTCTCTCTGTCCCAAAAATAAATAAAAAACGTTGAAAAAAAAAATTAAAAAAAAAAAAATAAATAAATAAATAAAATAAAAAATGCAAACTCTTAGTGCTTTTGTATCAAGTTTGAAAGATTTGACATGCCTTCACTTGCCTTATATAAGCAATATCATTGGTTCTCCTGAATTATCTTCTCTAATTGTCTGAGATAACCTTAAGAAACAGTATTCTTCCAAATAAGAGATTTTTATAGTAGGTCCACTTATTTAAGTCTTTAAAAAAATTTTTTTTAATGTTTATTTTTAAGAGAGAGAAAGACAGAGCACGAGTGGGGGAGGGCCAGACAGAGAGACAGAGAGACAGGAGGACCCAAAGCAGGCTCCAGGATCCAAGCTAACAGTGGAGAGCCCGATGCAAGGAACTCAGGAACTGTGAGATCATGACCACAGCCAAAGTCAGACACCCAACAGACTGAACCACCCAGGTTCCCCCACTTATTTAAGTCTTATACGTAGAATTGTGTTATGTCTGGTTTAATATCAACAATCCTGCATGAAAAAGCTAAGAGTACTGATCCTATCAACAAAGATCATTTCCATTCTTAACATTCTATGAATACCTCTGACCTCTGGCTTGAGCCAAAACAAAACAAACCTAAAATGGAAAGCAGTGATCCAGAAAGACTGATTTAATCATATTATTTAAGTGCACATTGATTTCATCTTGCCATGTAAGTCATTAGGATCCAGTGGCCAGTTGAAAATTGAACCACTCCCAGAAGGTCAGTCCGTTTGCTAAAAAGCCTATATAACTGCATGTGAGTCTGTTACGTTAATACCTTAGGCCAAACTTAAGTCCTTCGAAGGATGGATTCATTTATCTCTGAAATATTAAATCTTTTTTTCAGGATACACTTGGTATCATTAATTCAGCATCTTGTGAAAACACAAAATTGTCACTCCAGGGAAAATGGGAATATATACAGGGAGAACCAAAAATTCCCTGACTCCTCCAATATACAAATCAAGGCAGAGACACAGATTTTAGGTTCCCAGAAGAGGTGGTCTCCATCCCCATCACACTAAGGGAAGCAGAATAGGAGCACCAAGGGCCGAGATTTCTACCACAGCTACGGAGGACAAATGCACTTGGCTGCCACAACCACGTTCCAAACACTCCCTCATCCAGCTTCTGCACAATTAAGCAATTTTTGTCTTTTCAACAGTTCTTTTTTTTATTGCTCTTTATTGAATCACTTAAATATTTTGAAGTATGTGTTTTGAAGAAAAGCCTTACAAGCTATAAGATGGGCAAGACTGCACAAGGACAATCAAAACCAACCAACAAACAAAAAACCAGGGATTAATTGACAAGAGGAGTAACTTACTTCCTCAACTTATTCAAAATGAGGCGTTCCTTACATTTTCAAGCATATCCAGTGAGATGTAATATGTTCAAACCATAAATATATGTAGTGTGGAGGATCAGCCAGAAAAAATGTGATCAGAGTTTAGTATTTTCATTATCTTACAGAATCATTTGTTCATATCAAGTATAAAAGGGTATGAAGAAAACATTACTAGATCAAAGAGCTTAGCTGTGAGTTAGGAGACCGGGAAATGGATGCATGCCACCAATCTTCCCTCTGGGACTGGAACAGACACAGCCAACCCCAGCACTTCCCATGGCATCCAGAAACAGCCTCACCATCCCAACCCAGCAGGACATTTAGCCCCTCCCAATCTGAAAATATATTAACTCTGAGTTGAATGTGTAATAGATTTACAAACAACTTAAGATGAACTAATTGCCTAAAATAGTCTCTATCCATGTTTGTTACACCACACACCAAGTAACCATTTCAATATTAAAAAATAACATTCACAGAATCTCGGACATACACACAAATACACTTATAATATGCCAGGCAAAGCATGTATTGGATCTTTTGATCCTCACTATTTTAAGTATGGTTATTGTCCCCATTTTGAGGGGAGGAAGCAAACTTTGAGAGGTGAAATAGGTCCTCTAATGACACCCAGAAACTATGTGGTAGATCTGTTCAGTACTCATTCCTAAAACTGTGCTCTGAGCCACTACAATGTACCGTCTCCCCTTTTCTTCTCAAAAGCCCAAACTATTTGATACTACTTAGCTTTGACAGTAAAACTTCACACTCTTCGTCTTAGTATCTTGGCTCCAACAAAGTTAAGGAGTGCTATGAAAATCTCCTAGGGGCGCCTGGGTGGCTCAGTCGGTTGAGCGTCCGACTTCAGCTCAGGTCACGATCTCGCAGTCTGTGAGTTCGAGCCCCGCGTCGGGCTCTGGGCTGATGGCTCGGAGCCTGGAGCCTGCTTCCGATTCTGTGTCTCCCTCTCTCTCTGCCCCTCCCCCGTTCATGCTCTGTCTCTCTCTGTCTCAAAAATAAATAAAAGTAAAAAAAAAAAAAAATTAAAAAAAACCCAAAATCTCCTAAACTGTCAGGCCAACTCCACAACACTCTAACCCTTGCATGTGGTCCTAACACTAAAATACTGACCGCTCAGTTTAAACCCTACTATTGTATGTACTATCCAAAATGAAATAGTGCTTCAGAGAATTCCTTTACCTAAAAAAAAATATACTTTGAGGAGGGATGTCAGTGTGGTAGAGATGCACATGGTGATCACGTTCTTAGGCTGTTAAAAACATGGGTACCACCACCAAGAAGCAGGAGACGAGGCACTGTGGCTGGCATTTCCTCTTACACGTTATGATTTTCTAAGTCACCAATGGTCCAAAGAAGAAATTATCAAAAAGACAACATGCTCACATAATTAAAATTTAAAACTAAAAGATAAACTTGAGACAAAAGAACATTTATTATATTAACATATCCATTGATATTTTACTCCCCCTACCAGGACAACCATATTGTGAGATGGTGTAGTCTAGCCTACACTGAACACAGACAAGTAATTAGAAAAAAATGTACCCAATTAACCTTGGTCCTTTTCAAAGAAAACCTCCAAAAGAGTTACATGCCTACTGTTTTCTAGATGTCCTAGAAGGTTCTAGAAGCTACCCACCATCACAGAGAAGCATGATCCCACAGAAATGGAATACTTGCAGAGGCAAAGAGCAGGGGTGTGAAGGCAAGGAGACATCAACCCTGTTCCAATTAAAGGTAGATGTGAAGGTAAGAGGAGCAAGACCAGGAACCAAAGCATTACATAATTTCCCTACAACAGTATTTATGAGAAGTGAGAGAACAGTCACCACCTCACGGTGACACAGAACAGCAGATCCTGCCACGAGTGCAGTCCTCAAATTCTATTTGCCCGAGAATCTCCTGAGACAGGCTTAAAATGCAGATTCCTAGGCCCTACTTCCAAAGACACTGATTCAGTAGATACGGTGTAGTGCCCACAGGTGAGCATTTTTAAAAAGCACCACATGTGATTCTGATACAGGTGCTACCAAACGGAGAGGCCACAGAATTTCCTTTGAGCTTTAGGTCCTAATTCTGATAGCTGCTACCAAGTAACTGAGTATCTGTCTGGCAAGGCTCTCCACTGTATGAGGGACTTACACAACATACATACGCGCACTCTCGCTCGCGCACTCTCAGACCCACACTCACACACAGTGAGAAACTTCTGTTGTTCACCCAGTACCCACCTGTGGTACTCTGTTATGGCAGCCTTAGAAAACTAATCCATTTCCCCATATAAAAAGCAAGGCAACTCTTTTACACTTAATACCTTAAGACAATGTACCTTGTCCTAGTTCTGAAAGGAGGCCAGTCTTGTTCAGAGCTGACACTCTGGAGTAAAACTGAAAAAAGGAAGGAGAGAAGGAAGCACCAGATTTTAAACTTGTCACTTCGTGATACTTTGATGCTCAGGACACCATGACGACTCATTTCCTGAGGCTCTCTTCCCCTCCTAGGTCTGGAAGGACAGAGTGGGATGCGTGAAGGGGAGGACTGCAAGAAAGCCCCCAATTCACAAACCAAACCAACTGGCTTTCTCCTTGCCTTTCTCATCAGGGAGACCAGGGGAGGCTTCTTTCCATTTTCTAATGTGGCCACCTTTGGCTTTATTATTACTAAATGTATGAGAATAGGGATAGGCTGTTTTACATTGGGGAAGTGTTTATGTGCATGGGGGTGGGGAAGTATATTTTGCAAACATTTTGGAAAAAAAAAAAAAAAAAAGGGCTGCATTCCATTCTGGTCTAAACACTTCAGCTGAGGTGTACCCATGCATGGAGAAAGCCCAGGCACTGCACCTGAGAACATTCTGTGCAATGTCTTGGAGGTTGATGGAATTGTTTAATGGGCCTTCCTCCTGCTGCCAGTATTAACCCAGAGGCATGGAGAGCCTAACTTCCTCCTTGGGGGAATCCCAGTCCTCGCTGATGAGCTTTCGGAACAGAGCTACCTTCCTGTCCCCTCCCATGGGCCTCTCCTCATTCTTCTGTATCCATGACAAAAAAGTTGAGAAAGGATAATGCTTCAAATCACAAACAGACTGAAGTCACCAGATGAGGGGCACCTGGGTGGCTCAGTTGATAAAGCACCCAACTCTTGATTTTGGCTCTTGGCTTTGATCTCACAGTTCCTGAGTTCAAGCCCCACACTGGGCTCCATACTGGCAGGGCAGAGCCTGCTTGGGATATTCATTCATTCTCTCTCCTCCCGCCGCCGCCCCCCCCCCCCCCCCCCCCCCCCGCTTTCTGTCCCTACCCTGCTTGCTCTCACTCTCTCTCTAAAATAAGCTTTAAAAAAAAAAAAAAAAAAAAAAAAAAGGAAGAAAGAAAGAAAATCACTAGATGAAATCCTCACTCTCCTCTTTGCTTTGGCAAATTCCCAGGATCAAAGCTCTTCTTGGGTTCTTCAATTTTATAACTGCCCCCCAAAAAAGCTGATTTTTTTTTAAATGTTTATTTTTGAGACAGAGATAGACCATGAGCAGGGGAGAGGCGGGGGGGGGGGGGGGGGGACACAGAATCCAAAGCAGGCTCCAGGCTCTGCTGACAGCTCAGAGCCTGACACAGGGCTCGAACCCATGAACCATGAGATCACGACCTGAGCCTAAGTCAGATGCTTAACCCACTAAGCCACCCAGGCACCCCCAAACAAAGCTGATTCTTAAAGAGAACTAACCCCCCACACACACACATATACACCCCATGGCTGGAACATTCTAAATACTTTTGAACATGCCAGTTTTTAAGCCAGTTGCCTACAATTAACAAACTACCTGAAAGGGCTCCACCTTTATACAGACAGAACTTGTCAGTTTATAAAACTTCTTTGTGCCCTTCAACATAGAGGGCATCTAGAGGATCAAGAAGGACAATGGCCAAAATTGCTTACAAAGTACATATACAAAAATCACCAATCTATAGTGATACTCAGAAGGGTGAGTGAGGAAAATTCTCTAAAGAATGCCAGCAGCCATGTAGAAGCAATGAAAGAATTACAAAATCTCCATTTTGCAACTCCAGTGTAATAGCTGATTGAGGCAGGGATCAAAGGAAGCTAAAATCCTGTTTGAAAAGTTGTTAGGAAACAGGGTATTTGCACTTTGCCAAAAACCACCCCACAAATGCTTACTAATTGCAAAGGAAAATGTGCTTTTACAGTAGAAAGATCTGGCAATTCTATCAGTTAACACTAGGACAGCGGGACATTCTGCAGTAGCAAATTCACAGCATCACCTACAACAGTTTGGGCAAAAATGTTTGCTAGGGTCTATAATATGTTTGTGTCCCCCTCAAATTCATAGGTTGAAATCCTAACTCCCAAGGTGTTATTATTAGAGGTGGGGCCTTTGGGATGTGATTAGGTCATGGGGGTAGAGCTAATCCCATGGATTAATTAGTGCCTTATAAAAAAGCCCCCCCAGAACTCCCTAACCCCTTCTACCATGTTAGCTACAGGACAGTCTGCAACCCAGAAGAAGGCCCTCACCCAACCTGCTGGCACCCCAACCTTAGGCTTCAGCCTCCAGACCCGTGAGAAAAATTCTTGTGGTTCATAAGCCAACCCAGTCTATGGAATTTTTGTTATAACAGCCTGAATGGACCAAGATAATGTTTAACCTGAATCGATTCCCACTTCTAGACCTAACTTCCACTTAAAAGGAAATACATAAGATATAGGAATATGTAAATAAAACATGAAGAATCCGTCAAGAAATCCTAATGTAGGACACACTCCAAAACAACTAGCCTAAACTCCCCAAAAAGTTAAAGATGAAGGTGTACAGGATGTTCTGAGAGAGATTAAGGACACATGACAAATGTAATGAATGAACTTTGATTAGATCCTAATGTTAAAGCTCTAAGACATTTCTGAATTAGCAGGGAAATTTGAAAATACTGGGTATTACATAACAAAACAGTCACTGTTAATTTTCTTGGTGTAGCATTATAGTCTGGGCATTCCTGGGTGGCTTAGTTGGTTAAGCATCCAACTGTTGATTTCAGCTCAGGTCATGATCTCGTGATTCGTGGGTTCAAGCCCCGCATTGGTCTCTATGCTAACAGCATGAAGCCTGCTTGGGATTCTCCCTCCCTCCCTCCCTCTCGGCCCCTCCCTGCTTATGCTCTCTCAAAAATGAACTTTAAAAATACATAAAGTTTTTTAAAACTATTATATCTGGTAATGAAGGGAAAATGTCCTTATTCTTAGGAGATGCATTCTGAACTAATCTAGGGATGAAATGCTCTGATGTCAAACTTGAGAGACAAGAGCAGATAGAGCAAAGTGCTATTTGCTGTTGTAGTGGCAGGGTATCCATGACGTGATTTCCATTTGTCATAACTGCTCTATAGTTATGCCCCCACTGTGCCACTTTATTCCCATTTAATGGTACTCCATCCAGGGTCTCCAGACTCTAACCTGGACACATAGATGTCTGCGCTGGCTTCGGTTATCTAACAGCAGCTGCATCTGCTCCCTGTGCTGGCATCAGGTTTCCTTTTTGGAGGCACATCCAGGTGCACCCAGGCAAGCAGAGAGAAAGCTGTTCCACACCCTGGATTCCTTATTTCCTACAGGCAATGAGGTAGAAAGGGAGGCCTGAATTATGGCTATAGCCAGCCAGGTTCAGCTGACAAGCTTTTCCAGCTGCCTAACTACATGGTAATTATTAACCACACAATGGAGTCCAACCAGCCTTGGGCCCCCTGCTGGCACAAGGAAAATCCCCAATAATTTCAAGTAACAATGATACACACAGTTCTTGAGTCCTTACTATGTGCCAGACACTGTTCTAAGTGCCTCATATGTCCAACAATGTATGGATTTCCAAATGTGGCCAACCTTTATCAAATCATCATTAAGTACTACTATCAACCACTGACAAACTCATTGTAAACAAAGGCTAAAAAGTAATTGGTAATATCATTCCTACTCCGAAGGCTGAGTAAATCATTTTGCTTGAAAGAAAAAAATAATGGTAATTGGTACTGGTGGGCAGAAGGAGGTTCACTATTTCTCCCCTAAAAACCATTAATGCAAATCGCCCCTCAAATTCTTGCATGTCTAGGCATCCATAACCATTTATCATCGGAAAGAATGTACCACAATTAAAATCACAGCTTGCTTCCTGACAGCTACCACGGCAATCAAAGCACGAGAAGCAAAGATGTATTACTTTATCCAGTTGTTCCTCCCGGCCATCGCTAATCGGGCCATTGCTAATCGGCCACTTGCCATTGCTCACAGCTCTTCACACATTAGTGGCAGAAAATTCAGAAGACTAGAACAGATGTTTCCCTCCTCAAAGTTACTGCAGATAGTTATTAAGAGGGTAAAATTAAGCTTCAAATATGCCACGAGGATAGAATAAAGAGGAAAAAAGACCTTCAGACACCAAGGAAGAGAGGCAGGCATTCGAATCTTGGAGGGCAGCAGCTGAATTACGTGAACACGTACAAAAAAAGGGTAGCAAGCCATTCAGGAAGTGACTGCAGTATTTATCTACATAGGAACTATACAGAAAGCAGTAACCAATAGGAAGGCCCCGCTGGAGTATCCTACAGTGACTAGAACTGAAGAGCTGCAGAATATGGCACCCCAAAATAGGACCATAGGAGTTCAGGACTTGCCACTCAAAGTATGCACTTAGGATGTGGTAAGCTTGAGCCATAGGCTCTTGAAAACCAGCAAATGCAAGGAGAGGCTGCGTCTGAACTCTCCTATCTGCTTCGTCCTTCACAAGGAGCTCAATTGCCAGAAGTCCCTTCCTGGGAGTTTCATTAACTAGGAAGACTGATGGTTATCACAGGAAAGAAGACTGGAAGTTAACACCACACCCAGACAGACTTTGTCACACACTATCATACCTCTCATCTGTTCTGTTAAGGCCCTTTCATCTTTCCTGAAAACCACTTGCCTTCCCCTCAGAGGCCTACATCTCACCTCCGTTTTCCTAAGATCATATTTAATCCTGAATTCTGAACCACCTCAAGGAGTTACTTATTTTTCCCCCTCGGTGTCTCTGATGTATATATGAGGTGTACATGTTAACAAACCACTGTTTTTCTCTGGTTACTCCTTTATTACAAGGTTCTCAGCCAAGAACTCGGAAGAGCAGAAAGAAAAGCCTATATCGTCCCTTATAGAATAAATGGATATCCTTAGAACCAACAACATGGAGGAAATCTCCTATAATGATGACCAAAGGAAGCCAGGCACCATAAAGTACATACTGGGACTATATAAATAAACACTTCATTTAAAATTTTAAGAAATTTTAGGGATGCCTGGGTGGCTCAGGCAGTCAGGCATCTGACTTGGGCTCAGGTAATGACCTCATGGTTCGGGAGTCCGAGACCCACATCAGGCTCACTGCTGTCGATCACTCTTCAGATCCCCTGACCCCCTTGCTCTCTGCCCCTCCCCCCACTTACACTCTCAAAAATGAACACTTGAAAAGCAAGTTTTAAAGAATTTTAAGATACTTTAAATGTATTTTTAAGTATGCATATAAATAAAATTCAAACCAATAAAAAAAATCACTAATGCTGTTAGAATTCAAAATAATGGTTATTTTCAGAAAGGGAGTAGTGAGTAGGAAGGGGCATGATGGGCAGGGGAGGGTCTCAGGGTGATGGTTACACAGGTATGTTCAGGGAGCGAAAAATCATTAAACTATTCTTCTCTGTGCACTTTACCATTTATAGGTTATACTTCAACAAAAAGCTTAATTAAAAATATGAAGACAAAACCACACTGCAGTATCACCTCACACTTGTGAAAAAGGCTATTATAAAAAACAACAACAACAACAAATAACAAGTGTTGGCAAGGATGTGGAGAAAAGGGAACCCTTGTATGGTCTTGGGAACGTCAACTGGTGCAGCCACTGTGGAGAACAGTATGGAGGTTCCTCAAAAAGTTAAAAATAGAAATATCATATGACCCACTAATTCCACTTCTGACTATTTATCCAAAGAAAATGAAAACACTAACTTGAAAAGGTATGTGCCCCATGTTCATTACAACATTATTTACAATGGCTGAGACAGGAAAATAACCTAAGTGTCCATCAACAGGTGAATGGACAAAGAAAATGCGGTACATTTTATGTATAACACCATTATTCAGTCATAAAAAAGAATGACATCTTGCCTTTTGCAACAACGTGGATAGATCCTGAGGACATTATGCTGAGTGAAATAACTCAGATGAAGAAAGAAATTCCTATGATTTCATCTACGTGTAGAATCTAAAAAAACAAAAAACCAAGCTCATTAGATACAGAGAAGAGATTTGCAGTCGTCAGAGGCAGGGGTGGGTGGTAGGGAAAATGAGCAAAGGGAATTCAAAAGTATAAATGTTGGGGCACCAGGGCGGCTCAGTCAGTTAAGCAACCGACTTTGGCCCAAGTCATGATCTCATGGTTCGCGGCTTCAAGTCCCGTGTCAGGCTCTGTGCGGACAGCTCAGAGCCTGGAGCCTGCTTCAGATTCTGTGTCTCCCTCTCTCTCTGCCTCTCCCCTGTTTACTCGGTCTCTCTCTCAAAAATAAACATTAAAAAAAATTAAAGTTAAAAAAATAAATAAAAGATATAAATGTCCCGTTATAAAATAAACAAGTCATGGGGAGGTTAACATACAGAACAAGAACCACAGTTAATACTATGTTGGAGGGGCGCCTGCGTGGCTTAGTCGGTTGAGCGTCCAGCTTCGGCTTAGGTCATGATCTCACAGTTTGTGGGTTTGAGCCCTGCATCGGGCACTGTGCTGACAGCTTAGAGCCTGCTTCGAACTCTGTGTCTCCCTCTCTCTCTGCTTCTCCGCCGCTCATGCTCTCTCTCCTCCAAAAATAAAAACATTAAAAAAAAAAAATACTATATTGGAGAGTTGCTAAGGGAATCTTACAAGTTCTTACCACACACAAAAATTATTTATCATGTAGTATAGAATATTAACTAGACTTGTGATCATTTTCCAATCCATATAAGTATCAAATAGTTACAGGGGTGCCTGGGTGGCTCAGTCTGTTAAGCATCCGACTTAGCTCAGCTCACGATCTCATGGTTTGTGGGTTCAAACCCCTCACTGGGCTCTGCAATGGCAGTGCAGAGCCTGCTTGAGATTCTCCCTCCCTCTCCCCGCCCCGTACCCCACTTGGACACATGCATGCTCTCTCTCTCTACCCACCCCCCCTCAGGATAAATAAACTTAAAAAAAAAAATCATTACATTGTGCATCTAATGTGTAATGACTAATGTTTTATGTCAATTGTATCTCAAAAAATGTAAAATGTAAAAATTAGGAAGTCAATTAAATACGCCACCAAGAGACAGGACTTCTGAAACCACCTCAGAGATGTTACACAACATCATACTTTAATTTTTTTAATGATTTATTTTTGAGACAGAGAGAGACAGAGCATGAACAGGGAAGGGTCAGAGAGAGGGAGACACAGAATCTGAAACAGGCTCCAGGCTCTGAGCTGTCAGCACAGCTGACCGCGGACCGCGAGATCATGACCTGAGCCGAAGTCGGCTGCTTAACTGACTGAGCCACCCAGGCGCCCCCACAACATCATACTTTTAAAGCAAGTCAGAGTTCAAGGCACGTAGGAGCCAACATTTAAACTTGTATGTAAAGTGAAATTAGACACAGTGCCTGCAATAGCCATATAAATAACTCTGCAGGCATTAGCAGGAATTGCTGGGGGTGGGGGACAATAATTACAAAGGCCTTTGATCCTCTAGTGTATCTTCTATCTGGGATCTCAAAGGAGCCAGCAACAAACAAAGCCCAGAAGTGCTCTGGAAGAGGCGGCTGTGTCTCCACCTGTTTACAGTAGCAGACCCAGACCCTGCACCCTTGCACAGTAACAGCTGAAGTCAGAAAAAGACTGGATGTTACTAAGGCCCTGATATAAAAACATCCCGACTAAATCAAGACTCTACGTACCTTAACTTCAGTCTGTTTTGTTAAGTTTACTTACTTACTTTGAAAGGCTGGGGGGAAGGAGAAAATGAGTTGGGGGGTGGGGAAGGGCAGAGAGAGAAAATCCCAAGCAGGCTCCACAATGTCAGCACCCAGCCCGAGCCAGGGCTCGAACTGTGAGATCATGAGCTGAGCCAAAATCAAGAGCTGAACACTTAACCCACTGAGCCCCCAGGCACCACTTCTGTATGGTATCTTCAGACAGGATCCCAGTCAGATAGCAAACGCATGTATCCCAGGTTGGCCATTCTCCTATTATACTGGATTCTTAAGAAGCAAGGAAGAACAGAGAACTTGAGAGAAATAGCCCAGCCTGCTATTTCAGATCTCCCAATTCTATTTGCCCTTCTTGCCTAATGTTATGGGCTGAACTGTGTCCTCCCCACAAATTCATACACTGAAGTCCTAACACCCGGTACCTCAGAATGTGACCTTATTTGGAGGTAGAGTCATTGTAGAGGTGACTAGTTAAGATGAAGTCATTCTGGGGCAGGGTGGGCCCTAATCCAACATGACTGGCGTCCTTATAAAAATGGGAAAACTTGAGCGCGCGCGCGCACACACACACACACACACCCCCCACAAAGAACACCGTATGATGACTGGAATTAACGCTGCCCCAGAAAGTACCAGAAACTGGGGGAGACACAGGAAACACCCTCTTCCTTCGTGCCTTCAAAGGGAAGCACAGGCCTGCTGAGAGCTACATCTCAAACTACCAGCCTCCCAACCATGAAAAGATACATTTCTATTGTTTAAGCTGCCCAGTTGAGTTGCTGTTAGGATGGCCCTAACAGACCACACACCTCCATAGCCCAGGCCTGGCACCGTCTGCTAAGAGCACGGGCTCTAGCCTGATCTTGGAGATGAAGAAACCAGGACAGAGAACTAAAGGACGCTGCTTAGACACCAAGCCCTCACTGACCAAGATTAGAACTCAAATCAAGAAAACAAAAAATCTGCTGCAAAAAGTTGTGAGAAGTAAAAGCATGAAAGAAATTACAAACCCCGTTCCCTGGAAGCCTGTTAACTCCTCTGAGATGGCTTAGGGTGGTTCTGTCTAAAGAGAAAGGTGCCTCCTAGTCCTACAAATCTCACCACCGACCACCCCCCCGCCAAACTCATAATTTCCACTGCAGGAATGAATTACTTTCAAAGGCCTAAATCTACTAAAAAAAAGGCAGCTACTGAAAATTGAGGCAAGAAAAAAAATATGAATAGAAATGGCATTTTAATAAGTAATAAGACTTTAAGGGAGGCTAGGAGTTCAGACTCACTTCTGAACTTTAATATGGAATTAATCCACAATGTCTTCCAAAAACATCCATCCAGCAAACCTTGTACAATAGTGTCCATTTCAAATGCAGCCATAGAAAATACAAATGAACCTCTAAAAGCAATCAGTGTTAGGGTGGGTTTTATGAATTGATCTCTGGTATGTGCCAGCTATGGCTAAAGTCCAAATTACAGCAAGTGTCAGTGATATCTAGACTAAATTTAGTATTAGCTAGAACAATATGGTTAAGTTTTATGAAATGGAAATATACTCACAGAAGAAATATGGAGCACATGTGAATGCTGGCTACCAGTCTATGCACCGAAAATCAGATCCAGGGGTGAATAAAATAGACCCTAGCCTGCCCTCATAGAGCTTAGAACAGAGTTCACAAATAGAATTCAGTGGTACCCCCACAGGGTGATAATATCTCCTGGTCTTTAAGGGTGAAAATTTCAGGGCACCTGGGTGGCTCAGTAGGTTAAGCGTCCGATTAGGGCTCAGGTCACGATCTCCCAGTTCATGAGTTCAAACCCCGCATCAGTCTCTGTGCTGACAGCTCAGAGCCTGGAACCAGCTTTGGATTCTGTGGCTCCTCCCTCCCTCCCTCTTTCTCTCTCTCTGCCCCTCCCCACTCATGCTCTCTGAAAAATGAATGTTAAAAAAAATTAAAAATAAAGGTGAAAATTTAATGACTGCTATCTTAGAAATTTCTGTTTGCTCTCCTGAATTTTAAAATTAGTCCGTTCTCATGACTCTCCTTGAAGTTAGTAGCAGAGGCTGGGCCCTAGGCTCCTCTCAGGTAGAATGTACAGGAGTGTTCCCCTTAGTGTGTGTGCCAACCTTAGAAGCAGACCAATATATAGCTTGAACAAACCAAGGTCACTGATTTAAGACCCGAAGGACCAGGTAACTTCAAGAGACTGCACTTGTTATCCTGGCAGACAACTCCACATTTCAAGTCACTGCTTTACAGAAAGGAATTATGGCCCCCAACATACAGACAGATGGTATGGGCAAAGCATTTCATGAACAGAGAGGGAAGCAAAGATCAATACAGATGCGGATCTGGTTACAGAGGGGGAAACAGGCCTCTATCCAGGGATCATGGTACCTTTGGGGGGGGGGCGCAGGCAGAGCGCAGTGGTGCAAGGTGAGGGCAGCATTCACCTACATAGGAGATTCCCTCAGTCCTTCCAGGACCCTCTTCTGGCCTGACATCGTGGCACTATGACCGACCTTGTCCAGACAGCCTACCAGGCAAACTAAGTGTTCACGGTCACATTCATGTGACTTCTAGGATTTCCCTTTCCCATGGAGGGCTGAACAGTTCATAAACAGCCTGTTAAACCAGCAGCAGCCTTTTGCTTCAAGGTACAGCGGCTCAGTTTTAGCCACAGGCTACACCACCAGGACTGGATGCATTCCAACTGCCCTTCTTCCTCAATGACATCAGATCACTTTCAGCAAATGACAAGCTGAAAGGTAGATGGCAGTGTGATTAACTTCAGTTTTATGTTTTTAAATTCACAATTTATCCACTGAAAAGATAGCCAGCACTTAGAGGATAGGGGCTCACACACTGTGCTAATGGTGTTGATTTTTCACTGTGGCACAGGTAAGCCCAAACATGGGGCAATCATATCTGCATGTGTTCATGTGGACATGCTCGCAGGCATTAAATATACAGGAGAGAAAAGGACAAAAACCTTAAAGGCCACTCGCTTCAAACCACCTTAAAGAACAGCCCTTAGAGTGGCTCCTGTAGAGTCCTAGAGAAATTTTTAAGAATCATAGTTACTACTTCTTGCTCTATGTCATAGTCTTTTTAAATAAATAAAATAAATAAATTTTTTTTAAAAAGTCAAAGTGTTACAGAAATACAATGGTCTCCCAACACAAAGGGAACGTATTTCTTAAAGTTAATCTATTATGTCCAGATGGCTATTTAAGCCACATCAGACACCAAAGCCCTCACCTCCCTGGGCTACTGCAAAGCCCTGAAGTTGCACTGCTCTCCAGAGCTTCCTGCAGACATCCCTGGGGGCCGCTAATGCTCGAGTGCACCCCCACTAGGATTTCTTGCCTCATCACTTCAATATTGCAAGGGACCTCCTGGGAATTAAAAAGGAGCTGTCAGAGCATTCTGTGGCATTTAACAGGACACTGGCCACGAAGTCATCCGTGGCCGTCCATTCCAGCCAGCCAGTGGCTTGGCTATCTACAGCCAGAAGCACATGGGGGCCATCTATGCACATTCTAGGTTAGGAAGGTTCTCACTTCTCCCTATGGAGAGCTTCTTCCTCCTCCCACCTCTCTACATAACTAACTCCAACCCCAGCACATTCTAAGGAACTTACAAAAATGCCTTGAACACCTCAGATTTCAAACATTCATTATAACATCTTCCACTGAATAATGACCTGCAAGTTTTGTCCATTTTCAACTCTTAGTCCTTTTTTAAAATTAGGGTGAGGATTTCTTTACTTTTTCACATAGTACATTCTCACTATAGCACATTAGATCCAGAATGGTCTTTAGAAAATCCCCTCACACAACCACCACTAACATTGCTTCCTGTTTTTCCAAACAATCATTGTCCTGCTTCATACCTAATTTAGAACACATCATAAATATTGCAGTAGCTGTAAGGCATCCCATCCTATGGCTGTAAAATTCACTTATCCATTCCCTTTTGGTTAGACAATTAACTCACTTTCCATTTTTATTGTAAGTGATACCTTAAAGAACATCTTTATGCCAAATATTTTTTTTTAACTTCAGACATTGCTTGAAAATATATTTCTAGAGTTAGAATTAGTCCAGGTGTGAGTAATTATCCAAATGAGCAAACGATTTTGCAGTTGTCAGTAACACACAGCCAAAAAGGTTCTCATGCATTTCAGTGTTAAATCCTGACATTTCACTTTCCCATATTTGAAACTCATTCTTCCCTATAGCATCCCTTCCTCTCCCGGACTTGCTCCTCCCTTCAGCCTCCTGCCTCCTTCTGCAGAATTGGCCCCAACTGCCTAGGCAGTAGTTGTCTCACCTGTAAGAGGGTAAGGTTTCCTTACTGCTTGCTTTTGTTTCTGCCGGTTTTCATTCATCCTCCAACTCTGCCACGACCTTCCTCCAAAGTATTCCATTAGCATGGTTTAGGATACTTATGGATTATATATGTATCTCATATGTATCTCTTATATTCTGTAGAATATAAATCCTTTAGTGATTAGAAACATTTTTTTTAATTACCCACCTTCCCTATAGTTATGACCTACATTCTTACTTCCTTTTTGTTAAATTTTTCACAAATTCCTAGTCAAACTCAGTCATAGCCTAATTGTTTGCACTAGTTTACAGGTACATCCATCATAGGCTTCCAGTAATTTTGGCCCTCTTTCTTCATTCACAAAGAACAAGTTTCCTTCTCCTCCCAACCCCGCCAGAAGTTTGATCACTTTTTAAAGGTTGGTCTTTTTTCAGAATCCCATGACCTATTTAATTCCATCACACTAAGATTAGCACAAACATATACACTAATGGCTCATCTCAGAAACATGAAGTTTAATCAAATGTACACATACTGCAAAACAATACAAAACCACAGTCATAAACACATGTATCCATCAAAATACAAGTTGTCGATGTAAACCTGACTGGCTGTTTTTTCTATTATTTGTTTATAGTGTATTTACTTAGCACCAGCACGGCCCCATAAGGAAGTTACAGCAAGTGCCAAAGATTTGAGAACTCATGAGAAATGAAGGAAAGGGAAAAATTTTCAATTTCACAATCATAATCACAAGATGTATACACCACCTAGAGCTGTGGCCACAAATTAAGAAGCGATCACCATCATTTAACTGTAGCAACAAATATGAAGAGTGATGTGGGGAGCAGAACTCTACTTCTAAGAGGGTCTCCCTCTCCCCATTCCATGTGGACCTCAGTCACTCTGCCACCTGAGACCAATGCTGTGGAAATGAATCACAGCCGTGGCTTCGAAACTTCCATGTGCCTCTGAATCACCTGTGATCTACGAAAGGCTGATTCTGATTCAGGAGGTTGGGGGTGGTGTCTGAGATACTGCATCCTAGCAAGCCCCCAGGGCTCAGAGTGTAGACCACACTCTGTGTAGCAAATATATAGATTTCAGCATCTAGGAATTTTATAAATCAGTGGAATTATAATTAAGTTTCCAAAATGGCTATAAATGATTACCTCCCTTTGTTTTATTAAAGGCAAGCTGCTTAGAGAAGACATTTTTTTAAGTTTATTTATTTTTGAGAGTGTGTGTGCATGCATGCAAGTGGGGGAGGAGCAGAGAGCTAGAGAGGAGAGAAACAATCCCAAGCAGGCTCTGGGCTCAAACTCACGAACTGTGAGATCGTGACCTGAGCCAAAAATCAAGAGTGGGATGCTTAACCCACTGAGCCACCCAAGTGCCCCACATTGTTTTTGGTTTTGTTTTTTTAATATTATTAACACTGATAGATTCTGAAATACATCAGAAAATGGTAACATGGGTTGCCTTGAGGAAGGAACTGGCCTACTGGAGGAGAGAAGTGGGAGGGTTTCACTGAATATTGTTTTGCAGCTTTTATTTTTCTTTCTTTTTTTTTTTTTTTTCAGTAGGCTTGACACCCATTGTGAAGCCCAACACAGGCTTGAGTTCATGATCCTGAGATCAAGATCTGAGCAGAGATCAAGAGTCTGACAACCAATGGACTGAACCATCCAGAAGCCCCTTTTGCAGCTTTTAAATGTTGAACCACATGAATCAATTACCCATTCAGAAAACAAATTATATTTTAAAACCTTAAAGCATTTCATAGGATATTCTGGAAGCTCAATAAACATTAACTCAAATTAATCCATTCCCAGGAAAGTAAATGGTGAGCCCAGGAGACCACATACCTTAAATAACCTACCATTTTTCTTCAAAGAGGGAACATGCCTTAGTTCACCCATCTTCTAGAACCATGCCAACATTACATTTTTATTGTCATAACCCTTTTCAACCCAATTACTCTTCTCCAGCACTGGAAGAGCCCCATAGCATACCTTCCTACATACTAGATTCATTAAAAAAAAAAAAAAAAAAAAAAAAAAAAAAAAAAAAAAAAAAAAAAAAAAGCTTCCATGTGCACCCTAGTAACTCCAGTCCCACTGCTGGGAAAACAGGGAGAAAATGGCAGAGAACTTTAGATCATCCAACCTCTGTTAAGTTTCTGAGTTGGGCCTATTTGCTCTATAACTGTTCCTACAAACAGCAGTCAAGTTGGACTTTTAGATCAATATAGAAGCAACTGCAGCTGAAATCAGAAACCAAAAGCAGGAATGGGCGAGACTATGTGTGTCAGTGTGTGTTCTCATGGGTGTGTCCTCACAGAAGTGACCCTCCAGCTGACCCTTACAGTAAACATTAACTAGACCATCTGTTTTCATCTTAACCCATATTGACCTGGCCCCACCTGCACCCTCACAGGGTCTCCAGGGTAAACACAATCTTCTTAAATAACTTGGTCATGACTCAGCTCTAGGACTCTCTGAAAGTGCTCACTGCATTTGCAACTTCTGAATCGATATTCATCGGTAAATCCTGAAATGCCTGCTTTGACTCTATTTTTTACCAAGTCACCACAAAGCAGACTCTACCACATTCTGTTGAGGCTTCCTTCCCCAGATCTCTCACTTCCGCCCTCTTTCTCCACTCACACTGCTGTCGCCCTGGTGGGGGTCTTCATCCTCCACCCCAGGTGGAGTCCCTCCTGGATTCCCATCCTCTCCCTCTCATGTATGGTCTGTGCTTGTGACTGAGCAGACCAGCTACACCGGATAAAGGTAAAGGATCAAAGACAGACAAACACAGGCTGGACGGAAACCCATGTCATAGCCCTGCCTAAAGGGGTTATGGCAACAGTCCAGCAGGTGTGTCTAAAGACCCAGAGTCAACCACACCTAATTCCAGTCTCCACGTCTGTTATCTAGGGAGACACGGCAATAGTAGAAAGATAACCAAGATCATTGGGGGGGGGGGGGAGGGGGAAAGGGAAGGGAAAGGAGCCCCTAGCAGCGTAGTGGCTCTTCCTAACTCTCCAGAGACCCCAAAAGCTTCAGATACAGCCCAGAACCAGCACTAACTCCCAGCAACAGAGGAGTAGGCCTGGCAGAGAGGATGGTGAGAACCAGACAGAGCCAAAGACCCAGCCAAGAGGGCTGTGGTTCCAGCAGGAATGCCTGTGCCAAGCAGGAAATGGAAGAAACGCAGAATGAGAATATATTGTGAGGGTTGTGGCAAGGGTGTCTCCAGCGCATATGGGTGCTCTTACCCAGGGCCCGAGCTTGTGTGGCTGAGTTCTTACCTGCCAGGCAGTGGGTATGAAGTTGCCAAAACACCTCTACCCACGTCAGCAACGGATCAGGAACTGAGAGCTGCTGCCGGTTAAAAGCCAAAGGAGCTACAGCTGCACGTGGCTGGAGAAAGTAGTTATAGCTGTGGAAGACCCATTCCACTTACTCAAAACTCTCACCAGCTCCTCCTACATCACAGCACCACCAAAAGCAATGGTGACGAGGCATGCATTGCCTATGAAGACGTCACCTGCTACCATTCTCCTCCCTGCTTAGTATTCTGTAGCCACTCTGATGTTTCTTGAACAAATCAGGGAAGTTGCCACCCCAGGGCCTTTGCACCCACCATTCCCTTGGCCTAGAAAGCTCTTCCCACAGGAGAGCTCTTTCTCTCTCCTCCAATCTTCACTCAAATGCCTCAGTTAGTGTTCCCTGACCACCCTATTTAAAATTACAGATTCCCTCCTCCACCACCTCAGCACTCTTTCCTTTTTCTGTCTTTGTTTTTCCTCAAAGCACTTATCACACTGACCTCCTGTATGTTTTGCCTACGTATTTGTTTATAGCCCCCTTCAGCAGAAGCACGTGTGCTGAGAGTCTAGGAAGACTAAAAGAACTTTCAAGAGACACAAATGATTTTACAAGCAAAAGCAACAAATGCCCATTATGCCCTTTTTTTTCCTCCTTCCCGTTACACAGCCATTCCCGGTTTTCAGATGTAGATTGAGAGACGTCCTTCTTAAAGTTTTCCTTCACGTGTTTCTGCTTCCCTGGTCCCCCCTTTCTCCAAACTCCCACAGCACTGTCTATTTATGCAAAATTCACTCTAAGCCAGTAGCGCCTGCCTCACTGGGCTACTGGAAAGACAACATGAGTGAGTTCGTGGTTAGAAAACCCCTAAGACCGTGCTCAGTGCTATTCGTCATCCAGCAATGTAGACCATCATTATTATTTAGCACATGAATCTTGTCTCACATAGACTGATTAAAGCCTTATTCCCACAGCTAGATTATAAGCCAACTGAGGGCAAAGATCTTATTCTGTATTTTGAGATCTCCCGAACTACTTAACCCAGTTTTTAATAATTATTTGTCAACTGGCTGAAACAAAAGGTTTCCACTGTTAAAGATTTGTTTGAAACTCCTTAGAGTCTCTATTTAAACAGTGATTCTAATCCTTCCAGGACTGACCTGATGTGTAAATACAGCAAATCCTTGAAAATGGCATTTATAATAGGAACTTCGCTATAGCACGAACAGCAGAGCCAAAATACTATATGAAAGATCAAACAAATATTGACTCAAAAGAATTTTCCCCAAGGCAACTGTTATAGTCTTATCTTGAATAGAATGTTTGCAGTTAATTAAGTATTGCCAGGGACTCAGAAAAATCCCAGGCAGACCCTGCCAAACTGGGTTTTACACTCCTATCATCTTCTTATTTACAAGTCCCTCTCCTCACACACCCCTCACCTATCACTACTGTTAATGCTGTGTGTGGGATTAAATGGTCAGTAAGTCATACACCTTTTATCCGTGGAGAAAAGATAATGGAATCTCAGTGCCAAAGATTCCATTTACCTATCTCACAGCAAATACACTCTGTCTTTACCCTTCCAGAAATCAATCAGGCTGTATCTATTACTACCTGTTGACTTCTTGGAAATGTATGAAATAGTAGAACCATGTAGAGAGGGGGCGTTTACTGGTTTCACGGAACATGCCTCTATACACCAAATACTAATGACAATTCACCAACCGTGAAGACTGCCAGAACCTGGGAGCCTCCAAATTTACCTCAAGATCAGGCTGTGCCGTGTAGGGAGTGGGCTGATTGCTAGCTTACACTGGGTTGTCTAAAATGTGGGGGAGGTCAATTATGACAGGGGGAAGCCAACAAGAGTCACTCACAGCCTTTCTTCCTTCCCTCCAGCCTTCATTTATCAAGTACTTTATGTGACGACATCATAGACATTAGATGGTACAGGCACCGTTCTAGGCACTGGGAATACAAGAGGGAATAAACCCTACCATGCCCTCAGGAAAGTTATACTCCAATGAGAGACAAAGAGAGATCAACAATAAGTAAAATTATACAGCTGGACCTTGAACTACAGCAGGTTTTAACTTCTCTGGTCCACTTACATGTGGATTTTCTTCAATACAGTACAGTACTGTAAACATATTTTCTCTTTCTTATGATATTCTTGACATTATATATATACTGAACAATATACATAACATACAAAATATGTGTTAATCGAATGCTTATGTTATCAGTAAGGCTTCTGGTCAACAGTGGGCTATTAGTAGCTAAGTTCTGGGGGAGTCAGAAGTTAAATGTGGTTTTTCAGCCCAGGGGTTGGTATCCCTAACCCCCTTGTTGTTCATGAGTCAACTGTACTGTGTTAAATGCTAACAAGCGGTAAGGAGAAGAAAAGAAAAAAGAAGGAAGCAGGATATAAAATATTACAGGGCCAAAGAAGGGGGTGAAATTACAGATGAAATTACAGGTAGCCAAGAACAGTGAGAAGCTCATATTTGAGTCTGAAGAGTGGGAAGGAGCCAGCTTTGCAGATAAATGGGGAAGAGCATTCAAGACAGCATTAAATACAAAGGTCCTGTGGCAGATCACGGCTGGCATGTTGGGGAACATCAAAGAAGCCAGTGTGGCTGAAGCCTAACATTCACAGGGAGAGATGTAAGAAGCAAAATCAGAGAGGAGCAGAGAGCGAGATGTATGCTTCTAAAACACATACCTGTTTATCCATCACAGAGAAAAGCCACCCATTTACCAAATTTTCATTTACTTAAAACTCCACAGTGGTTATTTTTCAAAAAATGCATGTCTCTATATTTCAAGAGAACAACAAAAAGAAGAAAAAAAGCCAACCTACAAAAGAAAAGAAAGGAGAAAGAAAAAGCCAACATATTTGCCTGGGAAAAAAATCCTAAGTTTCTATTAATAAAACTGAAAACTGTTTGTGGCTTTGAGAGTAGCTTCTATAGAACTGGGACCGAGCACCACAGTGGAAAACACAGCTTAGCGCCACGGGCAACTGGATGTGCAACAATGCTATAAAAAGACGTCACGCTGGTATACAAGAATAACATGCAGAATTACAGGAGAGAAAAGCATTGAAATTTACCACAGGGACATTTTTTTAAATGTTGCAATGCCCCAAAAGTCTTTGGCAAGTTTAAATGCCAAGCTGGCTAATGCAATATCCAGACCACACATCCTTCCTGCCCAACCAGCTTCTCAACATGAAGAAGATGCTATCAGCCAAGATCTGTGACACAGCAGGGTTTGCGGGTGGTACCTTAAGATCTGCTATCTTTCAATTCCATTCAGTCCTAATCAACCAGTTTCGTGTATCTCGTAAACAGTATTCCAATGAAAAAACACTCATAAATTCTAAATAGTTCGGTGCAGTGACTCCACTGTTCTTAAAGAACACACAGTCTGTGTCACCAAGGCAACAAGCACGGACCACAGGGCATACTCTGAAGCATGTGTAACAGAAAACAGCTATTATTAATCACTAGTCACAATCCTTCCCCCATCAGGTTCTTCAAGGCCACGCCCCCTCCCCACCCATAAAATGGACAAACTCCTGTTGGTGGGTCATTTCATGACTATCTCTAGTTGGAAATTATCAGAAAGAAAACTAAAAGAAGTCAGTAGGACTAAAGCGATCTACATAATAAAGACTGCAGGTAAAGATGTGACTGGAACTTCAGAAAGGTACAAGGTGATCTGGAACAGTTCGAGGCAGGAGAGATGGGAGAGAATTTTTACAGATATTACTTAGAATTTTTAGAAATATACATTAAATCCCTATTAATATTCTCTGAAAAAAGTCAAATAAAGTTCGAAATTTGGAAATACCTGTTAGTTACTTTAGCTTCTGAACTGTGTTCCTCTGGATGGTAAATTGTATGAAGTACACTTGCAACAACCAGACTTGGGGAAAGAGTCTAGTCCATGGACATAAAAAATGCAGTGAATTCTTTACTTAACATAATACAGTCTGCAATATCAAGGGCAATGATGTATTTCAAAACAAAGCATGGCAACGATGTTACAGGGAAAATCACAACCAGATGTCCCCTGCCCTGCCTCAAATGCTGAAGCCAGTTATTCTACAGATGTTAAAAGTCACATGCCAATTTATTCCCAAACTACCTAAAAAAGCAGAAATTTGGACAAAGATTGTCTTCCATTTTTCCAGTCTCAGCAAAGCACCCAAGTAACAAAACCCTGCTTCCTTGCAGTGGTGTTCCCCAATCATCTAGAAGTTTCTACTCAGTAAACCCAAGAAAAAAAAGGATTTTCTCTTGGTATCATTGAATCTTGGAATCCAACCAGTCCCTCCTTTTCTCCTTCAGAAGACAACCTATCAGGCACGTTGAGAGCAGGGTAGTTACACATTGTTCAAAAGCAAAGGCTTTGCTACTCACCAAGAAGTTTCTGGTCAAAGAGGATTCATAAATAATATAAAACAATGCCCCAATGGTAAGTAGTCAATTAAATTTTTCAATTGCACAAAGAAGTTAATAAATTCTCCATTCTAACCGGGAAATAACTATTTGGGGCATTAATGATTATAAAATAGATTATATATAATTAATAAATAGAAATCTATTTAAATTGCATAAAATTTTATAAAATAAGTGGAGGGCCACCTGGGTGGCACAGTCGGTTAAGCGTCTGACTTCAGCTCAGGTCATGACCTCATGGTTCGTGAGTTCGAGCCCCACATCAGGCTCTGCGCTGAGAGAGCCTGCTTCAGATTCTCTCTTCCCTTATCTCTCTGCCCCTCTCCTGCTCCCACTCTCTCTCTCTCAAAAATAAATAAGTGTTAAAAATAAATAAAAAATAAGAACAGAACCTGTAAGTCTCATAAGAACTAAAAACAGAGATTATCTGAGAAGATCCTCTAAAACCAAAAGAAAGAAGCAAAGACTGAAATACTGCGTCATAATACTATGTAACCCCCAAACACCTGTATATAAAGGATGGTTTCTGTCTCTCATGTTTTCCTCTTTTCTTTATTTTCCACAAGTGTAATATAGAAGGTCTACAATTGGTGGGTGGGGGAGGGGGGCTGGGGTGGGGAACAGAAACATGAAGTTTTAAAAATAATTATGCGGGGCGCCTGGGTGGCTCAGTCGGTTAAGTTTCGGACTTCGGCTCAGGTCATGATCTCACGGTCCATGAGTTCGAGCCCCGCGTCGGGCTCTGTGCTGACAACTCAGAGCCTGGAGCCTGCTTCCGATTCTGTGTCTCCCTCTCTCTCTGACCCTCCCCCGTTCATGCTCTGTCTCTGTCTCAAAAATAAACATTAAAAAAAAATTTTTCGGGGGGGCGCCTGGGTGGCTCAGTCGGTTAAGCATCCGACTTCAGCTCAGGTCACGATCTCACGGTCCATGAGTTCGAGCCCCGCTTCGGGCTCTGGGCTGACGGCTCAGAGCCTGGAGCCTGCTTCCCATTCTGTGTCTCCCTCTCTCTCTGCCCCTCCCCCGTTCATGCTCTGTCTCTCTCTGTCTCAAAAATAAATAAACGTTAAAAAAAATTTTTTTTTTAATTTTTTTTAAAATAAAAAAATAAAAAAAAATTATGCATGGAGAAGACAGAAAATGTACCTTTAAATGTTATGAATAAGTGTACTTGAGGGATAAATTGCTCCTTATGCTCACTTTTCTGTATTTTCTGAAGCTTCTATAATAAGAATGTGGTAATTGCTAATAAAAAGCAAATTTTAGAAAGATGTTTAAATTATTAAAATGTCAAAGAACTAACATGTTTATTAAGGGTCAAAATGTACACATGAAAAATATGATCAGGAGAAAGGATTCAGCACTGAGAAAGCTACCTTTCACAGTTAAACAACTCAGATGCTCTATACCAGATGCTCTATACCATGCTTCTTATACTTGAGCATGTCTTATGCTTTCTGGGGTGTTGTTTGTTTGGGGTGCCTGGGTGGTTCAGTCGGTTAAGGATCTGACTCTGGATTTTAGCTGAGATCATGATCTCATGGTTCATGGGTTCGAGCCCCGCATCGGGCTCTGTGCTGAGAGAGTGGAGCCTGCTTCGGATTCTCTCTCTCCTTCTCTCTGCCTCTCCCCTGCTTGTGTGCGCTCTCTCTCAAAATAAATAAATTAAAAAAAATTTTTTTAATTAATAAAAGAAACACAGGTGATGGGACCTGAGGAGGTGCACTTCTAACACACTCTCAGGTGATACTGACACTGCCAGTCTGCAGACCTCACTTGGTGTAGCCAGGTTTGAAGCAACAGGAAGTAAGTAGAGTCCAGCCTGTGTTCTCCCAGGAAGCATGCCAAGCTCATTCTAGGCTGAACAAAGAGAAAATGAACTCAGAATTTCACCTTCTTTCAACATTCTAAAGCAAGGGCATAGAGTCCTCGCTCTGGCGAACCTTGGTGATTAAATAATTAGCTATGTTCTTTAAAAGGGGGGGGGGGGGTCTCAATGAAATTACGATCATCATGATTCCAGGACCGAATGAGTTTGTTAAAGCAACCAATGGAACCAGCCTTTGGCCCAAACATGGCAGACAGTCTCTGAACACCCTAGAATCCACAAACATACCAAATCTCTTGGTGGTACTTTTCAACCACATTGTTTCCTACAATGATTTTGTTAGATACCTAAGAATAGGAGGCAGTCCACAAATTCAGAATCTGTCATTCACAGAGAGACAAAACAAGGCAAACATGCCTTCCATGAGCTTACCAGCACTTGCCAGGCGACTCTGAGAACTCTGGAGCACGGGAAAAGGGGTGAACTTCTAAGGAGTCAGAAACAGTGCCTGCCCTTTCACTACCAAACTCGTACTTCTTGCCACCTCAGGGTCCATCAGGAGCTAACAGCAAAAAACATGCTCAGCAAAAAACTCCGTAAAGCCTCAGTAAGAGATTGCACTGCCTAAGAAATGACTCAGGTCCACACCCAATATCCTCCACCTCGACAACCCATCAAAGCAATAGAGGGTGACCGTGGGGGGATTCCTTTCACCTTAAGGAAGAAGGCACCTGGCTGAGAGGCCTCCAAGTTCTGTGCACTGAGAACCTCAGCAAGAAACTAACTTAATGAACCACTCAGAAGAGCAAAGAGAATTCCCACCAGCCTCCATGTCCCTAAACACAATGCCATTTATCCCCAATGCTGTCATTTCCTGCCTGCAGTGAAGTAATTACACACAGTGGGAATTCTGGAGCTGCTGGTTCTAATGTTTACCTGCTGTTAACTTGTTGTGTGACCTCAAAGATATTTCTCTAGTGCCTTGATTCCTCTGCTATAAAAACAAGATAAGGGAATGACATGCTTGACAAAGTGCCCTCGTAGAATACTCAAGTCATTGCTATCCTAGAGATGCTCACAGGGATGGTAATTAACGTGTCTCTTTCACTAAGGCCTTCAGTAAATATGATGGCACGTTGTGTAAAGCATGGGATCCCAAATGATATTTCCTTTCTTGCTAAACCAGGTTTCAGTGGCAGATGCTACCTATAAAATTGTTGATAAAAACTGTATAGAATGTGCTTCTTTGTAAATCACTATTCCATTCATTGAGATGTATTTTTCCATAATCATGGCTCTAACAACAGCCATGGCTTCACAAGCAGAAGAGACACTAGAAAAATCACCTTAAGTTATATTTCTATAACCTTAACATCCAGCATTAAAAACTTAGTTAAGTAAAATTGGGCTGTACTTCTTTACCAGGGAAATAGTTTGTAACCACTGAACACCATGTTTTGGAAGACTAATTAGTAACATAGTCTGGGCATGTGAGAAAAGCTGGTTTTAAAACACTCTGTATGTAAAACAATCACTATAATCTGATTTTGTAAATCTATGCAGGCATAAAAAATACTCAATAAATGGTAGCTATTATATTTTACATCTCTCTTTAGGGCCCCAGCCCTTTTCTTATATATTTGAGTAAGTTATATATTCAAGTTATGACACATATTAATCATTTATGTGTCACAAATGTAATGTGAATTTTCCCAGTCTGTTGTCTCTTCATTTATATAGAAGTTTTAAATTTTAATATATGCAAGTGAATTTGCTTTTTCTTCACTGGTTGCTTCTCTTGCTTTAAAGCCATAAAAATCGTCATTCCTAGGCAGACCTAATAAATTTTTTCTGCTAGCTTTTCTATTATTCAATTTGTAATATTCAACTTTATTTGTAAGATATCCTATGTTTGGTGGGGTACAAAGTGATATCTTGTTATGTCCAAAGCATGTCTTAATTAATCTATTAGACAATGCCTCCTCATTGCCTTATTTTGAAAACTTTAGCACATTGGTGTTATACGTAGTTAGGAAATTATTCCAGTTCACTTTTTAAATAAAAAGTACAAAAACTTCAAAGGAAAAACCCAAATATACATAGTAGTTTCGTAAGAAATCTCAGTAAAAGATTATAAACAAATGAAATCATCGTCATCATCAAGCCATTTCATCTTCAATGGGGCATCAGTCAGCTAAGTAATAATTCCTATTTAAAATTAGTTCTTCCCATTTAGTCGAAGGCTTTGAAAATATATTTGTAAGGCATATAAGTACATGGTAGCTGAGTCACCAACCGTTGGTTGAATTCTCTGCTTATTTTATGGGTAGGGTCTACTTCTTGGATCACAATGTTATTCTCACCCCAATACACCTGAAAAGAATGCCTCATGGCCTGAAAACACAAAAAATAAAATAAGTTGAAGAATTCATTGCTTAATTTAGTGAAGATTTAGAACTATCATTTTCACTCTATTGATTTTCCCTCCAGATATATTAGAAACCTACCATACACAGTATGTACTATATAAATTTGGACGTGTTTTTTTTCCATTTCTAATGTCTGCATCTTGCCATTTCCATTAAGATATAAGCTCCTGGAAAGCAAAGGCTATGTTTATTGGAGAAGAAAGGAAGGAAGGAAAGATGGACTCGTTTGCTGAGCCTTGCCCACAGTAGACACCCAGGAAAGGCTAACAATGGACCAACTATTTTAGCATTTCAGCCATAAATAGTGCTTAAGGGGAAAAAAATTATATATATATATATATATATATATATATATATATAATATGCCACTGAATGTTTTCATCTGAATTCATCTCTCCTACTAAGTAACATGGACAGATTTTTGCCATCAACTCACACCCTGAAGCACAAGACATGATGATCTTTCTTTTCATTTGCATAGCTACGACTCGTCATTATCCAGCCCTATTTTTTGACTCAACAAAATAGAATTGCACCATTAGGATTTCAGCATGTCTGTTCTTGCACTGACTATTTTGAATTGTGCCTTTTAGAAAAAAACACTTCAAGAAAAAAGAAAAATTGTAACTCGTTAAAGTACACAGCCACTTGGCTTGGTTTTAGAACCTGAGCTTTTCTGGGTTCATTTTCCATGTAGGGAAGGAAAGTGTGAGAGAGGTTCCTCTGGAGCAAGGCAGTGGGTGAGAGTCCTCAGCCTTGTAATCTCTGTCTGTAGTCCCCTCCACCCATGAAGGGACAAGTTCTCTAGACACTACGCTCATCATCATCATCATCATCATCATCATCATCAGTGCTACAATTTACTGAGCATTTTATAGATGTCAATCATACTGCTAAATGTTTTACTTTTTATTTCCAGTGGTGTTTTCATTACCAAAAAATTTTAGTATTTCCTCCCCATTTCTAAAACGATTGCTCAATGTGATACGATGCATAATTAAGTGTAATTTTAGAGATCTTGCTTAATTTTTTAATCTAATAAAGGACTAGCATGTTAAGAAATTTGGTATTTAATTTCATAATATACTTCTTTCTCATACATAAAACAGAAAAGTCTAACCTATAAGAACATCTCGCCGTCCCTGTATCTCTCTTCTCTGTTGGAGAAGAATGGATGTGTCTGTCAGGCAGCAGAAGGAGGCCCAGGAAAAGCAGAGAGATTATCTTACATGCTGGCAAAGCAACCGTATCTGACTCCTCCCACCACTGTCCCTATCCTGCTCCCAAGCCCCGAGGAGTATGGGAGACCGGGGCAGAGTTACATCCTCATAAACACTAACCAGACTGCCTCTCCCTTGCCTCTCTCTCAGCATTTGCCTACGGGTGTCCACTGGAGAGGCAGGCACGCCTCACAGGAGGTTCCCAGGGAATAGAAAGCAAATGCCAGGGAACCCAGGGAAAAACACAATTCCTTCCATTGTATCAGGAGAGAGGCATCTAAAAACACATATAAACACACACCTAGTGTACTCTTGGGTTTAAGCAGTAAGCCTTCTCATTGCTGTTCATATCTGCTACAAACCATGTTCCAGAATATCACTGCAGCCTGCGAAGTCTGAGAGGCGGCGGAACAATCCTGTAGAAACACCTCTGCTCCTTTCCGATGCATATTATGGGAGAAAATTAGCACCCCCGTTTCATCCCACAGAGTCTAGAGTCAAACCCACACCACTACAATGTGCGGTCTCCTCCAAAGACTCTGAGAAGCGGGAGAAACAATGCATTTGCAAGGCCTGGAGGTCAGCACTGGGACGAGGGCAGGGCAGTCGCTAATTGAAGCCAGGCCCCTGGGGTTCAGGTTTGCCCAGGCTGAGTGCTGACTTTACTCCTCACGGAGCAGCGCCTTGGAAGTCGAAGTTGCAGGAGACACGAGAGCAGCCTGCAGAATCTCACACTGTTGGCCTCGGTCCCTCGGCCTTCCCTGTGTTCATGCCCTTCCCCAAGTAGCTGTGCGGCTCCTCCCACTGATGGGGGTCAAAATAATCGCTTGCCTCTTGATTTCAGGCTTGGCCTGTGAATGGCTTTGGCTGGAAAGAACCCAGGCTTTAAGAAGCCTTGCAGGTTTCCTCCTCTTACCCCTTCCAGTTCTGCCACTGCCTTGGCAAGAGCTGCCCTCAGCTTGGATCCCACCTGAAGCCGATGAAAACCCAAACGGCATTCCCAGCAGGGCCATAGCTTGAAGCACAACTGCTCAGTGAAGCCCAGCTAAGATCAGCCAAGCCCCAGAGCCAGCCACAATTGCAGGAGCCTTAATGGATAATAAGGTGACTGCTCACAGAAAACACAGTATGCCCCCACCCCCAAAAAATGATAACTAAATTTTAATAAGCGCTTACTATACACCCATTTTTATAAGACCTTAAGGTAAATTTAGTTATTCATTCCTCACAAGAACCGTATAGGACAGATAGGATTTTTATCCCTATTTTAAAGGTGAGTCAACAGAGACACAGTTAAGGAGCCTACCTACAGCTAGAAGGTGGTAAAGGCAGGGTTCAACCCCACTCACTTGCATCCAGAGCACTTGCTCATAACTGCCACGCTAAACAGGCTTGCAAACCTCCTGTCCCAAGCTGCCTAAAATTTAGCTGTGGCTTCCCATACCTTGGGGTAAAATCCAAATTGACAAGCACATTAGTAAAATATTCCAGGTCATTCACAGCCTGATCCCTGCTTATCCCATCCAGGCTCCTGCTCTCTCCCCCTCACCCTTCCCTCAAGGTCTGCCCCAACCAACCACACTAAGCCCCTACACTTCACCAAACTCCCCAGCTCCCTCGCACTTAGGACCCACTGCTCCCTCTGCCCAGAATGCCCTCCCCCTAGTTCTAGAATACAGGTCCCTAGGGTTCCTCCTGCAGAAACCACTTCCTGTCCCCAGCTAAGAGCATGTGGCTGGCTGCTCATCCTGAGTGTTCTCCCAGCTTCCAGGACCTTCTCCAAAGAGCATGGACCACTTTGTGCTATTACCATCTGCTTAGCTATTTCTGAGCCTAGCCATGAGCTCCTTAAGGGCAAGGCCTAGGTCTTACTCATCTTTTTCAGCCCAATGTTTAACAAGGTGCCTAGTCTCATCGTGGGAGCTCAATAAAAGTTTGCTAAATTAAAAAGGGGGCAAAAGGAGCAGTGACATGAGGGAGAAATCGATATGGAGACAGGAGGTTTAAAGTTTCATTTTTAAATAGCAAGTCTCATTTCTAATAAACATTAATTAAACTGCTCAACACCCCTGGGTCTCCAGCTATATATTCTTCAATTAAAATAGTTCTTTCATGACGGCTTCCTCTGCCAAACCTTTCCTCGCAGGCTTCTGTGTTCACCAGAGCGTCTTGGGACGAGTAACAAAAGGCACTATAGTTGCTTGAAACAGAAGGGAAATTGAAGGCTTACTCCCTTACTTCACTCCTGGCAACACAAAAGTGCACACACTCTGGTTTCAAAAGAGATGGAGGTAAGCTTGTGGCAGAGGGAGGCACATTCCTAAGGAGTGAAAGGAAAAGATTCCCAAGACAGGGCACGGATAAGTAATGACTTGACATGGGGAGAAAAGGCTTATTTAACCCAAACCAGCGAGTGACTCCCAGGAGAGGCGGCTTTCAGAATCCCAACTTGCAGCTGACAGGTGGTTATTATTCCTTAACCTCAGGGACACCCAGTAAAGATTCAGAGCTGGGCAACCTCACAGCACCTGTGGAGAGCTGACAAGATGGAGGCAACAGGTGCCCTCAAAATCACACGTCTCCAGGAGCACCTGGGTGGCTCCATCAGGAGAGTGTCCAACTTCAGCTCAGGTCATGATCTCGTGGTTCGTGAGTTCAAGCCCCACATCAGGCTCATTGCTGTCAGCACGGAGCCCGTTTCAGATCCTCTGATCCCCTCTCTCAGCTCCTCCCCGCTTGCACTTTCTCAAAAAAATTTTAAAAATAAAACATTAAAAAAAAAAAAAAATCACGTCTCCTGGCCACTTACATTAACCAGGCCCTGATCTTGGAGCCACAGAGAATCTATATCAATAGGAGGGAAGAAATGGTGGGCTCCTGAAGTCTCAGGCTGAAATCCTATATGCACACACCCCTCTCCACCCTGCAGCTTTGCTGTGACTGTTGTTTGTGTCTCCTGGGAAAGGTGGGAAAGACCAGAATAATGGGTGTTCCTTGATGGCTGCCACCTGCAACTAGGACCGGATGTCCGAGTTATAGACGAAGGGAATGCAAGAACCATAAGATCTTTGAGATCAGGCCATGAAGAGTTTTCAAACACTTTCTGGTGACCACTTTGTTCACACAACAGCTTGCAGAAGGGAGGAAACTGAGACTGCTCCCTTTGGGAAGCAGGGGCCAGGGACCCCGACTGTTGGTGCAGGGACAGCCTCTGAGATGGCTCGGTGGAGGCTTGGGAATGTGGATTGGACATCACAGATTTAGTCCAAACCTGCATCTTGCAGTATGGAAACCATGGTTCAGAGAGGTAAGGTGACACATCCAACGTCAGATGGTCTGAAGGCAGAAGGACCAAGTACAGGATTCAGGTTCCTGACTGCCAGTCCAAACACTCTTTCCTCTACACACTGCCACCCCCTCTTCTAGAAAGGGCCCTCCACACCCTAGCCTCCCCCCTTCCCATGGGCAAGTCCCAGGGCCATTCTAGGGCTTAGACTGAGGTAATGAGTAACTTAGTGACCTTATGTTTCACTGGTGTGTTTACCATATGTATTAGGGAGAGCTCTGCTGTAAACAGCAATCGATCCCCACCTCTCGCCACCCCAAGCCACCCTCAACATGGACAAATAGTCAGGGGCTTTTCAACAACCTAGAACTTTCTCAGGACCTGCTCCCATCCCCTCTCCTTTTCCGTGGCATTCTCTCAGCCCTGAATCAAATGACCACCTGCAATGCCGGCATTCTTCAATTTGCTGGGTTTGTCCCTACACGGTATTTGTGTTTGGTCTTAAAATGCTGCCTGCTTCACTTTCTAATTTCATTTTAGACGCCTGCAAGGAGAGAAGCCAACATTTAATCGTAGGGACTGGAGGGGACTGTACAAACCGCTTACAAGGCACAAATAGAGTAGTTATTTTCCTATTTCCCTTCTGATTGAATTGTCTGCTGTATCATATGCAGTAAACAATGTGAACCAGAAAGCAGTTCTGCATCCTTATCTCACCCCCTCACGTAATCAAAAGAAAAAATGCCTTGTAATAAAAAAGGAAAAAAGGAAACCAGAACTTCAAATTTGTTTAAAAGTTAATTAAACTTGAAAGGTTTGTGGGGACAATTCATTTCCTTTTGTAGCCTAAGACCGTAAGGTTCGCATTCCATTTTACCAGTGGGATGATAAAAAGTAACCTGATGTTATTTTAATTGTAATAATAAATAATAAAGCTGGAATAAAAGGTTTCTTTTTAAATAGCAAAGTAAAAATGGAAACACATGTAGCATACAATTCTGACTTAACTTACAAAATAAAAACTGTAAACTTTGCTAAGGTGTGTGCCTATTTCATTGCTTTTGCTAATAACCACTTTCATTCTTTTCTGAAAAGATGACTTCACAGTGAGCATACAGGTATGACTTTACATGCCTCCTACTTAATCTCCTGAACTGACAAGGTTAAAATGGAATATGCTCTTTACAAAGAAAATTCAAAGTACAATAAATTAGAACAGGCAGCCTCCTGCAAGCTTTCTGAGTAACTCAGATCTGGGGTCGGATAACGTCCCCATCCTTGTCAGTTCCACGTCATAAGCACAATGGACAATGCTGAGTCAAGAGGAAGCAGGAATCCTAGATGCGTCATACTGAAGATGAGCACCGCGGCTCATTTTCCATCACCAGACGCAATAAACAAAGCCAAGAAGTGGGCTAAACATGGACTGCCTCCCGCTGGAAAATGCTGTGTGAGGGGGTGTGTGTATATGTGTGTGTGAGATAAAACATTTCAGAAAAAGACTTGCTGACGGGAGAGAACAGCAACTGTTGAATAAGGTAAGAGGTTCCTCCTATTGAAACAATGTTGCATTGGATAAAAGGATTTCCAAGCCTCCAGCTCTATAATTCTTTGATTCTGTGGAGTAAAAAGTGAATGTTCCATCAACAACTGAGACTCAAAAACTCCAAGAAGGAACCCACATGTTACCCGTTTCCTTCTGACAGGTTACCCTGGATAGAAACCAGAATGTTAAACTTCCTATTTCCTGTTCCCTCCAAGACTTTTCCATGAGCATCCTGAAGACACAGTGTGCATTTAACTCTTCTTTGTCATCCCAGAACAGTACCTGCAGCATACAGTGGGCCAAGCATATGGAAAGGCAGGAGAAAAAAAAAAAAAACTAGCAGGGAAAATTTAAGTTTTATTTTTAAGTAATGAATGCTTCTATCCTAGAAAGCATTAATCAAACTCCTTGGCACCTAATGTCACATGAATAAATTCCTCAATTAAATTTTCTTTTTCCTATTAGCTACCATGCCAAGCCTTCAAATGCACAGGAACAAGGCAATTTTTGTTTGTTCCTTCCCTAGGAGAAACCAGGCAGCAGCTCTTGTTCCATCACTCACATTCTGAAGATTATAAAAAGAGTCATAAAGTAGCGTAAATAATACTGACCACCTTGTTAATCAGGAACTTAACACAGCAACAACACAAGGATGTCTGCTCTCACCACTTGTATTTAACATTGTATTCTTGCTTCTAGCCAAGGCAATGAGGCAAGAAAAAGAAATAAAAAGCATCTATATTGGAAAGAAAGAAGTAAAATTATCTCTATTTGCAGATAACACTATCTCACATAGAGAAAATCCTAATGAATTCACTAAAACACCAGTAGAGCTAATCGCCAAGTTCAGCAAGGTTTCAGGATACACGATCAAAACCTAAGAATCAATTGCACCTTTAGGCAATACTAGCAAACAATCCAAAAATGAAATTAAGGCAGTTTCATTGACACAGCACTAGAAAAAAAATATGGTCAGTAATAAATTTAAGAAAATTTAAACGCTCAGTAACAAAATTTAAAGGCTCAGTAATAAATTTAACAAAAGAAGTACAAGACTTAAACACCGAAAGTTACCAAACGTTATTGAAAGAAATTAAAGAAGACCAAAATAACTAGAAAAATATCCCATGTTCATTATTGAAAGACTTAATATTGTTAAAATGGCAATTATCCTCAAATTTGTCTATTGATTCAAAGCAATCCCTATCAAAATCCCAGCTGGCTTCTTGCAGAATTTAACAAACTAATCCTAAAATTCATATGAAAATATAAGGGACCCAGAATAAACAAAACAATACTGAACAAGAACAAAGTTGGAAAATTTACATTTCCCAGTAACAAAACTGCTACAAAGCAACAACAATCAAGATTAGGTGGTACTGGCATAAGGACAGACATACAAATCAACCGAATAGAATTGAGATTAACAGAAGTAAATTGTATATATTTATTGTCAACCAATTTTTGACAAGCTATGACAATCAAAGGGAGAAATAATGCTTTTTTCAATAAATGGTGCTGGAACAACTGGATGGTTACATGCAAGAGAATAAATTTGGATCCCTAACTCACACCATATACAAAAATTAACTCAAAATATTTCAAATATCTAAACAGAAGAGCTAAAACTATAAAAGCTTAGAAGAAAATATAAGTGTAAACCTTTGTGACTTTGGATTAGGCAATGGTTTCTTGGATATGACACCAAAGCACAAGTGAAAAAAGAAAAAAATAAATAGGATGCTATCAAAATTAAAACATTTGTATTTCAAAGGATACTATCAAGGGAATGAAAAGACAATGTACAGGAGGAGGCAAGATATTTGCAAATCATATATCTGATAAGGGTCTAGTACCAGAACATATAAAGAATTCTTACAACTCTACAGTAAAAAAACAAACTACTGGATTAAAAAATCAGCAAAGGACCTGAGTAAATATTTCTCCTAAGAAGATACACAAATGGCCAATAAGCACACGAAAGATGCTCGACGTCATAGGTTATTAGGAAAATGCAAATTGGAACTGCAAAGAGATACTACTTCATACTCACAAAGATGGCCATAAGCATCAAGTTAGACAATAAACAGTGTTGGCGAAGGTGTGAGGGTATTGGAACCCTCACAACATTGCTGACAGGAATGTAAAATGGTACAACATCTGTGGAAACAATTTGGAGGTTCCTCAAAAAGTTAAACAGAATTACCATATGATCCAGCAATTCCAAGTGTATACCAAAGAGACCCCAAAACACATGTCCACACAAAAAACTTGTGCGTGAATGTTCATAGAAGCATGATTCATAATAGTCCAAAAATGGAAACTACCCAAACCTCCATCAAGATGAGTAGATAAACAGAATGTGTCATATCCATACTATAGAATACTTTTCAACCATAAAAAAGAATGAAGTCCTGATTTATGCTATCACCTCGAAAATATTATTAAACTTAAATCTTGAAAACATCATATTAAGTAAAACTAGTCTAGTCTAACTAGACACAAAAGATCACATAACTGATTCCACTTATATGCAATGTCCAAAATAGGCAAATCCATGAAAATGGCTGCCTGGGGGCTGAGAAGAAGCAACGGGGAATGATTGCTAATGAGTATGAGATTTCTTTGTTAAGTTATGAAAACATCTTAGAATTAGATAATGTTGATGATAATTCACAACTTTGTGAATATACTAAAAACCACTGAATTATATACTTTATTTTTTTAAAAAAATTTAATGTTTTACTTATTTTTGAGACAGAGACACAGCATGAGTGGGGGAGGGGCAGAGCGAGGGAGACACAGAATCTGAAGCAGGCTCCAGGCTCTGAGCTGTCAGCACAGAGCCTGACACAGGGCTCGAACCCACGAACCGTGAGATCATGACCTGAGTCAAAGTTGGATGTTTACCCAACTGGGCCACCCAGGTGCCCCTGAACTGTATACTTTAAAAGGGTACATTGTATGGGATGTATGTTTATCTCAATTTAAAAATAACAATTATGGTAAGATATGTGCATATACAGCTGGTGAAAGTGTTCACTGGCAAAATGTCTTGAAAGACAGTTTTGAAAAAAGGTATAGAATTTGATCCCATAATTCAAATTCTAAGAATGTACCCTCCATCAATAATTACTAATGCCACAACTTTAGCTATAAAGATTATCTGCAAAGTAGTTTACAAGATCAGAATATTGGAAATACCCTGAAGGCACAGACATTGCCCGACACTGCAAACTGAGAGAGTCCCTTTGATCTGGGCAGCACAGGGGCTGGTCTGCACAGTCTCCCTCACTGAGGAGCCCACCTCTGAGCCCACCGAGCTGGGCAGGCAAGATTGCCGTAGACTCCTACTGTTCTTTCCCGAAGTTCAGCAGTTTTTCAAGAATAAATGCTTCCCAGATTGTTATATGCCTTTGATAGATTACCAGAGTGACAGGCTGTTCATTTTGTCCAGATTCATAGTTGTTTTATGGGGTCCTTCCAAATCCTCCACACCTGACCAAAAGCCAGTAATCCTGCTTCCTAATACAGATTTTCACAAATAATAATCCTGGTACTGGAGGAGGCTTGGGGAAGAGGCACTCTCAAAACTTGAGGTGATACAATAGATTAGTTCATGCTTTCTGCAGGCAGCACAGAAATATATATCTAGGACCTTAAAAATATTATTTATTTCATTTAATTATTTAACTATGTCACTTCTAGAAATTCTAGGGGCACCTGGATGGCTCAGGCGGTTGAGCGTCCAACTCAATTTCAGCTCAGGTCATGATCCCAGGGTTGTGGGATTAAGCCCTGTTTTGGGCTCCCCGCTGGGCATGCAGCCTGCTTAGGATTCTCTCTCTCTCTCTCTCTCTCTCTCTCTCTCTCTCTCTCTCTCTCTCTCTCTCTCTCCCCTCTCCTCCAAAATAAAATTTAAAAAAAAGAAATTCTAAGGAAATAATTTTGGATGTGCTCAGAGATGTAGCTACAAGAACATACATGACAGAGTTGTTTATAATGGCAAAAAGCTGAGTTCAAGCTAAATGTGTACGATACATCCTCATGATGAAAATATCAATATACCAGCCATTACAAATAATGTTTTACATGAATATATAATGACATGGAATATGATTATAAAGGTAAGCTAAAAAAAAGTTTTAATACAGTATGAAAGGTATCATTTCATGCTTAGGAGGTATACATACATGCTTAGAAAAATGAGAATGGTTAAAACAGTGACTGTTGGAGCACCTGGGTTGGCTCAGTCGGTTAAGTGTCCAACTTTGGCTCAGGTCATGATCTCATGGTTCATGGGTTCTAGTCCTGTGTTGGGCTCTGCACTAGTGGTGTGGAGCCTGCACTGGGATTCTCTCCTCTCCCTCTCTCTCTGCCCCTCCTCCACTTGTGCATTCTCTCTCTCTCTCTCTCTCTCTCTCTCTCTCTCTCTCTCAAGATAAACAAATAAATAAACTTTAAAAAAAACCAGTGGCTATTATTGTGTGGTGGGAAAACAGCTGATTAGTGGGGTAATCTATTATTTTCCACATTTTCTATAATGAACATGTATCACCATGGTAATAAGAAAAAAAAATTTTTTTAAGGTAAAATCATATAACTTAAGACAGGAAATCTCTGTACTCAGAACTTGAAATAAAATTATTACTACAGTTGAGTATTTTTGCATTTGGCTCTGGGCTTCCTGGCTGCCAAGGCAAAAAGAGAAATATAAGAATTATCTAGATCTCTACTGTTTTATTTCCCAGTTCTTCCCAGGAGATCAACTACCATTCCAGCACTGGATTCTAAGAGAAATGTATGATGTATCATTGCTCGGTAATGCTAATACCTACCCTGCAGTACAGCACAGCAGGCAGTGACTCACAACCCTCCCTTTTGTTCTAATTCTTGTTGTTATTGCTTAAGAACTGTAGTCCCCACCCCTTGCTCAAGGATAAGTAACACACACAGTGCCTTTTTCCTAATGTACTTCCATCCCTATTTCCATCATAGCAAATAGTCCCCAAATGAATGTTTTCAATAAGACACCAATTGTGCATTATTTTGACAGTGTCACTGTTTCACTACCAACAAGAATACTCAGAAGACAGTCTCCTAGACGAAGTTGATCTTGAAGAGTGGTAGATGGGGGCGCCTGGGTGGCTGAGCCCATTAAGCAACCGACTCTTGGTTTCAGCTCAAGTCATGATCTCGCGGTTCATGAGTTTCAGCCCTACTTCGGGCGCAGTCGAGCCGCGCTTTGGGCTCTGCACTGACAGTGTGGAGGCTGCAGGGGATTCTCTCACTGTCCCTCACTCACTTGTGCCCTCTCTCACTCTCAAAAAAAGAAAAAAAAAAAAAAAAGAATGGTAGATGTGGCATACTTTGAGAATGTACATTTCTTTTTTTTTTTTAATTTTTAAGTTTATTTAAATCCAAGTTAGTTAACATACAGTGTAATAATAATTTCAGGAGTAGAATTTAGTGATTCATCACTTACATATAACATCTGTTCAAAAGGCCTCAGAGAAGGGAAAGTAGAAAAAAATTTAGGTCAGTGGCTATGGATGGTGGCTCCAAAACTTGATGGAAGTCACAAAGAGGCACTGCTAAGGCTACCATCCCTGAAATGACCTCTGGAAAGCTGAACCTCGTAATGACGAGAAGTAGTCCCAGAGATACAGACACATAAACTACATTCGTCAGAGTCAGAGTCCCTGAAGGCTCAGACCTGGGGGGCAGGGATGAGGGGCACTCTGCATATCACCTTCCGTGGGTGTCTGTCCTTGCTATAGAAACCATTTAAATTAGATTTTCTTCCATATTTTACCTACAGTTTCTCTCAGATCCTATGGATCCAAGTCACTCCTGGAGACAGCAGAGATTTTGTAGAGCTTGGGAGACTACTAAAATAGCTTACTCCTCTCTCCAAATCCTCCCTCCCCAAAACACCTTCCATTCCATGTGTTGGATGCTTACTTACCTTCAAGGCCCAAATCAAGTCTTTCCTGACCACCTGTGTGAGCTTTCTTTCCTCTGTGACCTCTAGGGGCACGTAACCACTACAGTACTCATGACACCCACCTTGCATGTCCTGTGTCCCCAGTCAAGCTATAAGCTGTAAAATACTATGCATCTCACTGAGCACCTGCCACAGTGTCTTATGCATGACTACTAAGGTGACAAGTTCATCTAAATTACCCAGTTTATCTAGGGGCACCTGGGTGCCTCAGTCAGTTAAGCATCCGACTCTTGATCTTGGCTTAGGTCCTGATCTCATGGTCGTGAGATCTGAGCCCTGCATCAGGGTCCACACTGAGCGTGGAGCCTGCTTGGGATTCTCTCCCTCTCCCTCTCCCTCTGCCCCTCCTTTGATGCACTCTCTCTCTCTCTCTCTCTCTGTCTTAAAAAAATTAAATTAAGAATTACCCAATTTATCTATTTCCCAAAGGAAATACACGGCTATCAAGCTGTATGTCGGTAAGTAGGTAAGGCTGATAGCACAACCGTTAGCAAGGCAATAATGCTAAAAGGCCAAAGTTTCTTGACTGGGAATATCATTTTCTGAGGTTATTTCAACAAATTAATTTTATTGGGCTGATCACTATGGACAAAAAGAACGAAATATTCTTCTTGACCTCAAAGGAGTTCATAGTCTCTCAGAAAATCAAGATGCAAATAGAGCTAATTAGGATAATGCCTGATTAACATGAAAACATGGGAGGACACATAACAATTACAAAGCCATCAACAATGTTCCTCAAGGACCATTCGATTTACCTCCCGCTAAATTGGGGCCACAGGACTAGAAATGGTGTCTAGAAAAAGACAAAGAACCTTCTTCTACTCTGAACTGATCTGCCTTCCTGAAGAGCCCTGGCCTCTTAACTCAGCCATCAACTTGCAGAGGACACTAGACACTGCAGCCCAACTAATGCATGACACCAGCTGGAGCAGCGAGGAAGCTGAAACTCAGCTAAAGGAACCAGCATCACACCACACACAGGAAAACTCTGAGGTACCAGGGGAGCAGTCCTGAAGCCTTCAGAATGAAAGCTTGTCTAGTGAAAGATGGGCTGGATGAGCATTTTCCACACTGCAAAAAACAACCCATTGGAGAGTCATGAAATCAATCTAGAGGTACTAGACTTCGAGTAAATGCTGTTTCATAAAAGACCCGTCACGAGTATGAGTGTGTGTGTATGCATGCACATGTAAACACATAGTAGATCGTGCAAACAGGTATTTTTTCATACAGCTTGCAAGGCTGTGAATTAGGCAAACTATTTGGGAGATTATAAATGGATATATTTCTAGTCAAAAGAAAGAAAACACCTCTAACAAGTAAAACTATCTCACACTGGAGTTTCCAGCCCCCAGAAGACTTCAAGCAGTGCCACCAAAGCTATAGATTGTCATGGAGCATATTCATTTAAGTAGAAAGTGCATTAAGAAGAACTCTGCTCCCTTCCTATTCTACGAGACTATCAGTCTAGATCACAGGCAATTAACTATCACTGAACACACAATTAGGAGAAAATAATTTCATGGAGTCACAAGGGTGAATGTATATAGCCTGAATTTTATTTGGTTGTTTATGCTGGAATAATACCTCTGTGAAAGGGAAAGTTTTAAGACCATGCTTCTCAGCCTGGATGTACATCAGAATTACCTGGGAAGCTTTTAAAAGATACCCATACCTGGATCCCAACATGTATTAATTAAAACACTGGCACCCAAAATTTGTATTTTGTTTAATGTTCTTCAAGTAAGAGTTGAGAACCACTGATTTGTGGGTATAAAATGTATAAATGACATTTTATAAAGCACAGAGGGAAGGGAAACAGCCCCAGGACTTACATGAAGATCATAAAAGGAAAGGGCTAGAAAACATTATACCAAGGCTTTTAATTCCTGTTCAGAGTGTAGAGAGCTGAAAAGAGCATCACTCTGATTCTCACAACAAATAAAAAGCCAGATAAAGGGCAAGTCCAGAACCTTCTTGAATCCATAGAAAGCTGAGGTCACAGGGAAACAAACTAGCCCTAAATCTGAGGAGAACCAGATATCCACAGGAAGAAAGAAGGCAAGCACTTGTGTCCCTGAGGCAGATGTACCTGGACACTGGCTAACACACATCCAGTAACAAATAACAACAGAGTACTTCTGGAAAAGTTGAAAGAGCACAGAGACAGACCACTCCGAGGCACAGTGCAAAGGCTGACGCTGACAAACCAGCCCCAACTCTAAAAGCAAACTATCACAAGAGGAATTTAAAGTGTGTGGTGCACTGAGAATAACCATACCAACAACAAACCTCAAATCCAGTTCAACTCCTGACTATAGCGATCAACCCCCCACACTAAAGGTCTAGCAGAAATAATAGAAAGGCACTCCTATTTCCACACATAAAAACTGGGAGGCATCTGGGAGGCTCAGGTGGTTGAGTCTCTGACTCTTGATTTTGGCTCAGGTCGTGATTTCATGGTTCGTGAGTGGAGCCTCACATTGGGATCTGCGCTGAGTGCAGAGCTTGCTTGGGATTCTCTCTCTCTCTCTCTCTCCCCCTCTGCCCTCTCCCACTCACTCTCTCTTTCTAAAAATAAAAATTAAAAAAAAAACTATCTCAGTCTCTCACATACTGTACAAGATGTCCAGTTCTCAACAAAACATACAGAGCATGCAAAAAGCAAGAGAAAAACAACACTGCCAAGAGATATGGCAACTAACCAAACCAGACTCAGAGATAGCACAAATGTTGAAGCTATCAGACACTAAATTTTAAATAGCTTTAATTAATTGTAAAGGCGGACAACATGAAAGATCAAATGTACAATTTTAACAGGAAGATAGGAACTGTAAAAGAGAATTAAATGAAATAACTTGAAAGGCTAAGCACAGTAACAGAAATGAAGACTGCATTCAACATGCTTCCTCAGATTTGACACAGCCAAGGAAAGAATCAGTGAATTTGAAAATAGGCCAACAGAACTACCCAAAGTAAAACAAGAAGAAACAAAAAGAATGAAACAAACAAGACAAAAGTGTTCAGTAGCTGTGGAACAAATCAAAACTTCTAACCTAGGTGTAATCAAATTTTAGAAGTAGAAAAGGGAATGGAGCAGAAAAAATATTTGAAGAAATACTTGTTGAGAATTTTCTAAAATTAATGACAGATACCAAACCACAGATCCAAGAAGCTCAAGAACACCAAGCAGGATGAATCCCAAGAATGTGCACACATGCCACATACATACACACACACACACACACACACACACACACACATACACACACACAGAGGTATAGCATATTAAAACAGCTGAAAACAAAGGGAAAAAAATTCTTCAATGCAGTGGGAAACAAATGAAACATTAAATATAAAAACAAATATAAGGATTACAGAAGACATCTTGTCAGAAGGCATGCAAGTAAAAAGACAATGAAGCAATATCTTTAAGGTGCTAGAAGAAAAAATAAACTGTCAACCCAAAATACTATACCAGTGAAAAGATCTTTCAAAAAACAAAGGAGAAATAAGGATGGTCATAGACAAACAAAAGCAGAGAATTCATGGCCAGGACACCTACACTACAAGAAATGCTAAATGAAGTTTTTCACACAGAAGGAATATAATGTCAGAAACTTGGATCTACACTAAGACCTGAAGGGTGCTGGAAATGGAATAAATGAAAGTCAAAAACAATTCATCTTTTTCTTATTTGTAATTGCTATAAAAGATAACTGAATGCTTAAAGCAGGAGTCAGCAAACTATGGTTTATAAGCCAAATACAGCCCATAGTCTCTTTTAGGACCGCCTGCGAGCTAAGAATAATTTTTATATTTTTTAAGGGTTGTTGAAGAAAAAGAGAAAATATGCAGCAGAGAACAAATGTGGCCTCAAAGCCAAAAATATTTACTTTCTGGTCCTTTGGACAAAAAGTTTGCTAACTCCTGGTCTAAAGCAAAAATAATAGCAATGTTTTATTTATAGCACATGTAAAAGAAAAATGATGATAACCATAAGCACAAAGGATAGAAGAGAAGGATTAGAAATATACTGCTGTTAAGGTCCTTACACTACATGGGAAACAGTTTACTATAATTTGAAAGCAGATTCTGATGAATTACAGATATATATGTATTTATTTATATAGACACACACATTTTAGCATAATCACTTAAAAATGTTAAAGAAACATAAATAAGAAGTCCACAGTGGAGATAAAAGGGAATCATAAAAAGGACTCAATAGGAAAAAGAAAGGGCACCTGGGTGGCTCAGTTGGTTAAGCATCCAACTTTGGCTCTCTTTCTTTCTTTCCCTCTCTCTCTCTCTCTCTCCCTCCCTCCCTCCCTCCCTCCCTCTCTCAAAAGTAAATAAGCATTACAAAAGAAATAGTAAAAAGAAAGAAAAAAAGAACAGCAGAAAAATGGATGATCTTCATTAAGTTTAATTGCATAGTAAATGTGAATGGTTTAACATACCAGTTAAAAGACAGATATTGTCAGATTGGTCAAAAAAGTAAGACCCAACTATCTGAGGTCTACAAGAAACCTGCTTTAAATATACGGACATAGGCAAATTAAAAGTAAAAAAATAAAAGATACAGGATGCAAACATTAGCAAAAAGAAAGCTGGAGTAGCTATATTATTAACACCCAAAGTAGTAGAACCCAGAACAAGGAATACTAACAAGGATAAAGAGAAATATTATATAATAGTAAAAGGATCCATTTCCCAAGAGGACATAACAATCCTAAATATGTATGCTCTTAAGAACAGATGATCAAAATACATGAAGGAAAAAGTGATAGAACGAAAAGAAGAAATGGAAAAATCAACAATTGTAGTTGAAGACTCCAACATGCCTCTCTGTTATTGATAAAACAAGTGAAAAGAAAATCAGTAAGGACACAGAAGACCTAATATTTCCAGAATATTCTACCCAACGATAGCCAAATATACATCCTTTTCCAGTACACACTGAGTATTCACCAAGAGAGAGCATATTCTGGAACATAAAATAAATGTGAACAAATTTAAAAGAACAGAAATTATGCAAATTATATTGTGAAACAATAAAGGAATAAACTAGAAAGCAATAACAGGAAAACTTCTGGAGAATTCCCAAACACTTAAAAAATCACGTGACATAGTTTCAAATAACACATGGGCCAAGAAGAATTCTCAGGGAATATTTTTAAATATTTTAATTTTAAATAAATGAAAATGAAAATAAACATAATAAAATTGTGGAATGCATCTAAAGCAGTGGTTAAAGGAAAATGTATAGCACTAAATGCTTATATTAAAACAGAAGAAAAATCTCAGACCAGTAATAAAAGCTATCCCTTAAGAAAACACAAAAGTAAACTAAACCCAAAGCAAAGAGAATGATGTAAAAAAGAAGCGAACAGAAAGCAATAAAAATGAAAGCAGAAAAACAGACAAAATTAATGAAACCAAAATCTGGATCTTTGAAAAGATCAATAAAATTGATAAACTTCTATACAGAATAAGAAAAAGACTAAAGAAACAAATTACCAGTATCAAGTATGAGAGGAGAAAATCACTAAAGATTCCATGGACATTAAGTGGATAATATGACAATACCACAAACAATTCTAGCTCCATAAATTTGACAACCTAGGTGAAGTAGAACAATTTCTTGAAAGATATAAACTACCCAAACTCATCAAGAAATAGGTAACCTAAAGTGTCCTATACCTATTAAAGAAATGAAAGTTGTAGTAAAAACCTTCTATCAAAAAAAACTCTAGGCCCAGATAGTTTCATTAATGAATTCTACCAAATGCTGATGGAAGAAATAATACCAATCCTGCATAGTCTCTTCCAAAAATACATCACAACCTAGTCAAGTTATCCCAGGAATACAAGCCTGGCTCAACATGTGAAAATCAATCAATAGAATTTGCTGTATTAAATATGAAGACAAAAAAATCACATGATCTTGTCAATCGATGATGAAAAGGCATTCAATAAAACTCAAAATCCATCCATGATAATAACTCTCAGTAACTTAGAATACAAGGGAAATTCCTTAACGTTATAGCATCTATCCTCAGTTAACATCATACTTAATTGTGAAAAATTGATGATTTCTCCCCCATGACAAGAAACAAGGCAAGAATGTTCTCTCTCATCACTCTTATCCAACAATGTACTAGAATTCATAGTTAGTGCAATAAGGCAAATAATAAATAACTAAAAGGCATCCAGACTGTAAAGATTTTTATTCACAGATGACAAGACTGACTATGTAGAAAATCCCAAAGCATCTACAAATAAACCCTCTAGAATAAGTAACTTTAGTTACTGTTAGTAAGGTAACAGGATATGTCAATATTTTAAAAAATTGCATTTCTATATTCTAGCAATAATAGCAACCCCAAAAATGAGATACTTAAGTATAAATCTAACAAAACATATGCAATATCTATATCCTAAAAACTACAGAATGCTAATAGAAAAATCAAAAAGGACAAAGAAAAAAAAGAGATAAAACATATCATCTTCATGGACTGAAAAACTCAATATTGTAAAGATGTCAATTATTCCTAAAATAACTATACATTCACAAGGATGTATAGGATCAATTCCCCATTCTAAATCCCAGCACGATTTTTTATAGATATTGACAAGCTGATTCTACAATTTATATGGAAAGGACTAAAAGAGCCACAACAAATTCTGGATAAAAATAAAGTTGGAAGACTTATACTATCTGCTTTCATAACTTATTATAAAGTCACAATAATCAAGAGAGAGGTAGTGTTGGCACAATGTAGGCATATAAATCAACGGAATAGAATCGAGAGTCCAGAAATAAAGACTTATATTTACGACCAATTGATATTAGACAAAAATGCCAAGACAATTCAATAGGGAAGCACAGTCCCTTCAACAAATAATGCTAGAACAACTGGACTTTCACATGACAAATTGAAAAAGAAGAAGAAGAAAAAGAAAAATTCCTTGACTCACACTTTACAACTTATACAAAAATTAACCCCGTGGATCATATTGGTGTAAAACATAAAATTATGAAAGTTCTAGAAGAAAACATAAAAAATTTTCAAAATAATTGGTTAGGCAAAGAATTCTTAGATATTACAACAAAAGTCTTCTATCAAAATTGATAAAATGGTTTATCAAAGTTAAAAACTTCTACCCTGAGAAAGACACTGTTAAGGGAATAAACATATAAGGCACAGCCTGGGAGAAATCATTTGCAAACCACACTTCTGACAAAGAACTTATATCTAGATTATGTAAAGAACTCTCAAAACCCAACAATAAGAAAACAAACAACCCAATAAAAATAGGCACTCAAAATTACCACTGCATAACATTTAAAAGCTAGAAACTTTTATTTGAATGTGTATATTTTTTTCCAGTCCATTATGGGCCCAAACATAACTTCTCACCAACTTTTTTTTGTACCATATAATTTGACCCAGAATTAGGCTTTTGATCTCTGTTAACTTTTGATGCACTTTATATTGACCTAAAAAAAAAGAAACTATTAGTTTTCATTCAACTCGGGAGATAAATTTTACATAAGTCCTTAGTAAAGAGACTAATTTTCCCATCAAATAAAATTGGCTCTTTAAACACACCCCAAATGAGTTATAACTTTCTGAGGCATAAAAATGTACTTTCTCACCTTTTAAATAATGACCCCTGAGCATGAATCACATTTTTAATCACGTACTTTCTCCTTCTCCTTGATACCAAAGCTAAACAATTTTGGAATCCAATGATGAAAGAAAAGACTTATTTCCCCTTTGCTCATATTTCTACACTTATTTCTTGTCACCTGGTACCATATTTTGTAAGTCACCGTAAATCACGTTTGGGAACAATGCGAGGTACAACAAAGAAACAAAGAGATTCTGCATGAAAGAAATCTTTTAAGATCAAGTTATTCAACACGTAACCCTCTTCCAAGTGAATGTCTTTCCCCATCCCCCACCCCACCCCCACCTCCACCCCAATATCATACCTGCTCAGGCCATACTTCTCTGGTGGAAACCAGAGAGAGAATAAACCTTGAAGATTTCCAGCACTATGCCCAGCTTGTTTCCAACTATTGCACTCTTTTCTTACCCTATTTTATTTTTTTAGAGTCTTTTTTTTTTTAGTATATTTGACACACGATGTGACATTAGTTTCGGGTGTACAACACAGTGATTCAATAAGTCTGCACATCACCACTAAGCTCACCACAAGCACAGTTGCTGTCACCATATGCCACTATTACAATATCATTGACTATGTCCCTTATTTGTACATTTCATCCCCATGACTTATTGGTTCCATCACTGGAAGCCTGTATCTCCCACTCCCCTCCGCTCATTCCGCCCATCCTTCCACCACCCACCCCTCTGGCAAACTTATTTTATTTCTCTTATAGTACTTCTCAACACCTGAAATATGAGATAAAACGTAAATAAATAGGTCTCCTTCCAGCAGATTGTAAGTTCCATGAGAAGAGAGACTTTGTCTTTCTCCTGTACTCTTTTATCCTCGGCATCCACAACAGGGTCCGGCACAAGTCGATGCTCAATAAACAGCTGTGAATCAACAACTTCCCAAGGCATCTCTCCCTACCCCGTCCCTTCACATTTTCCCAAGGATCCTGGCCATCCCATAGCAGCACTGCCGGTGGAAACAACAAAATATGCTGCCCTCCACTCCCTCCTTTCTTCCAGATTAGTGACCGAGTCTTTTTGCCAATTTCTGTGCTAACGAGATACCGAGGATGCATCCCTGGTTGCCCACTCTAGCTCCAAATGCCCACCAGTGTCCACCATAGCAAATGGAAACAAAAAGCAGCACTCACTTCATACTTCAAATGAAAACAGCCTAAAGGCTTTAAAAGCAATAGGCAATAGAGGCTGGTTTCCTACTAAAAGAACTGTTGAGTATTCATCCACTGGATTTACTGTCAGGAGAACTGTTTTCTCATCTGAGATCTACCACTAACTACATGTGCGCCAAGTCCCAGCCTGTTAGTTTGAAGACAGCTAACGATACTGAAACGAAGCCATGATTTAGAGCAAGCAAGTGTTCTTAGCAGAGGCTATGGGAGAGGGTGAAGGGGAGTTAGTGGGGAGTGGAAGGCAGAGAAGGACAGCTGTGAGGCTTTTTCAAACCGTACATGCAGCCCCAAACCCCCTACCCTAAGCCACCCCTACAGAATCATCACCACGGAGTAAGCCACTGTTGCTGTTCTAACAAGACTATGAAAAACTCAGAAAAACTTCTCCAGGTTTTAAGTGTAAGTTCTTGGAGAAATGGGACCAAGATTTACACTTCTTAGTGACAGCCAGCGTGGTCTCTAACATGGGGTACTCCTGCGTCTGCCTGTCTCCAGCCTCAGCTCCTCTCTCCCCTCAGCCACGCCCTGTACTTCTATTGTACTGAACTTCTCCTGACTGCCCGGACAGGACAGGCCTTTCTTCATCTGTCACCGCCTGTGGGAGAAACCACTGACTGACGGCCTGACGAACAGCCTGGTAGGCAGTCTCGCTTCTTTCCTGGCCAACCGAGCTCCAGCTTTGTTCAGACAGGGGCATCAATGTGCTCAGGGAAGCCGAGACCCTCTCTCAGCTGCAGAAGATGGCTTGGACAACACAATCACAGCCCGCTTTCTTCTCCTTTATCAGTGACCGATTCAGGGTGGGCATGTGACCCTTCTGCCTAATGCCATAGGGAGCTTCTGGCAAATTTCATCCTTTGTTATCTAGAGAAACACTGAGAAGCAAGCCCTCCCTTTCTGCTTGGGATGTTATCACCTGAAGCTGTGACGCAGCTGCAGTCAACCTGTGGCAGAGCAGGGAAAACCGAGAGAATCCAGCCTGGAGCCGTGACCGCTTGAACCTCCTACCTCCATACTTCTTAAGTGACACAGTTAAGTAACTCACCTAACGGTGTTATTTACAACAGCAAGCACTGACATCCCACCACGTGGCCTGGGAAGCCCCTCAGGCTTTTTCTCCTAGAGTAGCCCTGCCATCTCCCATTTAGAGCTCAACTACAGTTTCCTCGGGAAGTCTTCACGACATCCCCAGACAGTTAAACAGTTCCAGGCACTGTCATCTCCGCATCTGCTTTCTGTGAGCTTCTCAAGAGCAAGCATTTTCACCCTTGGCAGAGGCCCTGGGATACTGTAATTAAGTCTCAGTTTGGGCTTAGCACGAGCGACTCCATTTTGGGTCTGTTGAATGAATGAACAGCAAAACAATGAATGAAAAGACGAACACACAGGATGCCTTCCATGCCTTAGATGAAGACAATGACTGACAGACTGAATACGGCACCCAGGCTGTCTACACTCTACTATGGACTTCGTTTCGGTGGTCGTGAGCAAAGGCAGAGACAGTGCAATCAATGGACATGTCCTATTTTCATCTGCCCACTGGGAACTGCCCCTCCTCAATCTCCAACAGCTGAATTGGAGCTGAACTAATGCCCCAGGCACTGGTGGCATCAGGGTGAAGTATCCACTCCTATCATGGAAACCCACTCCCTATCCACCGAGATGGCTTGGCCTGGCTTTGGTCTAGTTTATCAGTAAGATTTGCTATAAGGATAAAGGAGCTGCAAGAAGAGAAAGACTCTCTCCACCCCCACCTCACCCACCCCCTCTCTCTGAAGAAGCAGATAAACCTGCAGGTGCCAGTGCTATTTGTCACACCATACCAAAAACCTGTCAACACAGAGGGTGAAAAGAGCCAAGATATGTATGAGAGAGAATGAGTCCTGCAGCCTTATCTGAGCCCCTGGATATAGCTATGCCTGAAGCTAGAGCCCTCAGCCTATGTCATTCATGTAACCCAATCAGTTTCTGTACTGCATCAGGCAATATTAAGTGCCTGTGTCCTGGCACCTCTCCTGCCTCTAGGATGGTATCAGGAAGTAAGACTGTGAGGAGGCAGCCTAGCAATGAACAAATCAAGAGTGGGAAAAAAAAAGGGACCCCCAAAACACACACACCACCACCACCATCAGGGTTTCCCCCTACAAAAGGGTAATCTGAGCCTCCTGGATCTCCCTTCTGCTCAGAAATGTGTGGCGACCTCTGGGAGGCATAAAGTGTTACATTATCACATAGGGGGGAAAAACGGAGAGAACTTCCAGCAAGCTTTGTGCCATGGACTTGATGAATATCACATAACTTAAGGCTATTTTAATGATTATAATACCCGTTTTGCCTTTGAGGAAACGGAGACTCAATCAGCCAAGTTAAGTAAGTTGCTCAAGGCCACACAGCTAGCAACCGGAATTTAAACAGCACTCTAGTCCTTTCCCCCTCTCCCTTGGCTGGCCGGGCCGCCCATTCACCCGTTAACCCCCAGGCACAACGCCCCCAGGCACAAAGCCCTGCAGCCTCCCAACCTCAGGCCCCTGAGTCAGAGCTGCCGCGCACACTCAGCCATTCGGAAGCCGCGGGTAAAGAACTAACCCCTGTGCATGTGTCGCTTATTCACCAGCACCAGCAAAAGTACGAGTCGGGCAGACAGCAGCGGCGCCGCAGAGGGAGAGGCGGGAGTTCTCTCGGCTCCTGCGCGGCGCGAACCCCCGCCCCAGCCCCGCGCTCTCAACGGCAGCCCCGTCGCGCAGCCTCTCCTCTCCCCACCAGCGCCACGCAAGTGGTGCTCGGCGGCGCCCTGCCACTCAGGAGACCCTCGCGGGCCCCCCTGCCCCCGCCCCCCGTCCAGTCCAGATGTTCCCAGCTGTTCGCCTCCCGGCGACTTCGGGACCCCCGCCCTCCACTGCTCCGCGGGCCCTGCACAACCCGCCGCAGCCGCGCCGCCCGGCTCACCTGCCCCGCCGCCCCCGGCCGACCACCGCCCCCAGCTGGCCGCGCCCGCCCCGCTCACCTGCGCGGCCCGCGCCCGCCGGGCCTCTCCGCGCACCAGCCCGGCTCCCGGCCCCGGCTCCGAGCGCGCCCGCCGGGGGCCCGCGTTGGCTGCGGCCGCGCGGGGCGGGGCGGGGCGCGGCTCCTCCCCGCCCGAGCCACCTGGGGCGCCCGCGAGGGGACCCGGCCCGGACAGGTGGGCCCCGCCCGCAAGCGAGCCGCCCGGAGCTCCGGCTCCTTTGGGAACCTCAGGGATCTTTTGATGGGGTCGGTCAGGGCCTGGGAGGCACGGCCTGGTCCCATCCTGGCCGGCGCGGTAGATGGGCCACAGAGCGTGACCCGACCGACCGACCGACCGACCAAGCCAGCGCCAAGAATGGAAGCCAACCCCTTTCTTTGTGGGATGCATAAATCGAGAACCCAGAACTGAGACCTATGGGGTAAAAATGATTGGGCCAAGGGCACAATGAGTTCAGAACTGGAAGAACTCTAGCTTTTTCTGACCATCCCTCATTTAAGCCATCCCCGCCTCACCCACGTGGGTTCAGATGGGCCCCAAAGCCTTTTGTAGAATAGCATTAAGCTATAAATAAGATCATTTCAGATCGTGATGTCCCCCCCACCTCCACCTCTAGACTGTAAGCCCCAAAAGGGGAGGAACCTCCTCTGTACGCTGTTAAATAACCAGAGCCTTGAACGATGCGTGTGCTCACTTAATTTCTGGTGCACAAATGAGGTGTGGCCCAGTCTTCTGAGTCCAGCCTTCTGATGGTCTCTCCAAGCCAGAATTGTTCCAGCATCTCTCCCGCTTTACCAGCAAGAACCCAGAGTCAAGAGGCTAGGTTTCCAAGCCACCCATCCTGTCTGTACTGCTTACCACCCTCTGGTTGCCTGTCAGGCTTGTGGGAAGTCGACACCCCCTGGACATCTTCATAAGCTGTCAAGCAAATCTTTAACTTCCGAAGATGTCACAGGCAGGGGTACTCAGAAATACGATGCTCTCCTGCCAGCCTTGCACTTGTGGAAACAGCCCAGAGTTTGTGTGACTGACCCCGGATCCCACGGCTAGTATAGTAGCTGAGCCAAGCGTGGGGCATTCGGGGTGCTGGTGAGTCCTGTAGCCAGGAAGCCTTGACTGGGGATAGAGCTTCTACAGAAATGGGACTTGGGGTTGGTCCTCTGCTGAAATCTCTAATCCGTGCTCTTTCCAGGCCTCTTAGAGCTCATGACCTGAGCCACTTACTCTCACTGAAGCCCTGACATTTAAAAAAAAAGTGGGGGGGGGCATCTGGCTGGCTCAGTGGGTAGAGTATGCAACTCTTAATCTCAGGATTGTGAGTTCGAACCCCAAGTTGGGTGTAGAGGTTACATAAAAAAATTAGATAAAATAAAATCCATGAAAAAACATGTGTCAAAATAGGACACAAAGAGTGTGGTGTATTTTTTCCATTGAGCAAATGAATGACCTTAACACACACATACACACACACAAACACACACAATGCTGTGTGATGCTGCTATTCATATGTTAATTTACAGACTCATTAAAGAAATCCATTCTAAGCCCACTATAGGAAACATTGTACAACTTCAAAGGTGCGTGGAGAACATTCCTACTTAGAACTATTTCAGTACACTTCTAGGACTATCTATTAAACCTCAAAGGCCATAATTAGAGGCTGTCTGCCAAGGTGAGGCCAGGGCCAAGTGGCCTGCACCACTCCCACCCCCAACAATAGGCTCAACATTCTTGGGGCCCGGACCGCCTCCCCCCCAAATCCTGCTTCATCGGTGAGTCCTGCACAGATGGGTGTTTAAGATGTGGTGTTGCCTGGTTGGTTGCTTCACACTGGGCAAGGCTGACCTGGTAAAAAGTTACAGAGAATGCCGCACCTAGGTGAGCCCTGTTCCAGCTGCACTCCCTGTATGGTGGGTGAGGAGGCTAATGTCCCAGGGTGGGGCTGTGGAGGGTCCTGCCGTTGGGATAGTCACTCGTACCAGCACGTGGGGCTGAGGTCGGGAGCCCCTCCAGGTCTCACCCACACAAAGTGGGCGGGGCCCTTCTGGTGTATTGGTTACAGTCAGTGGAGCATGTGATCTGTGATTTAGGGTCCCCCCACTACGTGTGTGATCTTGGCTGGGTCAACCTGAAGTGATGCCACCCAACTGGCCTGGAAATCATCATCAGGAAGTCACAAGTTCTGCCCTGGCGTCCATTCATTCTCTCTCTCTCTCTCTCTCTCTCTCTCTCTCTCTCCCCCTTCCCTCCCTCAGCCCCACTCCAGGCTTGCTGAGTAGCCCTGGGCATGTTCCCTAATTGTGCATTTCTCCCACTTGGAAAACCCATAAACATTAAATCAGACAAGATCTCTGCTTGAAGTTCTTCGCCAGAAAGGGATATCTGAAATATGCAGGTCTGATATGATTGTGAGCTTAAGTCAAATAAGGCACTTGAAGTGCACAGGGCCAGCACAAAGCACCTGCTCATGGCTCAGGCTGGCAGGGCAAAGAGAGCCAACTGATGTTTGACGGTATTAAAGTGCTGAAAATAGGATAAAACTATTGATAGACTTCTGAAGAATCTAGAATGCATTAATCCTTGCAAATGATCATGCGTGTTATTCTCCTGGTACCTAGGAAAATGACATTTGAACTAGGAAATCTTCAGGGTTTTTTTCTATCTCTAGTTCTCTGATTGCATAGTGGAAGAGAAATTATCCAAAGAATAACCAAAAAACTTTCCGAGCTTTGGGATATAATTTACCTTTTTTTCCTACCTTTACACAGGATTCTATGTGTGTGTTAATACTGTACATCATGTTCTGAGCACATTTTTCAATATGTGTGGAAAGTGCCTAGGATAGTTCCTGGTACATAGTAGCTGCTCAGTTAATTGAAACTAATATGGGAGAGGTTTAGGGAACAGGTCAACAATATTAGGGTCGAAAAGAGCCATGAATTCAGGTAGGCAAACCTGATAACCACTTTATTAGGCTCAGAATTTAAGTTCACTGGCTTTGGAATCAGAATGTTTGGGTTCAAATCCAGCTGCCTCTTAAGAAGATATGTTAATCTCTCTATGCCCCAGTTTACTCATCTATAAAATGAAGATAATACTAGTGTATCATAGGGGCTGGGAGGCATGCATAAAATTCAGTGAGTTGCCACTTTATGCCAGGCACACGGCTACGGGCTTAGATTCTCTTCTGAGAGCTAACTTCAGGGTATGAATTGTTAACCAAGGTCCATAGACCCTGGAACTGAATTCGGTATTCTGTGTCTACATACATTTTTCTTAAAGAGAGAATCCACAGCTGTCCTTAAATTTGCAAAGATGTTAGGGTCTCAGAACTGGTTAGAAATCACTGCCTTCCAGACTTAGCCAAGGGTCTTGAGGCCAGAAGACTTGTCAGAGATCCTGCAGGCCGCTGTTCCCAGACATCCTTCAGGAGGAAGGTCACTGGGGATGCCTGCTCAAGAGGCAGATCACTGCTCCTGAGAATTCTGATTCCGGAGAGATGAGTGGTGTTGAATAAGCACTCCAGGTGCTACTCACCTACAGGCAAGCCTAGGAAACGGATCTCATCCAACTTCTCATTTCTCAGGTGCAGAAGCAAGCCTGGGGAGAGGTTCAGTTTGGAACAGCTCCCGCCCCACATCCACCAAGAGGCGTCCCTCCCCTCTAAGCCATGCCCTCACCTCACCTGAACAAAGGAAGAGAAATGTTAACTCTCTCCACAACCCAGGTTCACATAAGTAGTGCTCTAAAAACAACAAAATGAGGCTTCTTTTTTTTAAAGTTATTTTATTTATTAATTTATTCATTCATTCACTCATTTAATTGAAGTATAGTTGACACACAATGTTACATTAGTTACTGGTGTATGACACAGTGATTCAACAAGTCAACATGTTCTGCTGTGCTCACAAGCATAGCAAACATCTGTCACCATTTAACTACGACAATGCCATTGACTATATCCCCCAGGCTGTACATTATATCCCCATGACCTATTCATTCCATAACTAGAAACCTGTACCTCCCACTCACCTTCACCCATTTTGTTTGTTTGTTTGTTTGTTTTGAAAGAGAAAGAGAGAGAGAGAGAGAGCATGAGCAGGGGTGGGGGAGAGAGAGAGGGAAAATCTCACGCTGGATCAGCACTGTCAGCACGGAGCCTGATTTGGGGCTCAAACTCACCAACGGTGAGATCATGACCTGAGCCGAATTTAAGAGCTGCACGCTTAGCCAATCAAGAGCCACCCAAGCTCCCCTCCCCTTCACCCATTTAGAAATCAGCCTTCCTTTTAGGGAAAAATAAAATGTGCAGCCACCTCTGTGTTAGCCCTTTAAATCTCAGAGAAACCCAGACCTTTCTTGCCCGGATTGCTACCTCACTCCGGGACCCACCCCCTCCACATACCCCACTGTATCCAGCTTTGCTATTTGAACAGCTGACGCTATTCAGCTCACACTTTCAAGTGACATCCTACAAAAATGTAGATCCTTTGTTCCACTTCCTAAAGCCACGGGCTAATTAGTCACTGAACAGGGAACTTCAGTCTGGTGCCATTTAGTTGTGTGAGGCCCGCAGCGGGAAACACTTCTTTCCTGGCGGATCTTGGCAAGAAATGAGTCTGAACCAAGAACAGAACAGGCAGCAGCTGCAGCAAGAACGGCTATCAGAGTTACGCTTCGGGGACACCCAAAAATGTCAGCGCAAGAATTATCTGACAAAACCCAGAACCTTTGCTTTTTGTCTGGTGAAATTCTCTCCACGCTTACCAAGGGCGGCCAAGGATACATAGGTTTCTTTGGGTTTTGGAAGTCCACCAATCACAGAATCCTAAAGCAGCAGAAAGTTGAAATAACCTCTCCAAAGTGTGTTGGGCAGCGAGCAAAATTTCCAAGTGACACACCGTAGGGGCAGTATGTCCCTGAGAAGACTATTAAAAGATACAAGTGGCCCCTTCAGGCGAGTGCTTGGCCCTGAGGCTGGGCAGCGAATCAGCTTTTCCATATTTATTCCTCAGTATGCTGCCTTACGCTCTCAGGGACCACGGATCATCGTGAATTTGCCGGGCTGTCTAAAACACATCCTCTTAGGATTGCTTGCCCTCTTTCGCTTGGGTTTCGGAGCAAGCACTGAAACATGGACTACAAAGCTATGGGTCTGCTTCCAAAATTGCTGGCTACAAAAATGTCCAAATGCCTTTGGTGGTGGGTTTCTAAACCCAGGAAAGAAGTTCTTGATTATTCTGAATTTAGTTCCTACTTTTGAAGGTAACACAAACATATGGATCATCTTTTTAATTTGCTGAAGGTCAATGAGGAAGTGAAATGCCAGTGTGGAGAAAACTCTTCGTGTAAAATCAGAGTTCTGTTACCGCTAACACACCAAGCAAAATCTTCCTCAGGACCTTTGCACTTACTGTCCCTTCTGCTTGGAACTGTCTCCAGATCTTTGCATGGCTGGCTCCTTCTGTCACTCACAGAGGCCCTCCCTGACTACTTGGTTCCAAGGAGACCAAGCCACCTGCTACCACAGCAGCCTGTTTTACTTTCTTCATAGCACTTAAATGTATTCGATCATATTAGAAAGTAGTGTTCACTCGTTCATTTGCCTGTAAGAGAATAAAGACTGTCGTGCCTTATTCACCACTTCTCTCCAGCTCTGAAAACAACGCTGTGTACAAAATAGGTGCTCAAATATTTCCAGAAAGAGTGAATGAATGCTAACATTTTGAGTTTATCACATAGAGATTTCAACCGTTCCTGTATGTTGCTCAGGTTCTGTGAATAAGCTCTGGTCTAAGAGTGAAACATGATTTCAGCCTCGTCTCTCTATGCTCCTTGGTAACCATGTAAACCTGATTAAGACTATGGACTCTAGGGGCACCTGAGTGGCTCAGTCAGTCAAGCATCTGACTCTTGATATCGACTCAGGTCATAATCTCGCAGTTTGTGGGTTCAAGACCTTCATCACACTCTGCACTGACAGTGCTGAGCCTGCTTGGGATTCTCTCTCTCTCCTTGGGATTCTCTAAGCTCTCCCCAGCTCACACACTATCTCTCCACCACACCTCTCTAAAAAAAAAAAAAAAAAATTAAGGGGCACCTGGGTGGGTCAGTCAATTAAGAGGCCAACTTCAGCTCAGGTCACGATCTCACGGTTTGTGGGTTTGAGCCCCGTGTCGGGCTCTGCCTGGAGCCTGTTTCGAATTCTGTGTCTTCCTCTCTCTGCCCCTCCCCTGCTTGCACTCTCTCTGTCTCTCAAAACTGAATAAACATTAAAAAATGATTAAGAATATGGACTGTACAGCCAGTTCCGCCGCTCCCTAGCTCTCCATACCTCAGTTTCTTTATCTGCATGTGGGGAAAATAACAGTGCCATTGTCATCCATCCCTTGTTAAGAGATTCCAGAATGCACATGAAAAACTAGCTATTATCATGAGCCATGCATGATGTACTAAGCACTTCACTTCCCAGAGAGGCACTCGGTTACTCCAGAGAAGAGTGGGAGCTACAGGAACTCTGGACTATGAACTGCCAAGGTCCAGTCCTGATCGCCAGGTTCCTGGCACACAGTTCACATGTGTACAAAACACTTCCACGCGACTAACCATCACACAGTGCTTGACCCAGGGACGTCAGAGAGGCGCCCACCGCCATCAGTTACCGTCACCAGCCTCTGTCTTTGCAGGCCGAGGGTTGGTGCAGCGGAGTGAAGTGTGGCTGGAGTGAGGAGCTCTGGGCTCCGGCTGTCCGTGTGTGACGTGAGGGGAGTGTTTACCCTTGCTGGGTGGAAACAGATGATTTCTAATGTGCCTCCGTAGCCTTCTTGTCTACTCCAAGTATTGGTGATGTACACTTTATTTCTTCCAAGAACTCCCCACTTTATTGGCTTAATATAGTAAAGCGAAAACCACTTTAAAAGACACTATTTACTTACAAGTCATAGGGGAAATTAGGAATGAGAAAATTGAGATGGGCAAACAGAGGAGACTGTAATAGAAGGAATCTGAGCTCGAGAGCCAAGACCAACCATGTGACCTTGGACAGGTTAGTTCACCTGTCTGGATTTGTTTTCTCTTGGGTTTACGGCTGAAAGAAGACAAGTAGAAAGCGGAGGTCACGGTGGTAAGTCATCTGTTTATGAGCAGCAGGCCCACGCAGAAAGGACAGAAGAGCTTGCCCCGCACAGTGAGTACCTGCCTCCAGCGTGGTGCCAGGAGGAGAGCTTTCAGATACCAGGCTCTTTGCAGCAGAAGCAGCAGAGAGCTTGTTTCCAGATGCTGCCAGCAGCTGAGTAGGATTTTGTGTCCCGGCTTTGGCTAAGTGACTCCTTGAGTGCCTCTCATCTCGCTTTGGGGAACTTGTTAAGCTCCTATGAAATGCTGCTGGGACGTAGACCCTCCGAAGTAGCTGTGATTTCTGAGATGCAGAATGGACTTGATGCATGAGGTGTCAGGACCTTGAGTGCAGCTGAGCCCTGATACAAACAGCCACCAGGCACAGAGATGGGACACCAGGCACAGAGGTGGACACCAGGCAGAGAGATAATGGACGCCAGGCACAGAGATGATGGACACCAGGTGCAGAGATGAACACCAGGCACAAAAATGGGACACCAGCCCCAAACCCTCCTCACTGCAGGTTGAGGATATTCTTACCCTGTGAAACAGCCTAAGAGCAGCTTTTCCCCAAAAGGAAGGACGGGGAGGTGTGGGAAAGGAAGAACCCTAAACAGAGAGCTACAATGAGATTTGATCTCACTGGGTGGAATCAGACAATTCCCAGGGTCTCCCATACTCTTCTCTGCTACGTATCGGGGGTGATAGGTAATGGCATCATCGGGGTCCAAGGTGCAAAGACCTTCTCCTAGGAAGCTTTTTACAATAACTGCTAAAAACAATACAACAGGCCCCAAAAGGAGTCACTTGTGCTAAGCCCAAACCGTCACTCAGTTTCAGCTCTTCCAGAAATGGAATCTTAAACCAGTCAACCAGGAATCACCTGGTCAGCACTAGTTAGGTAATCTGCCTGAGGGACCCCTGCCATCCTCTAAAGGAAAGTGACCTTGCCACAACTACTCTGCCCTTTTTTTTTTTCTTTTTCTTTTTTTTTTTTTTCCCCTTTGTTCCCACTCCCTTCTGCCTGTAAGTCTTTCATTCTGTACTGCTCCTCGGAGCTCCTTTCTATCTGCTAGATTCATGCTGCCCAGTTCATGAATCATTGCATAAGGCCAGTAAGATCTTTAAAATGTACTCAGTTGAATTTTGTCTTTTAACATAACAATCTCTTATGTTTAAGTGGCACTTTGATAGAATGCTGGCACACAATTTCTCATCTGATCCTCCAACCAATAGTGAAGGGTAGAGAGTGGTGGACCAGAAATCTCCTAATCCAGGTATGGAGACGAAGCCATTGAGACGCTATACAGCCAAACAGCTTGATCATAATCCCACAGTTGGCCAGTATGAAGTCGAGTTGGATCCAGGTCCCAAGTCCATCATTATTCCTATTTTGGAATTAACTCAGCGGTGCTATAGTGGAGAGCCGGTGCTCCAGGGGTATTTTACTGTTGCGTGCATGTCCCAGAAGGGGGCACTGCAGGGCAGCAGAGAAGCCAGGCTAGTGCTTGGGGTCTGCAGGCCAGCAGCCACGATGGCACTGGCTGAAGGAGGTAGCTGCCCAAGACCTAGACAAATCTGCCATCAGCCTGTCCTTCTCAACTCTGTAGTAGCCCATCAGAAGCACCCTCAGACAGGAGAGGCAGAGGTAAAGGGAGTCTGTGGTAAAGCAGGGTGGGGGGTGCTCACAAGGACCCCGCTTGTGCTTTCCTGCCCCTTTTCTGCAGTCGGACTTGCATATGCATGTGTGGTATGGTTGGCATGTTTACTTTTTTGAAACCTAAAGCACTAAAATGAGGCTCTATTAATCATCCTGACAAGGCTGGAGGTGAGGTAGGGGTAGCTACTATCAACAGGGCTCCCTGAGCAGCCTCCTCCAAGGCCTCACATAGACCTGGGGGGTGGGGGGGAGGGGACCCCACCAGTGCCCCTCAGACCTCCCGTTCCAGCTGGCCCAGATGGGGCAAGAGAGCCCTGCTTTCACTTGGAGCTTAAACAGCAGAGGACATAGGCTATATATTTTAAAATGCAACCAGAGATAATTAATGTCCTAAAGAGGAAAAAAAAGTCAACACGAGTGAAGTTAAATTCTTAAGGCAAATAGTACGAAACTGACAGGAGTGACTGTAGCTTCTGAGTGTCTGTTACACAGAAAAAGAGTCTGACAATTGCAGTGGCTGCAGACTTCGTTTAGAAGGTGCATTAGCAGGCACTCCTGCTGTGGGGCATCCGCTTTCATTATTATTTTGATGATTCTTTACTAGATGCATTTGATTGCTTAATGTAATTCAACTAACAAGGAATTCTCAGATTCCTCTGAAAGGAGAAAACACAGAAACGCAAAGGTATGCAAAGGTATAAAACTTTGTATAAATTGTTTACAAAAGGGTTTTTGAGGCTGGTTGCTGGTTATCACCACCACCCCGCCCTCCCCCCCGCCCCCCTCCCGACGCAGCCCACACCACACCGAGCACTGTTCTGGGAGATATTTGCCAGCTCTTGAGAACACAAACCTTGGGACCAGACTGCTTGGGTTTCAAACCTGACTCCTCCTCCCAGCTGTGAGACCTTGGGCAAGTTACCAAACCTCTCTGGTGCCTGTTTCCTCCCCACTAATGTGGAGATAATGGTGCCTACCTCATGGGGTTATTAGGAGGATTAGATGGATTCATACATGCGAAGCACTTAAAACGGTATCTGGCACACAGCCAGAATCATCTCTCCAAATTAACTGATTGCTTACCACAGCTCTCTGGGCATTTTGAGGTTCTGATGCGGTTAACACGTCATCTGAGGCAAGTTTGCCAATTTCCCTAGTTTCATGTATATGTTTTGAAGGAGTAAAGTATCATTTTAGGTAAATTTTCTTTGAAGAGCTATCCTATGAGAATCATTTGCAGTATGGTCATAGGGAGGGGTGAGAGTTTGGAGGGTGCCAGACAGGGAGGACTCCCAAACAGAGCGGTTGGCACTGAGGAGGCAAAGCAGATGGAGAATTCCAGCCTTTGCCATCCACAGTGTTATAAGTGGAAAGATCCGTGGGGATACCTGGAAGTCTTTTACTATTTTGAGCCCGACTAACCACACAGAAATTGATGTGTTCTTTGCAGATTGGATGAAGAACCACCAAACGCCAAAGGGAAAGTAAAAACCCCATGGCAGGATGCCTTTTGTCAAGTGAGCCCACATTCTTATTTGATGCGTCACCTGAGAAATGCCTCCTACTTCTCTTCAATTTATTATGTACATAAGACAAATCACAAGATGTAACCTGTCACAAATGCCAGAATTAAAGCTGCCAATACACACGTCACCAGTAATTACCTTTGCAACTTATAGCTCAGTTCCACATTCTCCCACAGACACTGCAGCTCTGAATGTACTTCCAAGTCCTAGCTGGAGCACCATTCAGAGCTCCAGGGAACCAGAAACCTGGAGAACAACTTGCAGGACCCTGGGGAACAGCAGGGCGGGGTGGGGGGGGGGTCAATGCAGCCCTCCTGTGTTGCAGAACCCCTGCTTTCAGGGACCTGTGGGGTCATTTCCCACTGATCCTGCAATTTGATTTGTAATTGAGTTCTTTCAGAGGACTGTTCTTCCACCTCAAATACGCAGGCTTCAGCCTAAATATGATCCACGTGTAAAGTTTTACTATATAAGTCACCTTTAACGATCTGCTATCTAGAAACTGCCGCTTGCAAGTTCTCGGGAGAATAACAATTTCAAGAAAGATGGATAAGACATCATAAAAGCACATCATCAGAAGGAGTGCCCTCAATCCCACTTAGAAATGTTGATTTGGCATCCATCCTTTCCATTTTAACTGATTAAAGCAGTTTACTGTCTGGCTCTCATGCAACATTAACCAAACCAAGAATGAGAAGGAGGGTATTTTACATACACAGTGCCTGCAGGGCCACAGGATTCCAGTGACCTGAGGTATAGAAGGCTCCTTGCTGAAAGCAGATGAAATCATCCTGCATTCTGCCTTTCGTTATTCTCCAAAGGCATCACAGTCTGGAGTCCTTTCATAAGCTCTCAGACCTATACATTAATACTAATATTCAGGTTAAACAGGAACACAGACACGCCAACCTTTCTCAAAAGATGCCAATAATCTTTCAATATACACAGGGCTCCACTGCATTAAAGAATACCAATGTGCTAACATATTGTTAGAGTAAGTGCCTTACTTGGGCAAGAACAAATTCAGAAATCCAGCTATGACACTGGTCTATTGAGCTGTAACTCAATCTTACCTTAAAAAAAGTTTAAGATACTTATTTATATCAGTTGCCATCTTTTCACCGCTTAAGGAACAAATGCCAGGTTTTCTTGATTCCTTGATAAAAAATAAAAATGGGGGGGGGGCGCCTGGGTGAGCGACCGACTTCAGCTCAGGTCATGATCTTGCAGTTTGTAGGTTCGAGCTCTGTGTCGGGCTCTGTGCTGACAGCTCAGAGCCTGGAGCCTGCTTCGGATTCTGTGTCTCCTTCTCTCTCTCAAAAATAAATAAATGTAAAATATAAAATAAAATAAATGAATAAATAAAATAGGTATTTGAGCAAAGTCAGAGGCAAAAACGTCAGTGCTGACTTTATTCATGCTTTGGGTCTGAGCGGCTGTTCGCTGAAATGTTCTTTTGAGGCCAAAAAATGGTTCCTCCTAACACTGGCATTGAGGCCTTAGGTGAGAATACCTTTAGGACGACTCACAAAAGAAAAAAAAACAGACCAGACAAAGTTTAACTCAATTTTATTTTCCACTTTTAGTATTTTTCAAATTATACAACATGCAGTCTGCCAGAGTATCCATACATCTTCATTTTAGAACCTGGAGGATAACCAAAGTTTTCCACGGGCCAGGGGAGGGTTACTTCCAGATCTTTTGTTACATGTACTATATTACAGCATCATCACTTGATATAAGCGGCCATTGTCCCCTTCAAACCACCAAAACAATTCTGTCCACAAATTTTTTTAATGAAAGCTACTGTACAGAGACATAAAGCCCAGAGAAAACACATCTGCAGTACACATTACATACTTACACACTAAACATGTACAATCCTACAGGATGCCCTATTCCCCTTGTATCTGCACACAATGAAAATTATTTAAAATTGGTACACGATATGTAAATGTGTAAGCACACTTCATGGAGCAGTGCTTCTTTCAGCAGTGACCTGGCCCTTATTCAATACTTTTAAACAGTCTAAATTGTTAGTGTTAAATGAAACCATTTTAGGCTACGGTGGTTCCTTTAGTTTACGCAAGCTACTCAGGGTGAGACAATGAAGTGAAATCCTCCCCCAGCTCCCTTCCAGGGAAAAACTTCCCTAATAATGTCATGTAGCCAGACTCTCAATGTCTCCTGCCCTGCTAAAAAAAAATACACTTCAAAGAGGGGACTGTCAAGACTTTTATTTGCTTTCAGTTATTCCTCTAGGAAAAGAGAACTGATAATTCTCCCATGAATCTTGGGGATGGCTTGGTCTGGCCTTGGACAGAAATGTCCCTTCTTCATGTGAAATTAGGGCATCACAAAGTCACTAGATGCTACGTTCCAGACAAACATTTTTCTTCATTTATCCCAATATTACTATGAATTCTAATTTTTTATAATCATGGTACTATTTCCTTTAAAAGTCTGAATCCACATTTACTCTCCCTACTACCTGCCATTCAAACAAACCAACCGTACAGCTTTTGAAGAGATGAGGCATTTGTACAGAATTGTCTAGTAAACGATCAAAACACATTTGGCATTAATATATTTTAGTCTCCACCTATAAATCTTTTGAAGTCTTAAAAGCACTTTATGAATTGATAATACAGTCAATGAAGGAACATACTATGTTACAAAAATGCAATTGGTCAGTTAAATGCAACCACAAATCTTGATATCCCAACCAACATTTCTCTAATTTAACAATCCACCATCCTGCAGGTAGAGATTATTTGTATAAACCATCTGGCTATTCCCTTATAGCATCAAAAAGTAAACTTTCAAGAAGTAGCATGAAATATAAAATTATTCACAGAGGAGAAACACACACATTCTCTCTCTCTCTCTCTCTAGCAAAAAGCAGCATACAACCAAAAATATAATCATAAGGCGCAGCCATTCAGAAGTGTGGTTTTTATATTTAGAGTACAAATGGAAAGGAGTAATAACCTTAAAAACCAAGGAAAATTGCATCAATGTGGCTTTTTTAAAAAGTGGCCTACAGAGAATATGGTCCTGATATTAGTTTATTATACCAAGTGATATTTAGGGATCCACTTGAATATACTGTATTCCCCGATAATCTGCCTATCTTTTAGTCACAGTGTGGGAAAGTTAGCTTAGAGGTCCATAAAGATTGAAGCTAGGTGAACTGACTGGCTGATCAGCAAGTAGCAGAATTATCTTTAAGAGACATCAAAGCCAACTTTCTCTGTGAATAAAAGTGGTGTGAATTTTGTCAATCCCTTGTGGAGATCAAGAAATATGGAACTACAAGTGAAACACGTAGTTCTTTTTGAAACACGAAAGGACCAAGCGATTCTTGAGAAATAGAAAAGGGGTAACCACAGAAAAGTTACTTTGGAAAGAATCTAAAATAATCTATTAACAAGAGAGCCCCCAGAAAGAATTACTGACCTTTGTCCAATTTCCAAACATAAAGTAATACAGTTGCATGATAGTTGAGTAGGGTCACTCAACTACTAATTGGCAATCCTCTCCAAGACCAATGCTTCAGCCTCTAAAATCAGAGCCAAACATATTAACAGCAACATTATAATCTATGGCATATGTTATTACCTGATAAGGTTTGCAAATCCTGCCCTACAAAGCCCCTTCTATCAGACTGTAAATAGCCATTGAGCATGTACAGCAGGCAAGTTACTGGCAATATAAGAAAATCAAAAGAAGAATTTTTAAAATGTAAATGAATGCAAAATTGTCATATTTATGAAATAAATACTTCAGTAGAATGTCTTCTTCTTTCTCCTTAGTCCCCCCCCCCAAAAAAAAAAACACATAAACAAAGTGCAACATTTAACAAATAAATTAAGTCAAAGCAGCTTTGCTGTGTTAGGGAAATTTTACACAAGAAAAGTCTGGAAGTTAATTCACAGTCCTCAGTGCTTTACACACACACACACACACACACACACACACACACTTCAACTACGACTCACACAGCAAAGAGAAAACTCCATGTCTACCCGGCCTACATTTCATTCCTGTGGTGACAGCAGCAGGGACAGTGCCAGCTTCCTCATCGTGGGCAGGCACAGAGATAGGATGGATGCTTTCACTGAGATTAGTCTGGTCGTCACTGACTTACCCTCCAATTTGTCAAAACTAGTAGCAGCACACAAGACCAAGTTAATTGAAGCTTTGTCAGCTTCCCTGAAGACTTTACTACTTGGAAATCAATCATTCTAAAATCCACAACTGGAAGTAAGAGTTGATTCACCTTTAAATTCATGTGTTAAATAAACCAATAGTTAAATGTAAAAAAAAAAAAAAATCCATCCATACCGAGTTCTTCTAATTCTGCTTAAGAAGATGAAATCTATCAATTTGAAGCCACAGAACAAACTCAAAAAAACAATCAGCAATGAAGGGTTAACATAACAACTTACAGCAACTTATTCACGGGCACAAATATTTGTCAATTACTCCCCTGCCGGAGGGCTTCCTTTTTCAACTGTGGGAATGAATGATCCTGGATTTCATCAGCAGTACCCCCTCAAGGCTTAAGATGGTTCCCTACAGGAAGAAGCCATCCCCAATACGAGCTCCAGTAGGGTTAGGGAGGAGGAAGTGAGGAGGGGGCCACCCCATTTCCAATCACCCAACTTTGCAGCATTTTCAACACTCCTGAAGAAAGGATGTTCAAAGTGGGCTGGCTGAGACTAGTCGCTGCACGTTCACTAGCAAGCAGCTCAGGTGAATTTTATGACTTTTCACATTTACATAGATGTGTTTGAATGAACAAATTCTACATTGCTACTGTCAGATTGTTTTTCTGCCTTGAAGAAATTTGTTTTGCATTTTAACAGGTGCCCTACTGAAAGTGTATTTCACAGATCCAAAGATGTGACCGGGATATTCAAAATGCTTCTTTGGGGTAATTTGTTTCGGAAAAGTGTTCAGAATGAAAATTTTGAACCTGATAGCAGCACTTTTTTTGTTGTTGTTCCCTAAAAATATAAAGTAATATGTTTATTTTACAGGAGACCAGACAGGTGCAGTGGAGCGTGATTCCCCACCTCCAGGGCACTTGGATGTTCCCCCCAGGGAATGGCATGGAGGGCGTTTGCTGGGACTGTGCACTATGGAGAGAGGAGGCTCCAGGGACTGCCCAGAGACCACCCAGCACCCCGAAGCCGAGTCCTGGCAATGGTTCCCAGGGGTAAGTGGATCTTCTGTTAGTGTCCCCTTCAGATTTCTCAGGAAAAGTCCAAGCACACACCTCTACACACAGAAATTCTACACAGCTCAAATATCTGAAACTGGTGTACTGCAGATGGCTGGGGTAAACAAATGTAAAAGAAAATGGAAATTTTGTGTAGGAGGGAAAAAAAAATATAGGAATTGGTGATTAACGTAGTCCTTGACATGCTGCGTGGAGAGCCGTATCTGTTGAAAAAGAACAAGAGAGAGAACATAGGCGTTAGGGAACACAGTGGAAATACACTCCTCAAAAAATGTTTTCATATTTAGAATATCTAGAGTATTTAGATATTTAGATGAATATTCTAGATATTCAGACCTGAGCTGCCCAATATAAATACCATGTGAGCCACATATTTAATTTTAAATTTTCAAGTGGCTCCATTAAAAAGCGGGAAGAAAGAAGTCAAATGAGTTTTAATAATATAGTTCATTTAACCCAATAAATTCAATACATTGTCATTTCAACGTGTAATCATTATTACAGGTTGAGCTATCTTACATTACAATATCACTATTGAGATACTTCAATTTTTTTCCCACAGTGTTTGCAATGTGGTGTATATTTTACATTTTGACCACATCTCAGTTTGGACTTGGCCACATTTCAAGTCTCGGTGGCCACATGTGGCTAGTGGCTAGTGTATCAGACAGCACAGCTCCTATTTACTGCTTTTGATTTAAGCATTTAGCCCTGACCACAGTCTCTTCCAAAAGTCCCGTATCTATTGACACTG